>NW_022146580.1:64281-718246 GCF_002938485.1 Sitophilus oryzae | reverse complement strand
TTGATGTTTTTAATTTTGCTTCATATAATGGCCATACAAAAATTCTGCCTTAAATATGGTGAATTATAATGCAACCATTTTATTATAAATGAATCCCTTAAATAAGTCTTTGTTGTACAATAAAACGGTATAGGATAAATATTTATCATTACGCAAAATTTCCAGGCACTATAGAACTATTTGGGACATATTGAGATTTGTGACAAATAGATGCCAAATCTCATTTGATTAGTATTTAAACTAACAAACATGATCAGATTTTCATGGATTCATGCACGCAACGCATTTCATGTGTGCCCGACGAGTGAGCGGCAACATAAGGACTTTGAAAAACAACAATAAAACAATACAAACATTACTACAGTAAAACTTATACATCAACGTGGCAACAATGCTTTGAAGAAGCCTGACAACCCGAGAGATTTTGGTTTTGGGAACCCAGGGAATTCTGGGGATTATTTGTCGTAATTTCGAGGAGTTTTTCCTTACATGCTCATAACTACCAACGTTTGTTAACTTTTTTTACAACTTTGTCCAGAATTCAAAATAGCTGTGATTGATTATACTCGTACGCAGATATTACTTTTGGTAACAATGAATAACAAAATAAATAACTAGGGTATACCATTTAATTTAAAAAGGAGGTTATATTGTACATTACCAGTTTTATAATGCAGATATTAGCGAATTTATTTTGTTAACCACAATTTTATCATATATAAGGCTATATAACTGTGTTGTATACAGCACCGTAGTTTAACGCAATAAAACGTTCTATCATAAAACGTAATACAACTTTAATAAGACAAGTTTAAGTAATTATTATATGATCTTGTGACTACTAGTTATATGAATATTATAGAACACTTACATGGTGGGTATAAGAGTCTAATAATAAAATAATATGTTTGTTATCATATAGCATTGGCTTATTGTTATATCATAATTAAAAGAAATTATCGGTTAATGCGTTATAGGATTACGTTGTAAAAACTACTAGAAAATAGTTTAATATGACAACTTTACCTGTATTAAGTTAGAACGGTCGAAACCAAACGCTTAATAAAATCAAGCAGTCCTTAAGACAACGCTATTCGACTGTTATAAAATAATTCAATCCTTTTAGAATTTCTTTTTGCTACTTGGGTCCTAAGATATGAATAAATATATTTCGATAGTTTCAGATATATTAATAAATAAATAAAAAATGTATATTTTTTAATCTTCATTAAAAAAAAATACAAATACAAGAACTGTCCTGAAAGCAAAACTTACTTTCCTATAAATATCGTAATCTTAAATCGTACAGGATGTTCAAAATTCTACGCTAAATTTTCTAAAATATAAACTAATATTGCTTTGTTTTTTTAAATGGAACACCCTGTATATTATTTTTTTTTTAGATGGAGAATTAAAAAATGGCGATTTTTTGTATTTAAAGTATTTCAAAATTTTTAATGGTTTCGTAGAGACACGCAGTATTATTTCATATGACTCTCTCAACTGTAAAATACGAGAGAAAAATCATTGGGTGGCTTTGGTAAAAATTTACTATGGAAAATGCCATATAAAATATAAAACCGCGAATATCTGGAAAACCGTTAAAAATTTTGAAATACTATAACACAAAAAATTTTCATTTTTTAATTCTGCATCTATTGAAAAAATATCTAACGAAGAAAAATTATTTTATATTTAAGAAAGTTTGGCGTAAAATTTTGAACATCCTGTATGATTTACGATTACCATATTTACAGCAAAGTAAGTACAGACCATCTAAAGTAAATACTTAATATAATTTTGAGTTCAGGAGAGTTCTTGTATTTTTAATAATTATTTTAAGAAAGGCTGAAAAATGTATATTTTTATTTATTTGTTCTCTGAACCCATAGAAATCTATTTACTTATATCTTAGGATTATGTAAAGTGATCTAAAAACAAACCAAAAATGCAATAATATACAGGGTGTTCCATTTAAAAAAAATCATCCACTCACACTTTTTGACCTACCCTACAGAAGTTAAAATAGTTTCCTGAAATACATCCTAGAATATATTTTAGATTTGTTTGTATTTAAACAAAATTTCCAAATTTTTTATTCTAGGAGCTACAGATGCCCGACGCACTATTACCGGACCCTGTATAACTACATAAACATTTTTTATAGAAGTCAGTTTTATGATGCTTTCTAACCATTGAATAGAAAGACTAGGGAAGGAATTTTGACTTGCTGAAAAACCCACATGTAGAACCCTACCCCATATTTTTACAAGTAAATAAAATTAAAACACCTATGTTTGTTGATAGCTCTCAAAGATATTTAAACTCAACCTAACTTACAATAACATTACAACCTAACCGAGTTTAAATATCTTTGTATGCTCTCCTTCCTTAGCCCACGGCCACACAGAAACCGTTTTTTGCGTTTTGCGTTTTTTGCGTCTCAAGCGCTTTTTGCGATTTTACCGTTTTAAGCGGTTTTTTCGATTTGTGTCCATTAAAAACACGCAAAAGACGCGGCAGGTCTGCAGTTTCTATCAAGATGTCAATTAGTAAGCTCGTGGATTCCCGGCCCGTCCAACAATCAATCCTGTGAGAAAGAGATAGGCGAGATCGGCGCCGTTAGCGTTGAAGAGACGAAGATAAAAGATGCTGGGATTGAATTGTGGACGGGCCGCGGCATATATTCGGAGACAAACACAATCTACTGCTAGTGCCAGTGGTATGTGTAAAAATAATAATTATTATTTGCCATTTATTTTACGAATTTTAGTTTATATGTGTATAGTTTTTTTTATGTTGTAGTGTTGTGATTAGTACTTGTTATAATTATAATATAATATAATAAGTAATTATAATTATATAATAGAATAGTAAATATTTCTAGTTGCTAATGCAATTTTAGGACATGATTTAGAAACATTTTGAGTGAAACTCTTTACGCGCGCTGGGGAGTCAAATTGAAGGCCGTGACATACGAGCTAGTGAGACGGCCCTGACACACGAGCTCGTTGTAACGAAACGCGTTAACGGCTTAGAAATACGCAGTGACGCGACGTGTGTATTTGTGAGCAGTCCACGTGTTTATCAAAAATATTGATATTTTAATACAAATTTTGTAAAAGTGAATCAAATTATTACGTGTAAAAAAAATATTTGTTACACGCAAAAAACTATTTTTATTATTTTACGCGACTAAAACTGTTACACGTGAAAAACTATTTTTTACGCTTATAAAACTATTTGGTACTGATAGAAAGCTATTCTTTACGTGTATAAAACTATTTGTTACGTGTCAAAATCTATTTGTTACACGTAAAAAACTATTTTTTACGCGTCAAAAACTTATTTTGTTTCTAGTAAAAAATCTTTCGTTATGCAAAAAAAATTATGGGTAAAAAACTATTTGTTACACGTACAAAACAAATTTTTACGCGTCAAAAACTTATTGTTTCTGGTAGAGAACCTTTCTTACACAAAAAAAATACGTGTAAAAAAACTATTTGTTACACGTAAAAAACTATTTTTTACGCGTCAAAAACTATTTGTTTCTGTTAAAAAAAAACTTGTTAACGTAGAAAAAGACACTTTTTACGCATAAAAACCCTACTTTTTACGCGTAAGAAAATATTCCTTCAATTTATTACTTTTTCAACATTTCAAACTACACTTTTTCAAACATTTCCTTCAAATTTTTGAATTTAATAGAATCTACCTAAACAGTAGATGTTCTTTATAAAATATTTTTAGATAATACCCTAAAAATGAAAAAAATGCATACTATTTAATTTATTTTTTATTGCATTATTAAATATTACGTCCGCCTATGACGGGGTCTCATAGAAAACGCTAAAGACGCTACAGAAAACAAACTGATTTGTTTTCATTTGCGTTTTTTGCGAGACACGCCGAACGCTACACGCCTTTGGTGTGGCCACTCCTATATAATCCTGTTATTTTGTTTTAGTCGCTAAAGATGCTTCACGCTAAAAACGCATAAAACGCTTTCTGTGTGGCCGTGGGCTAAAGTCTTTTTATTCAACGCTTGACTATTATATCCAACTCAACCCCTTACCTGTGTATCCCTTAGCATAGAACGGCATATCTTCCGGGTACTTGCTCTTCTTCACAGTCTGTCCCGCCACAGGACAGCCGCTAAGGGAACGGTGCGTTAAAAAAGAGCCGTTGATGTGGCCCGTGCCGTCGCACCCCGGGGTGGGACAGTTCACCCCGTCGAACTTCATGGCCGTGGCTGCCGCGACGGCCGCTTTGTGTTGTTCCACGCTACCGCCACTCTCCAGCACTCTCATCTTGTTCCTGTTGGCTATCGGACAACCAGAAGCACTAAAAAAGCGAAGTTGGTTTGAAAAGATAAGTTAGAGATGTGACAGTTTATGTCAAATTGTTTTTGAAGTGTCTAGTCGTCCGCTAAACGGATGAATAATAGTATATCAATAGTATATTAAACAACGACTTTCGAAAACGACGTTTTGCACACGAGTTCGACAGTTTGTTGGCTCAAGCCGCAGGCAAGCCACAAGTCGACGAGCGTACAAAGAAGTTTTCGAACGAGTTTTTTACGCTATTTTTTCTACGACTACAAATTAGCAGCAGACTCACTCAGTTTTTGCCAGTTTTGTGAAATAATTTGCGATGTAATGATGACACTTTTCTGACGGATGCGTTGCGTTTGGCGTTTCAGCTGAACATTGGAGGTTAAAAATGTTAAAATTGGCACATGTCGTGTGCAAAATGACACATGTCGCGCGCTAAATCCTTCGCACACAACATTTGAATAAGAAGACTAAGGAAGGAGCATAATGCTATCCATGTATTCATGCATGGTGGGCGGAAAAAGCACTCTAGGGTGGGGATCCTTGACAGTTCTGTTTGACGATTCATTTGATACATTTGAATTTGATTTGCAATTTTGTGGATTTGCCGTCTTTACTGAGCTTATTTTATTATTTACATGTTCTACTACTGATAGTTGTATAAAGGTAGTAAATCTAGATGGAAATTGTGGCAGAACTTAAATTAACAGTGATACTATCGCGATTTCATCGAAAAAAACTAAAATAGAAGGTTGTAGCGTGTGGTAGATCTCGGTTTGAGTGAAATAATGGAACAATTTTTCGCTAGTAAGTGACTATATAATATACATACGTGTAGTAAACCGATCATTTATGAAATTCACTTTAAATTAACTAAATTATATATTTTTTCTTGCATTTAGCTTTTATTTATTACTTGTCAAAGAATTTAGATAGTTAATTTGACTTACCTGCTTCAGTAGCGTATCGGATGTTTGTGTTAATAAATACTTATTATAACTTATCTATTTTATTAGGAATTATATTTTTTATAACAATTTTAATAACTACTCACATTTATTCACAACGTAAATAAACAAAACAAATTATTGAGTCTACCCCACGTCTACACTACATCATAGTTTTACATTTTTTAAATAAAATTAGAACGACACTGATAAACCGGAATTTAAGTCGGCCATATTTGAGGCCCATCGCGGTGTACCTAAGATTTTTGATATGCTCCTTCCTTAGTCTTCTTATTCAAAGCACACAACAGTTTGCAAAACGCCAATTTCAGATCGAGTTTTCCGTGTGTCAAACTGATTTGCACACAACAGAGCATTGACACTTTGCAAAATGCTGTGTGCTAAGGATTTAGCGCACGACATGTGTCATTTTGCACACGACATGTGCTAATTTTAACATTTTTAACGTCCAGTGTTCGTCAGAAAAGGGTCATCATTACATCGCAAATTATTTCACAAAACTGGCAAAAACTGAGTGAGTCTGCTGCTAATTTGTAGTCGTAGAAAAAATAGCGTAAAAAACTCGTTCGAAAACTTCTTTGTACGCTCGTTCGACTTGTGGCTCTTGCCTCTGGCAACAAACTGTCGAATTCGTGTGCAAAACGTCGTTTTCGAAACTCGTTGTTTAATATACTATTTTTATGTATCAAGAGAATTATAAGTGAGGGATAATAATTGCCCTTTTCTCATAGCAACTGTTAAAATTGCCTTATATCTATCAAAAATAGTAAATAAAAAATAATACTTTAAAAGCGAAGATAGGTTAAAAACTTTATTTCTTCTCGCACGTTTTTTAATTGCTTCCATTTTTGAACATTTTTGTATTCCTTTTCATAAGTTATTCGGGATTTAAATGGAAGTAGTTTGGATATGACGTTTGTCGCCTCAGCCTGAATATCTGTTGGTAATTTACGTTTTGAGCCATTCCTGGCTCCAAATCAATCAGCAATCGGCACGAAAGAGAATTAAAAAATATTGACTCAAAACTGACAACTAAAGAGGCAGCTTTATTTATTCGTCAAATTACATAGAAACCAACGCCAACCCAGCACAATATTTTTTCTACTCGTAATAAATTCCTTGAAATAATAATTTCTGAATATTTTTTAAAACGTAACTCGCCGTGGAAAAAAATATTATTTTATACACTACGATAAAATTGCATTGTCTCCCGAAATTAATTATTATTTCTATAAAGTATAAAAATAACTATTAATTGCCCGAGGTTATTGGAATAAAAAAAGGTTCGATTTTTTTTTGTAATCTCTAGGATCTTCTCACTGTAACTTAGGTATTAAATTATTAGATATCCAATTTCGGAGCCTTCAAGAAGGCCACATGAATACAATTTTCGACAATATGCCTTTAGGGCTCGAACACACTGACGACCAGGTCGCACCGGCCAGGCCGCAGCTACCTCTAAAACCATTAAATCAAATGATATAGCGCACACTAACGTCCTGGCCGTCCGTTGGTCGTTGCGACCAGAACACTGCACGGAAATATTATTATTTTCTGCCGCTTGTTGCCGGTTTTCTTCCAAATTAATAATTTTTCAGATGAAATCCCCCAAATTCAAGGCGCAATATTTTATTTTCTATAAAATATAGTGTTTTACTGTAGTTTTTGCATACGTACAGAAAATCCAAAGAAATAGTATACAGACTGGATCAAAGGTAAATTTAAATCTAATCCTTTTTTTTTATCAAGGGTCGATTCTAATAAAAATTCAAAATATTTTTATATGACATACCTACTCTATTTATGGTTGGTATGATACCTGTTATTATACCTTTGAGTTTCGATGTTCAAAAATAAAAAAATAATATTTAAAGTTTTTCTACAACCATTTGTCTTTTTTATTAAATTAGTTTTTTAAGTTGTATTGTAGTCATGTACAAGGAGGAAAACTGTATTTTAAATATTATATTTAATTTAACGTTTTTTAAACAGGGTTCATTAGACTATATTTCTACTAGGTACATTATTTTGAAAAAAAAATTAAGAAAGTAACTTAAATATTCATAAAAATAGAAGTAATTACTGTTGTAGATTCTTCGTTATATTGTAAACATTGAAATAACTGGAAGCTAAACTGTCTACCTGCTTATATTTAGAGCCAGTGTCTCACGATCTTTTTTTACGATGGCCCTAATATGTTTACTTCTAAAATCGATAAGGGCGCCATATCAGTAGAAAAAAGAAACAGAATATCTCCCTTTTTGTCGGTCGCGCGTACACAATGCTTTTTGTTTGTTGTGAATAGCAACTTCGCTTTTTAGTTAACTCGGATATTTTAACATTTCTGAAACAATATTTTCTAATTGGTAAAACGTAAAAAATCGTTAGATTTGACAACTCTGTTGAAACTGGTCGTTCATCTGGCCGCAGCTAAAAACGCAATACATCCGGCCAGCCGACGGCCAGGTCGTTGCGACCTGGTCGTCAGTGAGTTCGAGCCCTAAAGGACCACGAGTCTAGTTTGTGGATAATACTAAACATAATATTGGTGTAAGATCTAGATTTTACCTTCTGTGGGATAAAAATTTCCCAGTTGCGTGTCCTGATCCGTCGCACCCTGGAATAGGGCATCTGATGCAAGCGTGTAAAAAATCATATCATAATCAACAAACAATAGTTTGTTTATAGTCTACAAAAAGTTTATAGTCGACAAGAGTTGTTGAAAAAGATTCTTTTTCTCTAGAAGAGTTGTTTAAAAAATTTTCTTTACTAATTCACTTTAAAACGAAAGCAGTGTGTTGCAATCAAAGTGAACTCTTTTACATTTACTTATTCCTTTAAGTTTTTTAATTTTTTATTATAACTATGTCAAAAATGTTTATTTACCGTAAAGGTTCTGAATCCTGTCCATCCCTAGGCTTGCTCTTTGGTTTGTTCGCCCTCGGACACCCGGATAGGCTCCTGTGGGACGAGTAGTTTCCTGTAACATGTCCCGAACCGTCGCACCCTGGTGTCGGACACTTCAGTTCTTGAGAGTGGGCTTGGATTTGGCTCCTGTCACTTCTTGGACAGCCAGGCAAGCTGTAAAAAATGCCAAACATTAAGATATCGAATCACTAAAAATCTATAGGGTTTAATTTAACTATAAAGAATGATTTTATATAGGGTGATTCACGATGATGGTTTGTTAGACGGTTATGGAAAACCGACGATTTTTTAAAATTGAATTTTTGCATAAAGACAGTTGCTTCATCTGTCTATATTATTTTATTATTAAAAGTGGTAGCATTTTTGCAAAATCTTAGCAAAAATCGTTTAAATAATCGTAATTTTAAATTGAAGCCTATGTACAATGTTTTATATTTTATCTCGAAAACTGCTAGAGATAAGTTAGTATTAAAAAAGTAGGTAACAGAAAAATTATGAGATATGAAAGTAATTTTCAAAAATTTGTATTAGTATACCGGGTGTTCCATTTAAAGTAACAAAGGTGCTACTACTTTTCAAATACGGCAACATTGTGACGTTGAAAATATTGTAGATAGATGGAGCAGGTGCCTTTATGCCAAAATCTAAAATTTTAACAAATATTTCAGACAAAATGAATTTGTAGAGAATATAATTCTCCCCATATTTGTTTATAATCTGTTTTGTCGAAAAATGCAAAGAGTTAAATCGCAAAAAGAATAAAATTTTAGATGGCGGACACTTCCCATGTCAAATATATGAGAAAAACTGTGATTTTCTCACCTGCTTGTCAAATGGAGACTCACAGCGTCAAAAGTTCCGACTCCCTAATTTTTATGTTAAAAAAATCTAAAATGATTGGGCTACATTATTCTGATGTCTACTGTCACGTTGTTTTAGGTGTTTTCAAAACTAGAAATTTTAATTTTATAACTTTTATATTTTTGGACTTTTCCTGTATAAAAATTAGAATCTTCTTTGGCGCCGCCGCCGGGAGGCACGTATAGCCGCCCATACTAAAATATGTTAATAAAAAGTTGGTAGGCAGTCCTTTTAGTTTCAAAGTAAAGGAATTTTTCCAAATTTTTTTATCTCAAAAACTGCGACTTGACTGATTTTGATGTTAGAATTTTTTAGAATGAATTTAGAATGAGTGGGAGGGGGGTTAATCATTTCGACCTTACAGATCCATTGTGTCCCCCTTTCTTGAATCATAACTCATCATACAGTCCCAGGGCTTTGACAAAAGCCAGTATCTGGGACGGTTTTATAGAGGGTAGTTCTCCATCTCCAATATCAGTCGTACCAAAATTCATGGCACTAATGGTTGTCGTCTCGGCGCACTCAGTGATGAGGTGTACTGGTGTTTCACCATCTCCCCACAGAATCTGCATTCGCCCTTTCTTCTTAGTTTCAATCTACTGAGGTGTTCATTGAGGAGACAGTGTCCTGTTAAAAACCGCGTGACAATCCGAAGATTGTTCTTACTTAAACCCAGGAAGATCTGTGATTTTTCTTGATCATAAGCCCTTAGAAACTTCTTCGAGTATCTTAGACCGTTGCAAGATTCCCATTCCAGGTTGCGGACGGAATCTTCCAAGTTCTTGAGTTCCGCCTTGAGTTGGTAACCACTTGGAAAGCAGAACGGTTCTGGTCCAGTTAGTGAAGTGTTCGCTCCTTTTCTAGCTAGATCATTTGCATTTTCATTGCCTTCTATCCCTTGGTGAGCAGGCACCTAGAGTAGGAGGACTTTGTTTTTTTTACCTAATTTATTTAGCTTCTCTATGCATTCTTTGACCAATTTCGAGTTGATTGATACTGAGTTGATCGCTTTTAACGCTGCTTGACTATCAGATAAGATGGCTATTTCTTGTTTCCGATAGTTCCTATCTAAGATAAGTTGTACGCATCTTTCGATAGCGTAGATTTCTGCCTGTAGGATGCTAGGGTAAGTGCCGATTGGTTCGGAGTATTTAGCTCTCGGCCCAAACACTCCGATCCCTGTTCCCGTATTGGTTTTGGAAGCATCAGTATACCAAGTTATGGTATGGTCTTTTAACTGCTGGGCAAGCGTTTCGCTCTTCCAATCCTTTTTATTGCTCAATACTACATGGAGATGTTTCTCAAAGTTGTACGTTCTTAGCATATCGTCCACTGGGAGTTGCAGGAGTGGTATTTCCTTTATGAGGGTGTTCCAAGCCCCTGATCTGACAATTCTCCCAGTACTAATTCCGTTAGTGACCATTCTAATCAATGTCGCATTGGCATATCTACCAATGACAATGTGCAGTGGTGTTAGATCTAGAATGACCTCCATTGCTGCTGTTGGACAGGTTCTCATGGCTCCTGTGATGCAAACGCATGTTAGTCTCTGGACTTTGCATAGGTTTAGCCTTGCCGTCCGTTGCTCTAGTTTTGTGTACCAGGCAACTGCCCCATAAGTAATTATGGGTCTTACTATCATGGTATACACCCAGCGCAAAATGTTAGGGAAGCAGCCCCATCTATTTCCGGCCAGTCTTCTGCATATCATGAGAGCCTTTATGGCTTTGCTGGTAGTGTTCTTAATATGTCTGTTCCACAGGAGTTTACTGTCCAGGGTTATTCCCAGGTATTTAACTTCCTGTGTTGGCAGCATTTCCTTTCCATCTAGTTGGATTCTTTTCAAGTTTTTCAGACTTCGCCTTCTGGTGAATGGCACTATCGCGGTTTTTTCTGAGTTGATACTCAGCCCGACAGTCCTACACCATCTCTCAGTGATACGGAGTCCTCTTTGGATAATATCACACAAGGTGCCTGCATGTTTCCCCCGAGCGATCATGACTATGTCATCTGCATACCCAATGCAGTGTATTCCCGCTAGAGTTAATTCATCTAGTAGTTCATCCACCACCAAGCTCCACAGCAAAGGGGAGGTTACTCCACCTTGTGGAGTTCCTTGCGTTGTTTTAACAGCTACAGTTTTGGTGCCCATCTGAGCCTCTGCTGTTCGTGTTGACAGCATTTCCCAAAACCAGCGAATAATAGTTCTGATGTTATTACAAATTTTGTTGCAAATATTATTCCTAATCTTAAATTGAAAACCGCGTTTCGCTAGCTACTGTAATTTTGGAGTTACAATTTTTTAAAATTTTTAAGCCCCTCCCATACCCCCTTACCAGCCCCGCACCCCCTTCAAAAACTAATGGCCAGATTGGCGGGTGCCACTGTTTTTTTGTGCCAAATTTGGTTAAAATCGGTTTAGCGGTTTTTGAGTTATCCTGTTACAGACGGACGGACGGACAGACGGACAGACAGACAAACACCATGAAAATATTTTGTATTTAGGTCATTTATGATCCAAATAACTCATTTTGAGTGAAATTAAAAAAAACTTTTTTTTTGCCGATCTCAATAGCCTAATCAATAATAATGTCAGTAGCTAACTATAATGCAAAAAGCTTTATTTAGAAAATCAACATAATCTAGAAATTCAGAATTTAAATTAAATATAAATAATTTTCTATAATTTACATCCAAAGCACTGTATAATATTATAAATAATAAATAAAGCAACTAATTAGATATTCAAATACTGTTAAGTAAGTATCAACATACTTTAGCGTCATTTAAATATAAATACACATTACATACGCTATTTTGAACAATATGTAGGTATTAAGTTTCAACTTTCTTACCCATTATCTTGTAATAGTTGCAAAAATTCACGGCTAAATTCAAACAACTCGCACATATTCAAATGCACATGGTGTGCGATAATATATGTTATTACGGCAAGCAATAAACAAGGAAAAGATTTAAAATAGAATTCAAATAGTCTCGGCCATGCTTAAACGTTGCGTTGGTGCCCGCTTTGCTCGTCATTGAATTGAATTTATTTATTTTGTTAAACAACAGAGTTCGTAGGTCTAGAGTACGCAAGAATTACTACCGGCAGAGTTGAGCTACGGTATTTAGAGCTCGAACACACTGACGACCAGATCGCACCGACCAGGCCGCTGATACCTCTAAAACCATTAAATCAAATGATACAGCGCACACTAACGTCCTGGCCGTCCGTTGGTCGTTGCGACCAGTAGACTACATTAAAATATTATTATTTTGCCGCTTGTTGCCGGTTTTCTTCCAAATTAATAATTTTTCAGATGAAATCCCTCAAATTCAATGCACAATATTTTATTTTCTATAAGATATAGTGTTTTAGTGTATTTTTTGCACACGTGCAGAAAATCCAAAGAAATAGTATACAGACTGGATCAAAGGGAAACTTAAATCTAGTCCCTTTTTTTATTTTAAGGGTCGATTTTAGTAAACATTCAAAACATTTTTATGTGACATACTCTATTTATGGTTGGTATGCTACTTTTTATTATACCTTCGGTTTCGATGTCAAAAAATAAAAAAAATCATATTTAAAATTTTTCTACAACCACTTGTTTGTTTTTTATTAAATTAATTTTTTAGTTGTATTGTAGTCATGTACAAGGAGGACAACTGTATTTTAAATATTATATTTAATTTAACGTTTTTCATATAGGGTCCATTAGACTAATATATTTCTGCTAGGTATATTATTTAAAAAAAAATTAAGAGTAAAAGTAACTTAAACATTCATAAAAATAGAAGTATTTACTGTTGTAGATTGTCAGTAACAATAAAAAAGAGGAATTTATATTATAAACATTGAAATAACTGGAAGCTAAACTTTCTACCTGATTTTATTTAGAGCCAATGTCTGACGACCTTTTTTTACGATGGCCCTAATATGCTTACTTCTAAAGTCGATAAGAGCCATCAGTCGAAGTCCATATCAGTAGAAAAAAGAAACAGAATATCTCTCTTTTTGTCGGTCGCGCGTACACAATGCTTTTTGTTTGGCCTATTTGTTCTGCTTGTTCGTGCGCGCTCGGTTCGTTCTGGCTAAAATGCTCAAATCTGGACGTACCTTTAGGAACAATACATGTCTCACTCTACACATATTAAATTACATAGACGTAGGATGTAGAATATTCTGTTGAAACGACTGATGGAATAGCAGGCATCGCGGATTTGAAAAACATGGAAATAACGACGTTATCGTGTAGTCGGAGTTGGAGATTTTACTTACTCCATTTACCACACCAGTATTTATTAACGAAAAATCCAAGAATATTTTAAATGCATTAGTTAATATTAGAACATTTAATAAGCTCATGAATAGCAACTTCGCTTTTTAGTTAACTCGGATATTTTAACATTTCTGAAACTTAATTCTTTCTGAAACAATATTTTCTAATTGGCAAAACGTAAAAAATCGTTAGATTTGACAACTCTGTTGAAACTGGTCGTTCATCTGGCCGCAGTCGTGGCGACGGCCAGGTCGTTGCGACCTGGTCGTCAGTGAGTTCGAGCTCTTAAACAAAATATTTAGGATTTACTTTTTTATTTAAAGTTACCAGATGTTACATCATTCAAATCGGAATATCAGTTAAAATATCTTTATTTAATGGTCTCTAACAGACAAACGAAACATTTTTGTATAGAAGCGTTGTGTTTAATTAACTTTATTTTGATTACCAAAAATACGTAACAGTTAGTTCCCTGTCCAAGGAATTTTGAGCACCTTGTATACGTTCTAATTTATCCAATAAGAGAATTCCAAACACATACTCTCCTTACTTATCTACGTATATTGTGAAAACAGATCTGTTGTACTTAAGTAATATGATAGGATTTATAACAATAGGAGGGTGTTTCCTCCAATAATCTACAAATTACTGTATCCGGTTTCCCACTGTAGTATAGGAATAATATCGAGATATGTGTACGCCAATAATACAGAGAATGAACAAGCTTTACAGTGGATATTCAATCGTATGTATTCTATTATTCCCTATAACTCTTTTATTTTTTCAGAGAAAAAAAACGAGATTTGGTATGTTTGTATATGTACATAAATTAGGATTAATTATTGACCTATTCAATTATTTTCTATCACTTCCTGTTTCAACGGAAGTGAATACAACTTTGGATGTTCAAAAGATAAACTGCATTTTTTAACATAAGCTTGAAAATTTTTACTAGTAATTTTTACTAGTAGACCTTCGAACATTGTTCTTTTTAGAACCTCTTTTAGTGCGAAGTGTACAAGATTTAATAGCTTAATAGCCGTAAAAACCTCATCGCAACTTTATTAGAATATTTTGAAACGGGACAGCAATAGCAATGGCCCTTTATGTCCCTTAAGTGCTGTTAAGGAGGTGAGTTGTGTTGATGAAAATTAGCATTTTCCTAGTTATTTAAGATTGGAAATGTTGATTTTTCATCTAAAAACTGCATATTTTTTTGCAAGTTTTTATAAATAACTCGAAAACCTTGTGTTTTATCGAAAAACTCATCTAAAGCAAAAATGAAGCTTTTGGAATAACTAAACGATCCATTTTTTGTTGATTATCGTAGGTGTAACAATAGCCGAGTTATCATTATGTAAACGTGATTTTTTATTTTTCGAAAACTAAATTGCAACCTTTTACCGTAAAGTAATGGGGAAAGAACACATTTTTCGAAGAAAATGAATATTACCGTTTTTAAAGTGCTTGAAATGACCTTTTAAATGTTTTCTTAAAAAAGTTCGTAGATTAAAAAATCGCGGAGTTATGATAAAAATAATATGGTCACCTGATTATTTCGGAAAAAAATTAACCACAAAATCTATGACTAAAATCATAAAAATAAAAACTAAGCGTAATACATGTACAGGGTGGGTCAAATTCGACGCTTTTAAATGGAAACAACCTTTTCTATAGGAGATAGACGAAAACTAATGTCGGTGTCTGGAGCTCAATTTTCATAAAAAACATAATGATAAAAACCCCACATCAATATCTGTTACCGTTTCGGAGTTACGGGGTGTTTTTCAAAAATGTGCATTTTTAACAAATCGCTGTAACTTTTTTGCTATGGAAAATTTTGTATTTCTATGCAAACATTTCCAAAGCACCTTTTTACGTAGAATTTAATGGTTTAAGTATATATTTTTTTAACTTAATAATTTAAGAGTTATCAACAGAAAAATTGATTTTTTATTTGGGACACCCTCTATATTTTTAATTAACTGAAAAGAATTTAAAATTACCTTTCCAAAAATATAGCACACTTGATATTATGTTATAATCCCCTTCGATATACAAAATTTTTAAAAGTTCGCCACTTTTAACTAGTAGGCTTTGGACCCCTTATTGATGATATGCTCTTATAATGGAACTCGAAAACATATTTTTCCGGCAAGACGACGCGACGCACCGCCTCTGAACGCTGAAGTTATCAGAAAATTTTTGCAGCCAATTTCAAGAATAATTGAATAGCTAACCAAGATCCAGCCGTTGGCCGTCGAGGCCGCCTGACTTAGTGCCCATGGATCTAATCCTATGGATATATTTGCGGAAGAATAAAGGTTCCTTATTCTTCCGTATAATCTAGACAAGAATTAGAAATACTTAGCAGTTATGAGAGGGTATCTTTCAACCCCATTGAGTTAATGAATTCCGCGAGAAATGTTCAAAAACTGCCCCGTCTGTCCATAACAGAAGACGGTTGATATGTCGAACACCTGTAGCAAAATCTCATGTCTTGGTTTGCTATTTATTTTTATTGTTATTAGATATAGTTTAAATGTGTTGATGTTTGTTAAATATATTTTAAATTGTTATAAAATTCTGCATCTCTCATAGCAAATATTATTTTCGTTTTAATTGATGCTCACAGCTAGAATTTTTTTGCATTACAGCCGGTGCCGTTCAAAGCCTATACTCTATATGTTGAAGAGGAATCCAGCAAAATATCAAGTGTGTTATATTTTTGGAAAGGTAATTTTAAATTCTTTTCAATAAATTAAAAATATACAGGGTGTCCTATATAAAAAATCAAATTTTCTGTTGATAATTCTTAAATTATTAATTTTAAAAAAAATTATACTTAAACCATTAAATTCTACGTAAAAAGATGCTTTGGAAATGTTTTCATAAAAATACAAAATTTTCCATAGCAAAAAAGTTACAGCGATTTGTTAAAAATGCATATTTTTGAAAAACACCCCGTAACTCCGAAACGGTAACAGATATCGATATGCGGTTTTCACCATCATGTTTTTGACAAAAATTGAGCTCCAGACACCCATATTAGTTTTTGTCTATCTCCCATAGAAAAGGGTGTTTCCATTTAAAAGCGTCGAATTTGACCCACCCTGTACATGTGGCTATATTTAGGTACTAGCAATTGACTCTGCAAGTATGAGCGGTTTAGAATGCCTACATTTGAAAAAAAGTTGAAAATAATGAAAACAATTTATTTTTTGTTTTTTTAAAAAATTTTATTTTTTTTGACATATCTCAAAAACTAAGCAAGATACGTAAAAAATGCAACAGAGGAAAATTAAAGGTCTTTTTTTGCAATATTTTTGCTCCATTTTAATTTTTCTGTAGATCTCTTTATTTCGTAGATATTACGTTTTTTTAGTTTGACTTGCATGTAAGGACCACCTTCTTTGAGCCCTTAAAACCCAAAAATCTCGTGAAAATGAAGAGTTCAAGACTGTTCAACTATAGAGGTTAATTTGTAGCTTGTGTAATTTCCTACAAATTGATAGTTTTTATTTTTATGATTTTAGTCATAGATTTTGTTGTTAATTTTTTTCCGAAAAAATGAGGTGACCAGTTTATTTTTATCATAACTCCGCGAGTTTTTGAGCTACGAACTTGAAAAGACATTTAAAAGGTTTTTTCAACCACTTTAAAAACGGTCATATTCATTTTCTTCGAGAAATGTCTTCTTTCGCCATTATTTTACGGTAAAAGGTTGCAATTTAGTTTTCGAAAAATAAAGAATCAAGTTTACACAGTGATAACTCGGCTATTACTACACCTATGGTAAACAGCAAAAAATGAATCGATTCGTTATTCCAAAAGCTTCATTTTTGCTTTATATGAGTTTTGCGATAAAACTCAAGATTTTCGAGTTATTTATAAAAAATTGCAGAAAAATATGCAGTTTTTAGATGAAAAACCAAGATTTTCAATCCTAAATAACTCGGAAAATATTAATTTTCTGAAAAAATGTTATAGAGTATTTTTTGCTTAGAATTCATCCCTTTATGGATTTTTGTAACTAAAATGGGTGATCTATTTTTCACCCCCAAGAAGGGGTGGCACTCACCTCCAGGGTGAAAGCACACTATGTAACTTTGATCGCTACTATGTAACTTTTGTTTCTTACATATATTCACTATTCACTGTTAAAATTTCACGTCAATCGGTGCAGGTGTCAAGAATTCGGAGGTAATATCCTATTTTTATGCTCGCGTACCGGCCTAATATAAGAATACAATATTTTATTTGATAGGGTACTGTTTCCGTGCAATACCAAACAAGTTTATTTTTTCCTGATATTCTAACCTTACCCGTCTTTATTTGGAGACTTGTCATGCTGCGGCAAAGAGTGCTGTGGAGGTGGCATCGAGTAACAAGCACCAGGTGAGTAACCTCCGGGTGGTACCGGGTATCCTCCCGTTGTAACAGCTCCGGGGTATCCCCCAGGACCGCAAGGGTATCCAGCCGGTGTAGGATACGGTGCTGAGTATGGATTGGAAGCGTAGTCCGATGCCACAGTTGTCATACCGTAGCCTGGATGGGGACTCATAGATCCATAAGCTGTAAAATTATTAATAAAATGAATTTATTATGTATGATAGTTTTTTAACAAAGATATACGGTCTGTTTTTCGATCATTGACTGTTACGTCATGTTTATCATAGTCCAGACCAAGCAGACAAAACAACGACAAGACAGAAACATTCATTTTACGACAAAATTGCGACAAATCCAATACCTTTCCGCGACATTTTTGTTTTGTTTCAAAATTTGGAGACTTTTCAATGTCCCGTCTCGAGTCGGTAAAGATCAAAGTGTCTATATGTTTTGTTTGTATATTTTTCGACGTGTGTGTGTGTCTCTATGTTTTGTTCGTATAAGTTGTCGGTGCAGTGTGGATGGCGTGTGCTGCCAAAAGTAGGGGACCAGTGAAATCACACATGGTTAATAAAACTCATTCACAACTAAATTTTTGACTTTGTTGTACTTTTGTCATTGCGGTGCGGACAATTTGTCTGAAGTTTGTCGTATCAGAATTTCCCATTTTTTGTCGCAAGTTTGTCTTGTTTTTGTCTCGAAATCGTATTTACTTTTTATCGCCTTGGTCTGGACCTGGCATTTCTTACGATTATTTTGTCTTTTTATCATCATTAACGAAAAAAGATCCTTCTTTGTTTAATGTGCACGAATAGAAAAAGACTAACATAATTTTAGTATTAACAGTTGAACTGTCCATGAAATGTTCACAACTTATGGGCCACTTCGAAAAATACAACTGAAAATCAATATGGCGTCGAAAATGATGACGTAACAGTCAACGACTGAAAAATAAAGCATACAATATAATCGACACAAAAAACAAACACTTTCATCTCTTTAAATGTTCAGTATATTTTGTTCTAGCAGTATTTCTAAGTCTTATTACCTGCAGCATCCCTGCTGTATGCATCCATGTAGTGGGATCCTCCGCTGTCAGGAGTTGATTCTCTACTGTATCCAGATCCTGGACCAGGGGCAAGGACCCCAGGTGGTGCTCCACTGGCTCCAAAAGGTCGAACTCCACTAAAATATTTTTGAAAATTATGTAGTAAAGATCTGCCAATATTTTGAATTGAAACAATTAAGGTAACTAATTGTTTTTAACTCTAGTTTTATCTAATACAATGGTTTATTATAGTTTTTCCAAGCCAATGTTATAATAAAAAAGAAGTATGAGGCAATATTTTATTTAATTATTGTTTGTTTTTACCTGTGGGATAGTCTGCTGACACTGAGATCCAATGTTTGGCCTTGGGGACTGGGTACTTGTGGACTTGCTGAAAGATGCGGACTAGCCGCAGCCTGGGGACTTCCCCCAACTCTCTGTCCTCCGTAATGTGGAGAACTATAAGCTACCTGAAATTAAAATACAATTTTACATCGTTATTTATTTATTTACAACAAATAACTTCTATCTTACTTAAAAGACATTAATTTTTGTTGTAAAAACAGACGCAATAAAATAAGTGGAATAAGCAGAATAGAACATTTAGTTTGACCCTCGTAGCTATTGTAAGCGCTGGTCATAGTGGTCAATTTGTTGAATAAATAAATGAATTGCCTGATGACCGGGAATAAAGCTGGATAGAGGAATTAACAGGTAGGGACAGGCGTTGGTCAGAATGGTCCACCGCAAACCGAGTCTCGCGCTGAATAGTGAATGAGACTATGTAAGCTGATTTTGTATACTGACCAGCGTTTTTGTCTTACCAACATTTATATATATATATATATATATATATATATATATATATATATATATATATATATATATATATATATATATATATATATATATATATATATATATATATATATATATATAGTTTAGCATATTAGTGTTTCTTTATATAGTAACGTAGATTATTTCTTTTTGTTTATCGAATGTAATACCACAAGATGTTTCGGAATTACCGAATAATACTTTTACCTGACACGAAATGCGTTACCCGGCAACACTACGACTCTGAAGGAGGAGTAGTGTTGCCGGTATCGCATTGAGTGTCAGGCAAAAGTATTAGGCATGCCCTAGACACTCAATGGTAATTTTATAGAACTCCAAATTTAGTTTCTTTCGCATCGCCAGACGGCGCAAAAGACATTAAAGTAATGGTTTCTAATTTATATATGAAGATGACATGACAGTCCCTATGTTGATTATTGTCTGTGGTCTAGTTTTTGTCTAGTTGACATCATGTTGACATGTTGACAAAATGTTGGTGATCCGATCATTAATTCAGATATTCCTGATTTATCGGAAAGTTCGGTGATTTCAGTGATTTGTGTTTATAGTTTGTGTTTTTATTAGTTGGTGCATTGATATTTAGAGTCGATCATCATTTTCGTGTTAGATACTAAACTTTTTTATTAAAGTCATTCTGACATTTTAGAAATTATAAATTTATGAACCAAATAAAAAAAATAGTTTAATCATAATTAAGTAAGTACATAGTTGGTAATATATAGTATTTCTTGTAACAGTTAATTAGTAGTCTATAATATTTTTGCTATATAATTTACTTGTTAAATCAAAAAATAGGCGCTATGTGCTCTATTGTTGGTGTTTAAAATGTATGTATATATTTTAATTTTGTTTTAATTATATAATATTTTTATTTAACACTTCTAATGATCTAATATAGTTACACTTCTAATGATCTAATAAAACATAAAATGCAACAAAAAGTCTATATTTATTATTTTATATTTTACAAGGAGTAATTTTGAGCTTGAATAACGTTACCGTTTTAGTTAGCGTTAATAAGTAACGGAATGCTGAAATTATGTTATGTCAAAACTCTCCATTAGTTTCTTCCGGATCACCAGGTGGCTCTAAATGACGGACCCATTTGTTTTATATCAGTGTCCAATCTATCTCTAGTACATGACATTAGTCTATGGTATTAGGTAATCCCGAAACTTCGAGTTGTATTTAAAAGATTAGACAACGAAATAAAGTACATGAAACTGCTTCGGTGTTTCTTGGCTTCACATTTTTAATAGCATCGTCGACTTGAAGCAACAAAATTTTACCAAATCTTTCTTTTGCCATTTTGCAATAAGAATTGATGGGATATTTTGTGGAACTGACAGAAATGACTTCTGAATTAATATTTCAAAAAATGACAATTACAATATGGCCATCAAGCGATAATCACTTAAATGATTATCAACGTTATTATGAACCGTTATTATAGCTAGACAGTTGAAATTTTTACAGATGAATTTATCTATGTTGCCGCTAAAAGAACAAATACTAAAAACAGAATTAAATAAATGTTCATAAATAAAAAAGTACTTTCACTAAACATTATCTTTTAAGTAAGAATTTTACATAGAATCTTTCAAGTCCTCGGTGGCCGCGTGGTTAAAGCGTTAGGACTTTACGCTGCTATGACGTTGGAGCCGTGGTAAGGCAGGTTCGAATCCTAGTCAAGGCGACTTTTTTTTAATCGTTTTTTTTAATTTTTGCATAATTTTACATATTTATTTTTACTTTTTACATATTTATTATTGGTTAATACAATTTTTAGTAATGTGTTTCTTCATTTTTTTTTAAATTACTTAGACGCGCATTCAAAATTTCAGCTAAATCGGAAAAGAAGTTTATAATAATATAGTATCTAATGTTATATAGATAATGAATGGTACGGAACCCTTCGTGCGCGAGTCTAACTCGCACTTGGCCAATTTTTTTTTCTAGTTTTATCTCGATTTTTCCTGTTTTCGGAGTTTAAAATGAGAAACATCCAGATGTGGGTTGGTTGCCCGGGCAAACATTTCCGAGCATTTTATCGAGTGAGTGAGGAGAGAGGCCCGAACATGAAAACTTTCGAAATAAAGTGAGTGAAAAGCGCCCGCGCCGATCTCATTAAAAACTTTTTCCAGGTTTTGGCCTTTTCTACCACCCCTTCCCCTTTACCGCTCCCTGTCTACATCTATTCCCGCTTCCCCAATCGTTACCCAACAGAACTGTCGATTAAAAATATTGACTTTGAGCGAAATTAAGTTGGTGAGGTGGATTTTTCCTCTTTTCCGTTGGAAACGGTTCCTTTTTTCTTCCTGTTAAGCTTTAAATAATCGGTTAAAATATATTTTTTTGTCTGTGTGGACAGATCTAAACCAGGGCTGCTGTTGGTTCAATATCATGTCTCTACGTAAAAAAAGTATGTACAGGGTGGACCATTTTGGTTGTTTCTATAGGGTATCTAGGAAACCGTGAGAAAGATTCAAATTTTGATACTGCAGTCTCCGGTTCTTTTTTTGAAAAAAATTGCAATGGCGCAAACGGATCGTGGCTATCTTGATCGGTTTCGAAGCTACAGGTGGATTCTCAAATTTTGTACTTTTTGAAGATGTTCGATAGTTTGTTTATTTCAGCAACCACGAAAAAATGAATTGTACCATAGTACCATAGCCACGATCCGTTTGCGCCATTGCATTTTTTTCAAAAAAAGAACCCAAGACTGCAGTATCAAAATTTGAATATTTCTCACGGTTTCCTAGATACCCTATAGAAACAACACAAAATCGTCCACCCTGTACAAAAAAAAATTAAAGGAGATACAAACCCCAAATCATAAACACAATACACACAATATATACAACTTACAATTCCATACATACGAGGCGTTTCGGAAAAAATAAGAAGGATAGGAAAAAAATATAACATACGAACATCTTTCAAAACACAAAATACACTTTGGTCCATTTTATCACACACTAAACCAATGAATACCGAACAACAAACAAAAAATGTAATATACAAAATACCACGTGAATCCAATAAATTTTATATTGGTGAAACATCTAGACCCTTAAATGTTTGAATTAAAGAACATAAAGATTATTTAAGAAAGGGCGACTTTTACAAATCTAAGATTTGTCAGCATTCATGGAACACAGGACACAGAATAGATTTTAACAAAGCCAAAATTATAATGAAAGAAGCGATAGCCTCTGAAAGAAAAAAGAAAGAGGCTTTTTAATACAATCTAATAAAAATAAATGTATTGCTCATGCATCTGTAGATGTTACCTAATGAATGGAAATCGCTTCTTTGATTTTAAAGAACATAACATACGTAAATATTAAAAACAAATTAAAAATAATCATACAGAAAGTTTGAAGCTTTTTGGTTTTGCCTTATAAGTAATTGTTATCAGGTAGTAATTGTTAATTTTGAAATTTTACTTGATATAATTTAATAGTAGATTATTTTCTTTTATCTATGGATATAATGTCATTTTAACAGAATGTCAACGGTTTTTGTAGACGTAACTGTTTAAAAAAAACTAAAGTGTTCTCGAATAGTTGCATTTAAATATTTAAAATAGTTCTTTTTTTCTTTATTCTTTGTATTTTTCTGCTTACGACGATGGAAAGAGATAAACTTTTCGAAACGTTAAGCATTTTTTGGTTCGTTAGGCAAATTTGTTTATCAGTAAACCTAATTGCCGACAATTAGTCTCCGTTGGATTGACGCAGCAGTGTTTACAAAAAGTAACTATTTTATTTTGTAAATTTTCTTGCAGTGGCGAAATACCATATAGGAAAAAAGTATTTTTTTTCCTATAAAAAAGTATGATTTAATCAGCCTCTACATTATTTTCTGTATGTAATTATCCCCCTCTGTCTTACCTGGGGGCTGGTGGTGGTGACGCTGGACGTGCTCAGATCGATAACGGTGCCCCCGGGGGACGTGTGGGGCCCAGAGGCCTTCATTTGGACGGCCTGGGCCGTCGTGACGCACTTCACCGACAGGTTGATAGCCGAGAAGCCTACGGGGAGAGGAGCCCCACTGGCCGCATCATATTGGTACATCGGTCTGCAACAGAAACAGGAGAAACAACCATTAAAATTGTTTAGACAGGTTATATTATCTAATATTATATTTATTACATACAGTAAAAAAAAATGATTTTACAAAATGTAGTCAGCTAAATAAATATTGAAAAAATTATTTAACTGCTTCTAAATCATTTTTTTGCCTGATACATATACCGTAAGATCGAGGAAAAAAAACAGCTTTTAGTTGGCTTGAAAAAGTAATCTTTTCGGTATATTTTTTACTATGGTTGGTCTGTACTTACTGTATTATATCAATTAATACATGGTGTTCAAAATTCCATGCCAAACTTGGCAAAATATAAAATAATTTTTCTTTTTTTTTTTTAATGGAATACCCTGTATATTATTTTTTTGTTCGATAGAGAATTAAAAAATGAACATTATTTGTATTTAAAGTATTTTACAATTTTCTTTAAAAAATTTAGAGCTCTTTCAATGGTAAAATTCCAGACAAATATCAAAATTAATTCTCTATCAAACAAATAAATAATATACAGGGTGTTTCATAAAATAATGATTGATTCCAGTGTATTTCTTGTATTTTTAATAATTTGATATTTTTTTTTGTTTATTTATTAATCTCTGTGGAACTATCAAAATCAAAACTATATTAATAATATCTTAGGATTATGTAAAGTGATCAGAAAAGAAAGTCAAAAAAGCAATAATATACAGGGTATTCCATTTAAAAAAGTAATCCAAATCCATTCACACTTTTTTTAACCACCCTGTTGCAGTTAAAATATTTTCTTGAAATACATTAGGTTTGCAATTGAACAACATTCCTAATTTTTTTATTACAGGAGCTACAGATGGCCAACTCACTGTTGCATTACCCTGTATAATAGTCATATACGTACATTTTAACCATGTCGTTTTGTATTGTAAATTTTTTACTGTTACTTGAATAATTAAAAAAATAATAGTTTTTAATTAAAAAAGATTAATAAATTACAAAAGAATATTTTAGTACGCCTCTGGTTTAATTCCTCTGACGCTACCTACCCGCAAAATTAAAAAATGTGGGTCATGGGACCTATCTAAGGGTGGCTTTACAAGCTCCCTTAAAATTAAAATTGTGTAGATACGTTTTGGCAAATTGATCGATACGAAAATGAAACAAAAAAATGTCACCTTATATTGAAAATATTTTATCCAATTTTTTTAGTACCTATATTCATATATCGTATGATCGACAAAAAAAACTGCGTCGAAGACGGCTGGGGAATGACAATCGATAATAATTTTGGTGAGGTTAATCTCTAGAAATTAGTTTTTAAAAATTGACATAAAACTTATTAGGAATTAACACTAATTATAGAAATATTAAAAAAATTATACCTAGAATGTTTTCAGACTCTTTTGAAAATATAGGGTACCGGCCAAGTAGTATCTAGGGCTTGACCTCGCCAATATTATCATTGATTGCCATCTCGCAGCCGACTTTGACACAGTTTTTTTTCGTATGATACAGATTATGTATTTTTTTTCCTTGAAAATCATCTTATAAAGTATTATCAGACTCGAAAAGAATCGAAAAAAGTTGAAATAAAAAATAAGAATTTATTTTTAATCCAAATCATAAAAGCTGCTAAGTAAATAATGATATAAAATACACAGAATAGGTCTGATTTGATTAAAAATAAGTACTTACTTGCCTTGGTATCTTAATATCAGATACTATGAGACTATGAGAGAGAGTTTAATTTCGCTTGGTTGCTAATAATAGTATGCTTTTAAAAATACTACTTTGTGATGCAATGAATGGTTCAAAAGTAACCTGGAGCATTGACACCTATGTTTGTAATAAAAGCATCGTATTGAAATAAAAAAAAACAATAAATAATTCTTTTTATACACGACTCGTCTATAATTTGATTGTTATACATGAGTATATGAAATAATAATAATATTCTCATTATTCACTAGTGAATAATGGTTTCATTATTCACCGCTTCCACGGATATCTCGATCCAAACTCCGAACAAGAGCTGTCAAACATTACCATTAATGTAAATAAATAATTTTTGTTTTAATTAGTTAAAGCTAAATTAGTTAGCTACCTAGTTAAAGAAAATTTCAATGTTTTGTTTCCATGTTACTTACTCGTTATATTCATTCAATATATTTTTGACATTAAAAATAAAAACTTATATTAATATAGTCTATAAAATGAATAACTTTGAATTTTGACCGTTATTTTTTACCAACATGGTAAATATAAAATTCCTCTATCCAAAAGGTTACTGATATTCTTTAAAATAAGTGCCTGAACGAATCAGATAGGTAACTTATTTTACTTTCGTGAAATAGAAAAGGAAAATAATAAAACAAGTGACAGTTCTTCCTCTTCTTGCAAAAATCAACGCGAAATGTCATAATTGACAAAAGGAAAATGTCATCAGCCTTTGACATTTCTAAATATCAGACCAATGCCGTCCCTAATAGAACAGCCTTGGAGCGAGATTTATGACGTCACGCTAGTTAGATACCACGGATTAATAAATATGTTGTAGAATACATGGAAAACATAATTATTCCTCGTATTTTTGGTTTCTATTTTAAAAATGATATAGTTTACATGAAATATACATAATATACAGTTATTAAATACAATATATTATACCTATTTATAGTAATAAATACTTTGGCAAATAAACTAAGAACCATGCAAATGCAGCAAATGTTTTACAATATACAAATAAGATAGGTACATAAGATAATGGGTAAAATGTAAAATATATTTTAAATTTTGGGGTTTGAAAATCGATCTAATTTAACAAAAAACATTCAATATCTACTAATAGTAATATATTATTATTTGCATTCACAAAATTTATATGTATATTTTGCAAGCATCAATGTTCGAAAAATTATATATTTGCAAATAATACAATATCATAGAAAAAAAGCCATGGTCAAAGTCAGCGATAGCTATAAAATAAATATCGCTGTCATTTTATACGTAAAATTATTCTAAAATTTTTGATTTTCTTGGGATTTAGGTTCGGGAAAAACGCTGATTAAATTTTCATTATTTTTTTTGGTTAAAAAAAACGTTATAGCTAACGTTTATCGCCTTCATCAGTGTTGTGTCATATGAATAAAATAGTGTCGAATATAATCCAAAAAATTACATATACGAGGAATAATTATGTTTTCCATGTATTATGTTGTAGAATAATTAATCCGCGTAGTATCTAACTAGCGTGACGTCATAAATGTCGCTCCGAGGCTGTTCTATTAGAGATGGCATTGCATCAGCATGGCCGCAAGTTGCTAACCTAATAAAATTTACACTAGAAAAGCCCGCGGGAACTGTCAAATTCAAAGTTATTCGTTTCACAGACTATATTATCTAAATTTTTTTGATAGTCCTGGATAAAGTATAAGTATTCTACTAGCATATAATGGCTGTTATTCACTTGGATGATTTATGACTGAACTTCATCCGCGTGAATAACA
Source organism: Sitophilus oryzae (assembly GCF_002938485.1). Taxonomy (NCBI): domain Eukaryota; kingdom Metazoa; phylum Arthropoda; class Insecta; order Coleoptera; family Curculionidae; genus Sitophilus; species Sitophilus oryzae. Next base: position 691,000 of record NW_022146580.1, on the reverse strand, counting down.
GCCACCATTATATATGCTCGTTGAATAATATACTACTATTAAAAAATTTCTTATTAAAAAAGTTTATTAAAGAAGATGATTATAATGATTATAATATTTCATTAAATGAGAAATATTTTTTGTCTTGCTTTTTACTGTTTGTATTCTTTTGTTTTGTATTCTCTTTTGTTTGTTTCCACCTTTGTCTACAAATTGTAAAATTTTTTGACAATAAAGGTTTGTATTTATTTATTTACCTTGGGTATAAAGGTCCACTGGGTTGTTCTTGATCTTCCTGTTTCAACATGCTTTGGCTGGTTGCTACTGCTATTTGATGTTGTTGGGCAGCACTTGCTTCTTGTTGATACCTGCAGATTCATTAATTATACCAAATTTACATGTAGTCGATATTTTTTAAAGACCCACTATTAGTTTAATCAGAGTAAACAATTTAATTTTAACATACGGGATAAGAATGTCCAAGATAAAAAGATATAAGCATCAGAAGGTATTATTATAGTACCTGTGTTCTTGTGTGTCATCCATGTACCCATATATACCCTGTGGCGGTACCCTTGGTGGGCCCAAAGATTGCTGAAGAGAAACACATTGACTCGAATCATACCTTTAACAGAAACAAACTTTATTATCTTACAAATTCATCCGAAAATCGTACCTTTCAAAGCCATTAGTACCAGGGTCGTACGGTCTGTGACTGGCAGAATTAACCAATGAAGAATCGTAGGATCTGTTGACCAGGTCATTCGAGTACGTCACTACGGGTCTGGCAATGGTTGTCACCGGTTCTGTCATGTCCTGGTACGACCGTTCTCTGTGGTACATCTCTTCGGACATTGGAGAATGGTGATAGGGAGATCTTTAATAAAAAATGTATAATTGAAATATTTTTAAAAAACAAAGCCTGAATAAAACGTGCAATAAAAATAGATGGAAATATTTCATTATTATTATTATTTACAGCGTATTCAACCTTTTCCAGTTATGCTGTAGCCTCCCTGAGTTATTTACTTTTATTATTATATTTGTATATTCTTGGTCTTTAACAGACTCTACTCACCTGTGAGGAATTTGATGGTCCATATTGTATCCAGGATGAGAATTAGGATGAGGACTCAAATGGTGGATCTGGTGAGGTCCCCTGGAGTTCATGGTTTCCATGCTGGATATGGAGGAAGAATTAGAGTCTTGGTTCATGTAAGGTTCGTAGGCCGACCTCAAATTCGCCGGCGGTGAACGACAAGAAGCTGGAGTAGTTATTTCCGTTTTTGGTACAAGAAGTTCGTTCTGGGTCGATCCTGACGAATTAAAAATAGAACATTAGTATAGAAAACGCACTAGCTAAAAAACCGCCGGCGGTATATTTAGTGTATACAAAAAAACTACCGGCGGTATGATATTTGTATATCTGTAAATACCGGTGGAAAATTGAATTAATTTGTCGTTGACGGAGCGGCATGCACTTAACCTGACAGACAAAGGATTTCCAATTGCGGCATATTGTATTTTAAACATAAAGCACCGCTGCATTGGCTAAAACACCGCCAGCGGTATTTTTAGTGCATACAAAATACCGGCGGTATGATATTTATATATCGGCAAATACCGGCGGAAAATTGAATTAATTTGTCGTTGACGGCGGCATGCACTTAACCTGACAGACAAAGGATTTCCAATTGCGGCATATTGTATTTTAAACATAAAACACCGCCGCATTGGCTAAAAAATCGCCGGCGGTATTTTTGGTGTATACAAAATACCGGCGGTATGATATTTATATATCGGCAAATACCAGCGGAAAATTGAATTAAGTTGTCTTTGACGGCGGCATGCACCTAACCTGACAGACAAAGGATTTCCAATTGCGGCATATTGTATTTTAAACATAAAACACCGCCGCATTGGCTAAAAAATCGCCGGCGGTATTTTTGGTGTATACAAAATACCGGCGGTATGATATTTCTATATCGGCAAATACCGGCGGAAAATTGAATTAAGTTGTCTTTGACGGCGGCATGCAATTAACCTGACAGACAAAGGATTTCCAATTGCGGCATATTGTATTTTAAACATAAAACACCGCCGCATTGGCTGAAAAACCGCCGGCGGTATTTTTAGTGCATACAAAATACCGGCGGTATGATATTTCTATATCGGCAAATACCGGCGGAAAATTGAATTAATTTGTCTATGACGGCGGCATGCATTTAACCTGACAGACAAAAGCTTTCCAATGGCGGCATACTGTATTTTAAACATAAAATACCGCCGAAATGATAACATAACCTTTATATTTGCATTTTGATTAGATGATAAAAAAGTTTAGTGTTTATCGCTTCCTAAAAATCGCAGTACTTGAAAAAATTATCTCCATACTGTTGTTCAGCGGTATAAATGTCAATAAATATGTGAAAAAGGCTTTTTTTTCTTCATTTGTCTATACCGCCGGTAGTAATTTAGTCAGTTTGAATAGAAAAACCGGTGTTTGTGTAAAAAAATGTATTACTACCTGATATATTACAGCTTGTAGTTGTCGGCACTTCGTTCTTAGGAATCTTCATGGGATCCGGCTTGATAGGGTTCGTTTTAGCACCATAGTACTGCTCGTAAGACCCGCCGTTTTTGTCTTCTGAACTGGAAGATGCCGGTAGAGGTGTGGTAGAGTAAGGAGAAGCTAGGTAGTTTGGTTTGACGTCTTCGGCTAGTGTTGGAGTCTTTTTACCGGTTTCGTATGAGGAATTTGATGATGCAAAATCGCTCTGAATGTTACCTGAAGATGTTTACTTTTATTAGGGTACGTTTCAGAGCGGCATTCTTGTTAATTTATAGCTATAAGTCATGCATGAGGCAAAATACTGACGATTTTATGATAAGGATTGGGCTGAGATAAAAGAAATATAAATTAAAGTTTTAGTTACTTAATAGGGGGCGCGATTTTTAAATTCATTGCTGACAACCATGGACATATTCAACGTCGGGCTGACTAACTGGAATTTAAATTTCCCGCTGGGGATTCAGGTGGCAGCTCTGCTGTAAAAATGTCAAGTGGCCACATTTATTTATTTATTTTCTGACACAGTCATTTGTTTTGACATTTTAGTTTTGTATAACGAGTTTTTGGTTTAAATGAATTGTGTTGAGATACTTTAAGCTTAAACATTTTTACTCGCAGACCTTGGAGTCGAACATTGTTCTTTTATAGTGCGAAGTGTACAGGGTGGACCATTTTGGTTGTTTCTATAGGGTATCTAGGAAACCGTAAGGAATATTCAAATTTTGATACTGAAGTCTCGGGTTCTTTTTTTGAAAATATCACAATGCCGCAAACGGATCGTGGCCATTTTGATCGGTTTCGAAGCTACAGGGGGATTTTCAAATTTTGCACTTTTTGAAGATGTTCGATAATTTGTTTATTTCAACAGCTACGCAAAAATGAATTAAACATTCTAAAGGCACTTTTCTGTGTAGAATGCAGTGGCGGCGTAGTCAGACTTTTTTCGAAAAAAATATTTTTTTAGATATTAACTATACTTCTGTTTTTTTAAATATAACCCTCTGTATATTTTTAAATTTCCTGATTCAGCTTGGCATGGGCTTCTCGAAAATATATAACACTCTATATTTATTTTCACTATTAACCTCAACATTTCAAATTTTTCTCAAAATATCGTAGTAGGCCGCGCCGAGTAACAAAGTAAACGGTTGTCATGGTGATCGGGACATACCTTTGATGGATGCGTGACATTTCATTTCAACAGATTGAAGTGTGTGTATTATAAATAATAAAAAAATGAGTAATTTTGAAAATTTTGAGAAATATAATATGTTATATTAAGTCTAACAAACATAAGCAAATGGCAGCTGATTTATATTTTGAGCGGTATTTTGAGCGCGAGCAGTTAAACCCAGCCATTTTTAAAAGGTCAGAAAATAGTTTAATTCTAGCTACCTTAATCACCTGATATCACTCCCTTGGACTTCTTTCTCTGGGACTTTCTGAAAAACGAAATTTATTGAAATGCAAATAGAACATTAGAAGAGTCACAAGATAGTTTTGTTGTGGCTTTGCAAAGTGTAACCAACATACACATTCGAAATGCTGTTAGCAGCGGCGAGAGACGGTTCCAACTCCGTCTAGATAATAATGGGCAGCAGTTTGAACATTTAATGTAGTCTTTGTGTTTGAAGCCTGATTGAAGTAACTTGTTGAGTTTGTATTAAAATATATGTTCTTTTGTTTCCGTCACACTTATTTTTTATTTGCTTCGTATGTTCGAATTTATTTAATTGGTAATACATGGATTAATTTGAAAGTAGATATTCGCTTGTTTCCTTTAATACTCTTTTTTCGAGAAACCCATGCCAAATTGAATCAGGAAATTTAAAAATATACAGGGGGTTGTATTTAAAAAAACATAAGTATAGTTAATATCTAAAAAAATATTTTTTTCAAAAAAAGGCTGACTACGCCACTGCATTCTACAGAAAAGTGCCTTTAGAATGTTTAATTCATTTTTGCGTAGCTGTTGAAATAAACAAACTATCGAACATTTTCAAAAAGTACAAAATTTGAGAATCCCCCTGTAGCTTCTAAACCAATCAAGATAGCCACGACCTGTTTGCGCCATTGTGATTTTTTCAAAAAAAGAACCCGAGACTGCAGTATCAAAATTTGAATATTTCTCACGGTTTTCTAGATACCTTATAGAAACAACCAAAATGGTCCACCCTGTACAAGATAGCTTAATAGTCGTTGCAAAAAACTCATCCCAACTTTTTTAGAATATTTTAAACGGAAAAGCGGTAGTAATGGTCCTTTATGTCCCTGAAGTGCTGTTAAGAAGGTGAGTTTTGTTAATGTAAATAACAACTGTTTAGATATTTATAATTAATTTATTTTTGTTTTCTAAAATATTTTGACTAAAAGAAAATGTGTAAAAGTGAGCAACACTGCGCCGGTTAGGCTTAATTACGTGAAGTTTACTTGGTATGATCCCATAAACGAGAAACCCCATAAAATACACAAATTTGGAACACCCTGTATACTGAGAGATTTTTGTCTATTTCTTTTAACACCTGGCCCTTTCCTTTCGTGGCACACTTACCGAACACACTTATAGCCGGATTTTTAAGCCTATGATGCAAACTACTTTGGTATTTGTGCTCCCTGGCCGCCTGTTTACTAGCCGCCGCCAATGGACAACCGGAAAGGCTCCGGTGCGAGTTCCGGTTCGAACTGACGTGGCCGCGCCCGTTGCAGCCCGGAGTCGGGCATTTCAGAATGGTTTCATGCATTGCCAGGACTAGACGGTTTGCAAAAGAATCAGTTTTTTTCAATGTTTTGTTGCTATACATTTAACACTTATACTCGAGATTACTCCATGTTTTTTTTATAGTAAAACAGTAGTTGTAATCCATTTTAATATTGCAGTGGAATCCATTTTAATATCAATATTTAAGTGTATTACATATACCACTTATACTAGAGATTACCTCATGTTTCTAATATTTTTATAATAAAAAAAATATTGTAATCCATTTTAATATTACAGTGTAATCCATTTTAATATAATATTTAAATGGATTACATATACCACTTATACTAGAGATTACCTCATGTCTCAATTTTTTTTATAGTAAAAAAATATTGTAATCCTTTTTAATATTACAGTGTAATCCATTTTAATATTAATATTTTAATGGATTATTTTTTGTTTATTTTCATATACCACTTACACTAGAGATTACCTCATGGCTCTAATTTTTTTATAGTAAAAAAAATATTATAATGCATTTTAATATTACTGTGTAATCCATTTTAATATTAATATTTAAATGGATTACATATAGAACTTATGCTCGAGATTACTCTATACCACTAATTTTTTTATAGTAAAGAAATAATAATTGTAATCCATTTTAATATATCAGTGTAATCCGTTTTAATATCAATATTTAAATGGATTACATGTTTACATTAAAATGAATAACAGGAAATGTAAATATTTAAATGGATTACACCAACATTAAATAGGATTACTCTTTAATATTAAAGTAATGAATTACAATTAGTTTTGCAACGCGTGTAGTGACTGGGTTGCATGCGATTCAATCACAAAAAATGGAACTTAGAGATCGTTTGTAATCCATTTTAATAAGAATATTTAAGTGGATTACCAATCAATATTAAAATGGATAACAATTTAAATGGGTGTGTAAAATGGATCACAATTATTTTTGCCAGTCAAAACTATTATAAACGTTAATAGTTTTTAATCTAGTAATACTAAATTTAAAAAAGATTGTATTTCTGCTACTCAAAACATTATATTATTGATTTTTAAGTTGCAAGATTTTTGAACATAATAGCACCTGGAGAATGTAACTGGCCCTAATATACAGTGTAGGTTGAAACTTTAAAAAAGTAAATCCTTAAGTTCTTTATTATAGAAGCTATAAATGCCCACGCACTGGTTCAGGACTCTGTAAAAACTAAATAGATATATTTATATAATTTATTTAATTTTCTCGTTTCTGTACTTTTAAACAGTAATTAATTACACCACTGCAAAAACTTTCAGTATAATTTTACATTTACATGACAACTGAATACAGTGAAAAGTTCTATTTTAAAAGCAACAAAAGGTCGAGCTTTCTCTTCATTTTCGTTATTCCGACGAGACTAGGAGCATTGTTTTCCACAGAATAGAGAAAATTATAACAAAAAAACAAGCATTTGGAGAAGTTCAAAACTTTTCCTCGTTTTCTTTTTGTGCCCCATTGTATTATTTTTCAGCGTTAGTTTCTGCTATTATTTCTGATGATGATAAAATATACCATACCATCGAAAAAAAAACGGCGTCAAAGACGGCTGTGGAATGACAATCGATGATAATTTTGACGAGGTCAATATCTAGCCGTCATTAACTTACTCTTCTAAATTTTTTAATGGTTCTCAACCAAAGCTTTTCCTAATGTATAATCGAATTACTTTTACTGGCAATATTTTTAAGTAAATGTTACTGTCAGTAGTGACTACTAACAGTAATTACTAGAAAAGGTCCTCAAGTTTTTTTTAAAATACGACTGTCACTGGTCCAATGCGTAATTATTAGTATTTATTTCCCAGTGATTGTGAAACTTTACTGGATTTCAGATTTTCATTGTAACATATAGAAGAAAAAGTCACATGAATAATCTCAAGTATATTATGTGATGAACATTTTAGATAAAAACTCAATTGAATAAGCGAAGTCTATGTTTTAAATTCTTGACAGAAAGAACATATCAGCTTAAATGCTTCTACGAAACTGTTAATATTCCATGAAATGCATGTAGTAACATTAGGAAGATAAAGAAACATTTATATAAACAAAAGAAAAATTAATAATGGAAAAAATATTATCAACAAGAAAATGTGAATCAGATACCAATATATTATGACACACCTTAAACCTTAATTTAAGACAGTATTTCGAATCATCTTATTGTCAACAGAAACATTCTATTTCGATTGTATTTAAAACATATACATAAGTTAATATAATTTTTATTGAGTATAATATAAGTGTGTGGAACCATAAGAAAATGCAGACAAAACAATTACAAAAGGCCGGGTAGAGAGAAAAACAAATTCAAATAAACAAACAATACATAAAAAATTTTAGAAACAGTTTATACAATCAAAGAAGGTCACCACACACGTAATATATACTCAATGCGACAAAACTGATTCTTTGCTGCAAGGAACCATGGGAACCAACTACAGAGATGAGGAAAGCTACTAAAAACTACGTGAAACAATAATGGAGAAATGCTCTCTACCCCGCAAAATAAAGCAAAATGGTACGTTGGGAACAAAATAAATGATAAAAAAGCAATGCTATAAACTAATAATGTTGGTTTATGTGTTTCTAACTGTCGTAGAAAAAGTACAGTGTGTAACAGATGCGTAATAGTTCTTTCCTTTTAGATACTAAGTAATATTTATCAACTACTCGTTCCTGTTACACAATATTCCAGATTCCATAAGATAGTCTACACTAACTAGTACTCAATTGAGATATTGACATACATATATTTAGATAAAAACTTCTATATATCTATTACTTTATAGCGATACTTACTTTCTGGTGTGACTTTATCCTTTCTTGGACATCCAGACAGACTAGACAAGTCACAGAATGTTAAAAATAGATTTTAAATATGACAGTTCAAAATAAAATGGAAAATATATGTACTAGTTTTCTACAAATGCTTTTTGGAATGAAATATGAGTAATAGCTTACCTTCTGTGGTGAGAATATAACCCTGTGACGTGACCTTGACCCGTGCAGCCTGGTGTCGGACATTTACTTCCTTCTGAAACATAAAAAATATATTATTAGTAAAATATATCAAATAAAAAATAATTTTTGATAACTTTACACGAGAATACTGCTAATACTCTCGTATTAAAAAAAAAGTACAACAGTCTCTGTAAATTTATAAAAAAAGTGAAAAACATTAATACAAATGACAAATTTATTATTCGAAAATTCTTATAATGAGTATTTCTGGAAGAGAAAATGGTAATCGTATCACAATCTATTATGTAACTATGTATACAGGGTCATTCACCTCATACGACACGGAGTATTGTAGCTAAACGATTAGATTTTTACAAATTGTAAGTTTTGGGTTCCTTGAAGGACTATTAGAGCTACAATTTAAAAATATTTTTACATGATACAGAGTGTCCCAAATAAATAAAAAATATAAAAGTTGTATTTTTTTAATTATATATCTATATTAATATCAAAGTTGTATTTTTTTTATCACATTTATTTAGAATAATTTATTCACGAACATAATTAAGTATGTAATTAATTAGTATTTGGGCGGAAATAATGGTGGTATATTTAGTTAATGGTATACTCTTTTATGAAGATTTAAATAGTTTTCTTTTTGCATACAAATGGGCTAGTAATATTATCATTTTGTTAAAAACGATAATATTACTAGCCTGTATATTTTGTACATTTGTTGTTTTAAAAAGAATCTAAAATGTCAATATTCCTTGGGTATAAATATAAATGAGGTCTAAATTATAAGAAAATGCATTTTCTACGAAAACTTGAAGGGATAGGTAAAAAGTGGCATAATACAGTTTGATAGACAATTAAATTATGCATCTGATTTTCCGAAAATTTACAGGGCGTTCCATTTAAATTAAACAAGTTATTGCCGTTTAAAACTAGTAATTATTTAAAATAAAATTTTAGACACTCTGTATAAGGTAGTATCATTTTTATTATTGCAACACAATAACTGATCAATAAATAAACTTCAGTAAATATTTAGTATTAAAAACTTTGATACCCTTGGAGAAATGAAGCCTTAAAATTTTTACTGCAATTTCACAAAATTGAAAATATTTCAAAAACGGTAAGGTTTAAGTGTGATAAACCTTAATAAAATTTACCTTTATTTCAATCGTAGAATCTTACTTATTTGGGATACTCTGTATCTTCTAAAATTATTTCTAAATTGTAGCTCTAATAGTCCTTCAACGAACCCAAAACTTAAAATTTATAAAAATCTAATCGTTTAGCTACAATACACCGTGTCGTATGTGGTGAACAACCCTGTATATGTTATTTTACAATTTTGTTTTTATTGGTAATATTAAACAAGTTGCAACAGAGACACCTTAGACAACTGTCAAGAACCAAATGGTATTACCATGTCTTAAACGTATCGGTCCTTGAAAAAGCTAGTTGCGCGAGCGCTCAAGTCATGATTACTAAATCGTGCTTAAGATGGGATGGTCACGTATGCATGATGCATGTTTCTATGAGAAACCATAGAAAACAGATTATTATACAAATATTTAGTATTTATGAAGAATTTTCTAAAAGAGAAATGCGAATCGTAGCACGTCATATTATGCAACATAATATTAAATTTCACGGTTGTGAAATATAATATCGTTAATTAAGAATATTGTTCGGTGCACTGGCACAAACAAAAAATAGACGTTTCACAAAAGTAATAGCCCCGGACACTGATTAAGGCTTTAATAACGCTAATGGCCGAGAAAAAAGGATTACAGCTCCGGCCATTTTGCACTTTAACGCCAAAACAGCACCAACGGCAGCGGCAGCGAGAGAGACGAGATTTTCTTCCTCTTTAATAAAAGTTATTAGCGGCACATGTATCTCGACTTGTTTACCACCGAAAACGACCAAAAAGTCTCCGACCGATACGAATATGACCCACCCACCACCACCTCCCACACTCTATTCCTTTCTCACTCTCTCTCTAGCACTCGGTGTCGTTTTTTTTCCGTGTCGCTTCGCCGTTAGCGGCAAATTAAAAGAGCGGACGCACGTAGGAGCGCTGCGCGGTGCCGGGACCGGGCTCCGCCCCTCGACGGCGATTGGCCGGGGAGGGTGGAGACTCGGGAGAAAAATCCTTTTTGCGAAAAAAGAAACCGCAGCGTGGGCGGGCGCGAGAACTGGACGAGGCGCACCTGCCGAGCGGAGGCGACGCCTTGGGTTTAGAGCGATGTTGGGTGGCTAGGTGGATGGACGACTATGGCTTGACGTAGTGTGGAAGGACTGGAGTACGTACGTAGCAAAGCGCGTGGGAAAAAATAAAAACGTTTAAGGTTTTTTTGGTTATTATAGAATTATTATTTAAATATAGTATATATATTGTTTTATTAACTATGTTTACGGCTCGTTGAATTTGACACTTTATGTCAGTTTAATAATACATTTCCGTACTTTTGTGCTTAGGCGTAAAAGTGCTTTTTCTTTTATGCCTAGGCGTTAAAATTACTTTTTTATATTTTCAGTCACGTCGCAAAAATTAATACTCTTGTGACGTTTGAAAAAAAAACTATATTATCGCTTGTATACGGCAGCTTTTCATCAATAGAGAAGTCATGGGTTCGTTTGTAAGCTAGCCTAGACAGAGATCATAAAATAAGTTAAAACTGAGTATCCTTGTTTGAAAAAAACTCTATAAACTCACCTCGAAGTAAGTCGAGGGTTTCCATGATTAGTGATCCAGCTTTTTCTATATCTACCATTCTAAATTAAACTCAAAAGTATGTGCCACTTATGTGCCAAATATCTTAGGTTAAGTTGGGTTAAGCAAAACTATCCTGGTTCGTTGAAATTCTAACAGAAAGAATACAGTAATTTAAAATTCTAGCCCATACTTTTGATGCTAAAAACGTCAGAAATCAAAAATGGCTCTGCTAAAATGACAATCGGAAGAACAGCAACTAGAGGACGTTCAAAACTAGACCAGTGGTAGATCAGAAATAGAGAACGTTTGCAATTATATATAAAATACCTTAGGTCATATTAAAAACTCAGTAACGGAAGTTTAAAACGTTAAAATATATTACCTATAGCTGTAAGCCAAAATATTCTAACCAACGTATTTTCCAATTGATTCTTTTGGCTTTTTCCAAATGTTTCCGTACTATTATCAAAATAGACAGTCAACACTGTAGTATTGTAACTTGTCAAACTGTTTTTCCAATTTCAGTTCTATCAGTATTCAGCTTTGAATAAGAAGACTAAGGAAGGAGCATATCAAAAATCTTAGGTACACCGCGATGGGCCTCAAATATGGCCGACTTAAATTCCGGTTTATCAGTGCCGTTCTAATTTTATTTAAAAAATGTAAAACTATGATGTAGGGTAGACGTGGGGTAGACTCAATAATTTGTTATTTTATTTTACGTTGTGAATAAATGTAGGTAGTTATTAAAATTGTTATAAAAATATATAATTCTAATAAAAATAGATAAGTTATAATAAATATTTATTAACACAAACATCCGATACGCTACTGAAGCAGGTAAGTCAAATTAACGTATCAAAATTCTTTGACATCTAATCTTTGACAAGTAGTAAATAAAAGCTAAAATGCAAGAAAACATATACTTTAGTTAATGATCGGTTTACTACATTTCATAAATGATCGGTTTACTACACGTATGTATATTATATAGTCACTTACTAGCGAAAAGTTGTTCCATTATTTCACTCAATTTTTGCCGAGATCTACCGCACGCTACACAACCAACTATTTTAGAGTCTTTTTCGATAAATCGCCATAATGTCACTGTTAATTTAAGTTCTGCCACAATTTCCATCTAGATTTACCTTTATACAACTATCAGTAGTAGAACAAATAATAAATAACATAAAATAAGCTCCGTAAAGACTGACAAATCCACAAAATTTCAAATCAAATTCAAATGTGTCAAATGAATCGTCAAACAGAACTGTCAAGGATCCCCACTCTAGAGAGCTTTTTCCGCCAACCATGCATGAATACATGGATAGCATTATGCTCCTTCTTTAGTCTTCTTATTCAAAGGTATTCAGTACATTAAAAACCATACCCAGAATATCAATGAGAGATTCATACATATTATATTAAAAATAATAAAGTAAAAATGAACTGCAAAAGCAATTTTCTATTATTTCATGATTTAGTGTGATATTGTAATATTCAGTAATAAGTAAGAGGAAAATGCTATTTTAAATTATTTCAGAATTTTTCCGAAAACGAAAATGAGTCTTATATCCTGACTTATTATGTAAATATATATATTTTTTATGCTATTGAAATGATATACATAAAAAATAAAAAATGCATGAATGAATATCTTAGCTCGCAAAAGAGCAACCAGAAACAATAAATAGAATTACTTATGATCTAAAGATATTTGTACCAAACCTTCAACTTTAGCGTCGATCTCCGCAACCAGGAACTTCGTACCTACGGGTAGGGACCCGTTATATAATCTAACTCTCTTTAGTTTTGAACGATATAAATGTGGCATGTTTTTGAATATACTAAACTATAAATCTAGGTATGAGGACAGTTTCTATATTATTATTATTTCTCTTTTATTAAAGTTCTTTTACTCGTGAATTCCAGGCAGAGTACGGTATTCCAATCATTTCATTTAATAAAATAAATAGGGCTATTTACAAATTTAGCGCTTTATTTATATAACCTATTCTCCTCAAATTTCCCAAAATATTGCTTCTGTCGAAGCGCATTTGAGGTAATCATAATAAAAAAATGTTTAACACAACGCAGGTCCCTTTCTTTCATTTAAATTGTTTGTTATACAGTTGGGCAAAATATTACCTCTTCAACTTTGTTGACGAATTTGGGTTGTTATACTACAACCTGTACAAACAACTACTATAACTAAGAAATTACCGCTACAGTAAGATGAATATAAAGAAAATATTCTCTAATGTTGAAAATGTACATATTTCAGTATAATAATAATATACGAAATAACATATTATGAATAAAAAGGAGTAGTTTTTGATTATTTGGTTTTGATGTGGTATTTCTTAACTTGTGAAAGGTTATGGTTTTATTTTTGTTGTAAATTGAATAAATTATGCACTTTATATGTTCTATTGCACATAATTCTTGTTCAACTTTGATAAAAAAAAGATCTCAGAACCATCAAAGGACAAATTATAAAAAATAGGTAATTAGTAAACTTTAATTCAATTAATCTTGAAATAACAATTCGTAGAATAATATATCAAAATATCAACCGGTAATAAACAAGCACTGTCGAGACTTAAGAGACAAATAATTTTGTCGTAAAATAGAGAATTTACGGGTGGGTTTTATTTTGACGACTGGCTGCGTTGTTCGCGTTTGGCAGTCGGTTTTTACTGCCCCCAAAATTTAAAGTTCTCGCTATCCCTCGCTTTTGTCTATGTTTTAATATTTCCACCCCCATCGAAACGTATGGTTTTAATAAATCAACGCGCTTCTAATTTTCGTAGAGAGGGGGATGAGGGGGAGTGAGGAGGGAACAGTGAGGGTGAAGACATTATTTCGGATAAATAAACTTGGGACTGACTTGCCCTTTGTATTTATCAAACCGACGCGACGGTCTTAATATTAGTTCTTGTGCATTGGATGTTGAAATAATATTAGTGATGCTCACTAAGAAATAGCACAAAAATACTTTTTTTGGTTATTACATAATAATAATAATAGCTCCCCTGTATGGCGTTTGACGCCTTTGGAGTAGCAAGGTACAGCTTGCCAACTAGAGCCGTTCGGTATACAAGGAAGGTAATGTGGCTAGCACTACGCTTCAACCGCCTATTATTACCTCAGGGTTGTGAATCCCGAGTACTCATTTAAGGCTGAGTCGACCTAGGTACCCAAATTATTTTTATTTTAATAAAAATAGTCGGCTGGTGAAATGCCGGCTGTGGGATTCGAACCCACTACCTTGAGATTGGTAGACGAGAGCCTGTACCTCTACGCCACCGAGCACCCTTTAGCTATTACATAATTTTTCTAATAAAAAAAAAAATGAAAATCGTATCCCGACGTATTATGTCAGAATGAAAAATTTCATAACTTTGGGTAATAACGTTAATAAAGATTATACTCTGTGAATATATAATAGTTATTTTTTATACAAGACGATAAAATGCAATTTTATAGTCGTGTATACAACATTTATTTCCATAGCGAGTTACGTTTTAAAAAATATTCAAAAATTATTATTTCAAGGAATTTATTACGAGTAGAAAAAATATTGTGCTGGATTGGCGTTGGTTTCTATATAATTTGACAAATAAATAAAGCTGTCTCTTTAGTTGTCAGTTTTGAGTCAATATTTTTTAATTCTCTTTCGTGTCGATTGCTGATTGAATTGGAGCCAGAAATGGCTCAAAACGAAATAAGTAAATTACCAACAGATATTCAGGCTGAGGCGACAAACGCCATATCCAAGCTACTTCCAATTAAATCCCGAATAACTTATGGAAAGGAATACAAAAATTTTCAAATCTCATTCACAAATCTTCTGAGATGTGTTTCATTTTCAAAAATGGAAGCAATTAAAAAACGTGCGAGAAGAAATAAAGTTTTTAACCTATCCTCGCTGTTAAAGATTCATTTAATCTACCATTGCGGTTAAAGTACCATTTTATCTACTGTTTTTGATAGATATAAGGTAATTTTAACAGTTTCTATAAAAAAAATATATTATTAACACGTTAAACGCCATGGTGGGCCCTAGGGACCGCCAAAGGAAGTACCCTCTACGCCACGGAGGTCCCCAGGGACCGCTCAGTATTCGGTTCGAATTATTTGTTCCACAAACCAGCGGTCCTTGTTTAAGCCTGTTTGAGTGTCATTGACGGACCCCTCTGGCTTGCGCGGCGTGTATACCTTATGCGAACTTTTTGATTTGAAAAAAACTAGATTTTTTTGAATTTCAAATGTTGAAAGTATATGACAAAATTATAACTTGGCCCAGAGAGCATTTTTTAAACATCTTGCCTGGCGCTTAATCATGCACTTGAGACATGAGAGAGTCTACTTTAGGTTGGTTTCCACTTGGAAAGCAGAACGGTTCTGGTCCAGTTAGTGGATTTTTTGCTCCTTTATCAGATCGTATCCCTTGGTGTAGAGTAGAAGGACTTTATTTTTTTTATCTGTGTATTTATATTTTTTTTTCGAGATACTCATTCAAAAATTAAATTATAAAACCTATAGATTAAATCCATTTATTTCTCTTTTATAGCAAAATTAGAGCAGCAAATTATTTCAATCATTTTTGATCGTTTTATATGCTTTGGCTACTTTATTTTCTACAGTAAGGCTTATTTATTTATATTTTATTTGTCTTAGACGTAAACCCAACTGGCTATAACCAATTTAAATAAAATTATATTCAATCATTCGTATTTAATTTATTAATTAAATACTTTCTATAGCATATCAATAACGGAATTTGCAATCAACCCAACGATCCCTTTTAAGCTTTTACCTCCCTTCTCGATACGATTTAAGCAATTCCGAAGTCAAATTCAATACGGAAATCAAACAGGGCTTTTATTTCACAGTCGACGACAACGTGAAGACCTCAGAGATCAGAAGAAGAAGAAGAAGAATAAGAGTAGAGGAAAAGGGAAGAAGGAAGTTTAATTTCGATGTTATTAGCAGTAAAGGGGTTTAAATTCATGCACCCTTGCGGTGATATTTAGAATTATCGGCGCCGCCACCTCGACTCGCCTAAAAATGATTTGTGGTTCTGTGGTCCCCTTCTTCCTCAGCCTACTGCGTAAAATTAAAGATTAAGACTGCGGGGGCAATAAAGAGATGGCGATGGCGTCATAAAATAAATAGTCCGCGAATTTTGAAATTAAGTCTCTCCGTGATTTAAATTATACAACTTAAAAGAACTTAATAACCGGAATAAGAAATATGAATGTTGTCTATATCTTTTACACCGCCAAGGCTTTGATATTTAATTGACACCCTCTCAGTATATTTATATCAACTTTTGATATTTTAACTTAAAAAAAAATCGTATTTTAAATTTCAATCTATAGAGTTAAAAACACTAATTTTTAATCAAGGAGCATTGGAAAGATATATTTCTCTAATGTTGGTAGTATCTTGTCCTGACCAGTTAAAAGATGCTCAAATCGTATTTTTAATCATATCTCAATTTTTTCAAATGGCGGGTGATTCATTAGCACATTTCTAAAAAGCATTTTTTACGAATAATTTGGTACAACAGACTTGGTATTCCGAGTCAAATTATCGTTATGAACTGCATGTTTCAATTTTTTTACCGTTTCAAATAAACCATATGTAAAAATTTCAAAAGTTGACATATGATATGTCATTCTATTCAGAGTGCCATTTTCTATCGAATAAACTAGAAAAATACGGAGAGTGCCATTTAAGAATCAAAAGTTGTAGTCACTTCCGGTGTAGCAGGAAATGACCGAAAACAAGTGAATACGTCAATCAATTCTGATTTAGGTCATATACTAACACACCAAATCTCGTTTTTTTATTTGAAAAAATAATAAAGTTATAGGGGTAAGCCACTTTTGCGAAACACCCGGTGTACTAATGTTGCTTACTAAAAAAACTGTTAAAACTAACACTTGTTACTACAAGTATTTGTTTTAAATAGATACCTGTTAACAAAAAAAATTCTGTGTATTTATCAAAACCTTACTCGCTGTTTCTTAAACTTATACAGCCGTTTTTTTCTCAAATTTAATTCAAATTTATCTCACAACGTCTTAACAAACATACACTCGAGGCAATTAGGATTCATAAGGGTACGTTCCCGGAACGATTAAGGAGGTAAAAAAGGGTTGTTAGCGACGTTTCGCTAATGTAGCACCCCCCTTCATCAACCACCACCCCCTTCTGCTTGCCACCGACGCCATCGTTCCGAGGCAAGTCACGTCGTGCCAGTTGACAGGCCGACTTAAGGCTTGTATCTGGTTGAGCCCGTAATATCTGCTAGGTGGCGTTGCGAGCAGGTGACAGCTACGTGCGAGATTCTTAATAGCCACGCTTTTGGGTGGCTTGAAATACAATTTTTAAGAATAGTAAAAGGCAATGAAAAATATCATATTATTTTAAAAATAATCATTATATCAAATAAATGCGATTCATACCCACGTTAATTATGATTTTACAAAAAAAAACAGGTTTAAAAGCATAATGTTTTAAACAAATCACCTCTACAGTATGACCCAAATTCAACAAAGTTGAAGAGATTAGATTTTGGCCAACAGTACAACAAGTAGTTTAAACGAAATAAAGGAACCTATGTTGTGTTAAAAATAATTTTTTATTCTGATTTACCTTGGATGCGCTCGACAGAAGCAATATTATGGAAATTTGTGGAGAATAGATTATGTGAATCATACGCTAAATTTGTAAATAGCCCTACTAATTTTATTAAATAAAATAAAAGGTGTGTCATACTCTGCCTGGAATTCACAAGAGAAAAGAGCATGGCAGAGAAAATCTTAATCACTATTCCAAAGAACCCAACTATGCTGTTCTAAACTTTAATGAAAGGGTAATAATAAAAATATAAATACTGTCCTCATACCAAGGTTTGTAGTTTATTACATTCAGAACTAAAGTGGTTTTTGTGAGTTTAGCAGGTTCCCACCTGCAGGTACTAAGGTCTCTGGTTTCGAGGCTCAAAGCTAAAGTTGATATGTTTGGTGCTAATATCTTTAGTCTATGAATTATTCTATTCTTTGGTTCTGAGTGTTCACTTGTTTGCTAAAATATTAGCCCAGTCACGGTCAAAAATATTAGTCATACACTCAACAAAACACTTATTGTCACACTGAACCAAAAGCATCAGCAGGAATGAACAGTAAACGTTTGTAGTAAGATTACTGTTAAACTGAAATTGTTCAAGCAAAATTCGATTCCATTAAACACATATACATGTTACAGAAAAATATAATATATGTTTTAGTTAAATAACGAGGAAACATGTACTTTACCTTTAATAAAATTCTTTGTCACAATAACCAAAATTTACAAACCCAAATTAACATTAATGGGTCTCGGACGGTAGGCTTTTTGTATACAGAGTGTCTTAAAACTGAAAGTTTTGAATTTTAAGAAATACATTTATTTTTAAATAGGCGGGACATCTCAATAAAAATATTTGCTTGTTTTAAAATCCTTAATCTTAAAAAAGATGAATGACAATTAATTTATTAATAAAAGAATCTCTATATATATGTTAAAACTGGCGTCGTGGAAAGCATCGAGGAAGTAATATGACGAAGGGGAAGAGGAATGAGAGCGAAACGTCGGGCATTACAGCCAACTGACTCTCCTCTCTCACCGTTGACAGGAAGACGGAAACGCGAACTCCCGTTCATTACCTAATTATAGTTCTACTCCGCCGCAACGCACAGAGACGCAAAATTATATTTATTGCTTTACGCGTGGTTGGCTGCCTCGTATTTTCGAGGGTAATCAGGAAGCGAAGAAAGATATAACGGTGGGAAGTAGTAAATCGGGGGACTATATCGCTAAGCATTTTCAGGGTTTGACTTTTAAAATTGTAGAGAAAAAATTAATTTTTCAAAAATTACAAATTACAATGTTTGGTAAACTTCGTTGTGTCGTGCTGTTATTCCAAAGTCTTCTTCTTCTTTACTTTTAAGATTGCCTCTGTAGGAGTTTTTGGGAGATGGAATTCCAACTGTCTTTCCATCTTTTTGGAGGTTTTCCCGGCTATTACTTAAACATGGACGTCCCTTCAAGAGCTATGCATTTACGTGTACGAGTCATTTTCTTTTTCTTTGCCTACCCCATCTCACTACGTCGTGAATTCCACATTGTTGTCTGATATTTGTGTTTCTAATTCTGTCTCTTCTAGTTTTCCCCATTGTGGTTCTTAGGTTCTTCATTTCAGCGACTCTTAACATGCTTTTGGTTTTGTTTTTTTCCTCTCGGATTTTTATGCCATATGTCATTATTGGTCTGATGCAGGTCATTTAAATTTTAATTTTGCTGTCTGTTCGCATGTGACATGGCCGTTGCTCTGTTTATTTAGCTTCTCAAATCTTTCTCTGGATTTTATCTATTCCTAGGTATCTAAACTGTGACACTTGCTCAATAATTTTGTTTTTTACTACCAGTTTGCATCTTACCGGCTCTTTAGAGTAAGTTAATTTTTTTTTCTGTAGAAATAACCCAAGTAGCAAAATTACGTTGTTCAACGTAATCACAACGTCGCCAGGAGCAACCCAACGTTGCCGGACAACGTCGAAGCGACGTCTAAGCGACCCATATTTGCACCAAAATGGTGAATGTTTTTAGGGTCGCTACAACGTCGCCAACGTTGGCGACGTTGTTTGAGGCGACGTAGTACGTCGTGTGCTAAAAATTGTTTTTTATGCCGATTCGCGATATTTTGGGGTTAGAGTTAAAAATATTCGTCGTCAAATATTACTATATTCAACCATGGGGAAACCAAAATGAATGATGTATGAATTAGAAATGGAATATATTATGCTCCATTAAGAAATAACTAGGTGAATTTAACTCGTTATTTCCACTTCATTTTTCGGACACTGACTTGCTCGCTGACTTTCTTCTAAATACTTTTTCCTTTTTCTATAAAAAGTTTTAAAGAGTATTTATATACTTTTTTCCTATACATCTTCTTTTCGCTTTACACAGTAAGTACAACAGAAAAAATACCTAACCAATTGCTCTGTGACAGTACAGTACAGATTTTTTTGGGGTTAGGTGTAGATAGTTCCGCTTCCACAACAAAAATCGATATCATCGCGCTCGTCGCCATAATCCAACGTAGTAATTGGTCATAATTTTGAAGTTGCTTTGGGTCGTTTAATGGAACGTTGTATTACGTTGTAGTTAGTATTTACTTACACTGTTACTCACACGTTGTACTACGTTTGTTATTGTGTAGTACAATAAACATGCCTTCTGCCGACGTAATGACAACGGTATAAAACCCCACTTCTAACAACCTTGTGCCCTACAACGTTTACCAACGTTGTTAAGGGTCAAAATATACAACTGTTTAAGTGCAACGTCGTAGCGACGTTTTGGCTACGTAATTTGAAGTTTGGGTATGCACAGGGCAGGGAAAAGTACCAATTTCAAAGTTGCGCGTAGTCAAAACTAGTCGGAAGTCGCAATTTTGTTACTTGGGAATCATACTTAATTCTCGGCTTTGTGGAAGTTGAACTTTAACCTTCAATAACTTTCAAACGAGTCGATTAAATGAAAATTCATATCAGACCTTTTTTGAAGACTGTTCAATTTTCTACTAGAATATGTGCTGATTTTTACAAAACGCTGATTTGTTAGAACACAATAGAATTCAAGAAAAAAATTCCCTGTGTTATTTAAATGGGAAATAGAAAATCACGATGTGACACCTCTTAATATTAATATTAAAAGCTAAAACTTTACCGGAATCTTTTTTCATCATCCTGAACGATATTTTGAAGGTAACTAAAAGAAAAAAAATATTGATTTTTTTGGTGCATCCTAATGAACAATCATTGGATTATCACGGGGTTTTTAACAGGACAGTGTATTAGAGGTGTGTAGTTCGTGAACGAACTAGTTCCAATGAACTATTCCGACCCCGGAACGAAAGGAACTAGTTCCTCAGGACCTATTCCGGGATCGAGACTGTGACCGATATAGAATAATATGCGACGGCGACGGATCGGCTAGCGCGCGTAGCCCGATGGTAGGCAGGAGTGGGGAGTGCCAGCCGTACGTTATCGGATCCGGACCTAGAGGAACTGAACTAAATAAAAGACTAGTTTACGTACGAACGGATCGGGCCAGCGCGATCGATGCTAGGCAGGAGTGGGGAGTGCCAGCCGTATGCCGTATGTTATCTGATCCGGACCTAAAGGAACTAGAGGAACTAAATAAAATACTAGTTTATGTATGGATCAGCCAGCGCGATCGATGCTAGGCAGGCGTGGGGAGTGCCAGCCGTATGTTATCGGATCCGGATATAGAGGAACTATTAAAAGACTAGTTCACGGGAATCTATTCAGTCGGCAGATCCGAGATATAATACAAGGCGACGACGATGGATTCGGCATTGTCTATTGCCACAGCCGGCGGGGCGTAATTCCCACAGAAAATTGCCGTGGATACTGTTTTTGGTTTATTGTTTGTTTTTTAAATATTTTATGGGAATGTTTCACTTTAGGTCTCTAAAATTAAGAAATATCTTATAAAACGAAGTAGATATTCTGAATTTTTAGACAAAAACAAAAAGCTTGAAGTAAGGAAAAATGCAATTTTTCGTAAAATTTTTGTAATATGTGCTCCAATTGATTATATACCAATTGACTATATCACAATAGTTTTTTAAATTCTGATTTGAGTTTTTTTTTGTCTGCAATAAAACTGTGCACAATTACACGTCTCGTTATATCTCCGTACATTATAAAAAGTATACAGATCATACTGTGAATAGTTCTGACTGACAACGAAACGCATTAGCAAGTTAGTCGGGAACTATTGTGAACTAAAGACCTAGTTCAAGGAACTATTCTGCTGGAGGAACTAGAACTAAGGAACTAGAATTCCCACCTCTAACCTCAGTAGATTGAACTGGAAATTGAGAAACACGTCATCGCTGAGTGCGCCGAGATGATAACTATTCGTGCTATAACTTTGGTAAAACTGATATCGGAGATCTACATACAATCTAAAATTTGTAAGAGTTGAACGCAAATCGTTGTTCATTTCAAAACATCCCCCCAAAAAAACATCTAACTTACCCCTGCCTATACTGTTCGGTGACAGACTGCCCCCGCTCACCGTCGTAACCGTCACTTTGGCCACGTCAGCGCTGCCACTGTTGACAGCTGCCACGCCGGGCGGCACGCCATCTCGCGACACTTCCTGAAACGCGTTGACGGCGCGTGACCTTATGGAGGCCGGCTGCAGGATCGTATACTGTTTGTTGGAAGCTTCCGGGGATTTGACGGGCACTGTGTCAGCGGCGCCCTCTATGGGTTTCAGGATGTTTTTCGGCTTGTCTTCCGGCGCTGGGGATTGGTCCATGCCCGGATAACCGACGAAAGTTGCCTCGGCTGGGTAGGGACCTGGTTGGAATGGTATTTTGTTAGAGAATATCTACAGAGTGGTCCATTAGTGTGAAAATTCAATATTGTTGTTGTCGAAAATATGAAAAAAAGATTGCAAAAATCTCAGTAATGGCCCTTAAGTGCTGTTAAGGAGGTGAGTTTTGTTGATGTAAATAATAACTGTTTATACAGAGAAGACCAGGCTACTAGTAACATAGCAAGTTGCCGGACGAATTTACGTTTACCCGATTTGCGTTCGTACTAGAGATTCACTGCCGGCTAGTCGGCTGGTCAGGCAGTACGCAGTTGCAGTTGTGCTTGAACGGGTCGGTCGGGACACTAGGAATACGACGCGAGGAGTACCGAGTATTTATTATTTTCATTTTAAAAAAATTATTTTTTGTTAACATTTTGAGAACCACTGGTTCTTTTCTGGATTTTCTTTCTTGTAAATTTAATGTAATATCTATGTTGCCATATTATCAAGAAATTATGTTTTTTAACTAAAAGCTAAAAAAGTTTTTCAAAAAATTTCGAATTTTCAATATTTTTTTTTCGCGAAAAAAACTCATAGGCGTATTTCTAGAGTTGAACTATACTACCAGTTAAAATACTTGACTTATTTTTGGGACACTCTGTATAAACTGTGAAATTTACGATAACTAGTTTTACTATGTATTTGATAAAGGTAGGTGATAATCAGATTAATAAGATATTTTGTAGTTTTGTCAAGCAGAAAATAAAAACATTGTTTCTTTTTTAATTTGACTGTTCTGTATCTATTTTATACTTAGACCTAAAAAGGAAACCTACCTAAATTCGTCAAAGCCTTATTACTCGGTTGCGGTGGCCTGAACGCACTGTTACTCGAAAACGGAGACGATAAAGAACTTCCAGAGGAGTGCCTGGTAAAAGCAGAAAACCCCTGACTCTCCCCGAACCTCCCCTCCTCTTTTCTCTTATCTCTACCACCCTCCGACACATTCGACCTGTCACTAGATTCGTTTTTTTCCGAAGCCGCCTCGGACATATCAATCTCAAGCTCATTAGAAGAATCGTCGACAAGCTCATTGAAGTCCGGAGGCCTGTAGTCGCTTTTATGCTTTTCCTCGCATACTTCCTGCTTGATCCTGACGACTTTTGTTTTGAAATTGTCCGATTTCTCGTCTTCCCTCAATGTTATAACGTCTTTGAGTGAACATGGATTGTCAGTGCTGGAGTTTGAAGCGCTGGAAGGTGACATTTTGACGTTAGCCTTTTTTTCGTCGAACAAGTTCTCGAAAGCTGGCGATTCCTCATTTTGGTTGGAGTACGAGGTGTGACCTCGTGGTCCTGCCCAGCTTCCAAGGTTCTTCAATGCCGCCTCTGTTTCTCTGATCAAGGTTTCATCAGCGCCATTCTCCTCACTACCGCTGGAACTCGATGAAAGTTTTTGGTTCTTCTTGATTGGACTGTTGGTGGTGCTTGGGGGTAGGACGCGTTTCTTCTGGGGTAGGACTAAGGGTTTGGGGGTGTCCTCAGTGGATTTTCTGCGGCGTTTGTCTTCGAGGGATTCTAACTTGGTGAAGGTCTTGTTGGCCACTGTTGCCATACTATGCGGTGCTGCGGCGTTGTCGGATTTTCGCTTTTTCAGGTGCGAGAATGTGAAGGGACGATTGGTTGACCTGGAAAGAGAAAGAAAAATCGACCTTGAAGCGTTTGTAAAAAAATAATATAATATATTAATAGAGTACAATAAGATAAAAGTTTTTATTCATATACAGTTATTAATTTCCTAAATTTATATTAGTTTATTAAAATATTTTATTATTTTTTTATTTTAAAACATTATAAGCGTCATTTCGGGGAATAATATTCATCTAAATTTTTTTTTGTTTTTTTCGTAAATTATTTTTTTTAAATAAATTTGGGCATCATATTTTATTAATTCTTTGATATATGTATTTAACTCTTTCAGATTTCACACTGAAATTATTGGTGTAATAGTTACATTGGAATCAAAGAAAAATTATTTTATATTTTAAAAAGCTTGGCGTAGAATTTTGAACACCCTGTATGATTTAAGATTACGATATTTATAGCAAAATAAGGTTTGCACTTAAAAAAATGAAACGCACTATTGCCGGACCCTGTATAAGAACGTGGTGATTAACTCCTCTACTGCTAAAGACCGTTTTTTTAGCTTTATCCATATGCGATTCATATCCACACTAATTATGTTTTTTAACAATAATTATGTAGTGAAAAGTGTATTTAATTTCTGTACACTACAAGGTAATGTCTTCGTGTTTAGTATCTTTTCAAATCGCCTAATTTCAACTCAAATCAAACTAACCCCGTTTAATATTAGGGAAGTTTAATCGTTTCCGTCGGGGTTCAAAACGAATTAAAGAAAGCGTCTGCAACTTTCATGGTAACCGATCAAAATTACGTCGTTTTTCCTTCGACACGAAGATTTTGCCACGGCTGTTTTGTTTATATTAGCTTTTGTAGGTAATTTCTTACCGATTAAGATCCGTATCTCTATGTGGTTCAGCTTGGTGTTATTAAAACACCACTAAGTAAACGCTGGAACTAAACGAAATTTGTTTTAAATTGAATTGTCGATGTGGTTTGATAATATCTTGTTTGATAATCTACGGATTATTTTTTGTTTGTTTCAGTTAGACAAGGTTTATGATGCTTTAATAACAGGGTGTTATTAGAGATGTATAATAACAACTATGTAATTAAATGGGCAGTCACGAAAAGCTATATCGGAATAATATACTTGCTTTTAAAAGAGACCAGAGTACATTAGTAATTTTGTCCCACCCTGTATAACTTTACGGGTTAAATTTTAATTTGGCTTAACCTAAAATGGGTATTTTAACTAAATATCAGGCTATACAGGATAAATTACAATTTAGGCAGCTGATATTAAAATTTAAAATTTATTCTTCATTTTCACAAAATGTGAAATATGTCAAAATCCTTATATTTTAGGTATATTCATCTTTAATGAAGCTCACCTTTATTTTTTTTATAGAATCCAAAAATAAATTAATATATAGGGTATTCTATTAGAAAAAACACAACTTTGATTTGTAGCTTTTTGTAGCTCTGGTAGAATACTATGTTTATAAAAAACGCTCTAGATAAACCTACACATGCTCACAACATTTAATTTCAATACAAACTACCGTTCTCCTTGGAGTCTCCGCGTCGTATGAGAGACGCCACCATGTATTTAATACAGGATGTTCCAAATTCGAACCTTCTCACTGGAATCTCGCAAATTAAAAGAGAGTTAGATATAAATGTAGATTGTAAAGAAGGGGGGAATATCATGTCTTTTCTTTTCAGTTATAACTCATCATGCAGCTTCAGGGCTTTGTCAAAAGCCAGTATCTGAGACGGTCTTACAGAGGGTAGTTCTCCGTCTCCAATATCAGTCGTACCGAAGTTTATGGCACGAATGGTTGTCGTCGAAAAGTGTTCTGGACCCGTATTCTGTAACTTTGAAAACGCTAAGCGCTTTTAGACGCTTAGCGTATATGACGTTAATTTTCGCTGAGCGCGAACTTAATTAACGATTTCGGTATTCTCGTCTGACGCGCTTAGCGTCTTTATTGATTGCGCTGAGTGCTTTGAAAACGGTTGCCTTAAAGGACCGTTTCGCTTGTCGAACTGTCAGTGAAAATCGAAAAAATTGTGATTTTGTGCGTTATCTTGCTCTTTAGTGAAAATTACTACTTCTTTTATAAATTCCTCAATAAGTAATTGATAATTTACGACTTGGCAGCTATAAAAATTGTTCAAAACATCGAAAATGCTGAGAAGCGTCTTCAACACTTCCCTCGTATAATAAGAATAATGACATATCCATAGAAAAGTAGCTTGACATAACTCAACAATAGGTTATGAAATTCACGTAACATTGACATTTTTCATTGTTACATCCGTCAGTTATCAACTTTTGACTATTAGTTACATTAGAAATTGTAATGATGCCAATATGTGTTCAACGCGTATCCAGAACACGATTCGCATGGCAATGAGAATACCAAAATCGACAGCCTTGCGTTTCGCTGATCGAATACTTGCGCTCACCGCTTTGAAAGCGTAACGTTTTTATGTTAAAGTTACAGAATACGGGCCCTGGTGTTTCCTCATTTCCCCACAGAATCTGCATTCGCCATATTGTTTCTGAGCTTCAATCTACTGACGTGTTTGTTGAACAGACAGTGCCCTGTTAAAACCCCGTGACAATCCCAAGATTACTAGATATTATTCTAACTAAAATAAAGAAAGATCTTAGATTTTTCTCTATCTTTAGTTCCAAGATTGACAACATTACTTAATTTTTTTTTTCAAAAGATACATTAATTTTGGGGATTCACGCACACATACCTACTTATTAAAGAACTGCCACTTATCTTAATATTATTTATATATTCCACTTCATATGTAGAAAAATGTTTAGGAATAATTTATTAACTTCATCAAAACATAACTAGCTCCTTTCAAACCAAAGCTTCTGTTTTATTAATACATAAAAATCACCTGCGGTAATCCCTTAACTATCGCATCCCCTATCGTTCCTTTCCCTACTACCCTTCGACGATTTCTTTCCCCCCTTTTTGGGAAAGACACCGAGCCTCCTGCACGCATGCAGCAGTAGGGCAAAGGGTGCCTTTTACGGTGCGTCCCTTCGCATTAAAGGGAGAAAGATCGTTTGAGGGAAGGGAAATGCAACGGCGTGACCGATATTAATATGTTCCCTTTAAGGTTCTTCGGCATTTTTCAAGGGCACTTTGTTGAAGAGAAAAAAAAACGTTTTAATATATCGCTGTTAATATCTTTGTTAAAATATCAACTGAAATAGTTGAAGTGAAACTTCTTACTAACAGGATTGAAGGATTTGAAGGACATGTTTGAAAAATTGACATATAATACTGTTTTAATATAAATATTAGTTTCAATTTATTTCTGTAATCTGTACATTTTCTGTTTCCTCAATAGCCTGCAAATTTTGTGGAATACCACCCAAAATACACACTTTTATGCAAATGCCTAATAATGTAATGGTGCGTCCAGACCTGAGGAGTCGAGTGCGAGACGAGCGCGAGACAAGAGCGAGGCAAGAGCAAGAAGAGTGCGAGACGAGAGCAAGACATTTTATCACCTGTGACGTAGTGACCAACCTGCGCAATATCATACCTTGTATTCTTTGTATTATGAATGAGTAGTCTCCTTAGCCTGACAAGCTTTAAACAGAAAATTCGCACATAAAGCAGGTGTACGGCTGTTAAATGCTTTTCAAACTATAGCCCTACTAAGGAACGCGTATGAAAGTATTTTATTGCTAAACAAAAAATTATTATATACCTAAAATAAATATATTGAATAAAAAATAGTAAAAAGCGACAATCCTGTAAAATAGCGATACCAATTTAAATCCAGTCCGCAAATGAGGAACAAACAAAGCAAACCAGCTTGTCTCTAGCCTCGAGTACCTGCTCGTGCCCTTCGACCTAAAATTATCTTTCGACAAATCCACAGGGCACGGGGCCCTAATGACTGGATAGACAACACCTGATAAGCCGGTAATCAGCCCTTGAACCTTTATTAAATTCCGCAGTCGCAATTTAGGACGCCCTAGAAGGACCTAAGTGTTAAAATAGAGGTTTTTAGTCAAGGCTTCTTGTTGTGTGGAATTTCGACAATAAAAAAGAAATATCATAAAAAATATATAAGTATAAATTAATAAAATTTTTGAAAACATTTGACCGTCTGGAAACTCTGACGTGCTGTTGTTTTGAGGCTAAAGTGTAAAATCTATCAACACACACTGCTCATTTACTCGTCAAATCGGTAGGCCATAGACATCGAGGACCGCAGTTCAGGTTCCTCGTAAACAAAGTAGATTAATTTTTTTATAATAGTCATATAATAGCTCTAAAAGCCTAAAAGACTCATGGTTTGCTTGGTTATCTTTCTCCATTTGTTTCTGCCTTTCGCCTTTATTCTCCACCCATCCACTCTTATTCTCCCGTTATACTCGGTGCCCGATATAGTTTGCTTTAATTCTACATTTGTTCTTCTGGTCCATATGTTGTCTATCTTCTTTCCTCAAAAAATCTTCCTCAGTATTTTTCCTTCTTCTCAAGTCCTCTTCAACAACCTTTTTCCTTCTGGTTCTCGGTCTATCCCTCCTTCTCTTTCCACCTATTTCAAAAACAAAAAAATATTATATTATTTTACGTTTCATTATCATACTAGGAATTCTTGCTTCAGCCATTCTTTCAATGTGTCCCAGCCATGTCAGTCTTTGTGCTCTTCCTACTCCCGTTATACTCGGTGTCCGATATCATCATCATCATCATCAACCAGCCTGAAGTGCCCACTGCTGGGCATAGGTCTCCCTCAAATCCTTCCACTCTTCTCGGTCCTGTGCCACTTGGATCCAGTTTCCGCTAAATCTCTTCAAGTCATCTGACCATCTTGTCGGAGGTCTGCCTCTGTTTCTGAGAGCATCTTGTTTTGGCCGCCATTCTAGTATTAGCTTGGTTATAGTTTGCTTTAATTCTTCATTTGTTTTTCTGGTCCATATGTTGTCTATCTTCTTTCCTCCAAAAATCTTCCTCAGTATTTTTCTTTTCGAAATCTCTAGCCTCAAACTTTCTGTTGCATTAAACGTCTGCGTTTCACATGCATACAACACTATTGGTCGTATCATTGTTTGGTACATTCTAATTTATAAACTTCTAGAGATGCTCCCACCCTTAAAAATTTTCTGTAGTGCGCTAACACATCTATTTCCTGTCATTATTCTTGCCATAATTTCTTGGGATCCATTTGGTTTCTTTAAAAATACTGTTCCTAAATATGAGAATATATCTACTTTCTCAAACTTGTATCGTTTCCCTCTTTCAGAATTAATTTGTAGACATCTTCCTTTCTCAAAATCCCTCTCTGACCACTCCATAAATTCCGTTTTCTTCTCGTTAACTAAGCTCACTTTTTGCGTTTGACCTTTTACTCATTTGGTCACCGATATCAGCTGTTTCCGATCTCTTGCTAAGATAACTAAATCATCTACAAAGGCTAAACATTGGTGTCTTTTAGTATATACTAAACAGTACTGGAGATAGTGGCCCCTTCTGTCTTAATTCGTCCCTGATTATAAATTTTTCCGTTGTTTTCTTGTTTACTTTGACTTCATTTACTATCTCTTGGAGTGTCAATTTTATCATCTTGATCAGTTTTTTGCTAACCCCTAATTCTGTTAGTAAAACAATTTTTTTTCTTATTAAACTTAATTTCATAATTTTAACGTATATGGTTCACACTTCTTTATTTCTCATCTAATAAACTCTTCACATAATTTCATCACGATCACTTAACAACACTTAAGCCCGCTCGTGCCACTTAAATTTTAAGACAACAACCATCACCCCTTGCTGTTCTTATTATCAAAGCTGCCCCCTTCTCTGGCTGATCCCCCTGTTAATCGCGGGGCGCCTTAAGGATCGCGAAGACCTCCTTCGCATCCAGAGGGTCCTACTGCCTGGATTAAGAATTTATCCCGCTGGATAGTCCTTACTTTAGCTATCTGTATTTAACAGAAACTGGGGGATTTTGGAAAGTTAACCCCCTCCGAGCAAGTCGGTCGTTGTCTAGGAGGGGTCTCTGACTTTCCCTTGGAGTTGAATTATCTCGTGGTCAGAAAGTTTAATTTGTTTTAAAATTTACTGTTGTTATCTGTTCTGGGCAGACGTAAAAAAAGGAAATGTTTGGTAGAAAAGTAGTTCATAGATTACTTAGTTTTCCACTTCAGAAAGATATGATATAGATGCTGAAAGTAATGGATATTCTCCTACGTTAGTTGATAAAATAATTAGAAAACAAAGTTTGCGATTTCTGCAAATTTGACTTTTTAAGTGGAGAAAGATACGTGAAAATATTTGTCAATATCGTTTCATAGAGAGTTATCCCGTGGTTTAAAAATAATTTTTAAGAATGTCAATAATTATAAACTTGTATATAGTGCTAATAATAAATTACAACAATTATTAGTAATCCTAAAGATATAACATCTCCACCGAAAAGGTCGGATATTTATGAAATTTCTTGTAAAGATTGTAATCAGAAATATGTTGGGCAAACTAGCTGGCTCTCACCGGATAAATCTTGCGTTGAAAGAACACATATTGTATAGAATTACACATTGTATAGATATTAATAATTGAAAATTAATTAAACAAATCTCAAATTGCCTGTAACGAGAACGTCAAAATTAATAATGTAAAGATAGTATGAGACAATGGTCCAATTCCTTCCAATTCTCTGTTCTTATTGCTCTAGTTTTGTAATTAATTGTTATGCTCGGTTGGTTGTCAACTCGGTGCCAACTGAGCCGATATAAAAGGTTAATTTGTAGATATTAGTTTAGTTTTAATCATCTGCTGATGATGCTAACATGGTTGGCAAAACGCGCGTCCAGTGCAAATGTAAAATGTTTTTTATACTGTTTATTATGTTTTAATTTAAAAAAAGTACATGGAACCTATAGCGATTCTAGTCAAAAAATAAAGCAACGAGAGGTCACGATAATATAGGACTATTACTAAGGACCAAATAGGACTATTTGACTTAAAAATTTGAAAAGACTATTACAAAAAATTACATTATACACCTGTTATACCTCCAAAGATTTTCCCACTGTGATAAGCAGCTTAAACGACGAACGCATGTAAACGATGTTGTATCAGATCAAATAAAAATAATCTTCCT
Source organism: Sitophilus oryzae (assembly GCF_002938485.1). Taxonomy (NCBI): domain Eukaryota; kingdom Metazoa; phylum Arthropoda; class Insecta; order Coleoptera; family Curculionidae; genus Sitophilus; species Sitophilus oryzae. Next base: position 659,768 of record NW_022146580.1, on the reverse strand, counting down.
TTTATAAAAACGAGGGAATGGTCTTTATCATGCGTAAAGTCACGCTTTATGTTTTTTATCGTTCGTAGCGTGCCGTGCGGTGGAAAAAATAACAAACGGCAACAATGTGCCGGAAATTTGATGACATAATTTGTATGTTTTGTCGATATAGAAATAAATATCATATCGCTGGGTAGAAAATAAATATAGCTTTTTGTATTTCGGGTTAAAATGCGTGTTTGCGTTTTGATTTATGTAAACAACAAAACGTTTGTTAAATGTTATTGTTTGTTTTACGTTTTTATTCAATTAGTTTTAACAAGTTTGTTTATTTTATTTTCATAATATTGTAGTTTATGATACACATTTATTAAAATATTGTTACAAAATTTAATTTTATAAATATCAGCTGATACCTGCCCACTATACTGTGCATAAAAATTTAGAACTATATAATTGCTATGTAACTTTTGCCATGTTATATTGTTATACAGGGTGAGTCTTAAATAAGTGCAAATATTTTGAGTGGTAATATATTTCGACCGCAGAAACACGATTATGAGTTTTTTTCGCGAAAAAACATTGCAAATTTGGGATTTTTTGAACTTTTTTTGGAATTTTTTTAATTTTTAATTAAAAAACATTATTGATTGATAATATGACAACATAGGTGTTGTAGATTACATTTACAAGAATGAAAATACAGAAAAAATTTGGTGATTCTCAAAAATTTAAGCAAAATATATTTTTTTTATAGAGATCTACCAGCCCTAAAAATATTTGCACTTATTTAAGAATCACCCTGTATTAATGGTATACAGGGTGTTTCTCAATAAGTTTCCGATATTCACAGGTTGATTTTATAAATATTTTTTTTAAAGTTTACTTAAACATGTCAATATTTTGAGAAAAAAAAATCGTTTTTTCATGATATCTTTGAAGTCACTGGAGATGTTTCTATAAAATTTGGTACACGTCTTTTCACCAATAACACACATTTTTTGATGAAAAATGTTTTCTCAAATTTTCACTTGTGGCGTTCGTACAGGGTATTGACTTAATATATAAAAAAATGATATCCACGATCTTTTCAAATGAAAATTATAATCATAAAGAAAAAATATTGAAAATGTCAAAGTGTAACTCTATTTAAAAATTTTAGTGTATATCTCCTCTTGTCATCAGAAGATAAAAAATAACGAAAAACTATTACTACCAGAACTACTTTTAAAAATTTCAGTTTTTTCCAGACATGTATATGAAAAACGCTGACATCAGGAGTCTTGAAATAAAAACTGATCTAAAGGTTGAAAACTAATCCAAACATTTACATTTTTTTGTTTTAACTTAATTTATAAGCATGTAATTCACTTTTCTTTATTACATTTAAATTTACATATTGATGAAATTTATAAGTCTAATAAATATAAATAAAAATAATTATTTAACAATAAAAAGTTTAGTAGTTTATTAAAAAAAATAAAATTACCTTGCAGCTGCATTCACTGACTCAATCATCTTATTCACCTCTTTTAAAGTCCGATTTCATCGATTCACATAACTGTTTTACTAATCCATTTTTTCTACAAACCAAACCAAAACAACCACAATCCAAAAAAAAACACGTTAACTCAGTCCTCTTCAAGAAACAAAATTCGAAACTCTCAAAACTTTCACGTCGCAACTCGAACGCTCGCGACGAAGTACAGTAGTTGTCGATGCACTCACTGGAGGCGTCCCGACGCCGTGCTACGTCACGCGATGACGACGCTGCGGACTGGACTGACGCGGCGCCGCCGGTCTCTCTCTCCAACGGTCTCCGGATTTAGAAAAGCGCGCGCAAGATGCAACCTTCCCTGTACTCTTACGTGGCCGCCCCTGTGTGATGCCTCCTCACTGCTTGCTGCCCCCTTGTCTCCGCTGCTCCCCTGTGAGGTCCGACGTGAGGACGGTCTGCAGGCAGGGCTATTGCCCGGCCGACCGACGTGTGTGTGAGGCGGAGGAGATGGGAGTGAAGGGTTGAGAGGTTGTGGGTTTTATTATTAGGAAGAGGATCGTATTTTTGATAGTTAATGTTGGGATTGAACTTTGAAATAATCTGAATTTTTATCAAAAAGAGCCAGGTAATTGCTGTGACGTTATAGATCTATTGTGTCTGACTTTCTTGAGTTATAACTTATTATACAGTCTTAGGGCTTTGACAAAAGCCAGTAGCTGAGACTGTTTTTCAGAGGTCAGTTCTCCATCTACGGTATCAGACGTACCAAAGTTTATGGCACAAATGGTTGTCGTCTTGGCGCACTCAGTGATAAGGTGTTCTAGTGTTTCCCCATTTCCCATACAGAATCTACGTCGAATCTACTGAGGTATTTACTGAGTAGACAGGGTCTTGTTAAAAACCCCGTAACAATCCGAAGATTGTTCCTACTTAAATCAGGAAAAATCTTTGAATTTTCTCGGTTGTAAGTCGGATGGAGTTTTCCAGGTTCTTGAATTGAACCTATTACAAAGAATCGCATATTTGTCAGACTGACAAAAATTCTTCAGAATAAAAAAATGTGCATAGTGGGGTATATATACTTTTAGTCCGTCAATCCCATGAATCTATTAAGCTTAAAATACTCTGTTAGTAGATCCACTACAGCTTTCACAGTATTTCTCTCTTTGCTTAACAGATCTACTGTGAATTTTAGCGAAACATCTTGAGACATTAATGAAGCATTTCCTTTAAGAATTTAATTGAATAAATAATACTGTTTTATTTACATCAAAACTATTAATGAAATAGTAGATACAATAATTTATTTTGAAAATGTACCAATGTAGTAAAAGTATCCTTATGTCTCAACTAAGTAACTTTCAAAACTAGCACAAACATTTTGCAATCTGAAGTTTATCGTTTGTTTTTTCAAATTTCTGTAACAGAAAACCGATATAGTGTCAGAAAGTAATGATAACAAAGACTATCTTAAAATATTGGTACCGCACAAGAACTTAAAGAAGCTACAGAAAGAGTAGAAGTAACAGAAATAAGAGTGGGAGATGGATGAGGAAACTATAAAGAATCTAATTTTTTATAGTACTTTATATCAAAGTAGTACCTATTTTATTTGTTACTAGCGTGTACTAGCGACTTCGTTCGCGTCGAATTAATCATTTGAAATGGTGATGATAAAGCAAAGCAAGAATTTCCATTAACATACAAACTGGATAAAACTTTCTCACATTTATGTCAGGATGAGAAAAAACAATATGGCGATATTATTATATAATTTCATATCTTATGAAACACCCAGTATAAATTTATAAAAAATCTTAAAATATGTAAAACGACAAAATCAAATATACGTGTTTAAGAGTTTTTCCGAAAAACTCACCGGTTTTTAAATAAAAAATATTTTAATATTTGAGGGATAATTTCGCCTCCTTAGAATTCGAGTTTCAAAAAATCCCTTCTTATTGAACCTCTACACCCTAAAGTCAATCTGTTTTCCAAAAATCAGCTTTTTACGTCAAGCGCTTTAAGCAGGATCGTGATTAATCAATGGCCACATTTTTCGAAAGATCCTGTATACATTTATAAAAAAAATCTTAAAATATGTAAAAAAACAAAATAAAATATACTTGTTTAAGCATTTTTCGGGAAACTGGACCGTTTTTGAAATAAAAAATTTTGGAATATTTGAGGGGTGGTTTCACCCTCTTGGAAACTGGAACTGGAATTTCGAAAAATCCCTTCTTATCGAACCTCTACACCCTAGAACCAACCTGTATGCCAAAATTGAGCTTCTTACGTTGATTGGTTTGAGCAGGATCGTGATTAATCAGTATATCAGTCACTTAATATATAGAGGTTATAAATAATACTTTTTTGGCATACAAGATATAGATGAGATAGTTCTAGAAAACTTTAATTAAATAGAAACCATTTAAAGATCCTTAATTAAAAAAATACAAAATGTCTATCAAACACACTTAAGTTATAACAAAAATTAAGAAGTAGAAAAGAAATTGTTTTATTTTACATCCTGATATAATCTTATTATAAAATAGAAATAATAAAAAATCTACAAATAAAAAACATTTAAAATTCCTCGTGCAACTTTTAAATTAAAAATTCTTTTTGAATACCTTACAAAAATCCATACGCTAACTCGTTTTGGGAATAAAAAAATAGTTTCGACCAAATTTATAATGAAAATACCTTTCTGCAACTTTTTCTCATCGGCAGACATAGTTAATCGCCAAGTATTTTTAAAACATTCTGTTTCAGAATAAAAAAAGAGTTAAAAAAGGTAAAACTTTGGCTGTACGTTGAAAAATGTACGCGAATTATATTGGATGGGAGGCGTTAGGGGTTCGGCCTTTGTAGTTCCTCGTTGAGATGATAGATGGCGTTGAGAGACGTTATCGAGGGTAAAAACTAAGAAATAATATAATTTTTGAAGTTTTTTGGGTGAATTTTAAGAAACTTTCTTTCTTAAAGGTAATTTTAATATTGTTTTAATGTATTTTAAATGATTTTAATGTGGTATGAAATGAAATTTCAAATTGTTTCGTTAATTTTATTATAAATATATATAGTATACCGGGTGTTTTTGTATTTTCAGATAAAAAAGACGAAATTTTGTACGTTAGTATATGACATAAATTAAGATTGATTGACGTATTCAATTAGTTTCAATCACAAATAGTATTTTTTAGTAGTTTTTATACTTTATTTGAGAGAAAATAATATGTCAACATCTTTGAATAAGAAGACTAGGGGAAGGAGCATATCAAAAATGTCAGGTCCACCGCAATGGGCCTCAAATATGGCCGTTCTAATTTTATTTAGAAAATGTAAAACTATGATGTAGGGTAGACGTGGGGTAGACTCAATATTTTATTTTATTTTACGTTGTAAATAAATAATAATAATATAATAATAATAATAAATGTCTTTATTTAGTACCCAAGAAAAACAAATACAAAATATCATAATAAAAGGTGCGGCGAGATCTAGCACAATGCTACTCCATCTAACCGCACTGTTAAATATAAGCTTAACAACTAAATTCTAAGTCTAAGTTTTTTCGTGAGCAGTAACTAATGACACTAAAAGATTATAGAAAACAATAATATGATAGCAAAGGCGAGCATTAAGTGAACAAACTAAAAACAGAAATAATTATAAGTTATTTTAAAATAATACTCTCGACGAAATTAAATACTTCTCTCATTCACATAATGACGCTTGACAGCCTTCCTGAATGAGCCAACAGAGGGCCTGCATAATACACTATTTGGTAAACCATTAAATATTTTTACAGCAGAATAACTAAATGAGCCTCGAAACTTGGAAGTTCTATGTTTAGGTACAACAAAATTTCAGGAGTTACGCGTTGCCCGACCGTGGATACTATTATTAGTAATTAATTTGTCATATAAGTATTTAGGGAGTTGACTGTGACGAACTTTTATAAACAAGGGTAGCTAAGTGAACATTGAATCGTTCGTCCAATGTTAACCAGTTGGACGCCTCTAACAATGGGGTGACATGGTCAAATTTTCTTTTGCCAAAACTAAACTTTAAGCAGGCATTTTGAAGCTTTTTTTGTAGGCTATATCTATTTCTTTGTGTAATGGCTGGCCAGAATAAAAACATCACTATAGGAGATCATAGATAACACCAAAGAATTAGTTAACCTTAACTTAATATCAGTAGATAGAATATTTGCATGCATGTAAAGTACTTTTAATTTATAATAAGCTTTTTGCAGGACGCTGGACACATGATTTTCAAATTTAAGTTGGTTATCCAACAATATGCCTAAGTTTTTTTCACAGCTTGAAGGTACAACTAGTGTGCCATCAATAATAACTTCCATACATTGATGATCAGGGCATGCCAAATAACAACAATTTGGATTTGCTTCCATTGAGTACCAGCTTGTGAGATTTAGACACCTTTACAATCGTATCAAGATCTGAATTAATATTTCTTAAGGCATTATTGACATTAGATAATTGAAAAGAGTGGTATATTTGGGTGTCATCAGCGTATTGATGAGATTTACAAACAGTTAGAAATTCGCTAAAGTCGCAGGTGTACAAAGAAAATAATAAAGGTCCTAGTATACTACCCTGTGGGACACCCTGGTTGACATCTGTGTACTCAGAAAACGTAAATGCCAGCCGTACTCGTTGTTTCCTATTACTTAAATAATTATTAAAAAGTATAAGAGCGGAATCATGGAGACCAAAATATTTTAGCTTGGTGAGAAGTAAATTATGATCAAGGGTATCAAACGCTTTGCTGTAGTCCAACAGTACAAGTGCAGTCACATTTCCACTGTCTAATGAACGAAAAATATCATCACAAACATGCAAGAGCGCTGTTGTGGTGCCATGCCGCGCTCGAAACCCAGATTGTGTCACGGGTATTATAGAATTATTTAGAACAAATTCATTAAGTTGTGTAAACATAATTCGTTCTAATATTTTAGAGAAAATGGGTAGAATACTTATAGGACGATAATGAGAAAGTTCACTAGGAACGTCATTTTTGGCACCGGTATTACATCTGCCATTTTCCAGCTTAATGGAAATGTGTTTGAAGAAAGAGCTTTATTAATGATATAAGTTATGTAGGGTGTCAAATATGGAATCAATAAAGTAATCATTTTTATGTCGATGCCATCAGAGCCAACAGAAGATGTTTTAATTGAATATATGATTCTTTCAACTTCAGCTTCATTAACTTCTTCAAATTTAAAAGCATTGTGAACATTTGGATGAATTTTATTAGAATATTTATCTATAAATTGATTATTATTTGTCACTCCTATTTGAGGAATGCTGCTAATGAAAAAAAAGAATTAAGCTGATCCGCCGCATCAGAGGTCTGGAGCAAGGCAGATGCATCGGAGCTTTTAGAAGTAATGTTAAGGTTATTTAAAGTTTTCCAAAAGAAGCAGGATCTAGTCTAAATTTATATTCAAGATAAGCTTTTTTTTTCGTTCCGTACAGCACTTGTTACCAGATTACGAAGCTGCTTGTATTCATATAGAGAGAGGTATGAGTTTTTAACTTTTTATATCTTGTGAGAGCCTTCTGGCGCAGCTTCATCATAAATTTGATATTATCGGTAATCCAGGGAGCAGGGGGTTTAGAAAACCTAGATGTTTTAAGTGGTGCATGTATATTAAATACGTCTGTTATATTTTTTGAAAAAAGTAATCATCTGATCAATATTAGTCATATTAAATATGTTTTGCCAGTTCACGTTAAAAGATCATTCACAAAATCTGTAAGAACAAAATGTGAATAATCACGATAAGTGCGATAGGAAATGGGCACACGATTTTTTTGAAGATCTAAATCTGTTAATACTAGATGATGGTCAGATATATTATCCATATTAATAACCTGCACATCTGATATTAGTTTTGGGTTAAATGTAACCAAAACATCAATTAATTACCCCCGAATTGAGAAATACGAGTGGGCGACTGCACTAATTGCGTTAAATTATATTTATTGAAGAACTGATTAATGGCAGAGCACCCAGGGCTTCCCGCTTCCAACATATCCACATTCAAGTCACCGCCAAACATGACAACATCGCAATCAGGCAAAAAACTAACAATGGCATTCTCCAGATCATCCAGAGAAGATGCCAAATTGGCCATGGGGGTCGATATAATGTCCCGAAGCAAATAATTTTACCATTTATTTTAGTACGTATCCAAAGTTGTTCCAGGGCACTCTGCTGGGCAGATGTATCGATTACCTGAAATTTTAAAGAATTGACAACATAAAATGCCACTCCGCCACCACGGCCATCTCTGTCTTTGCGAACGAGATTATAGTTATGTATTTTAAAATTGTTGCTACTCACTCAACCATGTTTCCGAGAGACCATAAATATCAAACGCCTCTGCCGCCACATAATCAGAAAAACTGTCGAAATCTGAACATAGTGATCTTATATTAAAATGAGAAAAATAAAATTTATTTTTATTACTGCTCGCCGAAGCCATATAAGACGCTAAACAAAAGTAATGTGCACAGAAAATTTAAAAAGAGAAATAGATCTACAATAATGAGATATAATTCTCGTTCAGCGAATAAATACGAGCCCATCAGATATTAGATTAAAAAAATAAAAATAAATCAAGCATACAACGGTATAATCAAAAACAAGGTAATAAAACAGTACATATCTGATGAACTTATAACGAAGTAAAAATATTCTATCATTATATTGTTTTTTTAGCAATGAGACCATAGAAACAAAAAAGAAATATCTAACATTTTTTGTCGAATAAATTCTCTACAGCGAGAAAAAATGAAAATTTTATAGTTAAAGAATCACAATAGTACTATAGTCCTTTGCAGGTACCTATACGCAGGCAAATATATATATGTATATGTAAAAAAATATTAATTTCGATTAGTTATTAGTAATCATACATTGTAATCGCAAAAAAGAGAGTAAAAATATTCCAAGGTATTAAATATATTCACATTAAATAAATTATAAAAATAGACACCAGTGCTGGTAGAGAAAAAAAAAGGATATGTATTTCGCAAAAAAGCCAACATGGATTTTAAACATTGTCTGCCTCTTTAAACGCTTGTACGCTGTTGCCATCATTAACCAAAATTCTTCCATATGTCGACCATGCGTTTCTCATGCCATATTTCCTTCTTGCTGCCAGCAATACTTGATGTTGCTTTGCTGTCAGGTCCTCGTTAATGTAAATGCCTGTCCCCTTAAGATTTCTTCTGTTATTAAAAACTTCATTGCGTTTTAAGACTGATGTGAATGAAACTATTGTTACTCTTGATTTCCCAATTTCCATTTTACCCATTCTATAAACATTGTTAATTTCTTGCAAACAACATTTCACCCTTACAGCATCATTGAGTAGAGTAAGCATTTTAGACACTAAGTTTTCGTCTGAGCCATCTTCCAAACCAACAACTCTTAAAGAATTTTGTCTGATTTTATATTCGAGGTTATCCATTCTTCCTTCCATCTTTATTATAGACTGTCTATTGGACTGGGTCATACTTTCTATTGTATTAAGTTTCTCCATAATACTCCCAACACTGTTTTCTATTTTTTCAAATCTGTTACTTAAGTTTTCCAACTGATTCTCAATTCTTTGATTCAATTTTGGGACGAGCTTAGTTATTATCGTCTCTAGTTGGTTATCATCATGGGGATTGGACACTGACGCACTTCTAGTTCCTTTACTCATGTTAAATCCAAATGAAGATCTGGCAACCTCGGAATCTCGAAAATATTAACGAAGCAAATATTCAACTAATATAATCAAACCAGGTATTCAACTTTTTTTCTCCCTTAAGTCTGTCAACTTTACCTTCTATTTCTATTCAACTTTCAGGGAACAAACATCAAAACAACCGTTAAAATGCCAACTAAACCGTGAGCTCGTACAAATCGCTGTTTATCTAGCCATAGCCAAGCTTATGTTGGTAGTTATTAAAATTGTTATAAAAATATATAATTCTAATAAAAATAGATAAGTTATAATAATTATTTATAACCATAAACATCCGATACACCACTGTAAGTCAAATTGACGTATTTAAATTCTTTGACATCTAATTTTTGACAAGTAGTAAATAAAAGCAAAAATGCAAGAAAAAATATATAATTAGTCAATTTAAGTGAATTTCATAAATGATCGGTTTACTACACGTATGTATATTATATAGTCACTTACTAGCGAAAAGTTGTTCCATTATTTCACTCGATTTTTGCCGAGATCTACCGCACGCTACACAACCAACTATTTTAGAGTCTTTTTCGATAAATCGCGATAGTGTCACTCTTAATTTACGTTCTGTCACAATTTCCATCTAGATTTACTACCTTTATACAACTATCAGTAGTAGAATAAATAATGAATAACATAAAATAAGCTCCGTAAAGACTGACAAATCCACAAAATTTCAAATCAAATTCAAATGTGTCAAATGAATCGTCAAACAGAACTGTCAAGGATCCCTACCCTAGAGAGCTTTTATGGTGGCTTTTCCGCCCACCATGCATGAATACATGGATAGCATTATGCTCCTTCCTTAGTCTTCTTATTCAAAGGTTAACATTGATTTTTTGCTGAAAAAATGATATTCTAAATTTTAATGTAGGGTGCCATGGTTGTATTAAAACGGTTAATTTTTAAACAAGAAGCCTTGGATAAATACATTTGATATTTTAATATTTTTTAAATAAAAAAGGTAACGTTGAAAAAAAAACATCCAGTATATTATATCTGCAGCTACCAAATAAAAATCTATTTATATTTTTTATAATGCACATACCTATGTTAAATAGCATTTTAAATATTTTTGTATTTTATTTTCTCCTTACAGGCTAAGAGCCATTTCTAGTTATTTTTTAATCACAGTAAATAAGTCATCATGATATTCTATATAAACTTTAGAGTTTTAAATAACATTTTCACTAAGATAATAAAATTTGTATCATATCTATTAAAATTATAACAAATTTATGAGAATGAAGAAAATTAATAACGATAAGGTAGTACATAAAATAAATATTGGTGAAAAATATAAGATAATATCGTATAATCAAAAAAAAATGGCGTCAAAGACGGCTGGCCAATCGGTGATAAATTTGGCGAGGTCATTCTCTAGACGTCATTTACTAAAAATTGACATAAAACTTGTCAAAAATTAACACTAATTATAGAAAAATAAAGAAGGATAGAAGGTTTGCAGACACACAAATCTATATCCAAAAAATTATGTTTTCTCGAGTTTCAAACTGCACCATTTAAAAATCATTTTCGCATTTATATTGGCAGCGAATTTGTGGATACAGATATTTTTAAAAGGCAATAAGAGACGAATAGTATTCATTTCTACATTATATTAAAACACTAGATAACCTGGAGCAACAAAACTAGGCATAACAATAATTAAAGTCGAAGAAATTTCTATTTATTTCGATTTTCGAAAGAAAACATAAATCAGAAAAGTTTGTTTATATCCTTGCCATTGATTTATAATAGTTACACCCAGTTAAGAATGAAATAGACCAAGACAACATCCGGAACAAAATAAAAACAAAGTTTTTACGTTTACTTTGGGATTTATTCATAATTTCCTCAACTTCCTTAACCTCAAAAACTTTCCGCCATGGCCAAAACTCTCTCTTTCGTACTTCTATCTTTGTTTCACGCCCACCCCAGTTGCCGAAAATCGAAAAAACAAACTTTAACTTAAGTTAAGAAAGAAGAAAGTCTCGAAAAAAATTTCAGAAACTAATTCAAATGGCGGGAGCTTCAAAACTGTCCGAACTGAGCTGCGACCTACCCTACCAAGTTTGGAACTAGTTCGCAGCGTGTCGGGACAACAAGTTAGAAAGAGAAAGTGGAGTTGGTACGTAAGTGTAATTTGTGTCGGCAAAGTTTCGGGACTAAGTTAGGAGAGCTGGAAGGGCGCCATTTTCAAATTAAGAAGTTTTTATGTGCGTTGGGAAAATCGATGGTGTTTACTACAGTTCTGTGGAAAATCGATAGAGTAAATTCTACCCAGAGTTGTAAGAGTTGTTCTGGGTTTTCTTCCGTGTAAATTCAATTTACTACCAATGTTGCCATATTATCAAGATAATATGTTGTTTAACTAAATATTAAAAAAAATTCTGTAGTATAACAACACAGGGTCGTCAAGAAACTTGAAGAGGTAATATTTTGGCCAACTGTATAACAAACTATTTAACTGAAATAAAGGAACCTATGGTAATCGCAACTTTGAGTGACAAGCGATGGCGACAGCGCTGCCAGATTGTGATGGATTTATGAGATGCACCTTAATTGCATCTTAGGGCTTGTTGTAGGCAATTCTCTGAAATGGGACATACATATCGAAGTTTTGTCGAAAAAATTGAGTTCTGCCTGTTTTGCATTTAGATCTGTTTCTAAGGAGCTTAACTTGTCAGTGGCTAGAACTGTTTATTATGCACTTTTTGAGTCGCACCTCAGGTATGGCCTTCCATTCTAGGGTACGTGTTGTGCGACTCAATTTTACCGCATTTTCATGCTCCAGAAGAGAGCTGTTCGATATTCACTGGGACTAAACAGCAGAGCTCATTGCCAGGACTTTTTTAAAAAATTAAAAATATTGACTCTTCCTTCCTTATTTATATTTGAATCCGTTTGCCTAATACGTAAGCATGTATCAGCTTCTCAAGAAAGGCCATCTCACACTTATCCACTCAGGAACGCGGAGCAAGGTCTTTATCTACCTATCCCACGCTCAGAGTAAGTTAAAAGTTCAATATTATACAACTCAAAAAAAATGCACAATCACCTGCCATTTCAAATCAAATCCATAACATTATTTTCTTTATTTCGTAAAGCATTGAACTCTTATTTACTAGACAAGGCTTTCTACGCCGTAAATGAATTATATTTTGATAATCGAATTTGATCTTGTAAACACTGGTCTAATGTTTGCTATTGCTATATTTACTAATGACATCGAAACAAATTTATTTAGAGGTCATTGATATTTACTACAAACTAAATATTTTTGAATATTATTTTTATTTTTTTGTTCTTTGACATTGTAAACATTTATAAATGTTTATTTTAAACAATAAGACTGACAATATTATTTTTATAATGTTTTGTATTATCTTTTGTTTGTTTGTTTGTGTACCTTGTTTGTTTACTTTGTTTGTTTAGTTTACCTTTGTCTACAAATTGAAAAATTTTTTGACAATAAAGGCATTTATTTATTTAATTTAAAATTGACAAAGAATATATTTATTATATCATTTTTTAAAGAGTTTTACGTTTTCTTTTTAATTTAATAACTTATATTTTAGTAATTAATTGATTTATTTATTTAATAGCTTATTTTACTCATTACATATTGGCAAAAACTAGTCCATTGTGAAGATTGTTCTAAGCGTTATTATGGGTTATTTATTTTTTGATGTACATCTTACAACGCCATAAGTGGTAATAACAAGTAAGAGAGTGCTATTAATGCCCAAACTAATAATCAGAGAATTTAATTAAAACTTACTTTGAAAGTGGTATAATGTACTTATCGATCAAACATTTTTCTGACTGCAGTCAAGGCTAATAGAGACAGTAGAAAAAGTAGTAAAAATACGAAGAAGATATATTTTTCATACAATTTGGAAATTGGGATTATTTTAGCTCCAAATCAAACTGACTGTTCCTAAGATACACGGTAGATAACTGGCCCCCCTTCGAACTGTCTGATCCCGTAAAAAACCGAACAACTTATTGCCAAACCCCTCTTTGGATATAAATTCACTGCGATATAGACGCAGACCAACTTAAAATATCGCGCCCGAAATCAAAACGCTAAACGAAAAAGGCCAAGACGAAGAGCGACTGTACCGCTTGGCAGGACTCTTTTTACTCACAAGGGTTGGGTTTGTAGTAAACTGTTAATTTATTCTAGGAAAATATTGACTTTTATGACATTTTTAAATTTTTTATCATAAAAATATTATTCCGATTGATTATTATATATATATTAGTCGGTTTAGAACGTTTTTCTACGTTGTCCGATACCCAATTTCCAGCCTGTTCTATTCGTACAATCCTCTGTTGACAGGTTTCTTTCACTCATCGCTTTGTGTACGCTTTTTTGCCATTCCAGTTTTGGTCTTCCCTGTTTTCTTCTGCCCTTTGGTTGCCAATTGATTATTTTCTTGGGCCATCTAGTGTCCCTCATTGGCTCTACATGTCCGTACCAGATCAGCTGTTTTTTTTCTATATCCTGTGTTATCGTACCTCCTATACCCATTTGTTGTTTAATGGTATTATTTCTTATTCGTTGTTGTCTTGAAATTCCCATTGATCTTCGAATGACATCCATTTCTACGGCCTCTATCCTCTTCTTGTATCTCTCAGTTATTCTCCATGTTTCTGCTCCATACAGGAGGTTGCTCTTTATCATGGTTTCATATATATTGAATTTTCTTCGCTTTGTTATTGATTTGCTCCATAAGATTCCATTTAGACATCCGATTATTTTTTTCGCGTTGATAGTCCTTTTCTCTATTTCTCTGCCGTCAGTTCCAGTGTTATCAAATGTAATTCCCAGGTACTCATACTCCTGACACTGCTTAATTTCGTGACCGTTGTCCAAGTTCAAGTTTCCTTCTTGTGCGCCTATACATAGATATTTTGTTTTGGCTATGTTAACTGTCAAGCCCCATTCTCCGTATTCTTCATTGATTATATATGATTGATTATTCATTTTAAAAATAAATAAATAAGAAGTATCTCATACCATCACAAATTGTGAAAATCAAAACTTTTTTGAATTCTCTTGAATCTGGAAGTTATTATCTTATACAATTATTATAATTAAATTTATTATAATTATATATTTATATTATTAAAATATATCTCTTGTTTTAAGTTATAACTTGATGTCACTAAGTGTTTTGAATTATTAGTTGCTTATTCCACAGAGTGTTTTATAAAACACTGAAAATTCTTTTATTTATGGCCCTTTTTATGATATACAGCAACATTAGAAGAAATCTTCCGTCAACTGGACTGGACCAACAAAGGATTAAAAATAGATGGAGGATACCTTAAATATCTAAGATTCGTCGATATTTACATCACATAGTCCTAATTGCCAATGGTCCTGAAGAATTACAAGCACAAATTAACGAACTAAATACAGTAAGTCTCAAAATAAATTTAGCGAAAACTAAAGTAATGTATAACAAACTAGTAGAGAGCGAAAACTAAAGTACAAAGAACTAGTAGACAGAAGAAACATTGTAATAAAAAACACAACACTGGAAACAGTAGAAGAATATATATAATTGGAAGAACTAATACATAGCGCTTGGGATCTCTACTACCAAAAATCGACAGAAGAACTAAGTTTGTGAAGCATGGAAGAAACTATGACTATTATGATCTACACCTGCGAAACCTGAACACTTAAAACTATATTATAAGAAAATTGCAGCTCACATGACGCCCAATGGAATGAAATATGCTAAGAATAACCAAGAAAAACCGTAAAAGCATAGAGTGGATACGACAAAAGTAATAGATGTCATCCACAGAATCAAATCCCTTAAGTGGCAATAGGCAGGACACCTGGAAGAAGGACGGACAACAGATGGATTACAAAAAATACAACATGGTATGGTTAAAAAAGCTGAAAATAATGATGGGTGTTGCAATTTCTATATTGCACAGTATAAATTTATATGTAGTAAATGAAAATATAATCTAAAACTGTAACATATTTACGCAACCCTACCACCTTAACTCTCAGTCGCTCCCGTGACCCCCCTCTTTCTCCCTTTGATTTATCGTCCCTACGTGATATACCGGGTGATATATGGGGCCGGGGTCGAACGAGGAAAATCTGAAGAAAATCCACTCGTGCCGCACATATCTCGGACCGATCTATGGACCTGTCTGTAAATATAACCAGATTTATGCCCGTGTGGCGGGTGGGCCTGTCTCGATCGCTGTGAAATACGGCCTGTCTCGTCGGGTTTTCTCGGATTTTTCGACGACCGTGGCACTTCCAGGGAGTCGAGTAATTACAAAGGTGTCGTTCAAAAATCGGCCCTTTGATTTGTGGAGGGCTATGGGATTTTTTCGGGAAAATATAGTAGGAAAAAGGATGGATTTCTGGTTTATTTGTCAGTTATATGCCTATATCATATAGACACAACCAAACTTATATAGAATCATCTATTATTTTTCATAATTTTTAAAAAGGTATGAATATTTTGTATTTATAAATAAAACTCGGTCCTTACCAAAGAGTTTTAATAAAAAAAAATCAACATAGCGATAAAAAAATTATTAATTATATTCCTTATTCTATTTGCATAAATCTAAATTTAAAGTGAGACTTTTAAAATACTAGATTATAATTTACCAATTATTATTAAACTTTGACTCCCACTGCCAAAACTAATTCTAAAACTACCAAAATTCAAAAATATATTAATTTTTCTCCGAACAAACACCAAAATATTTCGTATCAGTTTAATAATAATTTAATCCTTCCCCCATATTTTCTCATCCCCCAAAAAACTTTGTTTAGCTTCCGACGTCCCCAGACGGATCTCCCGATGCCCTCATCTCCTGTAAAAATCCACTTGTCAATAGAGTTTGTCCGAAAAAACAAGATATGGCCATTAGACTCCCCCTTTTTGTCTGGAAAACTGCGGAAAAAAACGGGAAAAACTGTCGTCACTTCGGTCCAGTCGATGGCTCGTTTGGCAAATTAATTTTTCTCTTTATTAATTTGTCGTCGGGAAAGGCAACGACTCTCGGTAAGGTCGGGGAGATTTTTATTGGCTCCTATAATTTTTAACGGAAATTTAATCAAAAGCTTTCGCTGGGGTGGTCATCGAGTTATAGTACGAGAGCTTCATCTACAACTAGAACATCTACAAAGTGTCTCAAAAAACAATGAAAATTCCTTACTGAAATCGATAGTAAGACGTGAGAAAAAAGTTTGTATAAATGTATGCCCTAAAATGCTTAGTTTCGGAAATACAGGATGTTGTAGAAGTTTCATTTTTATTTAGATTTTTTCCAAATAATTTTTGAATCAGCGTCAATATTTGGATGAAAATTGGTGTATGGGAGGTTTTTGGCATGAGAAATTTTATTTTAATGTCAATATGACTCTTATTTGTAGGGGGCGCCACATACATGTGTTTTATTTTATGTCAGTGATGACAGGTATTGATAATTTCCATTTCAAATATCTCGAGAACCATTTCTCGTAGAGAAGAGACCTTTTTTGTTTAAAAAGTCACAGAAAGGAACATTTTTTCATTCGGTAGTTTTATACAGGTACAGACGAAAAGTTATTACTCTTCAAAACAGTTAAAAGACATGTAGGTGGCGCCCCCTAGAAATAGGAGTCATATTGACATGAAAATCAAATTTCTCATATAAAAAAACTGCCAGACACTAATTTTCATCGAAATATTGACGTTATTTCAGAAACTATTTGGAAAAAATCGAAATAAAAATGAAACTTCTACACCCTGTATCTCCGAAACTAAGCATTTTAGGACATACATTTATACGAACTTTTTTACTTACTTTTATCTGCAGAATATACTGCCAAAGTTTCCGGAATATAATTCCAATCAGAATCTACACCATATGCTCTTGTACTAATATTTAGGGCATTCTCTAAATGAAAAGTGTTCAGTTTTTATATTCTCTGTCCGCATAGGGTGACTCAAGGGTGTTTTTTACATCCGTCTGGACAGAGGAGGGTAGTTTTGAATTTTTAAACCATCGCTGACTTACGAACCAATCCAATTTTTTAGCGTGAAATATTTCCCACCTTCAAATTTTATCAGAATTAAAAAAATAATCTTTGTAACTAAAAATAAAATTATTCCATTCTAGTTACGTTAAATATTTACTATATTCTACTACTACGTTATATTCTACGCTAAATATCTGCAAATATGGCTGGTTACACTATTTATAACTCAAGAACAACTGGAAGGATTTTAATGATGTCTGATTTGTTGAATTTGTCTAATCCGCGAATTATCTAATCCTGAGTACTACGATGGAATAAAGGAGTTAAAAAGAAAATCCAGTGTTTTATTTGGAAAATACGTACTACATCCTGACTTCAGAAGTGGGATCGACCTATCAAAAGTATGCCATGTTGTGTGTGAATCCATAAGAGCTGGAAAATGAGATAAAATCATAAGCAACAAGTTCAACAGTGTTAGTGGATATAAAAAATCGGTAAAAAAACTTTTAAGTTAAACGGTTTTATCTTATGTGCACTGAAAACTAGAAAATAATAATAACAATTAGGTATTTTGAACTTCTAGTTCAGAAATATTTTAGTACTAGGCAGAATAGCTTTTAGGCATATTAGACTAAAATAAAAACGTGGGGCCCCTCTGAAATCCTACCTATGGCAAAGCATATCTTTATACTTTGGTAGATCATGAGCTCGGCGTTCGCTGGTGAAGCCGCCACGGCTGGTTATTGATTGTCAAAATCTCCAGTTACGATTATAGTAAGTCGATGCAATCCACACTTAGTATAGAAGAAAGTATTACAGCAATAGTTAATGGGCCCCACGTTTTTATTTTAGTCTATTATGCGTAAAGCTATTCTGCCTAATACTAAATTATTTCTGAACTAGAAGTTCAAAATACCTAATTGCTATTATTATTTTCTAGTTTTCAGTTCACATAAGATAAAACCATTTAACTTAAAAGTTTTTTTACCGATTTTTTATTTTTGTTTGTTTTTTATTTATTGTTTCCATGTTGTTCCCACGAGTAATGGACATTTTAACGGTCGACCCCCCCAGAGGTTCAGTAGAGGGGCAAGACTATAATATACAACAAGAGGCGCCCAATCTTGAGGGGAAAACGCTTGCGACATTACATTTTTAGCCACCCTAATGCCATACAGTCCTCAGCACGTTTTAACCTATTACCTTAACTTGGGTGGTAAAGCTACCGCTAACTACGTAGGTACATCTAATCACCTATTTTTTTTATCTGTCCTAACGTCACACAATCTTGGACACAACTGTTCTGGACACGACTACTCAAGCCCTCACCTAATACGTCATTTTGTAACGACGTCCATCTTGGATTTTAAATTTTGTCATAATCACAGTATTCTACTAGTGTAGCCCTTTCATTTGATACCCATATTGAGGGGGTTGTGGAAAAATATGAAATCCGCCATTTTGTACCGGCGGCCATCTTAGATTTACAATGTTATTGATATTACTATAGTCTGTCCAACGAGAAGATCCTTGACAGTGATAGATGTGTCTGTCATTTTAATTTCAAAGTAGTTTATTTTATTTTACAAAGAAATAAGTTGGTACAACTGGAACGCATAGCAGGAAATATTTAAAATTTGATTGACAAGATGACAAGTGATTACTTCAAAATATTGTGAAAAAAACTGTATAAAACTGAAAAAATGTAATCGAGTTATTTTATTTAATAAAAACGGTATGTGTTAATACAAGACAAACAAGAACAAGACACTACATACCAAAAAAATATGAAAAAGAACTATTTTTTACTTTCAAGCTTTATGAAACTACCCGCATTTATGATTATATTTATCAATATAACTTATGTACAAATACAAATTTGTAATATTCCACAGGAATAAATAAAACAACATAGGTAAATAAAACAAACTATTTTATTAATAATAACACCTACCAAATTTTATATAAATTTTATATAATTATATATTTATTTAAAGGTTGATTAATTAACTTTAATCTTAATTTTTAAACCAGTACCTTTTGACATTCTTTTTCTGCAGTACTAAAATCCATTATTTACCTATCGTGTGATGTCGATATTTTACAGCTACTCCAGTTTTTAGTATGTGTTTAGTTTGATCCTTCTACCATATACGAGTTTATTTATTACGAGATTGCACTTATCTACGACGAAATGGTATACAAACTTTAACGATGGCAACTTCATTGGTGTATAAGACTTTCTGCCTGGACAGCGAGTATTAACCATAAACTGTGCTCTGGGTCTACAGTTAATTTTCACTCGATTTTTCCTCCACTTGACTTCAAAAGACACAAAACACACGTAATAATACGAATCAAAATGCATCATCTTCCAAAACGCAGGGTATTTAACAAAAGTTGAGACAAAATTATAACCTATAATTTGGCAAGACTTTGACAAGCGTCAAAAATGACAAAAATCTAAAGGCGAGTTCATACGCATCGGCGTCCGTTTGTCGTTCATCGTTCCGTCAAACCAATAAAATTGAAATACGATCTGTCATTTTTTAAATAAACCAAAAAAAACTGGTTAAAAACAACAAGACACGACGCATGACGGATTTATATTTAAACCCATCCATAGATAACTTAAAAATTATTAGAAACTTTTTTTAGTAAAATAAATAGATTGGTATGGGACGTCATCTGCTTTTCCTCTGTCATCGTCTGTCGAAATCTTACCTGAGAAAAAAAACAGAATATATATTGTATTGTCATCGGAACTAAAGGTGTGTACCAAATTTCAGATCAATCTGACAACAGGAAGGTACTTAAATTTCAATTTCTAATTTTGACCCAAACAAGTAAATAAATACCGTACGGGTCGAGCTAAATAAAACCGTTTAAAAAAAATGATGGTACTTATAGGAAAATTTGGTAATTGGCTAATTTTCAACAATTCGTTTGACGTAAATAGACATATTTCTTTTTAAAATTGTTATTTCCTAGACCTTCCTTAACAGATTAAATGTTATAAATTTAATATTCCTTAACAGGTATCTAATAAATGCTTACTGCCAGTTTGAACCGGTTAAATTTCATCCTAAAAAATCAACAGAGGATGCATTATTTAAATCTCCAGAGAGAAAAAAGGGCGAAACTGGAAAATGCGAAAATTCATTTCTCTTTTTTCGGCACGTCCAAAAGAATAAAATCAAAATCCAATATTAAAATTAATTTCTATAAACCCTGCAGGAAAATTCCCTTCAACCCTTTCTGAAGTTAAATAAAAAAGAGAGCAGTCGGATTACAAAATATATACAGGATGTGCATTCTTTTATATCAAGACATTTATACAAGATACCTCTTGAAAATGTGCAAAAGTATCTTAACTAGCAGCATATTATAGCGTTTTTTTATAAACATTACCACTGCGAACGGCAGCTTTTCGTTGGTAGAGCAGTCGTGGATAAGGTATTTCACTGGAAAGAACTAATTAACAATAATAACTCGAAATTATAAATATTGGGCGCCAGGCATGAATAGAGAAAGAAAACACAGTTGTTTATTACTTAAAACTAGTGACTATATTCATTCACGATGTTCTTTGCTGGTACCTGACATTGTAAAGTTCTAGTAAATATATAGTGGTTTGGTTTGGTTAGTGGTGTTAAGAGTTGTACTAAATATCTATGAAAACAACTATGATAAAATACAAGACATGTAAAGTTTAAGAGAATGTATGAAATGTAGTATTACTTTAATTAATTTGATATATTTTATGTGATGTTAAATCGAAGATGTTGCAACCCGTAGATTCTAGAATCTATGTTTGGTTATTCATCTGTTAAAATAGTGCAATAATAATATCTATAAAAGTAATACCATTACAAGACGTAATGCAATGAAACCTAAGATCTAAATTATATTTTAAATATTAAATCGACATGAATGTTCTTAACAATCTAACCACTAAACATAGTCTGTAGGATATTACTTAAGATGTACGTTATTGTTTAAGACTGAAAATGTGTTTAATGTTAAATGTAAGCTAAAACTTAAATCTAAACTTAGCTGTTCTTTATGTAATCTTGCTTCAAACAGTAACAGCGTGAGGTGGGCTCGCATCTCTGTACTCGGCCATCCCAATACAACAAAAGGGGCCAGAATGAGGACACCATGAATTGGAACAGCCGTAACTACTAACTAGCTTATGGATGGGAACGAAGCAGCATGGGGCTCAAGCTACATCCACGCTGGGGCACTTTATATGCAAGAAAAATCATTCCTACTGGGGACACTCGTTCACAGGACATCCGTACATAGGATAATGGTACAAGGGAACACTACCCGTACCTTGGACCATAACTTAGGACTATAACCTTGGAAATAGTCCGTACCTTGGACCCTAAAAATACGAAACTCTTGTTTAAAATCAAACAAGGTCTAATAAACAAAATGAACCTACCTCGAATTACTTCCGAGGGCTCACTAAATAATAAAAAATATGTCCTTTCTTCCATGTGACATTCTGGAGAACAAAAGAAAAGGGACGCCAACGTGCCAGCAAAATACAAATACAAGTTAGGTTGAGACATCCAAAACTCTACCCTGTAACTTCGAAATAGCAGCTGATTCAAATTATACAGCAAGATTTTTATAATTGCAGTTTCTCGAAGAAAGGATTTTTTGATGGTGACAGTCGGACGGTCAAAGCCAAGTGAAGTTAAGCACGGAGAGAGTTGACAGAAGCGATGTTGACAGCACCTCCACAGAACAGTGAAACGATAGCAGGGTTGCCGACTAGAGAACGTAAAAATTACGCGTCAAATAAACTATCCGGCCTGAACGAGAGGGAATCCGGTGATGATAGGCCCAGACATCATATATTATATATAAAAAAGACATGTAACGAACTAAAAACTTTACAATATTTTGATACCAGGAATATGTCTAAGACTTCTTTTGTGGAACAAATTGAAAAATGAAATAAAGAAGTAGTTTTTTGATTTATATTACGATGACTTGTAGACTTGTAGATTTTCTATAAAAGAACCAATTAAAGAAAATTCCTATTTGGATATCTTTGAGCATAACGGTCAGTAAGCAATTGTCCTCCCAAAATAAAATCACTTGTAATATATCCATTTTTTCCGCCAGCAGATACTGTTTCATTTTTCTTGATAAATTAATAAATACTTACTTATTAACGATATTGTAGGTAAATTAAATACAAATAACCAGTTATAAATTTAAATAAAGTCCATAAAGTAATGTCGATTTTGAAAATAGCTACTAAGTGTCACTAGAATATTGCCATGACGATACCAGCCATCTTGATTGCCATTTTATAGAAAAATCGCTTTTTATTCAAAATCTGACCCATGATAGGTATAGGAAAACCTAATATAGTTTAAAAGAGCATTTAAATCTGCTTTGACTTATTTAAAAAAAATACAAAGTGTTGTATTAGAAATAAGGAAGTTTTTATGTAAAATAATAATAATAATAGCTCCCGTGTATAGCGTTTGACGCCTTGGGAGTAGCAAGGTACAGCTTGCCATACTAGAGCCGTTCGGTATACAAGGAAGGTAAAGTGGCTAGCACTACGCTTCAACCGCCTATTATTACCTCAGGATTGTGAATCCCAAGTACTCATTTAAGGCTGAGTCGACCTAGGTACCCAAACTATTTTTATTTTAATAAAAATAGTCGGTTTGTTTGGTTTGGTTTCTACATCTTTCTGTTTTCGTGGCAAATGAGGTGCGCCACCCTCTATAATAGCATCTGTTAAGCTTGATTTTCATGCATCCGTTGTCCGACGCTACGATGATACGATATTAATTTTATTGGTTGAATTTAAAAGATTCGATTGGTTAACCGTTTCTAACTAATCGAAGCCTTTCAATTCAACCAATTAAATTAATATCGTATCATCGTATCGTCGGACAACGGATGCATGAAAATCAAGCTTTATTCGTGTACACTGTCTTATAACTGTATTGGGTATCTTGTCTCTTAGAGATATAACAATCGTTGCTCTTTCCATAGCTAGGTGTGTAATAATTATATAACTGACCCTTTTTTTCTCAAATAATAACCGTCCCACATCAACCCCATCCGCGTACTTTTTACGTCTCCTTCCGGCAATGTTGTTGCTCTCCCCCTTCTTTTCCCCACCTTTCCCTAATTCTACCCCTAATTCTCCCGATGTCAGTCAAGCGGCATTACCGTTTCACAAACACGCCGTATTTTAATCTCATCCTCCCTTTTTCTCCTCGTTTTTTCCTCCCCCCAGAAAAAGGGGAGCACAGGGATTGAGTTTTCTAATTAAGAACCGTTTAATACGTCATTTTTTTTTATTTCGCGAGCCAGTGGAGATGGGGGCAAGTAAGGCCGGACGAAGTAGAGGTAGGGAAAGGTAGGGTATAATTGCGCTTTTTTTGCCTCTTTTGCTCGGACTTTTTTTTGCTCTGAAGTGGTGCGGGGTTTCGAGTTGAGTGAAGAGGTGGTTGCCTCAGAGTTATATTTTAAAAAAGTGTTTTTTGAGGCTTTTTTAATTATTTTATCTACAACCGTTTAGTTATCACTATTTTTTTTAGTGTTTCAGTTACGTTATGAGATTCATAACACAACTAGTGGTGTTATGAATCTATAACACAACTAGTTTATATAATAATGAACGACGAACATCTAAATATATTAATTTTTGATACATATTCCTACTACTAATTATTATAAATATTAATAAGACATTTTTTACACTTCTTCAAAACAATTCCTGCTGCTGATGATGATGACGATGATAATACTGAAGGTCTAAGGTCTCTCTGTCACAATTATAATTAAAAAAATGTGACAAATGTTACAGTTAAAGGTGTTAAAGGTGGGCGACTAATAAACGAAAATTAAAACAGTATTTTCTAATTTTTCGGTTGTAGATAAAACGTTGTACATGGCACGTGCGTTTAAACATGATTACAGCACTCGTGTGATTAGTTTTACACTCGTTGTTGTAATCATGTTAAATTATAAATATAATATATAATTTAACTATATTATATATTATTAATAATATTATATTAATTATGTTTATATGTAGTTTCTGTAAAAGCCAGCTCTCTTAGAAAACGCAATCTCCATTTATTATAATTGTTTGTATTTTAATTTTAGCGATTTTTTATCGCTCGGCGTTTTTTATCGCTCTGTGGTCCTCCTCCAACAAACGACCCGTCAGAGGACTTAATTTGATGGGCCAGCCGTTAGAGGGCTTATCGGGGCCATTTTTACGTGTCTCGTGACGTGACGGGACACACTGCGCCACCTGTTGATCGTCGCAGGGACCCGCCGTCGCCCCGTCTCGCTCTCTTCCGTTTTTCGTCTCGCTTTCTCTCACACACTCTCCTCGCTCTTTTTTATTTTATTATATCGGAGAGCGTGTCGGCTCGTGAGGGCTTTTTTATGCAAATTACAGTTATCTATTTTATCGTCCTGACACGTATGTCGTCGCTTTTTATCGGCCAATTTTCGTTTATATTCATTTCGGCTGGCGTTGCGGCGTGGGTTATTTTTTTTTCGGGGAATTAAATTTAGAGAAAAAAAAATGTTGGAGTTAATTTTGAAGTGAAGAAATAAAAATAAATATTTAGCCTGTCTAATATAGTTATTTTTATACAATACGATAAAATGGTGTCTTATTGTCGATCGAAAAGATTAATTCACGAGCGATGAAATCGCGAGAGAATTAATTCGGGAGACGATAATGCAATTTTATCGTCGTGTATAAAACAATTTTTTTCCATAGCGAGTTACGTTTTAAAAAATATTCAGAAATTATTATTTCAAGAAATTTATTACGAGTAGAAGAAAATATTGTGCTGGGTTGGCGTTGGTTTCTATGCAAATTGACAAATAAATAAAGCTGTCTCTTTAGTTGTCAGTTTTGACTCAATCAGGAGAGGAGAGGAGAGGAGAGGAGAGGAGAGGGAGAGGAGAGGAGAGGAGAGGAGGAGAGGAGGGAGAGGAGAGGAGAGGAGAGGAGAGAGAGGAGGAGGAGAGGAGAGGAGAGGAGAGGAGAGGAGAGGAGAGGAGAGGAGAGGAGAGGGAGAGGAGAGGAGAGGAGAGAGAGGAGAGGAGAGGAGAGGAGAGGAGAGGAGAGGAGAGGAGAGGAGGAGGGAGAGGAGAGGAGAGGAGAGAGAGAGAGGAGAGGAGAGGAGAGGAGAGGAGAGGAGAGGAGGAGGAGAGGAGAGGAGAGGAGGAGAGGAGAGAGGAGAGGAGAGGAGAGAGAGGAGAGGAGAGGAGAGGGAGAGGAGAGGAGAGGAGAGGAGAGGAGAGGAGAGGAGAGGAGAGGAGAGGAGAGGAGAGGAGAGGAGAGGAGAGGAGAGGAGAGGGAGAGGAGAGGAGAGGAGAGGAGGAGGAGAGGAGAGGAGAGGAGAGGAGAGGAGAGAGAGGAGAGGAGAGGAGAGGAGAGGAGAGGAGAGGAGAGGAGAGGAGAGGAGAGGAGAGGAGAGGAGAGGAGAGGAGAGAGAGGAGAGGAGAGGAGAGGAGAGGAGAGGAGAGGAGAGGAGAGAGAGGAGAGGAGGAGAGGAGGAGAGGAGAGGAGAGGAGAGGAGGAGAGAGGAGAGGAGAGGAGAGAGAGGAGAGGAGAGGAGAGGATTATATATATTCCATTATAATCATTATAGTAATAATACTTTTCCAAAAAAAAAACACAGCTTAGCACTTAGCAAGGTTTAAAAAATATTTATAGTTTTCTACGATGTTCTCTATGGCTATCTCGGAAACTACTGAAGCGAAAAATACGGCTAAATGGGGAAAGATTGCAGTTTTGCGAGGACAAACATATGGACCTTTCAGATTTTTGAAAAAGTTTATAGCTTACTAGATATTAAAAAAAAACAAATTTCGGCTATTTTAAAAATGCTCTCATAACAAACCATTTTTAGAAAAAAACGACCATGTGTTTCTTATTAATTACCATCAGATAAAAAAAAACATTGCACAACCGCAGTGGGAAAATCACTGGATCCTGTAGTGGGAAAATCACTAGGGCCCCGCAGTGGGAAAATCACTAGGTACCCGCAGTAGAAAAATCTCAACGTTCCTGCAGTGGGAAAATCACTAGGTCCCCGCAGTAAGAAAATCACTAGGTCCCCGCAGTGGGAAAGTCACTAGGTCACCGCAATGGGAAAATCTCTATGTCCCCGCTGTGGGAAAATCACTAGGTTCCGCAGTGGGAAAATCGCTAGGTCCCCGCAGTAGGAAAATCACTCCAGGGTAATTTATGATATTGGTAATGAAGTGAGGAAGAAAGATAAAACAAGATATGAGGCTGTCTTTTACAGGGTTTTATTTTCTTTGCTTAATTTTCAGTGGTGAGTTAAACAAAAAAAATATATCCTACTATATATTAGTGAGCCACTAAAATTCGTAAAAGAGCAGTTGTAAGTTGTAATTTGCACCCAAGGGTAGGTAGACCTTAACGAGGCAGGTACAACAAACTTCGAAAAGAGGATAGAAGAGAAGGAGTAGGAGGAGGAGGAGGAACAAAAAGAGCCCCGAGCACTTTAAAATACGGTGGAGAGACTCTAGGTGGTATTGTGGCGGCAATAACGTTTATCTGTTACGGTTGGCCTACGTGACATATTGCCGATGCGGCACAATAAAAACCCTAGAGCATGCCGAGCAACGTATAAATACTGCAAGGCACGGCAAGAATAGTCAGAGGGCATTTGTGAAGCTAACTGATTTTGTCTATGATTCTATTTTTTATTATTTATTTAGGTTCGCCATCCGGTAAGCAAAGAGACACATTTTTTTTTCACCAAAATATCAAAATTTTGTCTTCCCTCGTATAATTGACAGATGGAAACTTTCATTATAATTTAGAAAGAGATACTAAAAAGTCAAATATTTTTTTTTTAAATTTTTAAGTGCCCGTTTTTTACCAATAAATTTTAATTAATATTAACATTGTATTTAATTTCGAATTTGGGGTCCTGCCATTATTATAGTAGAATAGAATTAACTATTACTGCTTGTTTACATATTTTAACTGTTTATTTAAACACTTCTGAGACAGTTCAAATATGGAGAAAAATATTTAATACCTATTTTTTTTAAACAATTTCTTATATAATAATTATTTTATGAATAATTTTGTATTTCTACTTTGAATAATTTATATTCTATATAAACGTACCTGGTCTCTGATACCGCTCCAATTCCCGAAGCTCTGCTCCCTTCGAATACCTGAAATCAAAAAGACCACATCAATAGACTGCGGGGTCAAAAAACAGGGATAGATAAATGGAAAGGGTCAAAATTCTTCGAATTTTATATATTTCTATTGAGATAAAAGGCTTTAAAATATGCAATGCTTACTTTGCTCATTCATTGTTTGTTTTTTAGCGAATATTAGCAATTTTTGTCACAATATATTAAATTTAAGTCGCTAGCAATACATTATATTTCTCTAAATGGCTTTCAATTAAGTTCGAGTTTTGTATCCAGCTCAGAAAAAATAGAAACCATTGAGAGAATTGAAATTAAAAAATATTACTCTCTAAAAATATAACTATTATCCCATAACTCAACTTTCCCGGATATTCAACTCTCCCGAAACAATATTTTATAGGTTCACAGTTTTTCACACCGATTTGATCAAAAGCAAAAATGAATTCAAGCAGTTAGTTCGACGAAACAAGTGAGTAAACAAAGTACTCGTTACATAATCAAAAAATTAAACAGACATGTACAGGGTGGGTAAAATTCGACGCTTTTAAATGGAAACACCCTTTTCTATAGGAGATAGACATCGTATTATTTGCTAAAGGAAGTGCCGCAGTTCGTTATTAGAAAATACTTTTATACATTATACGTTGTGTAAAGTATATTTTGTAAGATTTGGTAGTTTATTTTTAATTTTTAGTTAGTGTCAATGGTTAGAGAATTTTAAAATTGGAAACAAGACATTGTTTGGAAGTATTGCATTTTCCCAAATTTCCAACTTAATTAACATTTTTGAACCTATTGGCAAATGGTTAAAAATTGTAGAAGGAGTTTACAACATTATTCCTTTTGCTGTAAGAACATTTTGTGATATTAGAAGGGTAATTCAGAATAATCTTGCATTGTCTTCAGTTGACGACAAAGAAAAATCCGAATTGTTGGAGTTTGTGGACGAAAGAGAAAAATTTGCTATTAAACCCATTCATTATGCTGCAGAATTACTAAATCCAAAATCACAAGGTTCTGAACTTGATGAAACCCAAATTCTTTCTGCCATAGAATGCATACTTAATATATCAAAAAATAAACTCAATATAAAGGAGCAAGAAATAATAAATGAAATAGCAGATTACCGTTGTAGAAGAGGTAAGTTATTTGAAAATAACTTCATATGGAAAAGTAGTTTTGATAACCCAGTCTCCTGGTGGAAAGGACTATGTTCTTCATCTTCATTATCACAAGAAGCTTCACGTCTTCGGCTGCCACGGAACGCAGTTTTAGCGTGTATAGTATTCATTACATATTCATTCAAAAAAGAGAAACAGGCTTACTAATGATAGGGCCGCTAAGCTACTCTATATATCCCAAAGTATATCCCACAATGAAAACTTGCTGAAGAAAATAGGAAACGGCAATAGATCAATTTTTATTTCCGATACTATTGAAGATTTTGAGGAAGTAGATTGGCAAGAAGATGTTATTGAGTGTGATGCTGATGACAGCGATGAAGATATGCCTCTTGCTCGACTGGTGTGTCAAAAATAATTTTTTTTGTACAAATTTAACTTTAATTTATTTTTTAATTTGAAGAATAACTCTTTATTTGTGTTTATGTATAAGCATTTTGTGTTTTGCGATATTTTGTTATGATTTTTATAAATAAGTATTTCAGTTTTTCTTATTTTTTAAAATATTTCATATATTTGCAATATTTCCATATATTTCCAATGTTTCAGCAAATATTTCCGTAAATATATTTCTGGAAATTTTACATCACTAACTATGAGAGGCTAAAATATAATTTTTAATATTAATAGTATACTTTTTTAAATCCAATAGTGATTAACTATTTTATGAACATCTTCTAAAATTAGTTAGACCTTTTGAAGATATCAAAATATTTACATTTTTATTTTTAGAATTTTCACAAATTATACTTTCTAACACTTTTAGAATAATTATCTAAAATTTTTCGTAAACTGGCTATTTAAACCTGTGTATTTTTGTGTATACTAGTTGTTTACGATATTCTCCGATGGTGGCAGCACCGGCGGCGGCGGAGAATGCACAAAGCCTATATTTTTACTTTCTAGCAGCTTCAAAATTATCCAAACCAAAACCATAAAAAGTCAGTCCTCCGGTATTTTTTATTAAAATATTTAAAATTGTTAATCCGCCATCGCCCCTCCTTCTTAGCTTCCCCCTCAAGCCCAAATTCGGAATGCTAATCACCCTCCGGAATAATTAATTAGCATTCTTTCTGTACTTCAAGTGACGATGCTTGGGTCCAGGGCTTTCCTTGGTTTTCCTCCTTCCAAGCCTTGATTTCCCGGACTTTTTCCAGCATTAAATAAAATTAAAGGAGATTTAAAAATGTGGAGATTGTAGCCGGGGCTGATTGGCATTGCGGCTGCTGGCTGGTGCATTCGCTTTTGTAATAAAAGTGCTTTCAATTACAAGGGACAAGAACAGGAGTTTGCATTATGGATTTTCAGCCCTCGCAGGCTTTGAGAGTTGGTAAAAAGTTGTTTTTTTATTGTTTTTATCGAATTTTTTTCATGATATGTTTATCTTATTCGGTTTTGTCGGTTATTAGAAGCATTTAGTTTGGGATGTTTGTATGGAAGTTGACTTGCAAAGTATTTTTCAACAAAGTACTTGTACTATAACGAGTCTAATGAAACTTTGCACTCATATTAGGGTTTCGTGATAGATTATTATTTATTAATAATAAATATTATTGAATTTATGATCACAATTTCGAGGTTCTGAATAAGAATTTAGTACATACTAATTTATATAATACTAGCGTGTACCCGCGACTTCGTTCGCGTCGAATTAATCATTTGTAATGGTGATTATAAAGCAAAGCAAGAATTTCCATTAAAACTGGGTAAAATATTCTCACATTTATGTCAGCATTGAAAAAAACAATATGGTGATATTATTCTATAACTAATATATAATTGAGGTAATATAATTATATATATAACTAATATATATTGAGTAATATTTGAGGGGTTGTTTCATCTCCTTGGAATTTGACTTTCGAAAAATGCATTTGCCAAAAATAATCTTTTTACGTCAAGCAGTTTAAGCAGAATCGTGGTTAATCAAATACCCAACTTTTTGTATGATTTTTTAAACAATTT
This sequence comes from Sitophilus oryzae, assembly GCF_002938485.1. Taxonomy (NCBI): domain Eukaryota; kingdom Metazoa; phylum Arthropoda; class Insecta; order Coleoptera; family Curculionidae; genus Sitophilus; species Sitophilus oryzae. The sequence continues at coordinate 629,112 of NW_022146580.1, read as the reverse complement.
TAAAATATGTAAAAAACAAAATAAATTATGCGTGTCCAAGCGTTTTCCCGAATGACTAACCGTTTTTTAAATAAATTTGGAATTTGAGATTCGAGGAACCCCTCCTTATCGAACCTCTACACTCCACAGTCAATCCGTTTGCCAAAAATCAGCTTTAAACGTCAAGCAGTTTAAGCAGAATCGTGATTACTCAAGGGTCATATATTATGAAACACCCTGTATATATTTATTAAAAATCTTAAAATATGTAAAACAACAAAATAAAATATACTTGTTTAAGAATTTTTCCGAAAAACTCCCCGGTTTTTAAATAAAAAATATCGGAAAATCTCTTCTTATCGAACCTCTACATCCTAAAGTCAATCCGTTTTAATCAATCCGTGATTAATCAATGACCAGATTTTTCGAGGCACCCTATATACATTTCTAAAAAAATCTTAAAATATGTAAAAAAACAAAATAAAATATACGTGTTTAAGCGTTTTTTTTCGGAACCGTTTTTTAAATAAAAAACATTGTAATATTTGAGGGGTGGTTTCACCCCCTTGGAACTGGAGTTTCGAAAAATCCCTTCTTGTCGAACCTCTACACCCTAGAATCAACTTGTATGCCAAAATTGAGCTTCTTACGTTGAGTGGTTTGAGCAGTATCGTGATTAATCAGTGAGTCAGTCACTTAAGGATTTGATATATTAGTGTAGATATGATTTACAATTAATTATTACTACAGTTGATATTTCCACGTTAAACAACAGGGCAAAAAAAAACAAATTTTTATTGACGTCTCCCATAAATTTTTAAGTTAATTAGTGTATTGGGAAGTTATACAAAAAATGCCGGGAGAAAAAGCTTGGCTCAAATTAGATTGGGTATCGTGTCAAACCCCACAAATAAACAAGGGGTGCATATTTCAATATCTGACAGACAGTCGTGGAATAAGCCGCCCTTCTAAAATTAGTTCAAGCTCGAATGAAAAACTGCTTTTATTTTTCGAATGCTTGTGTCTATTCATGGAAACGCTAAATTAAAAAAATAAAAAAAATGAATATATTTACTTTTTTCCATTGCAACTGTTAAAATTGACTTATATCTGTCAAAAATACTAGATAAAATAGTACTTTAACCGCAAGGGTCGATTAAATGATACTTTAACAGCGAGGATAGGTTAAAAACTTTATTTCTTCTCGCACGTTTTTTAATTGCTTCCATTTTTGAACATTTTTCTATTCCTTTTCATAAGTTATTCGGGATTTAAATGGAAGTAGTTTGGATAGGGCGTTTGTCGCCTCAGCCTGAATATCTGTTGGTAATTTAGTTATTTAGTTTTGAGCCATTTCTGGCTGCAATTCAATCAGCAATCGACCCGGAAGAGTATTAAAAAATATTGACTCAAAACTGACATCTAAAGAGACAGCTTTATTTATTTGTCAAATTACATAGAAACCAACGCCAACCCAGCACAATATTTTTTCTACTCGTAATAAATTCCTTGAAATAATAATTTCTAAATATTTTTTAAAACATAAAAAAAATATAGTTTTATACACGATGATAAAATTGCATTATCGTCTCCCGAAATTAATTTTTCTTTATTATTCGGTCGACGATAAACTACTATTTTATCGCCTTGGATAAAAAATAACTATTATTAATGTTTTTTAATAAACATCGAGAAACCAGTGTACCTCTTAAAATCATCCGACATGTTATTTAAGATCCTCCTTACAGTATTTTTTACCTAAACATACATATTATATTCCCGATGGTTGATTTTACAGTTTTATCACCCTGTATGTACCTATTTTTTGAAAATAAAAAAAAGTTTCTAAAACAAAAACCAAAATGGACCAAAAAAGAAGTATATAAAAGTGAATAAAATTTGAAATATCTAAGTGATCAACTGGACTCTGGGGATAGCTTGGTGATAGATGGATAAGGATACATGAGGTTTTTGCTCTAGACAATCATTCTTAATATCCAGAAAAATATAACCTTCCTTAAAATGGATACAGAATAAATAAACATATACAGATTGTTATACGGGGTGGTCCGAACTGTATTCCGGAAACTTTGGCAGCACAATAATTCGTATATAAATGTATGTCCTAAAATGCTTAGTTTCGGAGATACAGGGTGTAAAAGTTTCATTTTTATTTCGATTTTTTCCAAATAATTTATGAACCAACGTCGATATTTGGATGAAAATTGGTGTTTTTGAGTTTTTTGACATGAAAAATCTGATTTTGATGTCAATATGACTACCTCTTGTAGAGGGCGCCACCTACCTGTATAAAACTACTGAGTAAAAAATATAAATTTACGACGTTTACTACGTAAAAAATGTCTGTAAAAATCGCTACGAGTAATGGTTCTCGAGATATTTGGAATCGAAATTATCAATACATGTAATCATTAACAAAAAACATGTTAACTAAATAGAGTTATTAGACTGATATCATAAATTTGAAATGCTTTTGTGCCAAAAAATCAATAGAAACTGTTATGTCATAATTTTTTCGAAAAAAATGTATTATTAATTTAAAAAAATAAAAGGTTCAAAAAAATTTACTATTTCAGTCAAATTACTATCTACTCAACATGTTTATTTTTTGTCAATAATAACATGTATTGACTATTTCCATTTTAAATATCTTGAGCAACCGTTTTCATAGCGATTTTTACTAAGCGTTTTGTATACCATGTATATTTTTTTACTGAGTAGTTTTATACAGGTACGAATAAAAAGTTATTACTCTTAAAAACAGTTAAATTACATGTAGGTGGCGCCCCCTACAAGTAGGAATTATATTGACATCAAAATCAAATTTCTCATGTCAAAAAACACCCAGATGCCAATTTTTATCCAAATATCGCCTATAATTCAGAAATTATTTGGAAAAAGTCGAAATAAAAAATGAAACTTGTACACCTATATCTCTTTTATCTGAAACATATGCTGTATATGGTTAATCTGTTTCTTTTATACCTGTCTATGAACTTTACCAATTATTTTATTTTCAATGCCATCAGATATCTTACAAAACACAAGTATATTTTTGATTTTAATTTCTCCTTCATAGCAATATCTTAATTAATATTCCTCCGAACGAAAACTCGGCTTCTCCCTACATTCAATACCACCTTAGCCAAGCTTGGAGACGGACGTCTTAGAACAAAAACCTCCCGAACCAAAATCCGAGAAGTAATTTAAAACCATGAAAGGCCCTCTGTGCGCCGGGCATTCGACTCTAAATTTCATCCGTACCTCCCCTCACCTCTTACCCTCCTCACGGACCACGTTTCCAATTTTCTTATTATGTCTAATTTGTCTGCCCTCCTCAAAAACTCCTTGGCGTAGCCTCACAGAGACAATAGAGCACTAATTAAGCTAAATCTCATTCTTAAAATTGGAGAATATAGATTTGGAAAGGTTTGAAAAGAGATGGAAAGATTACTGGTTTTTTTCATCCGGCTAGACTGCGCCAAAATTTGCCAATTCAGAAAAATATATTCCCCGGCACAAAATTCCGCCACCCTAAAAATTTGACTAAATTTGATGTTTCATAACTTTTTATTTTGTAATCCTATTTTTATGATTATGGTATCCCAAGTAACATTTTAAGTTCCTTTAGGTTATATATTCTCAAGGTTAGTTATATAAAGGTTTAATAAATGTCTCATTGGTATCTTACAGTGTTTTGATTTATATAAGTGTAGCGTTGGTTACTTATCACTAATAGTAACCTTGAAATGTTGTTTATCACTTTCCTTATAAAACTAGAGGTTCTAGAGGTTTCATAATAAGGTTTTATAAAGGTGTTCACATCTATTTTATATAACTTCTGGTATTAGATGTTATAAAGGTACGCAAGATATACACTATATAATTAAAGGTGTTATTAAGAACCATTATGTAACCAATAATACTACAAGTTATATAATTGTTCCCTCAAATCGTTTTTTTGCACCTTTCAAATGTTTGCATGCTTTATATAACCTGTAGTTACTCAATACCGAACCTAATGTCATAACCTCAAATTTTTAATATAATCGAAACAAATAATATACTACTTAGCAAGCAAAGCAATTCGGTATTATAATGAATAATAAAAAAATAAACTGGACAAAACACAAAAATGAATCTACGTTCAAAAGAAAGGTTCTTCAGAATTTTTTAAAAAAATAGGAATAATCCAAACTTCATTCAAACTACATCTACCAATATTGAAAGCCAACATGTAAATTTACCATCCACAAGCAGAGATCAGGATCAACCTGAGATATTTCCAACAGAAAGTTGCCAAAACGATCAGGAACAGGAAGATGCCTGGTTAAGTCATTCTCTAACATAAGAGAATGAGCTTTGCGCTTTAACATTACACATTCTGCACTTAAAGAGCTTTTTTCTATAGTCAATTCATTCATAATTGTTCTACCAATGTGCCAAAGGACCCTAGGACTCTTTTGCAAACTCCTACCACTTTAAATATAGATCAAATTGAACCAAAACAGTATTATTTTAATGTTATGAGGTTTTCTGCACATTTTTTGTCAAATTGCTGTAATGTCAAAGTTCGTTCGCAGGGAGTCGCTACAGTCGACACCACGGGTTACATAAATGTTTTCTGGGTGACTAAAAGTAGCCATAAATACCCCGGCATTTATAATGGTGATTTGTATCACCTTTAGTTGTATAAAACACTAAAATTGGTGTTTGAAATAACCCAAACTCATTTACGCAGCCTTAAGTAACCAAATTTATATAATGGTTGATGAGTATGTTATAGACCCTAAAGTAATATATAGCACATTAAATATAATGGACGCCATTATTATTAATGTCTTCATTTTTGACTACAATGAGTATTTCTAAGATAACGTTGAAAACTGGTACAAAACTATATTTTGGCCAGTTGCCAGTTATTTCTATGTATTAAAAAAGTCGTATGTTCTATTATTTATATTAATAAATTTGACTTTCATTACAAAAATTTTAGCATATTTTTTTTGTTTATAAAAAATCTATTAAATAATTCTGCTTTTGGGAGCGCATGTGTTTTTGGAGGTAAAATTGATTTTCACACAGTAAATTTAATATCGCATATATGTATTTAGTACTCTGGCTAGGCACAACAGATTTTATTAAGTCAGTAATTTCTATAAAGTCATTTGCATAACGCAAACGCTTTTGTAGGCTATGACAGGGATGGCATCATTTTGTCTCTTGTGTCTGGTCTGGATTATCTGCGTAGGACAACTTGGAGCAATAAGATCATATCTGCTTTTTGTGTTAAAAAAAGAGGCAAATATTACAGTAGTTAGTCAGAAAAAAACAAGTTTATTTTCAAAAAACGCGCATGCGCGATATTTCTATGGAGGTAATCTCTGGAAACCTTTTCAACACCACTGTATAACTATTAAAAGGGTATTTTCAGTTTTATAGCGGTAACTCGATAGGATATATAAAGGTGTTGAGAAAGTTTTCAGGACTTTGGTTGCACACCTTGAGTGTTAAGGATTACCACAGGAACAGTTATAAAAGGCACCGATTAGGGCATATAAGTGTTATATAATGGTTACCAATAATTCACGACAACCATTCTAGATGCGTTTATGTTGTATAATATGGTGTTGGGAAGTTTCCTAACACACTTATAAAATAAAAAATGTTTCTTGGGATCAGTGTGAAAATAAATTTATTTTCATATTATAGGCATTATCTTTTTTATTTACAGGCTGATATTCTTCGGTTAGGTGGGTTTATCTCGGGATAAATCAAAACATTGTTTTTTGCAATAAATTCAAAACACCTTGTGGAAAAAATGAGACGGGAATTTTGGATAAAAAAGACTTTCCTGTAATCTTAGATGTATTCCTAACATTTCATTTTTTTTAATTATCCCATTATCTTTATTTTATGAGCTACACTTTTTAAGTAAAATATTGATTTCAGAGATTCTTTTATTGACAAAAACAATAATTTTAATAGCGTGTATGTCGACCTCTCGCAGCAATAACAGCGCAAGATCTTTGTCGTATCAAATGAATAAGGATAGTTATTCTTTCTTGATCTATAGCCTTTACAAGAGCTAAGGCTAGCATTAATGGACATTCCTCCGTTAAAGTTTGTGGTGGAATAGAACGATGACAAACAGCTCTTTTAAGTTCATCGCACAAATGTTCGATTGGATTGAGGTCGGGACTACAAGGAGGTCATTCCAATCTTCGTAGTCTAACCTCATCCAAGTACTCGTTAACTACTCGTATTCCTAACTCCTTACTCCGCGCAACGTAGGACCTGACATTATCATGCTTCAGTATAAGCTGATTTCCAATGAAAGGAGCAAATGGAACTACAACTTCTTGGAGGACATCTTCAATATAACGGTGAGCATTGACAGCTCCATTTTCAAGAAATTCAAGATTGTAAAAATATCAGTACTTTATTTAAAAATGTGTAGCTCATAAAAGATTAGAGATAATAGAATAATTAAAAAAAATGAAATGTTACGAATGCATCTCAGATTAGAGGAAAGTGTTTTTATCCAAAATTCCGGTCTCATTTTTTCCATAGGGTGCTTTAAATTTATTGCAAAAAAAGTTTTGATTTAACCCGGTATAAACACACTTAACGGAAATATATAGGCCATAAAATAATAAAAAATATAATGCCTACACATTTATCTACAAACTAATACCATAATGATAAAAATCGGATTGCAAATTAAAAAGTTATGAACCATCAAACTTGGTCAAAATTTTAGGGTTGCGGAATTTTTGGCCGGGGAGTTTTTATTTAATAGTATTTTTTTTAAGACCTTGGTGTCCAAAACATAATCCATGTCTTCAGAAATGAATAAAATATACTCAGGAGCACCATTATACTCAGAAACTCACCTCAAAAACTCCTTTGGTTTAAATTAAGTATTAATGTCCACAGAAGAGTCCAAGAATACCTAAATATCTAAAAAATAAAAAAGGGTCTACATTGAAACATTTTTCCTGGAATATCTCTATAACCCCTTTAGCCAGCCTTTCCATTTTCTTCTGCCCACGCCTAAAGGAACACATGTCGCGCGATCGGCTCATTGGCCACGTGATCAATGGTCCAGGTTTTCCACTACATCCGTCTTGGCCCCGTGGCACCGGTAACGTGTCTATTCGTCTTTTCTGGATACTGCCAGTCTCTTCCGACAAATTTAATTGAATTTATTTTATGGACTCTGCCTGCCCGGTTCTACATCGTTCGTCTGCTCATAAAAATCGAATAGATATATAGAAAATATGCGTGTTTCTTCTCCATTTCTTTTTATGTCTCTTTAGATTACTTGTATATTTTTTTTTTCAGTTTGTCGATTGGGTAAATATATTTTGTTAAATAACTGATATATGCATTTTTTTCTTGTATATTTATTGTCTGTATTCATTCTTTAACAGAAAAAAGAAGAATTTCTTAAAAATCAAGAGCATACTGGTATAATAGTATAGAAGAAGTATAATTGTATTTTGTGATTTGACTTTGTTCGTATTTGCTGTACTTATCTGAGCTTATTTCGTGTTATTTATGCAATAATGGTATTTATGGTATTTTTGCAATAATTTTCTAGTATTTTTTAATTTTTACGTTAGAGGAATAGTTCTCCGGCAAGCTGTGCGAAAACTACAAGGTTCGGAGGTCGAATATTCTGATTTACTAGTCAATTTGGATGCATTTTGGCGTATCGGCTGCGACAGCCTGTCAATCAAAAGGGCGAGGGCCGCCAGCTTCACATAAAAAGGACCTTTTTGATGAAGCGGTCGAGGATGCGGGCTTATTACGTTTTTTGCATTAAAATTTCCGATTTTATGGTCACCAAAAAAGAGATGGAGCGGGGTAAACCCGAAATTAACTTGCCGGCAGCTGTGTTCAACAAAACGAGTACAGATATCAGTAACTTTTTTATTATTACACCAATAAATTCCCTTTTGCATTGGTAAATCATATAGTAATACTTATTAATAAGTAACATACCGTATAATCATACGTATATTTTACACATACAGTAATCGCAAAACAATTTCCGATTCACGTGATTAACTTTGCAAGCGATAGCGACAGCGCTGCCAGATTGTGATAGATTTATGAGATGAATCTTAATGTAAAATTGGGAAACTATACCTATATTAAATTTATTATAGCATTTTTTTACAGATTTTTACGTTTTATTTTTAATTTAGTAATTAATTGATTTATTTGTTCTATAGCTAGTTTTACTTATTACATATTGGCAAAAACTAGTCCATTATGAAGATAATTCTAATAATCACAAAGTTTACTGAAAACTAACGTAGAAATAACTTTGAAAGTGGTATAATGTGCTTACCAATCAAACTTATTCCTCTGATTGCAGTCAAGGATAATAAAATACCTCTATTGTCACGTTCTCGTTCAAAATAGCTTATCAGGGAAGCTAAAAGCTCTTGGCTAGGACTGTTTAAATGATTCGGCACATTTTCAACACACAAATTCAATAAATGCAATACAAAAACTCGAAAATTTAGTTCTTAAAAGAACTGTTTGTGCTTAAAAGTACAATTTGAAAAAAAAAACTATGAAAATGAGCAAAAAACGAGAATTACTTACAAAGATTCAATAACAACACGATATTATACAAAATAATGACTGACATTTTGATAATTGTCAAACGTTGAAATGTTGAAAAACGTTGAAAAACGATAACGTTGCTGAATATGACCAACATAGCGATAATAAAATTCGCACTAAACTAATTTTTGCAGCTTTAATCTAAATAAAATATCTGTTACAATCATCTTACTATAAAGTAAAATGAAGAGCTGCTCTGTATCTTAAATTAAAGAACAAATTTAAACATTTTTGAGCAAAATTTCATTTGGTTAGGTTTATAGGCTTTAGTATCAATTTTGATTTGATTGATGACGTGCTTCGGAAAATGTTTTGCGATTACTTTATGTGTGTGCTAGCCTCCAGACTCTTGAAATCGATAAAAAGTGGATATATTTATTCATTCTCTTATTCCTATTTAGAGATACTGATCTATCTTATATAAAATAAAAGCTTAATAGATGCTTTTATTTAAAAAAAATAATAAAGATACTTACAGCACCCAAAAAAACACGCCATTATGCATTTTCATCAATAGAAACCGTTTTTGGCAAAACTCATTGTTCTCCTCTCGTTCCAGACTATTATTTGACCGTCACATAAAACAGGACACACAAAAATCCGGTCAGGCATTTTGCCGTTGGTTTTTTATTATGCATTTATAGCCAGCCGAATGCAACATGGATTCGATAAGAACAACGAACAATAGGTGGCGTTGTGGTGAAGGGCGTCTAGCCCGGGGCGGTACAGTCAAAAATGTGCTTTCCGAATAATGGAGATGGGTTATTGTTGGGCCGGTATCGACGTGTTCGGTGATGTTTTACATGCTGGATAGAATACGAGGAGAGTTGTGTTTGCCTAAAAACCCGCTTGAAAATAATGCTGATGCATTGAGTTGCATAATGGAACTCATTAAAAAAATATACGATAATCGCAAAACATTTTAGGATATGACATTGACACTAAAGTCTATAAACCTGACTAAATAAAATTTTGGCAAACATGCTTAGATTTGTTGTATAATTGTAGATACCGAGCAGCTCTTCATTTTACTTTTTAGAGCAAATGTAACAGATATTTTATTTAGATTAAAGCTGCAAAAATTAGTTTATACCGAATTTTATTATCGCTATGCAGGTCACATTCACGCCGCGATCAGCGTTGTCGTTTATTATTTGACAATTTGTATAATATCGTGTAGTTTTTGAATCTTTGTGAGTAATTCTTGTTTTTTTTTGCCTATTGTCATAGTCTTTTTTCAAAAATTGTACTTTTAAGCACAAACAGTTCTTTTAAGAAGTAAATTTTCGAGTTTTTTTTATTGCATTTCCTGAAAGTGTATGTAGAAAATATGCCGAAGCATTTAAACAGTCAAAGCAAAGAGCTTGTAGCTTCCCTGATAAACTATTTTGAACTGGAACATGACAATAAAGGTCCTTTATTACCCTTGACTGTAGTCAGAGAAGTAAGTTTGATTGATAAGCACATTATACCACTTTCAAAGTTATTTCTACGTTAGTTTTTATTAAATTCTGTGATTATTAGTTTGTGCATTATACCACCCTCTTGCTTGTTGTTACCACTTCTGGCGATGTAAAAGATAATGTATTGTAATAATCTTCATAATGGACTAGTTTTTGCTAATATGTAATATGTAAAATAAGCTATAAAATAAATAAACCAATTAATTACTGAAATATTTGTTATTAAATTAAAAATAAAACTTAAAAATATTTAAAAAATTATATAATACTAATACATACATACTAAGGGCACAAACATAGTGAGGTATCTCGATGCGATGCTCGCCAAGATGCTGGCCGCGCTGCTCGCCAGGATGGTAGCCGCGATGCATCCTACGCGCACTGTTTTAAAATGGCGAATAGGTGCGCGTAGACATACTGAAACATTTACCATCGCCGTTTTATTAAGCACCAGTTTATGTAATAGTAGTTATTAATTAGTACAGGCATTTCAGTTGATTTCAACAAATTCCTACCGCAGCGAGTCAATGGCAAAAATCAGAAATTATCCCTATATATAATTATCTATTTCACGTCGCCGTCATGTTGATCGCATAGAATAATATTGAAATCGTGTTTTTTTTATAATATATAAGTATTTTAGTTTTTTGCTAGTGCAGTTATTGAGACAAAAAGAGATAAAACACTCAGGTACCAGGTTTGTGTGATGTAACGCTGTTTCGGGTAGTAAAAAAAATGAAAAAAGAATTCGAACTAGGCGTCGGCGTCGTGCTGTGTTGTGACAATGTCAAATGTTAATAAAATTGCCGAAAAATGTTAGCGCATAAAGGAGGCGCAATTAGGGCGTTGTTGGGTGCAATTACATTCAATAACTCAACTTTCCCGGATATTCAACTCTCCTGAAACAAAATTTTATAGCATCATAGTTTCTCACACCGATTTGATCAAAAGCAAAAATGATTTCAAGCAGTTCGACGAAACAAGTGAGTAAACAAAGTGCTCGTTACATAATCAAAAAATTAAAAAGACATATACTATGAGAGGATAAAATATAATTTGCAATATTAATGGTATACTTTTTTTAATCAAATAGTGATTAAAGTACTTGCTATAAATAAATAAAGTCTATAAACTAATTTCGATTTTGAAAATAGCTACTGTTACTAGAAACTTGCCATGACGACATCAGCCCTCTTTGTTGCCATTTTATTGAAAAATTGCTCTTTATTCAAAATCTGAGCTAGATAGGTATATGATACCCTAATATAGTTTGAAAGAGCATTTGAATCTGTTTCGATTTATTTTAAAAAATACAGGTTGTCCTATTTGAAATAACAAGATTTTTATGTAAAATAAATATTTAAAATAAATCATCAATTTGTGGTACCCCTGTATAAATTTAAGGGAGCAATACAATTTTTCAGTAAAGTTTATTTCTCTATCTTTAAACTCAGCACTCAGAATTAATTCTAAAAAGTAATGTACAGGGTGTTGATAATCTATTCCATTGTAGCATGCATATTTAAATACCTTCAAATATCTCAAAAACCAAAGCTTGTAAACATATTAATATATAATAACCCTTATAATACATGCCTTATTTTGTGTCCAAAGATCTAAATAAGAAATAAAATATCGAGTGTTCCATCAGAAAAAATATAATTTTGGTGTAAATCATAGTTCTGACATACCCTGTACATTTAAAAATAATTTTAAATTATACACATGGTCTTCCCACATATGCCCATAAAATATTTTGTTTCTACATATTTCCGTTTTCGTATAATCAACCGACGCGAATGAGTTGCGCCACCCTTGGTGTTCCATTTAAAAAAAGATTAGCGATCCACTCAAATTTTTTTTGAGCCACCCTTTAGAAGTTCAAATATTTTCCTCAAATACATCCTAATACATACTCTATGTCTGGATTACAAAATTCATAAGTTTTTTATTATTAGAACTACAGATGCCCGACGCACTATTGCCGGACCCTGTAGAATCAAGGTTATTACATTGTTGGTGATAAATTACATATTAGTATTGTGAACATTTTATTCCACCCGACTCTAGTTCGACATATGCTCAACGAATTGTGATCCTAAACCGACCAATCAAATGTAAAGTTTCAGGCATCCGCGTCCGCTTCTCGCAAAAAACAAAAATTTTGTTTTTTAGGAAGCATCGCGCTGAACGTCTAGGTGCGTGGCGAGGTGCGAGGCTTCAGTATGTTTTGACGCATAAATTTGTACATGTTTGATTGGTACGAGCATCGCGTCGAGATGAAATGCCTTCACTATGTTTGTACGATAGTCGCGATGCATCCTACGCGCACCCATTCGCCGTTTTAAAACAGTGCGCGTAGGATGCATCGCGACTACCATCCTGGCGAGCAGCGCGGCCAGCATCTTGGCGAGCATCGCATCGAGATGCCTCACTATGTTTGCGCCCTAAAGGTCATACATACATTTCTGGTCTTAGGTGCCGGTTTTCATGTGTACGAAGAGTACGGCCAACACGCTTAGTAAAATAAGATGTACTGAATAAAGACAGAAGGCGAGTATTTTCCCAAGCGCATGGAATCTAGCGTCAGATTAAGTAATTATGTAATAAATACTGCGTATTTTTGCTCACTCCTACTTACTAGATTGCCATAACGACTCACTCCTATACATGTAAACGCCGACCTAAAGGTTTGCTTGCCAATCTATACTAATACATAAAATCCTTAAGTGACTGACTCACTGATTAATCGCGATCCTGCTCAAACCACTCAACGTAAGAAGCTCAATTTTGACATACAGGTTGATTCTAGGGTGTAGAGGTTCGATAAGAAGGGATTTTTCGAAATTCCAGTTCCAAGAGGGTGAAACCACCCCCCAAATATTACAATATTTTTTATTTAAAAAACGGTCAAGTTTCCGAAAAAACGCTTAAACACGTATATTTTATTTTGTTTTTACATATTTTAAGATTTTTAAAATGTATACAGGGTGTTTCGAAAAATCTGGTCATTGATTAATCACGATCCTGCTTAAAGCGCTTGACGTAAAAAGCTGATTTTTGGAAAACAGATTGACTTTAGGGTGTAGAGGTTCGATAAGAAGGGATTTTTCGAAACTCGAATTCTAAGGGGGTGAAACTATCTCTGAAATATTAAAATATTTTTTTATTTAAAAACCGGTGAGTTTTTCAGAAAAACTCTTGAACACGTATATTTTATTTTGTTGTTTTACATATTTTAAGATTTTTTATAAATTTATACAGGGTGTTTCATAAAATATGACCACTGAGTAATCACGATTCTGCTTAAACTGCTTGACGTTTAAAGCTGATTTTTGGCAAACGGATTGACTGTGGGGTGTAGAGGTTCGATAAGGACGGGTCTCGAATCTCAAATTGCAAGAGGGTGAAAACGCCCCTCAAATATTCCAATATTTTTTTATTTAAAAAACGGTCAGTCTTTCGGGAAAACGCTTGGACAAGCATAATTTATTTAGTTTTATTACATATTTTGAAACTTTTTAAAAAATTATACAGGGTTTTCCAAAAAGTTGGGTAATTTCTTAACCACGATTCTGCTTAAACTGCTTGACGTAAAAAGCATATTTTTGGCAAACGAATTTTTCGAAAGTCAAATTCCAACGAGATGAAACTACCTCGGAAACTACCCCTCAAATATTATGAAGTTATATAATAATATCGCCATATTGTTTTTTCTCATGCTGACATAAATGTGAGAAAATGTTATCCAGTTTGTATGTTAATGGAAATTCTTGCTTTGCATTATCATCACCATTACAAATGACTAATTCGACGCGAACGAAGTCGCTGGCACACGCTAGTATACAATAAAAATATATTGCATATTGTTTGTCAATTTTAAATTAACTGAATTAAAATGAATCCATCTCAATCTGGCAGCGCTGTCGCCATCGCTTGTCACTCAAAGTTGATGACATGCATCGGACATTGTTTTGCGATTACCGTAGGTAGATTATTTAGGTACATGATATCTGATATCATTAAAATTGTGGTATAGTTTTCTTGAAATTTTTTATTACTCTAGTCTTCTAGCTTTGTACGAAAAGATTAAGGAGTGCATTAACAAATTTAGGTGGAAGGCTGTTGTAGGAATCTGTAGAAGGCTTCCCTGACACGATGGACAGCCTCTATTTAGAAAATTATTGTTTATTACTGTGTGAGTGTAACTGTTAATACTGAATAAGATGACTGGAATTAAAAAAAAATGGCGCCGGGAGGCACGTATAGCCGCCCATACTTGATATTTTTTTTGTCTCAAAAACTGCGACTTTGATTGATTTTGATGTTATTACAAATTTTGTTGCAAATATTATTCCTAATCTTAAATTGAAAACCGCGTTTCGCTAGCTACTAATTTTGGAGTTAGTTATTTTTTGGAGTTACAAATTTTTAATCCCCTCCCATACCCCCTTACCAACCCCCCACCCCCACCAAAAACTAATGGCCAGATTCTCGGGTGCCACAGTATTTTTGTGCCAAATTTGGTTAAAATCAGTTTAGCGGTTTTTGAGTTATCGTGTTACAGACGGACAGACACCATGAAAATATTTTGTATTTAGGTCATTTATAACTGATTTTGAGTGAAATTAAAAAAACTTTTTTTGCCGATTTTAATAGTCTACCATACCTGTCGGTATGGTCGGTTAATAACCTAAAAATATAAGGACCAAAGCGAAAACATAAACAGGAATAAGTTTTTTTACATTTCTTAACTATTTATTCCCCTAAGCGATTTCCGCAAACCACCAAGCAGCTATTTATTCTTATTCCAATCTCCCCTTAGTCCCGTATTCCTCCAGGATACGACAACCACCCGCGTCGTCCTAATCCAGGTTTTCTTTTCCAGGAATAAGAGAAAAAAAAAGGGAAAAGGGAGGGGAACATTTAATTCCGACGACTTCACTGTTTAATCCAGACACTCCAGAATTCGGAATTTTGGACCGATTTTCTTCATCCACCTTGTATTAGTGATGGTCACAATGAAAATACATCGATGTTCATTTTATATATAAATTCAACGAAAAACAAATAGTAAAAAATAGCCTTTAATTTACCTTTTCAAAAGTCTTTAATTATGCAGATAAATAATAATATAGAATATTAAATTGTGATGAAAAATAATTAGGCAAATAGGTCAACAAAAAATCAATGCCCACTTCGATATAAAGATAAAACACCTGATATTTCTCTCATTCTTAGAAATAGATGGCCATAACTTTAGATCATTGGAAAGGGTAAAACGCCAGCATATGTTTGAGTTCATAGCCAACTATGATTTCCATTTAAAAAATTATATTTTTTATTATTTCTGACAAAAAGAGCAAGCATAGAAAAAAACTGACTACGCCACTGGATTGTGCCTAAAAATGTGCCTTAATAACGTTTTTACAGAATTGTATTATTCCGCTAAATAAAAAAGTTATGGGCAATTTTCAAAATGGTAAAAAATTCAAAAAGACCCCGTATCTCAGTTGGTAGTGAAAATATGAACAGGCGGTTTACGCCATTAAACGTTTCTTAGAAATCGAGCCCATGACATCTATGTCGGTTTTGCTCTATCTAGTCAGGAAATAGGTTTTCTCTGTTAAAACAGACCAATTTCGACGACCCTGTACAGGGTGGGTCAAATTCGACGCTTTTAAATGGAAACACCCTTTTCTATAGGAGAAAGACGAAAACTAATATCGGTGTCTGGAGCTCAATTTTCATCAAAAACATGATGGTGAAAACCGCACATCAATATCTGTTACCGTTTCAGAGTTACGGGGTGTTTTTCAAAAATGTGCATTTTTAACAAATTGCTGTAACTTTTTTGCTATGGAAAATTTGGCATTTCTATGAAAACATTTCCAAAGCACCTTTTTACGTAGAATTTAATGGTTTAAGTATATATTTTTTAAAATTAATAATTTAAGAGTTATCAACAGAAAAATTGATTTTTTATTTGGGACACCCTCTATATTTTTAATTAACTGTAAAGAATTTAAAATTACCTTTTCAAAAATATAGCACACTTGATATTTTGTTATAATCCCCTTCGAAATACAGAATTTTTAAAAGTTCGCCACTTTTAACTAGTAGGCTTTGGATCCCTTATTGCTGATATGCCCTTAATGGAACTCGAAAACATATTTTTCCAGCATGACGACGCACCGCCTCTGAACGCTGAAGTTATCGGCAAATTTTTGCAGCCAATTTCAAGAATAATTGAATAGCTAATCAAGATCCCAGCCGTTGGCCGTCGAGGCCGCCTGACTTAGTGCCCATGGATCTAATCCTATGGATATATTTGCTGAAGAATAAACTTCCTTATTCCGTATAATCTAGACAAGAATTAGAAATACTTAGCAGTTATGAGAGAGGGTATCTTTCACCCCACTGAGTTAACGAATTCCGCGAGAAATGTTCAAAACTGCCCCGTCTGTCCATAACAGAAGACGGTCGATATGTCGAACACCTGTAGCAAAATCTCATGTCTTGGTTTGCTATTTATTTTTATTGCTATTAGATATAGTTTAAAATGCGTTGATGTTGGTTAATATATATTTTAAATTGTTATAAAATTCTGCACCTCTCATAACAAATATTATTTTCTTTTTTAATTGATGCTCACAACTTGAATTTTTGCATTACAGCCGGTGCCGTTTAAAGCCTACTTATTTAAAGCGGGCAAATTTTTATATACTCTATATCTCGAAGAGGAATCGAGCAAAATATCAAGTGTGTTGTATTTTTGAAAGGTAATTTTAAATTCTTTTCAATAAACTAAAAATATACAGGGTGTCCCATATAAAAAATCAAATTTTCTGTTGATAATTCTTAAATTATTAATTTTACAAAATTATACTTAAACCATTAAAGTCTACGTAAAAGGTGCTTTAGAAATGTTTTCATAAAAATACAACATATTCCATAACATAAAAGTTACAGCGATTTATTAAAAATGCATATTTTTGAAAAACACCCCGTAACTCCGAAACGGTAACAGATATCGATATGCGGTTTTCACCATCATGTTTTTGACAAAAATTGAGCTCCAGACACCGATATTAGTTTTTGTCTATCTCCTACAGAAAAGGGTATTTCCATTTAAAAGCGTCGAATTTGACCCACCCTGTACATGATATTTTTTTATTATTTGTATATTTTTTGTGCTTTCGTTTGTTTTTTTAAGTGCTTATTTTAATTGCGTTATTTATTTATTATTATTTATTATTGTTTTTCTCTCTACTAGTTAAATTCGACCAACACTTTTTCGTAATGTTCTCTACATTTTGTAGTCACTAAATGGCTAAACATCAAAATGTATCTTTACGTGAAGTAAAATCGATAGAAATATCGAAGTTTTGAACGCATCGATGTATATCCAACCTCCCTACCCTGCTTCTTTTTGTTCCTTTTCATTCCTTGTTGCTTCCCTCAAGTCGAAATTATATTTTGATTTGGATTTAGTTATTAAAATATACAAGGAAGCGGAATTAGGCCGCCGACTTGCCTTAAAGAGATATAATAAGAAATGGGACGGGGGACAGAGTTGAGGAAGACAGACAGCTTATTTGCGAAACGTTGCCACGTTTCCGCCCTGTTTGTTTATCTCGGTTTTGTTGTTTTTTTGTCGGTCAACTTAGAGTCAATTTGCTATGTCGTGATTAATAACAATTTTAGCATTAAAAGTGTACCTTTGTATTTTGTCCTAAACGATATACTTACAATAGTTATTTTTTATACAAGACGATGAAATGGTATTTTATCGTTGACCGATAAGATTAATTTTTGTGACGTGAATTAATTTTGTTAGACGATAATATAATGTCGTGTATAAAACAATATTTTTTTCCGTAGCGAGTTACGTTTTAAAAAATATTCAGGAATTATTATTTCAAGGATTTATTACGAGTAGAAGAAATATTGTGCTGGGTTGGCGTTGGTTTCTATGTAATTTGACAAATAAATAAAGCTTTAGCTGTCAGTTTTGAGTCAATATTTTTTAATTCTCTTTCGTGTCAATTTCTGATTGAATTGGAGCCAGAAATGGCTCAAAATAAAATAAGTAAATTACCAACAGATATTCAGGTTGAGGCGACAAACGCCATATCCAAACTACTTCCATCTAAATCCCGAATAACTTATGAAAAGGAATACAAAAATTTTCAAAAATGGAAGCAATTAAAAGCGTGCGAGAATAAAGATCAAGTGAAAACATACTTTTAGCAAAGAGTAGATAAGACAAGAGACGACAGTTCGCGCGGTACCTTTCATGTTTGAGTGGTGGGGAAAGTGACCTCGTCTCGTTTGGCCCTTTAAATTTTCGTAATTTTTTCGCGGGAAATTTGAAATAGACTATTATTAAAACTTGCCTATACAGCTTATAAATAGTTACTGTATGGGTAAAGAAATAAATAGAAACGAAAAAAAATGAGTTTTCTAAATATTATATAAAATAAATTATAATTAGAAACATATTTGTCGGGGAATAAAGATAATAAAAGCAATATTTTGTATATCGTTGGTAAACAAGATAAAGTGACCAAGTCGATTTGTAAGAAATGTTTTATTTACGTGTATTTTTTTTACATATTATGGACTTGAACAAGTGTAATATCACAATGTGGAGTTTATGTACAAAAAAATAGAGTTGCTCAATTTTTTTGTAAAAATATATTACAAGCTTTTAATCATGTCTTCGATCTATGGTTTACATTTAGTTTAATAACATAATTATATAGTATATTTCTATAAAAATACTTTTCAGGATCCTTTGGAAAAGAGTGAAATATTATGTTTGTCGAAGAATAAGACCTATTTTTGCAGTCTTTATAAGCACACACATTGCCACCCTCTCGTCTTTTCCTGCTACTCGTGTCCTGTTCAGTATCCATATTTAACAATAATTACAAATTAGTACGCAACATAAACGATACTAAAATTAAACCTTAAAAACTCTCAAAACGATGATATATCGAAAAACTCTGAAAACACACTTTAAAAAGGCAAAAATGCAAGAAAACAACTAATCAGATTTGTTTATGTTTAAGCCTCATTAGCACGGCTGATTAGCGTCATAAAATCATAGGTTAGAATAAATAAAATACGCCGTTGTCAGATTTTCAGGTTTTATCTGTTTATCTTTGAAAGCGATCAACTTAGTCATTCTGTTTCTTTGATATTATCAGTACATTGCGAAAAAAGAACCTAAACCAACCTAAACTAAAAATTTGCATTTCCGTATTAACATACGTTACTTATATCCTTCTTATTTATTTTCAGAAAATCTTGTTTATTTTTCAAAGAAATATACTTGGCAACAGAGAAAATGGGACTTGATGGGACCTTTAAATTTTAATATACCTGCGTCTCTCTCGCGAAATTCGACTTCTTTGTTCACTGTCGTCTCTTGTCTTATCTACTCTTTGCTTTTAGCATATGTTTCTAAAAAATCAAAGAAAATACGGTAGTCCAGTTTATGATCGTACGATTCAATGCTAAAAAGTACACTGCTGACAATTAGTCTGACAATAGTTTGATAAAGGCCAGCAGTGTTTACAAAAAATAACTATTTTATTTTGTAGATTTACTTGCAGTGGCGAAATACCCATATAGGATTTTTTGGGAATATGATATACATATACTTTTTTAAAAAATGGCTAATCCTGAAGGAAACGCTGTAAAAGCGGCAACGTCGGACTCCCCGGTGCCGGAATAAATTAGCGGCAGAAGTGGGATATAAAATTTTGAATATGAATGGAATATTTTGCATCGGTAATCAGGCCCGGGACTCCGTTCCTTCAGGAACATATGTAGATGAGCGACCGAAGCAGCTCGCGTATATATAGAGATGTATAAATCTATAAGTACCGGCACAGTCCGGGGAGATAATTTGAAATTTTAAATAGCCCGCGCGTCTGGCGGCGGCGGTTTCTGACGGCACCGGAAACGAGGAATGACAACGGGAAATGGTATTTTACGAAATCAATTCGGAAGCGAATGAATATTAATGTTTCGCCGTTTCGTTTCTGTCTACTTTATTTCGATTTTCTTTTTTGTGTGGTATTTCTAATGTAAAAGTATAGGCCCATCATGATTTAGATCGAGTAATTTTAATTTTCTTTTAACCTTCGAGCGGGCGCGTCCGGAATTTTGTACCGCAATTTTACTATAGTAATCGCAAAACAATTTCCGATGCACGTGATTAACTTTGAGTGACAAGCGATGGTGACAGCGCTGCCAGATTGTGATGAATTTATGAGGTTAATCTTAATTTAAAAGCTCGTTTAAGTGTGACAAACAATATATTTATTATATCATTTTTTAAAGATTTTTACGTTTTATTTTTAATTTAATAATTAATTCATTTATTTGTTTTATAGCTTATTTTACTTATTACATATTGGCAAAAACTAGTTCGTTATGAAGATTATTCTAAGCGTTATTTTGGGTTATTTATTTATTTATTGATGGCACATCTAACAACGTCATAAGTGGTAATAACAAGTAAGAGGGTGCTATTACTGCACAAACTAACAATCACAGAATCTAATAAAAACTAACGTAGAAATAACTTTGAAAGTGGTGTAATGTACCGGGTGTCCCACTAAGAATAGCTCTCGGCTGTATCTCGGAAAGTATTAGCCGTAGGGCCTACGGAAAAGAAATCTTTACAACTAAAGAGGCTATGGAAAATTGCTGGAAATTATTTTCAAGTTTGTAGAACGACCGCTAGGGGACGCAACTGCAACAAAAAATAAGAAAATGGAGTTTTTACACAATTTTGCCTAGATAAGGTGTACTATAAGTAATAACTTCATCATCTTCAGTAAATTTTGAATATTTTTTTGTTAAAGCCATTTTCCCCTATCTATGTGGTGGGGGAAGGTTGGATCTGTTTTTATTTAAATATTAATAACTCTGGACTGGATGATCGGAATCCAACAAGCGAGGGCTCGTTTAAAAGAGCGTTTCTTACTCTATATTGTACCATATAAACAATAATAATAAGCTTTTGAACGTAGACGCTAGGGGGCGTTGTCTTACAATTTAACAAACATTGCGCGTTTTTTCATAAAAATTAAATGCAATAGTACCGTATGATCGAATAAAAACGGCGTCAGCGATGGCTATGAAATGAAGATCGCTGTCATTTTATATGTAAAATTATATGGGGAATGTCAACGATGTTCATTTCCAAGCCAACTGTACGCCGTTTTGTTTCGATCATACGGTATATGTAATTTTAGCTGATAGTAAAGAGTAGTAAAAGCTTAAAAAGTTAGCGAAAACCGCATCTTGATATCTTCTTTCAAACCAAAAATATTCGCAAAATTATAATAAATACCAAAAAATAAGTCCTTAATTACCTTATTTTTACAACGCGGTATCAGTAGCCCTTTTAATTATGCCCATTCTAATAATATATTAGAATATTATAATAATAAAAAATAAGATAGAAACAGTTAGTTTATTTAAAAATAGACGAAATACCAGAATACCATAATACAAGAGGTATTAATATCTAATAATTAAGATATTAATAACAGTGAACAAGAAACGATGATTCAGTGAAGTCATGGTAGGCTTTGGAAAAAAGTTGTTTTCGACGTAATAGTATAAACGTCAAATTGTTATTACATCAACATTTTGAGAGTCTTATCAGCGTTTTTTTATCTTTTAATTGCTTTTTCAAAATGCTTTTATTATTTGAAATAGTTGAAGTTGTTGGCATTTAGAAAAAGCAATCAAAAGATAAAAAACGCTGATAAGACTATCAAAATGTTGATCTAATAACAATTTGAGATTTATACTATTACGTCAAAAGCAACTTTTTTTCCAAAGAATACCATGACTTCACTGACTCATCGTTTCTTGTTCACTGTTATTAATATCTTAATTATTAGATATTAATACCACTGGTATTATGGTCTATTCTATAAACTAACTGTTTCTATCTTATTTTTTTGTTAGAACGGGCATAACTAAGAGGGCTACTGATACCGTGTTGTAAAAATAAGGTAATTAAGGGCTTACTTTTTTGGTATTTATTATAATTTTGCTAATATCTTTGGTTTGAAAGAAGATATCAAGATGCGGTTTTCGCTGACGTTTTAAGCTTTTACTACTCTTTACTATCAGCTAAAATTACATATACTATTGCATTTAATTTTTTTGAAAAAACGCGCAATGTTTGTTAAATTGTAAGACAACGCCCCTAGCGTCTACATTCAAAAGCTTATTATTATTGTTTATATGGTATAGTATAGAGTAAGAAACGCTCTTTTAAACGAGCCCTCGCTTGTTGGATTCCGATCATCCAGTCCAGAGTTATTAATATTTAAACAAAAATAGATCTAATCTTCCCCCACCACTTTATTTTGGTAGATAGGGGAAAATGGCTTTAACAAAAAATATTCAAAATTTACTGAAGATTATGAAGCTATTACTCATAGTACACCTTATCTAGGCAAAATTGTCTAAAAACTCCATTTCCTTATTTTTTGTTGCAGTTGCACCCCCTAGCGGTCGTTCTACAAACTTGAAAATGATTTCCAGCAATTTCCCATAGTCTCTTTAGTAAAAAATATTTTTTTCCGCAGCCCCTACGGCTAATACTTTCCGAGATACAGCCGAGAGCTATTCTTAGTGGGACACCCTGTACTTATCAATCAAACTTACTTCTCTGACTGAAGGGAAATAAAGGAACTTTATTGTCACCTTCTCGTTCAAAACAGTTTAAGGAAAACTAAAAGTTCTTTGCTTCGACTGTTTGGCATATTTTCAGCACACAAAGGAGTGGCTAGAAATGAAAAGTCTTTACCCTATGTGCTCTTACAAAATAAAAAGAAATATGGAGTATCTCTGTACAGTTTGTACCAACCCCATTTGTTTACAGTGCTCAAGAAAAATATGCAATAATCGCATAGAAAACATAATAAATATAAATAAACATTGTGACACCATATAAGTACCTATTCTTTTATATTTCTTCTCATCTTTGTAGCTTTACATGTTCGATTTGTCTCACTACCCATACATCCTCGGGGGTAAAGGGAGTAGAATAGCCCGAGCAAATTGTGATGGAACGAGTTTCGGCCACCCCCTGTAGCTGCGGAAATACAACGGGGAGTCCCAGCGTGGCCTGATGAAGACGACTGGCTCTTTGGGGACGCGGCCGAGGTTGCTTTAGCCACAACAGAAAACACGCAGAAACAAAACATGGTGGATAAGGGCGAGGATAAATTGCGGACAGGGCGTAATGTATAATAATTTTGCCAGGGGATGGTCAGAAGAAAAATGAAGCAGAAAAGAACCAAGAGATTATAAATATATATTAAAAAAATATGTAAATTAAAACATTAAATATGTATCTTTTTTCAATAGCAACTGTTAAAATTGCCTTATATCTATCAAAAATACTAGATAAAATAGTACTTTAATCGCAAGAGTAGATTAAATGATATTTTAACAACAAGGATTAGAATTTAGAATAAGTGGGAGGGGGGTTAATCTCTGCGACCTTAGAGATTTATTGTGTCCCCCTTTCTTGAGTTATAACTCATCATACAGTCCTAGGACTTCCTACGGAGACCCGTGCCCTTCACAGTCGAGGAGCTACGACCCAGGCCGGGTAGACGAAACGGTAGCTTGTGTCGCCTGTTGGGTTTAGAGGTAGGAGGTAGGCTCCCGACCCTTGGAGGAGGTGGTAACTTGTATGCTACTTACGGAGGATGGTCTCACGCAAGTGTCAGCCACCTCTCCTGTAGTTCTCTTTGGGTTTGGCCCCTTGGAACTTTCATTGTTACTGTTCCCAGTGTTGCTAGGGGGTTTCCCCACAGCTTCACCGGTGATGTTTTTATTACTATTATTACCAAATCTCATAGTGTTCCCATGAGTGGCTAGGGACAGTCGGTCCACTTCTACAGAGCGCCGCATGTAGAAGTAAGGGGTAAAATACAATGGGGTGCCCCCCGATGCCCCAAGGTTGAGGCTGTCCGTAGCCCCGCCCGGTATCGTTATATAGCAAGGATAGGTTAAACACTTTATTTCTTCTCGCACGTTTTTTAATTGCTTCCATTTTTGAACATTTTTGTATTTCTTTTCGTAAGTTAAATGGCAGTAGTTTGGATATGGCGTTTGTCACATCAGCCCGAGTATCTGTTGGTAATTTACTTTTTTCGTTTTGAGCCATTTCGGGTTCCAATTCAATCAGCAATCGACACGAAAGAGAATTAAAAAATATTGACTCAAAACTGACAACTAAAGAGACAGCTTTATTTATTTGTCAAATTATATAGAAACCAATGCCAACCCAGCACGATATTTTTTCTACAAGTAATAAATTCCTTGAAATAATAATTCCTGAATATTTTTTAAAAAGTAACTTGCTATGGAAAAAAATATTGTAATTACACGACCATAAAATTGCATTATCTTGCAATTGGACATTGAGAATGATAACTAAAAAAGTATAAAGTGTAATTGAAACAATTTAAATTAATACGAATTATACATAATATATAAAATTTCAATATGTAAATAAATATGTACATACAGTTTGCAATCCGAAAACTGATCCCTATCTAACGACCCTTTTGCGTGTTCCACAGGTGCCGACATTAAGGGTTGAGCTTTCCACCAGCGATCGACCGACAGGGCAGCCCAAATAGAAAGGAAAATCAATTTTCCGGTAAACGACTACGGCACAAACTAATCATGTCATACGTATACGGCAGCGTATGTGCACAGTGAAAGAGAGCAAAAAAGCGCAAATGATCGGCAGTGGCTCTATCGGCCTCGTATGCGTGTGCACAAGTGTAAATAAGAGCGATAGCCTTGGGGTAGTTAGTTATACTCCAACGTTTGTTCCTTTTGTTGTAAAGGGGAGAAGCCTGTTCGACTGTTGAATTGAATTGGGATAAAAGAAATAGGAGAAAAAATGTGACATTTATTAACGAATAAATATTTCTTTGAATGTGGTAGATAATGATTCGGTATTGAAACTGTAAGAATTTTAGACTTACATTGTGTTTGTTTATTTTTTACAATTATTTGATTGGCGCGCCAATAAGTCAGTGGTCTTGCAATTGGATATAATCTTTCCGAGGGACTTCGCAAAGTTACCATTCTGAAGCTCTGACTAGTTTAAGTATTACAGAAATAAAGACGTCTAATATTGATATACAGGGTGCTACAAATTCGAGGTACGAGCATTGGTATCTCGGAAACCGTAATAGATACGAAGATGCTATCAAAAAAGTTTTTAAATTTCAAAGATTGCTGAGTTTTTTGGAAAAAACGATTTTTTTTGAAAATCAATTTAATTTTTTCCTGTAGTTACTTTTTAGAAAATCGAAAAACTAATTGCATATTCTCATAGCCACTTTATTAGGGCTATCTGACAGTATTTTTAGATTTTCAAATTAGCTGAGAATTTGTGAGATACAAAGTCCGACATAATTTTTTTAAATACGGACCTGCATTTTTTATTTCAGTTTTCGAAAGAACTCGGTCTCCTGAGTATAATGATATGCCACACTTTATACTTTTTTTTGTTTTGGGTATCTTAAAAACAACAAAACTATTTAATTATTATTTAAAATATTTTCAAGCCCGACCCTGGTTTCTTAAAATATTT
The DNA here is from genome assembly GCF_002938485.1 of Sitophilus oryzae. Lineage (NCBI taxonomy): Eukaryota > Metazoa > Arthropoda > Insecta > Coleoptera > Curculionidae > Sitophilus > Sitophilus oryzae. The sequence continues at coordinate 603,339 of NW_022146580.1, read as the reverse complement.
AATCTGATTATATTCATTGCAATAATATTGATCAGCGCTAATTAAAATTGAATAAGGAAAATCACACAAGCCAATTGAAAGATTCAAATAAATAATATCCAGCTCAGCAATTTAAAGATATTATTTTTAACTTTTTTTATTGTAAATTTGAAATTCTCAGTGTACGATCTAACAATATGCATAATATTAATCGTAGTTGTTATAAATAAATCACATTCTACAAACTAGTTTCTCATGCTCTACATGTTCGAAAGGGTTACCACCTTGCCTATTGCGCAAATTTATTATTCTTTCAATTTTATTTATAGCTTTTTGAACATTATCTTCTTCTTATACTTCCGAATGTATTTTGTACTCTTTATTGTAAATGTTGAAAAGTATTGATTCCACTTTTACAAATGACGTCAAGTAATGCAATTATTTTTTTTATTGAATTTGATTTTGTGTATTCAATGTTTTACCCCACGTCATAATTAAGTTTGAAGGCTTATCAATATTGTAACAATGAATAATTTAAATATTGAAAAAACAGAGCCAGACACCAATTTTCATTTAGATATTGACGTTACTTCAGAAATTATTTGGAAAAAATCTAAATAAAAATGATACTTCTACACCCTGTATCTTTTGATTCTGAACTTTTCTTCTGAACTTTTTTTTACTTTACATTAAAATACTTTACATTAAAAATTAAATTACAATTCTTCTGAACTTTTTTTACTTATTTTTATTTGCAGAGTATGCTGCCGAAGTTTCCGGAATACAGTTTGGACTACCCTGTACAAAAATATTTAAAATCTTATTTTGTATGTTTAGTAAACTTGCGACTAAAGGAAAAACATCTTTCTAGCGTATTTTTTTAACGCGATTTTTCGCTGTCTCCGATTCTCGGTGACTGATCGTCTTCTGGTTTCCTAAGCCGCCCCAGATCCATCTCCCGGATCCTTCCCTCATCTGTCTTTTAACACGCGCATCACATTACCGCAGATATTTGCGTTTAGTCAAGCCTCTAAGTAGGCAGTAACATATTGAAAGCTTTAGTTGGAGGCCTACGATGTTCGTGTCGAGGTGATGTCAAATGGGGCATCGTTCGTGTATAAGTCTGTTTTTTTTTTCTCAGGTAAGATTTCGACAGACGATGACGATATTTTTTAAGTTAACTATTGATGAGTTTAAATATAAATCCGTCATGCGTCGTCTCTTGTTATTTTTAACCAGTTTTATTGGTTTATTTCAAAAATAATAGATCATATTTCAACTTTCTTGGTTTGACGGAACGATGAACGACAAACGGACGCGGATGCGTATGAACTCGCCTTTAGATTTTTGAGGCTTGTCAAAGTCTTGCCAAATTATAGGTTATAATTTTGTGTCAACTTATGTCAAATATCTGCGTTTTGAAAGAAGATGCACTTTGATTCGTGTTATTACGTGTGTTTTGTGTCTTTTGAAGTCAAGTGGATGAAAAATCGAGGGAAAATTAACTGTAGACCCAGAGCACAGTTTATAGTTAATACTCGCTGCCTAGGCAGAAAGTCTTATACACCAATGAAGTTATTATCAATAAAGTTTGTATACCATCTCGTTGTAGATAAATGCATCTCGTATATGGTACAAGGATCATATTAAACATATACTACTGAAGTAGCTGTAAAATATCGACATCACATGATAGGTAAATAATGGATTTTAGTACTGCAGAAAAATAATGTCAAATGGTACTGGTTTAAAAAAATTAAGATTAAAGTTAATTAATCAACCTTTAAGGCATACAATTTGGTAAGTCTTATTATAATAAAATATAGTTTCTTTTATTTATTCCTGTAATATTACAAATTTATATTTGTGAGTTATATTGATAAATATAATAATAAATGCTAGTGTTTAAAAAGTTTCTTGAAGCTTAACAGTAAGAAATAGTTCTTTTTTATATTTTTTTGGCATGTGGTGTTTTGTTCTTGTTTGTTTTGTATTAACACATACCTTTTTTTAAATAAAATAACTCGATTACATTTTTTCAGTTTTATACAGGTTTTTCACAAAATTTTGAAGTAATCACTCATCAGTCAAATTTAAATATATTAATTTCCCGCTATGTGTTCCAGTTGTACCAACTTATTTCTTTGTAAAATAAAATAAACCACGTTGAAATTAAAATGACAGACACATCTATCACTGTCAAGGATCTTGTCGTTGGACAGACTATAGATTGTAGCGATTTAGCGATATATTTTTTTTGAGGATGGTAAAAAAATCTTCTTAGACGCCTGGTCAACGTCTAGAGATTGCTCTCCCCAAAATTATCATCGATTGTCATTCCCAGCAGTCTTTGAGGCCGTTTTTTTTTCGTTCGTACGGTATTATATTTATTATTGTTATAAATTTAATTTCAATTAATTTATTATTAGGTTATTATAAATATGTTTTTTTGGGATGTATGTTTTTATATTCTGTTAGACAAAAAAAATGTGGCATAGTAGGCCTTGTTTGTATCGATATCAGCATCAGCCCTTTAAGTATTGAGGGGCTTAAGAAAAAGATTGAAAATGCAGATTATGTGTGTCGTCACACCTGCACCACTCTTTAGTACCAATCGATGTAAAGCATCAGTTGTTATACTTTACGGCCAAAACATATACGGTAGTAAGTATGGTTTTGAAAAATTGCGTCTAGTACAGTGTTTTTAAGTATTTTTCAATGTAACATATGATCGAAAAAAAATGGCGTCAAAGAAGGCTTGGAAAAATTGATGACAATTTTGGCAAGGTCAAGCCCTAGATGTCATTTGCTTACTTACTTTGGAAATAGATTTGTGTATCTGGAAACGTTTTATCCTTTTTTAATATTTCTATAATCAATGTTAATTTTTGACAAGTTTTATATCAAGTTTTATTAAGTGGCGTCTAGATGATGACCTCGCCAAAATTATCAACGATTGTCATTCCCCAGCCGTCTTTGACACCGTTTTTTTTTCAATCATACGGTATAATTATGACACATTTTTAAGCCCATATAAGTTGCACTGTATACTCCAAATTTAAGCGTCCATTTACCAGTCCGAAAAAATAGCGAAATAAGCGTTCGGCATTTAACGTTTTATGTAAAACTGGCTAGGTTTTTTTATACAAATGAAGAAGGAATTTAAAGATAAAGGATTATACTATATGCGTATTGTAGCATTTTTAAGATTTTGGTGGTGAAACAACAACAAAATATTCCTTATGTTTGGACTAAATTTTCTCGAAAATAAAGACATAATTTAAAATTTCGTTACAATAAGGAAATAGATTGAAGTTTTGTGATTACAATGATATATAATTTATATGGTTTTGTAACAAATTGCTCGCTATTTTATGACAAGTGCTGAAGTTCTGCAAACCTTAATCAAGCCTTAATCAAAGCACGTGTGTTTGGAATTTTGGATGTTGCTTAACATGACAAGATAAGGCTAAGCCTTAGGCAGATTTTTGAAGTATAATATATATTTCCTTCGCCCACATACCCGCTTTACCCGACCCTTGAGAGCGACCCGAACAGTACAGTGTAAAAAAGTCTTAAGGAACTTTCTTAGAATTCCCACTGGTTATTTTTAAAACATTGTATAATACTAATTAACTTTATAACAAGGCATCCCTGCCAATCAGTCTTTACCTAAAAATAAGTAAAAACGGAAGTTACTAAATATTGGCCAGTACACAAAGTACTAAACGGTTAACGACCTCGATTTTACTCCTTAAGAGAGGAGATTTCATTAAACCATAAAATTCTTGTTTTTATCGCAAAGACACTGGTTCGACTCGAGTTTATAGGTTTCGGGAACAGTAAAAAGTTTTTTAATAAAAGGGTGAAGTTTTTCCGAAAATACATGTACAAGACTTTACCTAGCAAGGTAAAGGTAATTGAGATTTTATGAGAAAATGGGGATCTTAAAGGTTTTAAGGACATTTTGTTAGAATAGAAATAAGATTACAATAATTTTAAATTTTTTTATATATTAATCAAACGATATTCTTTTTGACAACACGACATTTATTTATAAGTTAACACTTTAAAGTGTTTGATCTTTATTTTCTTCTCCATCTTTTTATCAAAATATGACAAAAAGTCTGTGCTATAAAAGTACCCTCAGTGAAAACCAGAAATACCTACATTCTTCAACAATCTATTGTTAAGACAACCACTCTACCATATGTGTCATAGTTTCAATAAATTGTTCACTGGTTTGGACATTTTTTATATGACACTTCGTGTGCAGTACTGCTCGCCTCGGAGATCGTTTATTTTTAAAACGTTATTTTCCTAAAATAACAATAATTCAAAAATCAATAAATCAATAAATCAATAAATCAATAAATCAATAAATCAATAAATCAATAAATCAATAAATCAATAAATCAATAAATCAATAAATCAATAAATCAATAAATCAATAAATCAATAAATCAATAAATCAATAAATCAATAAATCAATAAATCAATAAATCAATAAATCAATAAATCAATAAATCAATAAATCAATAAATCAATAAATCAATAAATCAATAAATCAATAAATCAATAAATCAATAAATCAATAAATCAATAAATCAATAAATCAATAAATCAATAAATCAATAAATCAATAAATCAATAAATCAATAAATCAATAAATCAATAAATCAATAAATCAATAAATCAATAAATCAATAAATCAATAAATCAATAAATCAATAAATCAATAAATCAATAAATCAATAAATCAATAAATCAATAAATCAATAAATCAATAAATCAATAAATCAATAAATCAATAAATCAATAAATCAATAAATCAATAAATCAATAAATCAATAAATCAATAAATCAATATATCAATAAATCAATAAATCAATAAATCAATAAATCAATAAATCAATAAATCAATAAATCAATAAATCAATAAATCAATAAATCAATAAATCAATAAATCAATAAATCAATAAATCAATAAATCAATAAATCAATAAATCAATAAATCAATAAATCAATAAATCAATAAATCAATAAATCAATAAATCAATAAATCAATAAATCAATAAATCAATAAATCAATAAACCAATAAATCAATAAATCAATAAATCAATAAACCAATAAACCAATAAACCAATAAACCAATAAACCAATAAATCAATAAATCAATAAACCAATAAACCAATAAACCAATAAACCAATAAATCAATAAATCAATAAACCAATAAACCAATAAATCAATAAATCAATAAACCAATAAATCAATAAACCAATAAATCAATAAATCAATAAACCAATAAACCAATAAATCAATAAATCAATAAATCAATAAATCAATAAATCAATAAATCAATAAATCAATAAATCAATAAATCAATAAATCAATAAATCAATAAATCAATAAATCAATAAATCAATAAATCAATAAATCAATAAATCAATAAATCAATAAATCAATAAATCAATAAATCAATAAATCAATAAATCAATAAATCAATAAATCAATAAATCAATAAATCAATAAATCAATAAATCAATAAATCAATAAATCAATAAATCAATAAATCAATAAATCAATAAATCAATAAATCAATAAATCAATAAATCAATAAATCAATAAATCAATAAATCAATAAATCAATAAATCAATAAATCAATAAATCAATAAATCAATAAATCAATAAATCAATAAATCAATAAATCAATAAATCAATAAATCAATAAATCAATAAATCAATAAATCAATAAATCAATAAATCAATAAATCAATAAATCAATAAATCAATAAATCAATAAATCAATAAATCAATAAATCAATAAATCAATAAATCAATAAATCAATAAATCAATAAATCAATAAATCAATAAATCAATAAATCAATAAATCAATAAAAAATCAATAAATCAATAAATCAATAAATCAATAAATCAATAAATCAATAAATCAATAAATCAATAAATCAATAAATCAATAAATCAATAAATCAATAAATCAATAAATCAATAAATCAATAAATCAATAAATCAATAAATCCATAAATCCATAAATCCATAAATCCATAAATCGATAAATCGATAAATCGATAAATCCATAAATCCATAAATCGATAAATCGATAAATCCATAAATCGATAAATCGATAAATCAATAAATTTTAAATTATTTTTTCTCGAATTTTAAACTACACCATTTAAAAATTATTTTTACTCAATATAAAAATAAATTATATTTATATCTTATTATATCTTTTATACTGTCTAGGACTTGACCTCGCCAAAATCGTCATCAATTTTCATCCTCTAACCGTCGTTGACACTCTTTTTTTTTATATATGCAAATTAATGTCTAAACTGAAACATTATCTACTCTAATTATTGTGAGATTTTTTTCTCTAATTTTTTTCAGTAATATGATGAAGGTGTAAGTGGATATTAATAATAAATAACCAAAAAATAAAATAATAACAAAATAGCATAATAATGCCACTAGTAATTTTGTCTAATAGAAAAATCCAGGCTGTCGATTAGTGTTTTGTTCAAAAATACCTATTTCCGCAATAAATAATTCCTCGGTATGATTGAAAATCCATAAAGAAAATGATATATTAATACGACGTTTCGATAAGTCTTCGCACGCCATCAATTTGACATGCGATACATGTATATAACGGTAATCAGACAAAATAAGGAAAATATAGAGGAAAAAATATATTTTCGGGTGTTTCTTTCAGTATTGGCTGTAAAATATTTATTCAGTAAAATATCTAATATAAACGTTTCTTGAAAAAAACCTGGGTAAAAAAATTCGGTCTAGTAGTGGCGTGCTGTTTTTTTATCAACAATCGTAAAAAGTAATTTTAATTTATAATATATCATTTAACATAATATAATAATTATTTCTCTCTCTCTCTTCAAGTTTATAAAAATCGTATAAGTATAATCTTAATTTCAATATCCTTTTTTGTAATAACCTACTTAAAACTTAGATTAGGTACACCTTTGCTACAAAAGGCAGAACGTCACTTACAGCTGAAATATCAGTTTGGGACTGGAACAGTCCATTTTTTGCAAATTAAGCACTGGAAAGCCGTCTTAAATATTTAAAATACTTTAAACAGTTCTTTTGCAATAAAAACCAGTAGAAATTATTGAAAAAATACAGAAGTTCACGATTTCTGCGCAGCAACACTGTTAAACATAACTTGAATGAATCCATCAAACTTACTATTTATCGTAAAAACATTGAAAAAACCATAGAAAGCAAACAGAAACTTTCTGAGATGGCGTTGGCACAAATACTTCCCTAATAAATTTTAATTTAATTTAATTTAATTAGAAAACTAAAAATAATTTCAAAGATATAGTATAATTTATAAATATTATTATTATTATTATTGATTTTATTACCTTACGGGACTTCAACAAAATCTCTAGATCTTATACAACGTCAGCCATCTGTCGTTTGTCAAAAAAAGATAAAATACAATAAATTCAGAACACGCCGAACAATATAACTTAATTGCTCCCCCATATAGGATAAGGTTATCGTCACAGAAGTTTTACGATACCCTGGAGAATCTCAGAGAGACGTTATTTTTATGTCAGATTTAGGTCACATCTTGTCGATTTTTCAGGAAAATTCCAGGAAAAAAGAATGATTGAATTTGAGAGAAAGCTCATAAAGATGTACAGGGTGAGTAAGGGCGTCACGTTGTGTTCTGACAATTTCAAATGTTAATAAAATTGCCGAAAAGATGTTGACGCGTAAAGGAGGGCGTAATTACGTGGTTGCTGTGTGCAATATATATATATATATATATATATATATATATATATATATATATATATATATATATATATATATATATATATATATATATATATATATATATATATATATATATATATATAAACGGGATTTAGTTTAAGTATTTAATACTCATTTCCAACTACAGCCTATTGCTGCCTTCCCGTTACCCTACGCCACACATCTCGATTTAGAGCGTCATCAGCTTCTAGGTTACGAGCTTCCATTGCTTCCGTAACCGTTCCGTTCCAGGATTTTCTAGGTCTACCTCTCTTTCTTCTGCCCTGGGGAGCCCATTGAAAAACTCTTTTGGCCACCTGTTCTCCGGCATACGCAGAACATGTCCAAACCATTTTAAGCTGGATTTTCGATTCGATCCAGTACTGTCTCCTCCGATGCATTCATGATACGCCTGACCTCGATGTTTGTCTTTTTTTCCATCCTAGATATACCTGCACTTCTTCTAAGGTAGTCCATTTCAACAACTTGGATTTTGCGCTTCGCGTCTGCACTCAGAGTCCACAGCTCTGAACCATAGCAAAGAACTGACTCCACCAATGTTCTTCCAAGTCTCTTTTTAGTTGTTGCAGATAAGTTTCGGTCCCACCAGAGGCTGTTAAGACATCCAATAACTTGTTTGCTCTTCTGAATTCGGTTTGTATTTCTTCTTTGCCCAAACCCTCGTTGTTGATAGTAGCACCCAGGTATTTAAATTTGTCTACTTGTTGAATCTGGACGTTATCATTAATGAAGACTTCAAAACAAGTGTTGGAATTGACAGCTAAGTATTCGGTCTTCTTTAGACTAACCTGAAGTCCCCATTTGTTGTATACTTGATAAAGCCTCTTAGTCATGAACTCTAGATCGTATGAGTCCTGCGCAATCACGACCTGATCGTCTGCAAAGCTCAGGGTAAATAGTGTGTTGTCCCCAATGGGTATTCCCATACCTTGATATTTCGTCTTCCATTCCCTAAGGGCTAATTCGACGTAAGCGTTGAAGATCAGAGGAGATAAGCTGCATCCTTGTCGCAACCCTTTTGTGGTGTTAATTGGATTAGATAGCCTGTGTCCTATCTTAACGTACGATTCATTTTCTTTATATAGCTATTTTATTATCTTAAGCAAAGGTCTATCTACTTCTAAGATATTCAATACTTCCCATATCTTGCTGCGGGGAATAGAGTCGTACGCTTTCTCCAAATCAATAAATGCTAGATGGACTTCTTGATCTACTGCTATCTTTTTTCCATCACCTGCTGCAGGACAAAAAGGTTATTTGTGCAAGATTTCCCCGGTGTGAATCCGCTTTGGTCTTCCGAGATTTTGTCACCAATACTGTCCCTGAGCCTACCCTGTAACACCTTTCCAAAAAGTCTGTTGACCGAACTGTTAATGCTTAGGCCTCTATAACAAGTGGGGTCGTTACGATTTCCCTTTTTAAAGATGGACACTATGTGAGCCACTCGCCATTCTCGGGGTAGTTTACTTTGCAGGCAGCATTGGTTAAATAGCTCTGCCAGACGCCAGCGTAGTCTTTGGGTTCCACACTTTAACAATTCGGCTACAATATTACCAGGACCTGGTGACCGTCCATTTTTCATTCTTTTGAAACTTTGATGTACTTCTCTTTTGCTTATCATTAAAGTGCCTGCAAGGTTGTTCTCATCTTCTACTGCTCGGAATTCTGGTCGGTTTTCTGTCAGTAATTCTGCATAGTAGTTGCGCCATTTTTCTATATCCATTCTATTCAAGAGCTTGTCAGTTTGATTGGTTTTCATTTGTCGGATTGTTCTCCATACCTCAGTACTCCGTGCGCCCCCTATTAGGCTTTCCACTTGCTGGCACCTTCTTTCCCAAATATCTGTTTTTCCTACCTTAATGGCGGCTCGTACCTCTCTATTATTTTGCTTGTAATGACTCCAGTTAGTATCTGTTCGGTCTGAGAGCCATCTTTGATAGAATTTTTGTTTGTCATTGATTAAGGCCTTTATGCTGTCAGTTATCCAAGCTGGTTCATCTTTTTTTTTTTGCATGTTCGTGTGCTTATTGCTATGTGTGCAATAACATTCAATAATTCAACTTCCCCAGATTACCGGATTACTCAACTCTCCCGAGTCAACATTTTCAAACCGATTTGATCGAAAGCAAAAATGGATTCAAGCAGTTCGACGAAACAAGTGAGTAAACAAAGTGCTCGTTACATAATCAAAAAATTAAATAGAAATATACTATGAGAGGATAAAATATAATTTCCAATATTAATGGTATATTCTTTTTTTTAATCAACTCGTGGCTTAAATTTGTATTAGCTTCAATAATAAATTATAATACAAGTTAAATCTTTTGAAGATATCAAAATATTTATTTTTTTATTTTATTTTTAGAATTTTCGCAAATTATACTTCTTAACACTTCTAGAATAATTATATATTTTTTTTCGTATACTCGTCATTTAAACCAGTGTATTTGTATATACCAATTGTTTGCGATATTCTTTGATGATGGCAGCACCGGCGGAGAATGCACCAAGCCTATAATCTTAACAACTCACCAATTCAAAAAAATCACTTTTTAATCGACCCAACCTCAAAAATACTTTATTTCAAATGAAAAGGAGATCGTTAGAGAGCATCCAAGTACACTCTGGACCCTTTTCTCGATTTTTGTCCCTTTTTCATGCACTCTCTGTCCGACACTCCAAACAGCACGTTTCTACGGCCCTAAAGGACGTGTTCTTCAATCTGATATAAAAATCCGATGCCCCCAAGACTCTCGGGGGTATAATAAAGTTTTCTAGGGCGATAACCTTATCGGTTATGGTCGAGCAATTAGATAATATTGTCCGGAATGGTGCTTAGAATTTATGGCTTTTTATCTATTTTGGAAAACAAGAAAAGTTGAGATGCTTTAGTGTCAAATTCAGACAGTGGCAGTGCGTGATGTAATACTTTGGGGGTGCAGAAACTTAGAATAAAATTTATATTTTTTTTATTTAAAGAATCTTATTTGATAATAAAATCGAGTCTACTAAAATTTATGAGTGTAATTTTTGTCTATTAATGTGTAATAAATTTTAGTACTCGAGAATATTAGTTTTCACTATTTCAATAAATTAGATTCACGATTTGATGCCACCAAAAGTAATTTTGAAGCAATATTTTGGGTTTTGGGATTACTAAAGATTAAATTTGATAAAAAAATTATGTACACTTACTCTCTGCATTGCTCTTCCCAGTTGGGAAGACTCCCCTTTGTTTGTTGTATCTGAAAAGAAACATCAGTATTCGTTATTATATATGTGGTTTTGAGTTTTTTGTACAGGACGAATCTTAAATAAGTGCAAATATTTTCGGGGCTGGTAGATCTTGACAAAAGAAACATATAAACGTATTTTCTCTTTACCGTTTTTCAAATTTAAGTCTAATATAACCGAGATATTTTATTTCGAAAATTAAAAAAAAATTTTGCTTAAATTTTGGAAACCACTGGATCTTTTTGGGTTTTATTTTTTGTAAACTTATTCTACTATCTATGTTGCCATATTATAAAGATATTATGTTTTTTAACTGAAAATTAAAGAATATTCCAACATTTTCTTCAAAAAATGTCAAATTTTCCATTTTTATTTGCAAAAAAACATCATAGACGTGTTTTCAGGGGTCGAAATATACTAACCCTAAAAGTAATTGCACTTACTTAAAACTCACCCTGTATAACTAAACTATAATAAACAACTTAATATATTGTATATAAATTTCTAGATACTTATTTATTAGTGACATATTTAGAAGAATACTGTAGAGAGATAATAAAAATATATAAGAAACTGCGTCTCATATTTCTTAAAGTTATGCAAAAAATATTAGAATAACTATTTAGCCGTTAAAAATAACTATAGGAAATATTTTAACCAAAATTATTTTTTGTTTCACTGCGTCTTATCACTTATTTGTGTCATATGTATCCACCACCAATTTTTTTATACCAACCTTTTTTGTGTGGCATTTTGAAAATCTCTTTTTTTATACGGTTTTATAAGGAAATGATAAATTATTATAGAAATTATTAGTATTTGAGATGTCAGCAGTAAAAATTAAGCATCATTTTTGATGTTTAGTAATTTTGATTTTCACTTAGATAACACATTTTTGCAAGTAGATTCATATACACATCGGAAAAAAACAATGTTCCCTTCCATTTTATTTGCCAGCGGTATATTACTAAGTTAGAGACATCCAAGGCAACGAAAAATCTGACTAACTAGCAAGCAAGGATCATTGCGGAATCCTATCTTAGTCCAAGGCCGAGTCCTGGGAATACCCAAATGTATAACTCTACTAGTTTAACCTATAGTTTTAAAACTACAAAGGATCTGCTAATACTCAGCAGGAATAAAATGCCGATTATAACAGGTTCCTTAACAGCTCATATAGCTGTAAAGTGTTTCCTGAACGAGATCAACCTGCAATACTGCAGTAAAGATCCTAAAAGTTACACAGACTGCAGTAAAGATCCTACCACTTACAACATATCAAGTACCTGCACAAGCAGATATAGGTCCCAGGGATTAATATGGAGGAATATAAAGATCACACAACCAGAGATTTTTATAGAAGGATTATTATGTACAGCTACATCTACCGCTACATTCCTTTTATTCCAACAACCAACGTTTTACTAAACCCAATACAAAGAAAAATAAATAACAAAACATCAATAGCTTAACGAATTAAAACCATTTTCACTTCCTCACCTTCGACTACACAAAAAACAAAGCAAAAACCCTAAAACATCACGCAACAACGAGCTAAATCGACGGCCGATCGTTCCAGTCACCGGATCCTCCTTTTCAACGCCCGATGTCGGAAAAAACAACAAAAACAAGATTAAAAACAAGACCGAAAACCAGAGGGAACGCGCTAGCTACCGGTGAGGCTTCTATCGGCCGTTGTTTGTTTCTGGATGGAAAAGGGAATAAAAAGGATTCCCACAGCCGTCGAGGAGATGGAGGAAACATCCGCTTCCTTCCTTCCGGTAATTTGTCCGGTTTCGTTTTTACATAGAAAAGAAACAAAAAGAAGAATTGAATGATATTGATACACAGAAAGCTTTAGCACCAAAGACCACTTTACCTAATATCTGGTAATATTTTTGAATTTTTCATTTTTTGAATCCCTTTTCATTCAATTTCTTGTCGTTTTCTAATGTTGTTAAATTATCACTATTATCATTGTTAAAAAAATCCACGCTGCATCGCCCTAAATTCAAAAACACGCAACAATTTTTTAGTAAACATTTTTGAAGCCCAAACTCAGAACAAGCGAAGTTGTTTGTCGAAGGACAGAAAACAGAGCTCAGAGAAAAACAGACATATTAGAGTGACCTGTGAAGAGTCAGCTTTGCATTGGACTCCACTATGTCACTATTATCAGTGGAAATGACCTATTCGACTTTTTTAATTTTTGAATTTTTCATTTTTGAATTTTTCAGTATTTTTGAATCTTTCAATTTTAAATTTTTCAGTATTTTTGAATCTTTCAATTTTGAATTTTTCAGTATCATTGAATTTTTAATTTTTGAATTTTTACTCTTTTCTGAATTTATCAATTTTCTATAATAATATATATTTTTACTACTGTCATTCTATAACATCCGCAGCCTCTCAAATTTAAAGAAACACAACCATATCGACTTTTTCTCGACCAAATTTTAGTTTTATTTCATTTTAAATTTCGAAGATTTCAGGTTTTTACTATTTTTTTACCGAATTTTTCAATTTCTTTATTTTATTTCTAAACTTTCCACTTATTTCTAACAAAAAAAATTGCCGATTAGGGCAATTCTACTGATAAATTTATATTGACGTGTAGGGGCACACTTTATTTAATCGTTCCTCGAAATTAATAAAAAATTTCAAAAATTGAAAAATTCAAAGTAAAAAAGTTGAATAAATCAAAAAATAAAAATTTGAAAAATTCAAAATTTGAGAATTAATCTATTAAAAAAATCAAAAATTAAAAAGATGGATAAAAAATAATAAAGAGGGTGGAAATAATAAATTTCAAAATTTTCAGGCTTTGAATTTTTCAATTGCTTTATTTTGTTTCTCAACTTTTCGCTTCTTTCCCCCCAACCTAAGATATATTAAGATATTTTTACTTATTCTTTATCACTACTTTCATTCTATAAAGTTCCCCAGCGCCTTAAATCCAAACAAACACAACAATTTCTTAATTACAAACCTCCTCGACCTTTGTCCTTCCATCTTTTCGAAATTCAAAGGGCCCAAACTCGGCACAAACGACGTTGTTTGTCCACTGACGGAAAACAGAGCTCGGAGAAAGAGACAGAGCGATGCTAGAGCGACCGGTCAGCAGCGGTCCGCTTTGTACTGGCCTACCCTCTACGTCAATATATCAGTGAGATTGCTCTATTTGGCAAACACTTCGCACGTCCGCTCTGCGGCTACAGATCGGCCGTCGCTAAAATAGGGACCTTTCACCTTTGACGTATTAACAAGCTTCCAACCATTAATTCTTTTTAGGATGTTTTGAACTAAAAAAGAGTTTTTACTAACATCTGTTAAAATTTTCTCTATTTTTTCTAGTCTTTAATGTTTATATACTAGCTGGAAACTTTCTTAGCGCGCCGTTTCCGTTGCCGATTTAGTTGCACGAATGCCGCTAGATGGCGTTAACATCTAGTGCTCGCTATGGACAAGTACTGTAATGTACTTGACGTGCATTTTCTGTTTGGAGCTTGCCAGGTCGAGGTAGACTACTAAAGTCGTCTTGATGCATTGCCTGGAAACTTATATGGTGAAATTTTGATAAATTAATTTAGTACACACTAAAAACACGGTATGTCGCTAGTGGTAGGAAAAATAATTTTTAGAGGTTACTAGTTTATTTGGTTGCCTGTGATATGCATATACAGGGTGTTTCCTAATTAATCTAAAAAATAAAAAATCGTTAGAAAACGAATTAAGGCGGGCTCTTAATAAGTATATTTATTTTTTTCTCGACAACGATGAATTGGCGCGCGGAGCGTGCTGACCAATAGCGCCTCTTATCACCTGTGACGTAGTGACCAACCTGCGCAATATCATACCTTGTTTTCTTTGTATCATGGGGTGGTTTCCTTGGCCTGACAAGCTTTAAACAGAAAATTCGCATTGCACATAAAGCAGGTGAACGGTTGGTAAATGCTTTTCAAACTGTAACTCTGCTTAAAAATGCACACGAACAAGTTTTGTAAAATAAAATAGGAAAAATTTATTCATCATTTTTAAAATTTACATGGGATTTTCTGTCAATTTCCTATGTGAATTCATGATTTTCCTGAAATGATTTCCTATGTGAACTCCATAAAACACCCGAAAATTTCATTAAACTAAACAATTTTATTGACTTTCCTCTAACCTCATTCACCCTCCTCGATACTCCAGCGGTATATTTAGCAGCAATTTATTTTCTTTACATCATCGCAAAGGTCTAGCCGCAATCGCATCCGTTTCTAATTGAGATGGATGATTCCCACTCTCTCCGTTCCAATAGAGCGCCTATAATTAGAGCCAGCCAGTAATTTATAAAGGATTATTCGATTGCCAGTAAGAAAGCGACGGTTGGTTGCTGCATTAGGAGCAACTATCGAATATATAGTCTGCTAGATTAAGCTTTAATCTTAATCCGAAATTACGGTTTTGATGGGGTGCTTTTGCACCGCAAGAACTACATAAATTTGAGATGCATAGAGACGGTTAAGTATAGTATAGTTAGATAACTATGATAAGTTTTGCCAGTAAAGTATAATATGTAATCTCTAGTTTTTTATTTAAATTTTTAGTTCTAATTCAAGACCTGAAAAATTCAAAAATTGAAAAAATAAAAGACAAAATTGTGGTGTTTCTTTGAATTCAAGACGTTTGGAGAATGACAATAATGATAGTAACAACATAAAATATATATAATTAGAGAAAAATTATAAATTCAAAAATTGAATACTTCAAAAACAGAAAAAATCCAAAATGAGAAATTCAAAAACTTTAATTGAAAAATTCAAGATTTTAAAAAAAATTAAAATTTAAAATATATATCGAATAGGGCAATCTCCCTGATAATCATAACATAAATTTGAAATGAACATGGACAGAGGAATTCAAAAACTGAAAATTTCAAAACTTGAAAACATTGAATAATTCAAAAGTTGATAAATGAAAAAATACAAAATTCCAAAATTGTCGAATAGAGCAATTTTATTGATAAAATATTAAAGCAATGGGGCACCTTATTTAATCGTCTCTCTAAAGAAGTCAAAAATTCAAAAATTGAAAAATTCAATAAAAATTAATATTCAAAACTCGTGAAATACAAGAATTAAAAATGAAAAATTAGAAAATTCAAAAGTTGAGAAATTCAAAACTTGAAAAAAAAATTGAAAACATAAAATTTAAGAATTGAAACTTTTCGAATTTTAAAAAATAAAAAAAAATTAAAGGTGCTTGAATTTTATTTTCTGTTATATTGCAAAAATAAATATTTTCTCACAACTATATAAAATAAAAGGCAAATAAAACAAAAGCCACATTCTTAAAAAAATCTGCCTTCAATCACGTTCAAACAACCCTCCCCTACCCCTAATCTAATACCTGTTGATGAACCGAGGAAACGCGTTTAAGGGAAAGAAATTCCACAACGGAGAAGACAAGAAAAAGCCGTACGGTTTTTCTTTTGATCGGCGTGGCTGAGACTTTCACGCGCCCAGTGTCTTTCCCGCTTTTCTTTTTGTCTGTTCGCTCACACTTTCCCGCTTTCCCGGAAGAAAATCCGATTTCAAAGGGTGTCAAATGCACAGGCACTCGATTTTTTCCCAGTGCGAGTGGCTATTCATGCGGCATGCGGCAAGGGGCTGGGGCGAAGATGACTTTTCAGTTAATGAAGTTCGAGAGGAATTTTCATTAGAATTTGCGGAGAGAAAATGGGTAGAAGAGGCGTGTGATTTATTATTGAAGGAACTGGAAACTTAGATAAAAATTTAACGATGTTAGGAAATATAAATAAAAAATTGTGTGTGCACACTTCTTCTTGCTTCATTCCGGTACTGATTCGGGTACTGACTCCATTCAGGGACCTCTATCCACGTGCCTAGTTTAGTTCAAATCGACCGTAAATATTTAATTCTATCATCCGACCGGATAGCCCTGGCAGCTGGGGACAATAAACTAAAATACTACTATGTAGTATGTGGTTTATTGTTATTTTGTTCGTTATTCATTATTTATAGTGATTTACAGTAATTTTATTAAATTATACAAATATTCTAGTTGATTATTGGTTTGAAATAAAAATAACAGTGTCCTCCAATGAATTTCCAATGACACTGCAGGGACCTGGTGATATTTCCACTGCAGGGACCTGGTGATTTTGCCGCTGCAGGGACCTGGTGATTTTGCCGCTGCAGTGATCTGGTGATTGTTCCACTGCAGGGACCTGGTGATTTTCCTACTGCAGGAACCTGGTGATTTTTCCACTGCAGGGATCTCCTGAGCTAGAAAATGAGCTAGATGCTTTACCTAGGCCGTTATTCAGAAGCTACAAACCTACCGATGAAAATATGCATGAAAATTTACTTCCTACACACAACCAGAGGTTATTTGTACTCAGGTACAGTACACAGGTGCCATGAGAACATGTCCAACAGCAGCAATGGAGGTCATTCTAGACCTAACACCACTGCACATTGTCGTCGGTAGTTATGCCAATGCGACAATGATTATAATGGTCATTGACGGAAACACTACTGGGAGAATTTTCAGGTCAGGGGCTTGGAACACCCTCAAAAAGAAAATTCCACTTCTTCAACTCCCAGTGGATGACATACCAAGAATTTATAACTTTGAGAAACACCTCACTGTAGTATTGAGTAATAAAAAGGATTGGAAGAAAGAAACGCTTACTCAGCATATAAAAGACCATACCATCACGTGGTATACTGATGCTTCCAAAACCAAAGCAGAGACAGGGATAGGAGTATTTGGCCGAAAACTAAATACTCTGAACCAATGGGCACCTACCCAGTATCCTTCAGGCAGAAATTTATGCTATCGAAAGATGCGTATAATTTATCTTAGATAGGAACTATCGAAAACAGGAAATTGCCATCCTATCCGATAGCCAAGCAGCACTTAACGCGATCAACTCAGTAACCATCAATTCGAAGTTGGTCAAAGAATGCCTAGAGAAGCTCAACAAATTAGGCAAAGAAAATAAAGTCCTCCTACTCTGGGTGCCTGCTCACCAAGGGATAGAAGACAATGAAAAAGCAAATGATCTAGCTAGGAAAGGAGGGACCACTCCACTAACTGGACCAGCACCGTTCTGTTTTCAAAACGGGAACCAACTGAAAGCGGAACGGAAGAATCTGGAAGACTCCATCCGTAACTTGGAATGGGTGTCCTCCAACGGTCTAAGACACTCGAAAAAGTTCCTCCGAACTTACGACCGAGAAAAATCAAAGGTTTTACTTGATTTAAGTAAAAACAATCTTCGGATTTTCACGGGGTTTATAACAGGACACTGACTCCTCAATAAACACCTCAGTAGGCTGAAGCTGAGAAATACCGGCAAATGCAGATTTTTTGGGGAAAATAGGGAAACGCCAGAACATGCCATGATTCGCATTTCGTGCCATGAACTTTGGTACGTCTGATGTCGAGGATGGAGAGCTGGCCTCTGTAGAGCCGTCTCAGATACTGGCTTTTGTTAAAGCCCTGAGACTGTATGATGAGTTATAATTCGTTGTAACTCAGGAAAGGGGAACACACAATAGATCTATAAGGTCGCGGTGATTAACTCCCCTCCTAAACATTCTACAATTCTACAGGGACAGTATCAAGTTTATTATTGTGATTTTCTTAGCCGCGTAGGGCACAGATCGTTACCCAGAGCGAGTTAAATTGTCTTACAGAGGGGTAGATCTACTCCGAATGTGGTAGTTGTGGCAACTGTGCCATTTTAACACTTTTCCTGACGCTAGCTTGTGTGTCACGGCCTTAAATTTTTACACCCAACCCGCGTAAAGAAGTTTCAATTCAAAATAGATTACAGAAGACATACTATATTGTACTGCCGAAAAGGAAAACCCTCTTATCTGATACGTTGAACAACCCAAGATCTTTCTTTGTTAATATTTTTTTAGGTATAGGTATATTTAATTTCAATTCCGAATATAGTAAGATGAGATGTTTTTTCTTCTCACTTAGTTTGAAAATATCTTTAATTTTTTAATGACATACTTGCATCTCAATTATTGTAGTTAAAAGAGATGTACGTCATCTAATAGTCTAAGACCTAGCAACGTTTTCGAGAAAGTATTTTAAGACGTCTGGCTCTTTGATATATCTTTTACTATGCTCTCTGGAACAGCATGCGGCCCATCTGGCTGCCGGTAAACGTTGCGTTTACTACTGCGCATCGGAAGAAGATCCTATATTTTTTATTAATTTAGTCCTATAAATTCTAGTATTGAATGTAAATCGAACATGTCTCCATAGCGCAGTGCGTAGACTTTCCCACCACGAACCCAAGAGTCAGAGTTCGAATCCGGATCAGGTCAAAGACTTTTTTATTTTATTTTTGTTGATATTCTGATAGTAAAGTATAAAATAATTCTGGTAATTAAAAAAACAAATATTATATATAGCCAAACCAAACAAAACGAGCAATCAGATGACAGACAGAAAATTCCAAAACGGCTCTAACCTTAATACTACCATCCGAAGCCCTTCAAACAGAGGCGTACTGCTCCAGGGGAATGCTGGGGTTCTAGTTCGTTAGTCTTCCGCCGATCTGACAGCTCCTTATTGAAAAATTGGCGGGCGCCCGGCCCGATCGAACGTAATTAATTATTTTTGGGGGTGTTTCAGGGTAAAAAATGACGGGTAAGGGGTAAGGGTAGATGCTGCAAGCATCGCAGAGGCTCGGTTTGGTTTTCTTTGGCTAATTCATGAACCGCGAAGGGGCAATAGAGCGGAGAAGAGTGTCGAAGACGAGCATTTTTTATTTAGGGGGAGAAACTTAAAAATATTGAGGGTAAAAAATTGTTTTTTTTAATTGATGTCTATAGAGTCTGGTGAGTTGATTGACTGGATCAAAGTATTGATTTTGTAATTAATAATAATTATAATCAATAATAATAATGATGATATTAAAACACGTTTTGATTTCTGTATACATTCTAAGAAACTGAGATGAAAATCTGAAAAAAGATCTATAAATAAGAATTAGTGTATAGAATATTCAACCATCGGTCAACGTCAGATTTATACGTCATATATTGTCGAACTCTCCCAATCACTTGCCAACCAAATGAAAGAAATTAGTGACGTCATTACGTAAATTACTGCATAATATTCTTTTTTGTGATTGTCATTTTCATTTGATCTGGAACATCCATCAATGTCACAATGTTAAAATTTAATTATTGCTCTAAAACAAAATTCAAATTGTTTTATTGCAAAAATGTTTCAAAGATTTAACCAAAATGAACAAGAGCTCATATTTTTACATAAGTTCCGACCCGAACGAAGTCGCGGGTACACGCTAGTAGAAGAATAAATATATATAAAAATGAAAAAAGATAATAATAAAAAAAGATATGCACAAAAACGAAAAATTCTCGAATTGTGCTTGAAAATACGCTGATGCCACAGATTAAACGACTCGACAAAGGAACTAGACGGGAAACCAGGTAACAATAATAACGGAACTAAACGGCTGAGGTGAATTGGCGAGGAAAGACGGCAATTTCGGGGGTGGAAAACCGCGGAAATTTGCCGTCGTACGTCTGGGAGCGCCGCCGACGCCGCCGCCGCGACGCCGACTGTCACAAACGGATTTAATTAAAACGACGCCCGCGTAAAAGCCGCACCGTTACCCATTAGGCATTAGAAAATAGCGATTAGTTCCCGAATAGTCGACTAGCAGAAATCGTCTTAAATATATAATATCGACACCAGAAACACGCCTGTAAGTTTTTTTTGCGACTTTTTTATGAAAATTTGGATTATTTTTTATTATTTAGTTAAAAAACCTAATATCTTGATAATATGGCAACAAAGGTAGTATGTTAAATTTACAAGGAAGAAAAATGAATCAAGAAATGGGTCAGTGGTTCTTAAAAAAAGAGACAGTACAGCACAAAAATCTGAACGAATTATTGCAAAAGACTAGTCTTATTACCAATTTGTTAGGAACATCAAGATCATATATTATACTGTGTAATATAGAACTTGCAAAATATAGTACATAATTTTTTTAAATATTTTTTTTTGTACTTAGCTATATTTATAATGTTTTATCCGCTGATTGCCTGTAGTGTAGTAAAAGATAACATTTTTATTCCAGTCTGTTAGCAAATAACGATACTATTTAATAAATACTGAACAACAAACAAAAAATGTAATATACAAAATACCGTATAATCGAAAAAAACGGCTTGAAAAAGACGATCGATGGCATTCCCTATATGATTTTACATATAAAATGACAGCGATCTTCATTTTATAGCCATCGCTGACGCTTTATATTGGTGAAACGTCTAGACCCTTAAAGGTTCGAATTAAAGGACATAAAGATTATTTAAGAAAAGGATTTGTCAGCGCATTCATGGGACACAGAACACCCAGTAGATTTTAACAATGCAAAAATTTTAATGAAAGAGGCGACAGCCTTTAAAAAAAAATAAAAGAGACTTTTTAATACAATCTAATAAAAATAAACGTATTACTCATGCATCTGTAGATGATTTTAAAGAACATAACATAAATAAACAACATACGTAAAAATAGAAACAAATTAAAAATAATCATACACAAAGTTTGAAGCTTTTTGGTTTTACCTTATTAAGTAATTGTTATCAGGCAGTAATAATTGTTAATTTTGAAGTTTAACTGGATATAATGTCATTTTAACAGAACGTCAACGGTTTTTGTAGACGTATCTGTTTTAAAAAAGTAAAGTGTTCTCGAATAGTTGCATTTAGACATTTTAAATAGTTTTTCTTTGTTCTTCGTATTTGTTTTGCTTCCGACGACGGAAAGATAAACAACTGTTTTATTTTGTAGATTTTCTTACAGTGCGAGTGGCGAAGTAGCCATTATAGGACTTTTTTGAAGAAATAAATCCGCCACAAAGGGACATATATTTTTTATACAGGCCCGGCAATGGATCTCTAGGCATAGGAATTACATGCATTGGAATGAAACGCCTATAAAAAGTCTATGCTTAAACAGAGATGGACAACAACTTCCCCGTTTCCACTTCCACTACGACTGTCTACTTAGACAAACTCCAATAAGATAACAAATTTTGGAAATTCCGCCACCTCCCATCCACTCATGATACCCATCTCCCTGCCCTTTATTTATCGCCATTATTTTATTTCCCTTCCCGCGCCTCCGCACCTCGCTATTCTGACTCCCGTCAGTTCATCACAGAGTTGCCAGGTCTACCGGTTTCGTCTGTAAGCTACCGATCTACCGATTTAAAGAAAAATCTAACGATATATTCAACTGCGTCTTTAGTTTTTACAATAGAAGCACTTATAAAAAGCTGACTTATTTGACTAAAAATTAAGCGACTGCCGTGTTGGAATCTGTATAATTTGACTTTATTATTGTTTCATTAAATTTTATTTAGTAATAACACACATACAGGTCATCGTTCTGTCTAGTTGCAGAGTTACAGAGATATTCCTAAAAATCCTTATTACTCCTTATTACTCCTTATTAGGCGCGGTATTGGCGACATGCCCGAAGAAGTTGATATCTTTTGAAAAGATTTTATTTCATTCATCTACTAAAGTTGAACCCATATTTTCCCCAAAAAATGTAAACAAAAAACAAAATTTAAGTTAAGAAACAACCTAAATTCGGACAAATATTTTAGTGATTTTCCCGTCAAAAAAATATATTATATGAAAAAAGAGTTGAGAGTTGCTACAGCTTTCCCATTGAAATGAAATTAATTTTAGATATCACTGATCAAAATTTGTACAAAGGTAAAAAGTGACTGCTACACTAATTTGTGACTGCTATCCCTACTTGTTATAGTTTTATATGTTTTTATTAATATATTAATATTATTTAATTCAATATTTTTTTTAATATTAAATAATATACCTAGCTATTTCTAATTCTTGTTATATTTATTATATTTGTATTTTATTTGAGTGATCTATTATTACGACACATAGGAATGCTAATTTTGGACTTAAATATTATATTTTATTTCGTTTCTGTACTTTTAATTTTTGTTGAAGATCTACCGAGAATTTTGTTCTCGTATGGAATTATAATCTAACAAACCCGGCAACCCTGTTCGTCTACTCCTTATAAAGTTTTTTTCGGCCTAATTCCTTTGTCACAGCCGCGGCTTTGTGAAGCGCCGCCGCCGACCGACTGTGTCGGGGCGACTGCTAGGAAGATCGTACAGTATTGCCATTTCATAGAATTGCACTTGCTATTTTAGAAATGATATCAAAGTTTTGCATGTTACTTTTCGTTTTAGAAAGAAGTTATGTGCCTAGAGAAAACATTCTTAAAATTGTTTCGTACTTTAATTAATATTTCATTAAGTAGGCAAGATAATGGGATTAGAAGATTTAGGATTTTGACAAGCCAACATAATTTCGATTTAATTGAATGGCAACACTGTCCGTCCTGTTTCTATTTTTTCGGCTCTCTCGTCGTATCACTTCTATGATCACTTCCCCTATACGATGGTAGGGAAAAGACACTTTATCCGTCTCTGTTGCACTGCAGTGTATTTTGCAGCCTTACCATCTTTTTTTATCGCATTGAAAACCTCCTATTGCTAATATTCCTTTGCCAGTAGTGTATATTTAAAAGTTTGAGCACCACCGATATACCTTTATTCCGTCGGTCCTCAAACTTTTTGTCCTTTACAACTCCACACAGGTGTAAATCTATTTCAAACCGACCAAACGGTTAGTTTGATTGTGTGAAGGCGCCCGAACGTGTGCGACCGGGCTTTTGTAATAAAGTTCGTGAATTGAATCGGGCGTCCGATATGCAGGCGACGCGACGCGTAACGAGATATTGGCGTCTCGACGTCTCTGCGACGTCGTCCTCAGATTCCGAGCAGGTTTCTGTTCGGGCCCGGCGACTAATTACGCTGCCCGGACGATAATGGAAAGTTTCTGGAACGTAAATGGAAGTCGCCAGCTCGGGAAATACATACAGAATTGGTGATAAGGGTGGTGGTCCTCTACGAAGGGTGAAGCGATAGAAAATCGGGTGTTGTTGTATTGTGAGGCGTTCGACTGTAACAGACGTATTGAAATCTTGATGTTTATTGTAAAAAAAATCATTTTGAGAGCTACTTTATCGCTGGCTGTATTTAGTTTGGTAATTTCTGTTTTTGTAGTTCTTCAGGACTATAATGGCTATAAGGACTATGTCATCAGCGAATGTGTGATGGATAAGATATTTTCCATCTATTTTTAATTCTTTGTTAAAGGCCTCAAAATTAATTTAGCCAAAACTACAGTAATGTACAGGGTGAGTCAACGATAGAGTAAAGTCCACTATCTCATTTTTTTCGAGGTTTTAGAATTTTTTTAGAATTTAGAATGAGTGGGAGGGGGGTTAATCACTTCGACCTTACAGATCCATTGTGTCCCCCTTTCTTGAATCATAACTCATCATACAGTCCCAGGGCTTTGACAAAAGCCAGTATCTGGGACGATTTTATAGAGGGTAGTTCTCCATCTCCAATATCAGTCGTACCAAAATTCATGGCACGAATGGTTGTCGTCTCGGCGCACTCAGTGATGAGGTGTACTGGTGTTTCCCCATCTTCCCCACAGAATCTGCATTCGCTGTTTCTTCTTAGTTTCAATCTACTGAGGTGTTCATTGAGGAGACAGTGTCCTGTTAAAAACCCCGTGACAATCCGAAGATTGTTCTTACTCAGACCCAGGAAGATCTGTGATTTTTCTTGATCATAAGCTCTCAGAAACGAGGTTTTTTTTCGAGGTTTACAAAAATTGTTAAATATAAAAATTATAGGGAAAGTTAAGATACACATTTACATATACATTATATACAAGGTGCTTCAAAAAAATGTGGCGAATATAACATATGTTTTTTTTAAAAGCAACACCCTATTTTTTATTTTATATTTAGAAATAATTAATAGTTTTTGTAATATTTAAATTTGTTTAAAGAAATATCAAATTGCAGTGTAAAAAATTGTTAGTGATGCCATTGTTTCTGAAGTTGGAGTACTAAAATTTGGTAGGAGAGTTTTATGGAGATAAAAAAAAGATATATGTAAAGATATTTTAGTTAAATGATACAGAGTGTTTAAAATATATTAATGAATTTCAACTATTTATAATTAAAAAAAAATCTCAAAATCTTTAAAAAGTACACCCTATACATTATCATTTTTTCTAATAGATTTTACAAAACCCTTCAACTTTTATTAAGTATGTCATATACATATGCGCGATTTGCGATTAATACCAATTATACCATTAATACCAATAGATAATTTGCGATTTATACCTATTTTTACCCATATTTTTAATACAATTACACTATAACATCTTAGTTGCCATGACAAAACAAAAATATTTATTACTTACCTTTAAAAAGTAGTTTAATAATTAATTACAATTATTATTGGTATTATTAGTTAAAATTAATTGTCTTTACTCATTTTAGAGAAACTAAAATCGCAGTCGTGAATTTCTTGGTGTATTTCTATATTATGAAAGATGACACTTTCCCTCAGGGCGAATACCCACAGATTAAGGTAACTCTAGATTACCTAATTGTTCACGACTACTCATATAGGAATTTTCTTTGACATTCAGTAAACCAAACCAAACTATTAAAAATAGGTCTATGATATACCTACTTAATAAAAATTGAAGAGTTTTGTAATCTATCAGAAAAAATGATAATAGGTATACAAGGTGTACCATTTAAAAAACTTTTTAATTTTTGGTAGTTGAAATTCCTAAATATATTTTGAACACCCTGTAGCATCTAACTAATATATCTTTACATAGGTCTTTTTCTATATCTCTATAAAATTCTCCTACCTAATTTTAGTTGTCCAACTTCAGAGACAATGGCATCACTTACAATTTTTTACCAATCTGCAATCTAATATTTGTTTAAACAAATTTAAATATTACAGAAACTATTAATTTTAGGTATATAACATTATACATATAAAAAAGTTATGAAATTTTACGCAGACTCTAAAAATAAAATAAAAATAGGTTGTTGCCTTTAAAAAAACATATGTTACATTCGCCGCACTTTTTTGAAGCATCCTGTATACCCTACAATAATTTTAAAATGTTTATCTTAACCGTCCCTATAACATGCAATGTAAAAGGAAGCCAAAAATGCGATAATATACAGGGTGCTCCATTTATAAAGAAACAAAGAAAAATTATTTTATATTTTAGAAAGTTTGGCGTAGAATTTTTAACACTCTGTATAATTTAAGATTACGATATTTATAACAAGGTATGTACCAAACTATCTAAAGTAAACACTTAATATAATTTTGATTTCACGACAGTTCTTGTATTTTTAATATTTTTTTTACATATCTAAGGACTATGTATAGTGATCCGAAAGAAAGCCAAAAATTCAATAATATACAGGGTGTTCTATTTTAAAAAAGTCATCCCCATCCACTCACACTTTTTTGAGCCACCCTATAAAAGTTAAGATATTTTCCTGAAATACATACATACTTTTTAGGTTTGGGCTTAAACAAAATTCTCAAGTGTTTTATTCTAGGAGCTACAGATGCCCGACGCAGTATTGCCCAACCCTGTATATCTGAAACTATCAAAACAAATTTAATAATATTTTTAAGGTTTATGTAAAATGATCAGAAGGGAAGGCAAAAATCTGTTTCATTGGTAAAATACACAAGATTTTCGCTGAGAGTTCAAAACAAATTAAAACTCAGTCATCATCGATTAATTCAAACGAAATAATTACAAGACGAATAAAATAATACGAAAAAGCCTATTAATGCCGAAATTAAACAGAAACCCGATGCCGCAAATCCGCGAATTCCATTAAAAATTATCAGTCGGCAGAGAGAGCCAAACAGCCCCTTCTTCCTTCGGTGTTTCCCCCCATTATTCCCCAATATTCCGCGATGGGGCCGAGAGAGACCGGATTCGCAGTCCCGTACGTGCCCTGGGTTTCCTGTGTTGTCTCGAGCAGGCCTCGTCTTGCCTTACTCTCCCCCCAATTCACCCCCAGTCCGATGAGGAGCAACCCCCCAGTCCGTCGAAGCGCCAGAACCCTTTAATGAACATCGGTTTATACCGTTCCGTCTTTCGGCTTTAATTTCATTGCCCATTTCTGCAGCCAGAAATTAATACTATAGGGCTATATTTTGCCAGATTTTTAAGTTTGCGTAAATAAATAAAATAAAATAAATTCCTATGATGTACTCCATGGTACCATTATCTATTTTATTTATCAAAGTACTTAAAAATTAGTATCTGAGGAGATAAAAAGAACTTATACTTGTACATTATGTCATTAAGTTGAATGCTACTATTTTTGCTTTAGTTTTGTCCTAAATATTCTTGAGCTATATTTTTAACATAGAGATAACATATATTTACAAACTGAGTTAGGATATTATGTAAATTTTGCGGGTGGGGGGCAAATAGATGCAACTAAAAACTTGTTGCCTACCCAAATTTAGTATACCTAGAAAAATTTATTATATAATTATTCTAAAAGTCTTGAACAACGCTCTACACTATGCGGAGAATTGTTCGAAGCAGGTCAAGGTCGCGTTTTGTCGCCTAAAGTTGTCGCATTTCGGTTTATTTCTAGTTGTCTTGACCCATTTCGGTTTGCCTCGACCTAGTTTCGATTCTTAAAAGCGCCTGAAAACTACTGGTTGACTTCTAAAACGAGACGGTATCTGTACCCGAGGCAAAGGCCTTTTTTTTAAAGACCAGAACAGTTGTAGAATGTAGAATGTTTAGGAGGGGAGTTAGTCACCGCGACCTTAAAGATCTATTGTGTGTTCCCCTTTCTTGAGCTATAACCAGTTATAACTCATCATACAGTCTCAAGGCTTTAACAAAAGCCAGTATCTGAGACGGCTCCATATGGCCAGCTCTCCATCCTTGACATCAGTCGTACCAAAGTTCATGGCACGAATGGTCGTCGTCTCGGCGCACTCAGTGATGAGGTGTTCTGGTGTTTCCCCATATTCCCCACAGAATCTGCATTCGCCGTTGTTTCTCAGCTTCAGCCTACTGAGGTGTTCGTGGAGGAGACAGTGTCCTGTTAGGAACCCCGTGACAATCCGAAGATTGTTTTTACTTAAATCAAGGAAAACCTTTGATTTTTCTCGGTCGTAGGTTCTGAGGAACTTTTCGAGTGTCTTAGACCGTTGGAGGACACCCATTCAAAGTTGCGGTTGGAGTCTTCCAGATTCTTCAGTTCCGCTTTCAGCTGGTTTCCGCTTGGAAAACAGAACGGTTCTGGTCCAGTTAGTGGAGTGTTCGCTCCTTTCCTAGCTAGATCATTTGCTTTTTCATTGCCTTCTATCCCTTGGTGAGCAGGCACCCAGAGTAGGAGGACTTTATTTTCTTTGCCCAACTTGTTGAGCTTCTCTAGGCATTCTTTGACCAACTTCGAATTGATGGTTACTGAGTTGAGCGCGTTTAGTGCTGCATGACTATCGGATAGGATGGCAATTTCCTGTTTTCGATAGTTCCTATCTAAAATAAATTGTACACATCTTTCGATAGCGTAAATTTCTGCCTGAAGGATACTGGATTGGTTCGGAGTATTTGGTTTTCGGCCCAAATACTCCTATCCCTGTCCCTGCTTTGGTTTTGGAAGCATCAGTATACCACGTTATGGTATGGTCTTTTATATGCTGAGTAAGCGTTTCTTCCTTCCAATCCTTTTTATTACTCAATACTACAGTGAGGTGTTTCTCAAAGTTGTAAATTCTTGGTATGTCATTCACTGGGAGTTGGAGAAGTGGAATTTTCTTTTGAGGGTGTTCCAAGCCCTGACCTAAAAATTCTCCCAGTACTGTTTCCGTCAGTAACCATTCTAATCATTGTCGCATTGGCATAACTACCGACGACAATGTGCAGTGGTGTTAGGTCTAAAATGACCTCCATTGCTGCTGTTGGACAGGTTCTCATGGCACCTGTGATACAGATACATGCCAGTCTCTGTACTTTACACAGGTTTTGCCTTGCTGTACGTTGCTCTAGGTTTGTATACCAAGCAACTGCTCCATATGTAATCATGGGTCTTACTATCATGGTATACATCAAGCGCAAAATTTTTGGGGCGCAGCCCCACCTATTTCCCGCCAGTCTTCTGCATATCATGAGAGCCTTTGTGGCTTTGCTGGTAATGTTCTTAATATGCCTGTTCCAGAGAAGTTTACTATCCAGTGTTATTCCTAGATATTTCACTTCCTGTGATGGCAGTATTTCCTTTCCATCTAGATGGATTCTTTTCAAGTTTTCAAACTTCGCTTTCTGGTGAATGGCACTACCGCGGTTTTATCTGAGTTGATACTCAGCCCGACGGTCCTGCACCATCTCTCAGTGATGCGGAGTCCTCTTTGGATAATATCACACAGGGTGCCTTCATGTTTCCCCCGTGCAATCATGACTATGTCATCTGCATACCCTATGCAGTGTATTCCCGCTAGAGTTAATTCTTCCAGTAGTTCATCCACTACCAAGCTCCACAGTAGGGGGGAGGTCACTCCACCTTGTGGAGTTCCTTGCGTTGTTTTAACAACCACAGTTTTGGTACCTATCTCAGCTTCTGCTGTTCGTGTTGAGAGCATTTCCCAAAACCAGCGGATTATCGTATTGTTCACCCCTCTTGTTTCAAGAGATCGCTTGACCACCTTGTGAGGTATATAACCAGTTAGTCACTGCGTATTGCTCTGCAGTTTTACGATTTTAAGTTTTGGAAACGGTTTTGGAAATATACTATATTGTAATTAATAATATAAGACAATGATTGAAACTAAATATCCTTGTGTAACCTTAGAAGAATAGTCAATTTAATCTACTATTGGTAACTGTTTACTAAATGCACTGTTTTGGATTTTTCATATCAGTTTAATATAGTGGTTATTACACTTAATTATACACTAATTTTCTTTATTCATACTCCATGTTTACTTGTTTTTCTAAAGTTCAATAAAAGTTTTGTCGAAACTGGGCCCGTATTCTGTAACTTTGACATAAAAACGTTACGCTTTCAAAGCGGTGAGCGCAAGTATTCGATCAGCGAAACGCAAGACAGTCGATCTTGGTATTCTCGTTGCCATGCGAATCGTGTTCTGGATACGCGTTGAGCACATATTGGCAACATCACAATTTCTAAATAGTCAAAAGTTGATAACTCACGGATGTAACAATGAAAAATGTCAATGTTACCTGAATTTCATAACCTATTGTTGAGTTATGTCAACCCATTTTTCTATGGATATGTCATTATTCTTATTATACGAGGGAAGTGTTGAAGACTCTTCTCAGCATTTTCGATGTTTTGAATAATATTTATAGCTGCCAAGTCGTAAATTATCAATTATTTATTGAGGAATTTATAGAAGAAGTAGTAATTTTCACTAAAGAGCAAGATAACGCATAAAATTACAATTTTTTCGATTTTCACTGACAGTTCGACAAGCAAAACGATCCTTTAAGGCAACCGTTTTCAAAGCGCTCAGCGCAATCAGTAAAAACGCTAAGCGCGTCACACGAGAATACCGAAATCGTTAATTAAGTGCGCGCTCAGCGAAAATTAACGTCATGTACGCTGAGCGTAAGAAGTTACAGAATACGGGCCCTGATTTTCAAATACTTAATAATCACAAAAATAATACTAATAAAACCTTGACGCTTTAAGAATTAAACACCTCAAAAAGAAAAACAGCCTGACAAATAAAGGCAAGTCGTACAATAAAGAATTAAGATAATCTCAGAGTCGAGAGGTCTTATATCTGTCTTCTTACCCCCGAGGAAGGGTATCAAGAAAAATCTCGAACCGATTAAAAAAACGGGATGAGAAGAGGCA
Organism: Sitophilus oryzae; assembly: GCF_002938485.1. Classification (NCBI taxonomy): domain Eukaryota; kingdom Metazoa; phylum Arthropoda; class Insecta; order Coleoptera; family Curculionidae; genus Sitophilus; species Sitophilus oryzae. The sequence goes on along the minus strand of NW_022146580.1, from coordinate 572,390 downwards.
ACAGAGGGCAAATTTATTCAAAGGGAACAATGTAAACAAAGTCCCTATCGCGGGATATAAATCTCCTCGAAAAAAGAAGAGGAGAGATCTCTGGAGTGTTTGCCAGAAGAAAAAAAATGGAGAGGTCGAGATGATCCTGCAGGGTCTTAAATATCAACTGATAATTTAATTAAGGTTTGCTTTTTTTTTGTTAACGGTTTTTTTGGTGGAGAGGAGGAAGTTTAAAAAAAAAGGTGTTGGGGATAGATATAAAATTAATTTCTTCAAAAAAGTCTTATTAGGGTTTAACGCCACTTGCACTGAAAGAAAATATACAAAATAAAATTGTTTTTTTGTAAACACCGCTGTGTTAATCCTACGGGTACCAATGACATTTTTGCAATATGGCAACATAAAAACAAAAACAACGGAAAAAGACAGATTTTTAAATTATATAAATTCTCGCGAAACAACCATAAAATTTACTTTAGAAGTAGAAAAAGATAATTGTTTGCTATTTCTTGATGATTTAGTATAAAAGTTTCAAAATAAACCATTTTTGGATGTTTATAGAAAACCAACAATTACAAATAGTTCAGTCATTGGGGATTTTTGCTTGGAAAAAAGTCCGGTAGTCTTGTAACTTTGCAGGTTTATAGGTTTTGGGGTCCCTAACTAAAATCCATAAAATGCACATTCCCAGACTTGCCGCCGGCGCCGCCATCTTGCCAAGATGGCGCCCAAAATCGGTATTTTGTGAATATCTCGAAAACTATGCGTTTTTCGCGAAAATTTGAGGAGAGCAAAATTAAAGAGAATAAAAAAATGATTTCGGAAAATCGACTATATTATGTATATCATACTTTAAGCAAAATTGTAAAAAATCCAGGGATTTTGTGCCTAAATGGTTGACTTTAGCGAAAATTTTCATATAAGCTTTTTTATAGGAAATTTTAGTCTCTTTAATTTTACTCTCTTCAAATTTTTGCGAAAAACGCATAGTTTTCGAGATATTTACAAAATACTGATTTTGAGCGCCATCTTGGTAAGATGGCGGCGCCGGAGGCAAGTCTGGAAATGTGCATTTTATGGAATTTAGTTAGGGATCACTGCAAAGTTTCAAAACTTCCAGACTTTTTTCTAAGCAGGCCCCTTTTTTGATCCCCAATGACTGAACTAAAACGGGTATTTAAATTTTGCATCAAACCACAGTATAAGTGTAATAAATGCGTTATAAAAAGTTTCTGTGCTAAGTCAATATTCAGACAATAATTCGCTAAACAAAGATACAAAACCACATAAAAAACATTAATAAAAACGACTATCCACAGTCTTTTACTGACAAAACATTAAACGAAAAACAAACTCCAAACCCTAGACAGAATACACACAATGATAACAATAATATATAAAATATAGAGTGTACCATTTAAAAAATTTGAAATTTCTTAATTTTAAGTACTTAGTTGAAATTCATAAATACATTTTGAACACCCTGTAGCATTTAACTTGTAAAACTTGGAAAATTAGTTTGTTATAATAATGCTTTTATTTATTCACTATTCTAATAAAGAATATGCATGCCTTTGGAAACTCTCTATTTATTTAACTAGGAACCAAACCCTCTATTTGAAAGTCGATTAGAGAAAATAGTATGATTCATTGGGAAGCGATGTAAATATTTGTGATCAGGTAAAATTGTGATGTAAGAGGAGGCTTAGCTTGCCGGCGCGCAGCGGCAAGTCGGTAGTAGACGGGCCGGCCGGCTGTTGTGTTGTGTTTTGTCATAGAGCTGACATTTGGGGGTTGCGAGTCTTTTGACTATAAACGTTGCATGTACTGTAAGGCAACGGGTTGTTTGATTATGAGAAGAAAACCTCTTGTGACGTCTTGTCTTCGAGGTTGGTCTTGAGAGTTTGAGGTCTCCCTTGTCTTCTCGATTGACACGATTCGGCGTTGGGATAGTGAGGTACCTCAATTAGCCTATTCGATTGGGATGCGAATCTGTTTAGCGGCACATTTGCGTCCGGGGGAAGCCCCTATACTATTTCAGGTGACACTAGCTAGTTGTTGAAGATTATTAACCAATAGATAATAGATCAATAGATCCGAATAATATTTGATTTAGATGGAAGATATGGAATGTGATATATTGTAACAGGGGGAAATTTTGAGGGTCGGTTTGATGAAGTAAAAGGCGATAGTTTAAGTTCCTCGTGTATTTCTCTCTCTCTCTTTTGTAACTCTTTGCTATAATGGCTAAAAAATTATATAAATGATTTGCTGATCTTAAATATTATGGATAAATCTTACCTAGCACCAAGTTAGATGTATGGTAAAATTTTAAACCACAGGCTGCCGCCGTTATTTGCAAAAGTTAAGAATAAATGTAGAATTAAATTTACTTAAATCGAAGATATTTTTTATCCGCATACCAGATTTATTTAATAAAATGGGTATAAGCGGCGACATCTACAAGACGGGTGTTTGAACGCATTGAATGTTAATAAGGTTTACTACATTTACACTAAAATATTCCCATGTAGTTCCGCAATTTAACAACAAATAATCAGTAACCTAATATATTCTGTTTCAATATTAAATAGAATGTCAGTGATGTCAGTGGCTAGGGGGCGGAGTACCCCCGGGTGAGTTTTACTATTTAACTATCAATTTTATCCAGATCAGTAAATGTTTGTTTTGTTATTTTCATGTACAATGAGAGAGTGCTTGCCAATGACCAACTAAATGGATATTTGAGGTGAATTTGCATTGTGAGACCCGGTTGTGTAAGCCCCAGAAATAAGCGATTTTACAAACTGAAATATCTTTACATACGCCTTGTTCTGTATCTCTATTAAATTTTCCTACCAAATTTTAGTTGTCCAACTTCAGAAACAATGGCATTACTAACCTTAAAATTTTTTACCACACCAAAATCTAACATTTGTTTAAACAAATTCAAATATTACAAAAACTATTAATTTTAGGTATATAACAATATTCATGAAAAAGTTATAGAATTCTACGCAGAATCTAAAAATAAAACAAAAAATACGGTGTTGCATTTAAAAAACGTAAGTTATATTTGCGCATCCTCTATAATAATTTCAAAATGTGTATCTTAACCGTCCCTATAACTTTTATATATAAGATTTTTTTGTAAACCTCGAAACAAATGAGATAATGGACTTTACTCTATCGTTGACTCACACTGTACAGAAAGTTTGAGGCTTTTTGGTATTACCTCATTAAGTAATTGTAATCAGGTAGTAATTGTATATAATAAACTAATTGTAAAATTAAAACAGAGTTTCTAATACAGATTGTGGACCGATGAATGATATTAATAAAACATTTTTTTACCTTTCTATCTGCCTTTTCGTTGAAAGATCTAGCAACATCATATGCTATTTATTGTATCTAAATTTTAAGAAGGTATCAAATTAATAATAAATTCAAAGTCAAAGAATAAAAAAGATCAACAGTGTTCTTTTTACACAAACTTAATTAAACCAGTATATTTAATCAGGGTTTTTGCCTGCAATGTCCATTATTCTATGGAGGGTCCGAGGACCGGGATATTATGTCTCCCCTAATGCCTTTTTAATCAAATCTCCCATTACTGGCGGCTGGATCGAATTTTTAATGAAACTTCGAACGGTCTAATAAGTTTTTGCCGCAGGGAAGCTACCATTATATCAATTTATATTCAAGCAATTTTGGGGCAGTGTGTAATTCTATAATAGTATTCACATCGAGAATAAAAATATTAAGAAAAGAGTTTAATATTGTTCATATTATACAGGGTGAGTGTACATTAGAAGTTACTAGAGAACTATAATATCTATGTCAGAGATTTTTTGCACATTATTGTTTCACGAAAAGTGGAGATCTCACTACAAAACGCAGCTTACCGAAGATCGACAAGAGTACCTCGTCAGCTCACCAAGGCGATACAACGTACAGGGTGGGTCAAATTCGACGCTTTTAAATGGAAACACCCTTTCCTCTAGGAGATAGACAAAAACTAATATCGGTGTTTGGAGCTCAATTTTTTCAAAAACATGATGGTGAAAACCGCATATCGATATCTGATACCGTTTCGGAGTTACGGGGTGTTTTTCAAAAATATGCATTTTTAACAAATCGCTGTAACTTTTTTGCTATGGAAAATTTTGTATTTTTATGAAAACATTTCCAAAGCACCTTTTTACGTAGAATTTAATGGTTTAAGTATATTTTTTTAAAATTAATAATTTAAGAATTATCAACAGAAAATTTGATTTTTTTATATGGGACACCCTGTATATTTTTAATTTATTGAAAAGAATTTAAAATTACCTTTCCAAAAACATAACACACTTGATATTTTGCTCGATTCCTCTTCGAGATATGGAGTATATAAAAATTCGCCCACTTTAAATAAGATAGGCTTTGAACGGCACCGGCTGTAATGCAAAAAAATTCTAGCTGTAAGCATCAATTAATATGAAAATAATATTTGCTATGAGAGATGCAGAATTTTATAACAATTTAAAATATATTTAACCAACATCAACACATTTAAACTATATCTAATAACAATAAAAATAAATAGCAAACCAAGACATAAGATTTTGCTACAGGTGTTCAACATATCAACCGTCTTTTGTTATGGACAGACGGGGCAGTTTTTGAACATTTCTCGCGGAATTCAGTAACTCAGTGGGGGTGAAAGATACCCTTTCATAACTGCTAAGTATTTCTAAGTATTGTCTAGATTATACGGAAGAATAAGGAATCTCTATTCTTCCGCAAATATATTCATAGGATTAGATCCATGGGCACTAAGTCAGGCGGCCTCGACGGCCAACGGCTGGGATCTTGGTTAGCTATTCAATTATTCTTGAAATTGGCTGCAAAAATTTGCTGATAACTTCAGCGTTAAGAGGCGGTGCGTCGTCTTGCTGGAAAAATATGTTTTCGAGTTCCATTAGAGTCCAAAGCCTACTAGTTAAAAGTGGCGAACTTTTAAAAATTCTGTATTTCGAAGGGGATTTTAACAAAATATCAAGTGTGCTATATTTCTGGAAAGGTAATGTAATGTTAAATTCTTTTCAGTTAATTAAAAATATAGATGGTGTCCCAAATAAAAAATCAATTTTTCTGTTGATAAATCTTACATTATTAATTTTACAAAAATTATACTTAAACCATTAAATTCTACGTAAAGAGGTGCTTTGGAAATGTTTTCATAGAAATACAAAATTTTCCATAGCAAAAAAGTTACAGCGATTTGTTAAAAATGCACTTTTTTGAAAAACACCCCGTAACTCCGAAACGGTAACAGATATTGATGTGCGGTTTTCACCATCATGTTCTTGATGAAAATTGAGCTCCAGACACCGACTTTAGTTTTTGTCTATCTCCTATAGAAAAGGGTGTTTCCATTTAAAAGCGTCGAATTTGACCCACCCTGTACAAGGCCACTATATCGACGTTACAAGGGAGATGATATGGAAAGCTGTTAGTTCAATGAAAAATAGGTGAGCAGCTGGACCGGAAGGAATACCTGCGAAACTGTTGAGTCGTTGAAGAACGGTACTAAAAAACTAAATTTCTTTTTTCGAGAACTATTTAACAGACTCCTAAATAATGGGGATCCTGTACCAACTATATGGAAAGAAGGCTGGATAACGCTAATTCACAAAAAAGGAAGACGTGACGAATGCTCAAACTATAGATGTATATACGTAACCAGCACAATGAGCAGAGTATACCGAAAATTGCTTAGAAACATCGTCGAAACAGAATATGGGCCACAAGAAATTGAAGAGCAAACAGGGTTTAGAGCTGGTCGATCGTGCATAGATCATATATTTAATCTAATCTAACTTAACGAAAATAAGGTAGCAAGGAATAGAGAAGCTCATCTGCTTTTTGTTGACCTTTCAAAAGCATATGATACAGTGCCAATCCAAAAACTGTGGGAAGTGCTGGAGAACTCTCCAATTAACAATACAGCGATCAAAGCCATCAAACAGCTACACCACCAAGCATTTTCCAGAATAAAGATCGGCAGTAACATATCAGAAACCTTTTATGTGACCAAAGGCCTTAGTCAGCGATGTTGTCTAACGCCAACTCTCTTCAAAATCTACCTCAATGAAGCCTTAAAGAAATGGAGAAGATCCTGCAGTGGAATTGGAATAGAACTAAAAAATGACACCTACTTATATACTCTTCATTTTGCAGATGACCAAGTGGCAGTGGCCCAAGATAGGGAAGGCTTTGAATTCATGGCGAGGAAACTTTTTATAGAATACGCAGAGTGTGGATTAACTGTTAACTGCAGTAAAACGAAATATATGTGTATCGGTGGAGAGGGAACAGATTTGGAAGTGGACGACAGCTGCATAGTATAATATTGTTCAGATTATACCTACCTCGGAACAAAGATTAGCCAAAGTGGACGAACTGAAGAAGAAATATTGGAGCGAATAATTAAAGGGAAAAGAGTTATAGGACGCCTAAACTCACTATTATGATCAACAAACATGTCTCTCGAAAGAAAACACCTTTTATACAATGGAATATTTAAAAGTGTTGTATGTATGGATGTGAAACCTGGCAAATAAATAAAACTTTAGAGCGTAAACTACTGACTCTTGAAATGGATTTTTGGCGAAGATCTGCCGGAAAGTCAAGAATAGAACGAATAACCAACGAGAGAATTAGAGAGATTATGGGCGTAAAGAAAACTATCCTCGATGAAATCGAACAACGCCAACTAATATGATATGGACATGTAGAGAGAATTCGTTCGTGCTTACGAACGTCTACTAAAACAAATCCTGAAATGGACACCGGCGGAAAGAAGAATGAAAGGAAGACCTAAAGCTACCTGGACTGAGGGCATTAACCGAGCTATGTCCGAAAGAAATTTACTTCCAGGAGATTGGGAAGATCGAAGGCAATGGAGACTGGGAACCGGAAGGCGTAGAACGCTATAAAACCGGATATATATGTTGTTTCACAATGAGATCTATCGATTAAAAATATTTTCAATATGGCGGCACTTCAGGAAATACAGATTTGCCATCGCTATTAAAAAATAGGGGTTGATGGTAAAAGGGTGAAAATTTAGGGTTGTATGTATTTTTTAATGCCCCATCATAAAAAAATAAAAATAAAAATTTTTGTCCAATACATATCCTTTCATAAAATTTACAATCAATCTAGACCCACTACAGCTTAAGTCTGTACCATAAAAACACTCAAAAATAGTAAAAGGTTTTGCTTTTTTCGTGCATATACAATTTCTAAAAAAAACAGTCTAAAATCATTCTGGTATTACTGCAAACATTCTTTATTACATAGCTGATTTCTCGTTATCTCCAAACCTGAGGGGTAGTTTTGTTATGGCCCGCACATGCAAAACAACCCTTACCCACCCCGACTGTATGCCTCTCCCCCAAAATAATAATTCCGTCTTTCTCGGCCGCGCCGCCTGCGACCAACTTGATCAATACCCCTCCCCCTTCAACCCCGACAGACCTTCTCCTTATCCCCTCGCCCCCTACTCTTACCCCTCTCCCTCCCGCGCTCTTAATTAGGAGTCGAATCTGTAGCGGACACACACATACAGCCATAAGAGGGGGCGATATGCAACGGAGGGCTAGCCGTGGCCCCCTCCTGAGGTGGCGGGGTTGCCCTTAGGGCTTCTCCAAACAGTGGAGGAAAGTTATACGACACGGTACGGGCGGCATATGGCCTGGGCGATGTGCGGTTTTTGCTTGGGACCGACATATTTGCGAAATGGTGCAGAAGGATAAGTTTGTTTTTAATTTGTGGAAAAAGATTACTGACAAAAAAACACCTTTAAATTTCCTAAAATGTTATTTAATTGCCTATCATTCACCTCATTATAATTACAGGCGGTTTATAGAACTTAAATTTAATTCTTAACATTCAATACCCTTTCTTAAAAGTGAAACATAAATTGTCCCAAGCAGCATTTGGACGTCGGGACAACGTTGTGTCACGCGACCAAACGTCGGGGCGCAACGTCGGCACAACCTCGTGCCATCCCTAGTCTGCACTAGTTTGGAGAATAATTTTTGGGTCGAAACGACGTTGGATACCGACGTTGGCTAGAAGCCTAATTTAGTACAAACTGCAACGTTGTTTAAAATCCTAATTCACAGAAATACAAAACTAATATGGCGTCTAAGTCGCGTTTTATCCTATATTGGGATAATTATAGTAAAAATATTATATTTATAATTTAGTTAGAGACATATGTCAGATGGCAGTGAAGGAAAACAAAACAAAAGTATTTAAGTGTGGAGGATGTTTGAAGATCATAATTATTGAAACACTTTAACCGACTCTGTAACTCGTTACCCAAGGTAAAAAGTTAAACGCAAACAACTTTATTGATAAATGTATTGTTTCTACTTTAAAAAATACTAATGGGCCTTGAAATTAAAGAAGTTTTAAAAATTTTCTTGAATTTTTTTTTTAGTAAAATGAGAATAATTTATTCGCATTCGAAAAAATTGTTTCCGCGTATTTTTTAGGGTCAAATATTTCAAGTTAATGTATTCAAAAAGCAGGAATTGCTATTTTAAGAACGAAACATTTTCTTATTTAACAACATGGCGGCTTTAACTTTGTTGTTTTGGAGATTAAGATGGAGTAGTTCGAGTAGTCGCATACTGGACTAATAAAGTCGCAGTTCGGCCTTAACAGGTAGTATACTAGTCGCAAGATTGCCTAATTTAGTCATTCTAGAGTCTAGCTTGTGCCGCCCTCTATAATCTAAATAAACGAGGAAGTGTCGGTAATATATGTCGATGTATATTTAAATTTAGTTTTATATGTACCTTTCTTATGTCCCATTTTAATTAAGTTTTTTTTTTATAAAAACAAAAACAGCACTGAACTGTCTGACTGAACAGAACAATGAATTGAAAATTTAAGATTTAAGGTTATGGTTCAATACAGTTGCAAAAAGGTAGTGACTCTACGTCCTACCAACGTAAGAATAAGGAAATCTAAACAACGTTGGAATTAGTAAAACAGACGACGTTTGCATAACGTTGGAATAGGTCCTGAAACTGACGTCGGAAAACTCTATATTATCCAACGTTGTAACTACGTTGTCCAAATCACCTAAAGATCACTTAAGCAAAAAAGGTTACAAGACAACGTTTATTCGACGTCGCAGAAGCTTCTACTTTGCTGTAGTACTAGTCCAACGTCGGCACAACGTTATAAAAACGTTTAAATTTATTTTAATACCCAAGGTAGGGAGATAACTATTTTTTGTAACTAATCCAACGTTGTGTTTAGTAAACATGTGGTCGCAAGTCGTGAAAATGCTACTTGGGGTTATTAACTTATTTTTTAATTAGTACGTACCATGTACTTTTTTCTTACAAATAATTTTATTTAATAAATATATAATTTAAAAAACAAACCTAAAAATAAATAAAATTTAGAAATCTGTTATTTTTTATGTCTAGATACGCCTCCGATCTACAGAAAAAAGGATAATATACCTAACCCTACTTATTTTTATTTACCGGTGAAAAGTTAAATTTACGTTTAAATGATACACTCTGTTGTACACAATACATGAATGCACCATATTTTCAAATTAATGTCCACAGAAGTCTTCAAAATAACGTAAAAATACTATAATACTACTGAGTTTAAATATCTTTGGAGGAAACCAATTTTGCCGATCTAGTATAATGAATGTATCGCATCCACATAATAAATATGTACAACTTTATAATACAACAACTACAATAAGTATTTATTATTTTCAGTAGAAGATTCTACAACGCTTTTCCTGGATGGCAATTTCGCGAATTTTTAACCAGATGTCGCCCTAGCAGAAGCTTTTGCGGTGCGTCGCGCTCCACGGCAGTTTGCCAAAGCACTTAAACCCCTTTTTATTGGTCCCTGATTGGCTGTTAAAGGGTTACGAGCCGCGCGATAATTTAGAATACGGAGTTATTGGTGATGCGGGCCGCCGCAGAGGTCGCCACGTTCGCAGAATACCAAAAAGCGGGTAGACGATCGAAAAATAACGACGTTAGTGTCATTAAGTACTAAAATAAATCCTGGAATATTTATAGTTATTTAGTTACGGATTTTCCAGTGTTTTACCATGCATGAGTTGGCATAGATTTGGGTAAGATTATTATTATAACGCATACATACACAACTGAATAATCGAATTTTACTCATAAAGGTCTGGGTGGCATATTAATGATTTTGTGATGTAATCGACAAATGCCTCCGCCTGGATCACTATGTGAAGAGGCGGAAGGTCCAGAAGCGCCTCCATTGATGCAGTGGGCGTTGCAGACAAGCAAGTCTTTGCACCTTACTAAGGCTGAGCATTGTTGTTTGTTGCATTACCTTAGGCCACCATACCAAGGATGCATATGTTACTGAAGGCCTCACCACTCCAGTGTACAGCCAGTGCACCATCTGTGGTCTGAGGCCCCAGATTTTTCCATGAAGTCGTCTGACTACCGCTAGTGTAGTCACATCCCTCCTCGTGACACTATTCAAATGTCGGTTCCAGGTCACTTTGGTATCCAGCATGATTCCTAGATACTTGACCTCCCCCGAGAGAGGAATCTCATCACCGCAGAGTCTTAGAGGTGTCTCTCCAAAATTCTTCGTTTGGTGAAGGGGATTATTACGGTCTTTGTAGTTGGTTACCTTAGTTATGGTTTTATGTTCCGTTTCTATTGGTTTCCTGAAAGTGTTCTTATTAGGGAACACGTTTCCTGAAAAATTCGGTTATAACTGTCACATGACTGTCACCAAACTAGTAGATAAGCAAGCTGCGTTCTGGACCAAAATCGCGTGCTTTTTTAAATGGAGGTCCCAAAACCGTATTTTGGTACAATTCAAGGTCATACAACGTTTGATAAGACAGACAGAGATACAGGCAGACAGACAGTGCGACAGACAGAGATGTATGCTTATCCAAGCCTTCTCGCGCTGGTTAATTTGAGTAGATAAGCAAGCTGCGTTCTGGGCCAAAATCGCGTGCTTTTTTAAATGGAGGTCCCAAAACCGTATTTTGGTACAATTCAAGGTCATACACCGTTTGATAAAACAGACAGAGATACAGGCAGACAGACAGTGCGACAGACAGAGATGTATGCTTATCCCAGCCTTCTCGCGCTGGTTAGTTTGAGTAGATAAGCAAGCTGCGTTCTGGGCCAAAATCGCGTGCTTTTTTAAATGGAGGTCCCAAAACCGTATTTTGGTACAATTCAAGGTCATACACCGTTTGATAAGACAGACAGAGATACAGGCAGACAGATAGTGGGACAGACAGCGATGTATAGCAGAGATCTTGCGCGTGTTGAAGTTTGAGAGCTGGGCAATGCTGCTTTCTGGGTTAATGCGTGCTTATCGTATAAATTTAGGTCCCAAAACCGTATTTTGGTACAATTCAAGGTCATACACCGTTTGATAAGACAGACAGAGATACAGGCAGACAGATAGTGGGACAGACAGCGATGTATGCTTATCCCCACTGTCTGTCTGTCTGTTTCTAAACTTTTTTCCGCTTTCGATTTATTTATTAAAAAGAGTTTTGAGACAGACAGACAGTGGGGAGAAGCATACATCTCTGTCTGTCTCTCTGTCTGTCTTATCAAACGGTGTATGACCTTGAATTGTACCAAAATACGGTTTTGGGACCTCCATTTAAAAAAGCACGCGATTTTGGCCCAGAACGCAGCTTGCTTATCTACTCAAACTAACCAGCGCGAGAAGGCTGGTTTTTCTGGTTTTGTTTGTCAATCAATGTCATTTATGTGAGAGAAACCAAGCAAATATTGGAAGTTCGAGTGAAATTCTCATTTAATTTCTAAAATTTGTTATAATATTTGGTATTTACATTCAAAAGCAACGGGGGTAGGCAGTAAAGGTAAATAAATTTCATTAACTAAATAGAATTACTTTTTAGGACCATTTAAATTTATCATGCAGCCATTGTTTCTTGAAGTCAGAAATATTTAAAAAAAAATGAAAAACAAGACAACAAGTAATCGTGAATGTTTTGTAAGCTATAAAAATATAAATATTAATTAGATTTGTTTATTTATTATTGATCTGTTTTAATATTGGACCTGCAAATCTTCACTTGAGCTCTCTAACGAGTTCAACAGTTTATTAATAAAGTACTTTTCAATATTAAACTCCATTGACAAGAAAAAGCAAACGTAAAAGCATAGAATAGTACATTAAAAATGCATAAAAGATAAATTTTATTATAGAGGTATTGAAATTTAGAAAACGTCGACATTTGACGTTTCCATTATTTTACCAAACCGGTCCGTATCAAACCAATGTTTTTCAGGAACTGCTCTTTACCGTAGTTTACCGGTAATGGTTCGCCTGGTTTTGCAACGGAATACAGCCTTAGTGTAATAAATGGATTGGTATGGACGTTACCTGCTTTTTTCTGTTATAGTCTATCGAAATATTACCTGAGAAAAAAAAAAAAACAGAGTTATAGTAATCATTCTGTTATTATTAAATACCATTGTTATTTTGGACTTCGTTATAAGGCAAATCGAGAAAAATACTTACGAACTTTGCATACCAATTCGATTTTTAACAAGCAAAAGAATAACTTAAAGAACTGAAATGAACATGCCCTCGCACTTTAATCTCGTTATTCCTCATTTCGTATCGTATTTTTCCCAAATTATTATTTTCGAGACTTAATTATCGGCCCTCTTTATGCCAGCGAAAACGAAACGAGAAAAAAATATACAGGGTGGACCTTAAATATTTTCAGAATATCTTAGAGACACTCACGGAAAATAAAACACAATCAAACTTATATGGAGTTACTTTTTATCTCTGACTAAACTTTTTGCAATGAAAAAATTGATATACAACTTTAAGATAAAGGGTTTTGCTGTAAATAAACATGAAAATAAAGAATAAACGACTGCTGCAATTTATTTTCTTGTGAATTGTCCGGTAATTTTCATTCGATCCAAAAAAATAACAAAAATTCCTTATTTTGGATTAACAGATGTACAGAGGAGAAGAATTATTGCTCTCATTGTACAAGGAATGCCTCAAATAGACGTAGCAGAGATAGTCGTTACCGAGGGAGTTGTATCCAAAATATATGCAAGGTACTTGTTGAAACTAGAATCTCTCAAGAACAAGTCCAGACCAAGTCGTCAGAGAGTAACAACTGAACAACAAGTGAGAGAGTTACGGGTTCCACAGTTATCTCGGCAAAATAAAATTGACCGGCTAAATTGGTGCCTTCAACATCAAAACTGGACAATTGTTGAGAATTGGCAAAATATTCTTTTTTCGCATGAGACCAGAATTGGTCTAAAATCAGATGACCATCGAATTCGGATTCTCAGAGCTCCAGGAAGACGAGCGAGACTCTACGTTGGCAAATCTGTACCAAGATATAATGTTCTGGGGAGGTATTCTGCTGGGAGTAAAAACTCCATTGTTATTACTTCAAGAAACTTTAACGGGTCGGAGGTATGTTGATTTATTGCAAGAACCAATCGTTAGGCTTTGGAGAGCTGCAATTGAGGATAATTTTAACTTCATGCACGATAATGCACCGCCCAATACCAGCAGAGTGGCTAGAGATTGTCTTGAAACGGAAGGTGTCATAGTTTTGGACTGGCCTGCATGTTTACCAGATCTAAACACTTGTCATCTATCGAACACTTGTGGGACCAGCTCAAAAGAGCAAAACTGTTCGTCGAAACAATCCAGGAAATCGAAATAAATACAGCTTATTGATGCAGCATTAGCAGAATGGGAAAACGTTGATAATTTAATAAGCAGCATGCCAGCGCGGATAGAAGCTTGCAGAGGCTAGAAGTGGTTTTTAGAATTTTTTAGAATTTAGAATGAGTGGGAGGGGGGTTAATCACTTCGACCTTACAGATCCATTGTGTCCCCCTTTCTTGAATCATAACTCATCATACAGTCCCAGGGCTTTGACAAAAGCCAGTATCTGGGACGGTTTTATAGAGGGTAGTTCTCCATCTCCAATATCAGTCGTACCAAAGTTCATGGCACGAATGGTTGTCGTCTCGGCGCACTCAGTGATGAGGTGTACTGGTGTTTCACCATCTTCCCCACAGAATCTGCATTCGCCGTTTCTTCTTAGTTTCAATCTACTGAGGTGTTCATTGAGGAGACAGTGTCCTGTTAAAAACCCCGTGACAATCCAAAGATTGTTCTTACTCAGACCCAGGAAGATCTGTGATTTTTCTTGATCATAAGCCCTCAGAAACTTCTTCGAGTGTCCTAGACCATTGCAAGATTTCCATTCCAGGTTGCGGATGGAATCTTCCAAGTTCTTGAGTTCCGCCTTGAGTTGGTTACCACTGGAAAGCAGAACGGTTCTGGTCCAGTTAGTGGAGTGTTCGCTCCTTTCCTAGCTAGATTATTTGCTTTTTCATTGCCTTCTATCCCTTGGTGAGCAGGCACCCAGTGTAGGAGGACTTTGTTTTCTTTGCCTAATTTATTCAGCTTCTCTATGCATTCTTTGACCAATTTCAAATCGATTGATACTGAGTTGATCGCCTTTAACGCTGCTTGACTATCAGATAAGATGGCTATTTCTTGTTTCCGATAGTTCCTATCTAAGATAAGTTGTACGCATCTCTCGATAGCGTAGATTTCTGCCTGTAGGATACTAGGGTAAGTGCCCATTGGTTCGGAGTAATTAGCTCTCGGCGCAAACACTCCGATCCCTGTTCCCGTATTGGTTTTGGAAGCATCAGTATACCAAGTTATGGTATGGTCTTTTAACTGCTGGGCAAGCGTTTCGCTCTTCCAATCCTTCTTATTGCTCAATACTACATTGACATGTTTGTCAAAGTTGTACGTTCTTGGCATATCGTCCACTGGTAGTTGCAGAAGTGGTATTTCCTTTTTGAGGGTGTTCCAAGCCCCTGATCTGATAATTCTCCCAGTACTAATTCCGTTAGTGACCATTCTAATCATTGTCGCATTGGCATATCTACCAATAACAATGTGCAGTGGTGTTAGATCTAGAATGACCTCCATTGCTGCTGTTGGACAGGTTCTCATGGCTCCTGTGATGCAAACACATGCTAGTCTCTGGAATTTGCATAGGTTTAGCCTTGCCGTCCGTTGCTCTAGTTTTGTGTACCAGGCAACTGCTCCATAAGTAATCATGGGTCTTACTATCATGGTATACATCCCTGAGTTTGCATAATTATGATCTAAATAATTTTTAACATTTCTTTCATTATGAGGGGGAGTGTCATAATGAAAGTCATGTTGGAACCACTCTATTGATGCGCGAGTATCTAAATTTGACTTTTCTAAAAAAACGTAAGTAACTTACTAACTATGCCTATTTACAAAATCTGATTAAAATGGGATAAAAAGCTGCTCGGAAAACGTCTGGCCTTTTTTCACGACAACCCTGTATAATAACATTCCTAACGTCATCTTGTTATTCAGCTCGTCTCCTCTTTTCTCATCTCGCCCGACTAAAAAAATATAATAAGCAACATCGAAGCGCCTATATAAGAACTTAATAAGGATAAAAATTACTACGCAAGACATACCGATTAAAGCACAGCCACGCAGCTGAATCTTGTCCG
The DNA here is from genome assembly GCF_002938485.1 of Sitophilus oryzae. Classification (NCBI taxonomy): domain Eukaryota; kingdom Metazoa; phylum Arthropoda; class Insecta; order Coleoptera; family Curculionidae; genus Sitophilus; species Sitophilus oryzae. The sequence goes on along the minus strand of NW_022146580.1, from coordinate 556,749 downwards.
CGCTTTTAACACACCAGTTAATTTTTAACGTTTTCATTTGGCCTGGTCCGCTGTGGACCCGAGGGTTCACTTAAAAAAGTTGAGAAAAACAGGACGATCTTTTTTAAAAGCCTTTTTAATGCGCACAGAGCTGCTTACAGTGAGATCGAGATCTCTCGGAGGGGCGAGGGGCGTATTTAAGGGGGATAAATATAAGAAAAAAGGGGGAGACGGTTATCTCGCTTTTAATTTACTTATGCTCGCCTGCAGGTTCCTTTTTTTTCTTGCGCTTTCGGGAAGATAATGTGGCTGAGTGAGAATAAAACAATAGGAGAAGGGGAGATGGATTTGATTGGTTTTTGATTTTTATTGCTTTTAATGGATTGCGTCTTTGGGTGTACGATTTTTATGGGGATTGATGTAATTTGAAGAGATGGAGTGAATTATAATAATTTATCTGTGTTCTGTTTTCTTTAAAAAAAATGTTGTTATATTAGAGTATTTTAATAAAAAAACTTGTTTTTTTGTAACCGTTGACGTTTTGTTCGGTTTCTTGTAGGCCTGTCTGCTTTAAAAAAACTAAAGTGTTCTTATAATAGTTTGAATTTAAATATTTTATATAGTTTTTTTCTTTATTCTTTGTATTTTTTTGCTTCTGACGACGGAAAGAGATAGACTTTCCGAAACGTTAAGCATTTTTTTCTTTGTTAGGCAAATTTTTATAACTGTAAACATAACTTCTGGCAAGCAGGATCCGTTTAGGTTTAACGCAGAAGTGTTTACAAAAAATGACTATTTTATTTTGTAGATTTTGTTGCAGTGCAGTGGCGAAATACCCATAAAGGATTTTTTTGGAGAGATGATTCCGCCACATAGGCATAGACATTTTTTAAAGATAAATAAATAAATAAATAAATGCCTTTATTGTCAAAAAATTTTACAATTTGTAGACAAAGGTAAAATAAACAAACAAGGTACACAAATAAACAAACAAAAGATAATACAAAACATTATACAAATAATATTGTCAGTCTTATTGTTTAAAATAAACATTTATAAATGTTTGCAATGTCAAAGAATAAAAAAAATAAAAATAATATTCAAAAATATTTAGTTAGTTTATAGTAAATATCAATGACCTCTAAATAAGTTTATTTCGGTGTCATTGGTAAATATAGCAATAGCAAACATTAGACCAATGTTTACAAGATCAAATTCGATTATCAAAATATAATTCATTTACGGCGTAGAACGCCTTGTCTAGTAAATAAGAGTTAAATGCTTTGCGAAATGATGTTATTGATTTGATTTCAAATGGCAGGTGATTGTGCATTTTTTTCGAGTTGTGCAATATTGAACATTTAACTAACTCTGAGCGTGGGGTAAGTAGATAAAGATCTTGCTCCGCGTTCTTGAGTGGATAAGTGTGAGATGGCCTGTCTTGAGAAGCTGATACATGCTTACGTATTAGGCAAACGGATTCAAATATAAATAAGGAAGGAAGAGTTAATATTTTTAATTTTTTAAAAAAGTCCTGGCATTGAGTTCTGCTGTTTAGTCCCAGTGAATATCGAACAGCTCTCTTCTGGAGCTTGAAAATACGGTCAAATTGAGTCGCACAACGCGTACCCCAGAATGGAAGGGCATACCTAAGGTGCGACTCAAAAAGTGCATAATAAACAGTTCTAGCCACTGACAAGTTAAGCTCCTTAGAAACAGATCTTAATGCTAAACAGGCAGAGCTCAACTTTTTCGACAAAGCTTCGATATGCATGTCCCATTTCAGAGAATTTTCTACAACAAGCCCTAAGAATTTTACAGATTTTACGACGTCAATGGTGGTGTTGTTAAGTACAAAAGGCTGCAGCGAGTTTTTATACGACAAAGCTTTAGTTTCAGAAATGTTGAAACTCAGTAGGTTCGAATCGCACCAAAATTTAATGGTGATTAAGTCATTTGATACAATCTTTGTTGCTCCAAGTGAAGCTAGTGTCGTACGCAAAAATACATATTTTGCCACTGATGTTTGTGTTAGCAATGTCGTTAATAAAAATAAGAAACAAAATAGGGCCTAGTACTGAGCCTTGTGGTACTCCACATTCTATTGGCTTGCTAGAAGACAACGTGGTATCTACCCTCACAAGTTGATTTCTGTTGCTCAGATACGACTCAAACCATTCGAGAGATGTTCCCCTGAACCCATAGTGCTGCAGTTTATTAATTAGGATCTTATGATTTACACAGTCGAACGCCTTAGAAAAATCACAGAAAATTGTTGTTGTAGAATGATTGTTATTTAGGCTGGAGTAAACTTTATTAAGGAGAGAAAACATAGCGTCATTTGTGGACTTGTTGCTTAGAAATCCAAAGAATGGATGGTTAACAAGATGGTGTGGCAAGAAATAACTATCAATATTGATATTAAATTTACAAATTATTTTTTTCAGTGCATCCTTTACATCACTAATATCTCCCGCTCCCGTAAATCTACAATGCTTAATTAAAAAACTATCCATTTTTTACGTCCGTTGCATTTAGGTCAGAATGAGTTCCCGCCTAATCCGCCAGAGGGCTGCTTCCACTTTTAATGGACTAGCGCCGAGCTTAGAGCCACGGCGCATACATATACATATATCCTCGGATGTGCCTCGCATGTAAGTAGAAAACGATGTTTGGTTTAACGGCTAAACGGAGATCCCGACGTGTTTTTGTCGACAGGCATTAGGCGTTTTTGTCTCCTTCGTTCCCCCGTCCCCCTGTTTCAGGGGGTGGAGGGCCGAGGGTTAAATAACGGCCCCTAACCTGATTTCGAAGCGGATAAGGTCCCATTTATAACACTTGACGTGGCGAACGGGTTGCCCGATCGTAATGAGCTTAGGTTAATCTTGTACGGCGGAGCTGAGCCGATGGAGCGTGCGTTTGAAAAATGCTTTTAGACAATCAGGCTTTTTTCGAAAAGAATTAATTTTATATATATCACGTTTTTATTTTGCTCCGGAATTCGTAAATCTGATTTGTTTCATACTGTAACGTAAAACACACCGGTACGGGGTGAGTCAACGATTGAGTAAAGTCCATTATAAAAATTGCCAGTGATGCCATTGTTTATGAAGTTAGAATACTAAAATTTGGTAGGAGAGTTTTACAGTGATGAAGTAAAAGATATTTTAGTTGGATGCTACAGGGTGTTCAAAATATATTTATGAATTCCCACTGTTTAAAATTAAAAAATCTCAAATTTTTTAAATGGCGCACTCTACAGGGTTGTTCACCACATACGACACGGAGTATTCTAGCTAAACGATTAGATTTTTAGAAATTGTAAGTTTTGGGTTCGTTGAAGGACTATTAGAGCTACAATTTAAAAATATTTTTACAAGATACAGAGTGTCCCAAATAAATAAAAAATATCTAAGTTGTATTTTTTTAAATGGAACACCCTGTATATTATTATATTTTTAGTTTTTACGATTAAAATAAATGTAAATTTGATTAAGGTTTATCACACTTTAAACCTTACCATTTTTGAAATATTTTCAATTTTGTAAAAAGTAAAAATTTTAAGGCTTCATTTCTCCAAGGGTATCAAAGTTTTTAACACTAAATATTTACTGAAGTTTATTTATTGATCAGTTATTGTGTTGCAATAATAAAAATTATACTACCTCATACAGAGTGTCTAAAAATTAAGTTTAAATAATTTCTAGCTTTAAACAGCAATAATTTGTTTAATTTAAATGGAACACCCTGTATTATTTAGGGGAATCAGATGCACAATTTAGTTGTCTATCAAATTGTATTATACCATTTTTTACCTATCCCTTCAAATTTTCGTAGAAAATGCATTTTGTTATAATATAAACCTCATTTATCAATATACCCATGGAATATTGACATTTTAGGTTTGACGTCGTTTTTACGTCGTTTTTACAGCAACAAATGTACAAAATGTACAGATACTAAAAACGATAATATTACCAGCCTATTTGTATACAAAAACAAAACGATTTAAATCTTTTTGTGTCAAAATATTAATGTTAGTTAATAAATTATTCTAAATAAATGTGGATTTGAAAAATCAAAATAATAATAAGTTATGAAAATGAACGTCTTTGTTTTTGGTGTAATAAAAAGGTGTTAATTTTTACCACAATGTCTAATACACATGCAAAAGTTTTTAGGGTGGAATTGAAAAACTACCCCTTACACGAAAAATTAGGTGGACATTAATGAGAAAAGTGATTTTTTCAGCATAAGTTACAAATTGGGACCCAGCTAAATGAGGTTTTTTTTCAAACTACCCCGACCCACCCCTAGGTGCCACCTCCTCACTTGTAACCTCAAGATAGCGATACCCCACTTGTGACACCTCTTTGGAAAGCGTATAAAAAATGCTGAACGACTGTCATAAAAAAGAACGAAAAAATAGGGTCTAAAAATAAAAAAAAATGTCAAAACGTGTCAAAATCAATAGAATGAATTATTTTTGTATCCATGAACCATTGCGATAAAAAAAAGCTGGTACAAAGAAATTTATTATAACTCTTAATGAAGACCTCATACACTTTCAGCAAGATGGAGCCCCTTCGCATTATTCTATTGTCACAAGGCGGTGGTTGGATAAATATTATCCAAGGCAATGGATTGGCAGAAGGGGTCTAATCGAGTGGCCGCCAAGGTCACATGATCTCACTCCTTTAGACTTTTCCTTGTGGGGTTACACTAAATTCATAGTCTACAAGACAAAACCAGGTTCGTTGCAAGAATTGCGGCAGAGGAGAACTGAAGCATGTCGAAATATTCCGAGAGAGACTTTCCAAAAAGTGAGAGAAGAATTTGAAAATCGTTTGTATTTTTGTATGGAACAAAACGGCTGTCATTTTGAGCAATTATTAAAATAAATTATCATTTTAAATTTCTGTACGACAATCGTTTAGCAATTTCAATTAGCTTTCCAAAGAACTGTCACAAGTGCGGTATCGCTATCTTGAGATTAGAAGCGAGGGGGTGCCACCTAGGGGTGGGTTGGGGTGGTTTGAAAAATACTTCATTTGCGTCATTTAGCTGGGTCCCAATTTGTAACTCATGCTGGAAAAATCACCTTTTTCATTAATGTCCACCTAATTGTTCGTGTAAGGGTAGTTTTTCAATTTCACCCTCAAAACTTTATGATCATCATTTAGCTTTTTTCAGGAGCTTTGCAAAAAGACGCCACAAGTGGGGTGTTGCCATTTAAGATTTTCAAGTGAGTAGGGGTGCCTCCTAAGGGGTAGGTCGGGATGGTTCAAAAAATACGTCATATGTATTCCCCCTCGATATTATAGAAATTGTATTTTGTATTTTTTTGATATCTTTTTTGGTTTAAAAATTATAGCCATTGTAAGTTTTCAGTGGTCCACCCTGTATAGTATCTGTACTCTGTAAAAATTTGTTACATCTTTAAAAATAATTTACATTGTTAATATTCCAAGGATACAATACAACAATACAAAATTAATAAATTTTGCTGATGTGAACTTAGCCTAAAGTTACCCACAACCTAAAATAAAACCAAAAAAAGCGTAAACAAATCACAGAATATATACCGTCCGACGATTTCACGCCATTTAACTTGCAAATGTTATAGCTCTCGTCGAGGAGCTTTGTCATGTGTTTATATATCTCTATGTATACGTAAGCCAAAATGGCAGTTATCACCTCAGAATATTTTTATTGCTCTACCCTCACCCTCTACGCTTTACGGCTTTCGGCAAGTTCGGGGCTTTTTTATGTTTGTTTTTCCGAGGAGTTTTCATAACCTTTGTCGTTACGATTGCTGTTTTATGTAGTTTTTTATTTATGTAGTGTAAAATGTTTGTTAAGTCTTCTAAAACGGTCTGAAAATTATAAATTGTTACTTTTTATTAAATTAATAAATATCCAAGACTAAGATGCCCTTCGTCTTGGTATTGGTCTTGCTAAAAGACACTTGCAAGTCTCGCACTTTTTAAGAGATTTTTACTGGAAGAATTTTCTACATAGAAAAAGTTTAAAAAATTAATATTGTGAGCAAAAGAAAATTTAAAGGAAAATAATATTTTTTTGAGAATACAGATTTGTGTAAAAATTTTTATATTTCAATATACTCAGAATAAGCATTGCTCAATAATTTTGAAGGAATAAGTAACTTTTTATATCATTTTTATTTTTTTCTATGGTTTTATTTGACACCAATTATTTATTACCGTTTCTCCGAAAGTTCGAAAAAATAATTTTATTTACCTATTTCACTCCTTCTCGTTTTCAGATCTTTCAAAGTAACTTTGAAGGCCTATTTTCTTGCACTATTAGTAATTTTGTAACGTTTTTAGTTCGTTACATGTCTTTTTTATATATAATATATAATGTCTGGCCTATCATCACCGGATTCCCTCTCGTTCAGGCCGGATAGTTTATTTGACGCGTAATTTTTACGTTCCCTAGACGCCAACCCTGTTATCGTTCGACACAACCCTGTTATCGCTCTGAGGAGGCGCTGTCAACATCGCTTCTGTCAACTCTCTCCGTGCTTAACCTCACTTTGTTTTGACGCTCTGTTGTATCCCAGCTTTTAGAAATGGTGATTATTTAAATTTTGCTGTATAATTTGAATCATCTGCTATTTCGAGACTACAGGTAAAGATGAGTTATTACCTTTTATAGATTCGATATTATTATTGAATATTTTACAGGGTAGAGTTACGGATGTCCCAACTTGTATTTGTATTTTGCTGGCACGTTGGCGTCCCTTTTCTTTTGTCCTCCAGAATGTCACATGGAAGAAAGGACAGGTTGTTTATTATTTATTGAGCCCTCGGAAGTATTTCGAGGTAGGTTTATTTTGTTTATTAGACCTTGTTTTGTTTTAAACAAGAGTTTCATATTTTGAGGGTCCAAGGTACGGGTAGTGTCTTATGTACGGACATTATCTTATGTACGGATGTCCTGTGGACGAGTGTCCCCAGTAAGAACGATTTTTTCTTACATATAAGTGCCACAGCGTGGATGTAGCTTGAGTCCCATGCTGCTTCGTTCCCAGCTGTAAGCTAGTTAGTTACGGGTGTATCAAGTCATGGTGTCCTCATTCTGGCCCCTTTGGTTGTGTTGGATGGCTGAGTACAGAGATGCGAGACCACCTCACGCTGTTACTGTTTAAAGCAGGATTGCATAAAGAACAGCTAAGTGTAGATTCAAGAGTTCTAGTTTTACATTTAACATTTAAAACATTTACAGTCTTAAACAATAACGTACATCTTAAATAATATCGTACAGACTATGTTTAGTGGTTAGATTGTTAACAACATTCATGTCGATTTAATATTTAATATAAAAATTAATATTAAATATAATTTAGATCTTAGGTTTCATTGCATTACATCTTGTAATGGTATTACTTTTATAGATATTATTATCGCACTAACAGAGGAATAACCAAACATAGATTCTAGAATCTACAGGTTGCAACATCTTCGATTTAGCATCATATGGAATATATCAAATTAATTAAAGTAATGCTACATTTCATATATTCTCTTAAACTTTACATGTCTTGTATTTTATCGTAGTTGTTTTCATTGATATTTAGTACGACTCTTACCACCACTTTCTTTGACATATAACCACTACATATTCACTAGAACTCTACAATGTTATGTATCAGCAACGAACATCATGAATAAATATAGTCATTAGTTTTAAGTAATATACAACTGTGTTTTCTTTCTCTGTACATGCCTGGCGCCCAATATCTGTATTTTTTTGTTTATTGTTATTGATTAGTTTTCTCTCTAGTGAAATACCTTATCCACGACTGCTCTCCGATGAAAAGCCGCCGTTCGCAGTGGTAGTTCTAAAAAAACGCTACAATTTTAAAACCTTGAATTTAAAATTGCATTGTTATTTCCTCAACTTGTAGCTGTATTCTATCCTTTAGCTCTTCTTCCCCCCACCATATTTTAAAATAAAAAGGGAGAAGAAAAAAAAGTGTAACGATGTCGCTTATTTATATATTTTTCGCGGCGCATCTAGCGAACTCTGATGCGAAAATAATGCGCCTCCGATTTTATATTCAATTTGGGGGAGGTCTTGCGGATTTTAGGGAGTCGTGGGGGGCAAAAGGGGGGTCGGTGTGAGCACGTCTTGGCACCGACGGCGACGCTCGCTGCCTCTATGATGAATGGGCCAGAATGAAAACGAGTTTAGGAGTCTTTACTTGCAAAATGGGAATTTTATTGGTTTATATGACCTGCTGCTGAGAATTTAGTGGGTTTTTTCCCGGTCGTGGGGTAAAGGGCGCCTCAAAAATAAATCTGCCCGCCTCGGGGCGAAATTTGAATTGAAAATTTCGCGCTAGTCGTCAAAAAGTTAAATTTATTTTCCGAATTTATAATAATACTTTTTTTCAACATAAATTTAACTACTGTAGTGATTGACCAGATATTTAAAACCTGGCTAGGTATTTTTACACAAATGAAGAAGGAAATTAAAGATAAAGGATTATACTATATCCGTATTGTAGCACATTTTTAGACAACTTTTTTATTTTTAAGATTACGATGGTCAAACATCAGTAAAATATTCCTTAAGTTTGGACTAAATTTTCTCGAAAATAAAGACATAATTTAAAATTCCGTTACAATACAGAAATAGATTGAAATTTTGTGATTACAGTGATGTATAATTTATATAATTTTGTAACAAATTGCTCGCTATTTTATGGCAAATGCTTAAGCTCTGCAAACCTTACTCAAGCCTTAATCAAAGCCCGTGTATTTGGAATTTTGGGTGTGACTTAACACGACAGAATCTGGCTAAGCCTTAGGCAGATTTCTGAAATATAATATATATTTCCCTCGGCCACACACCCGTTTTACCCGACCCCCGAGCGCGACCCGAACAGTACAGGGTGAGTCAACGATAGAGTAAAGTCAATTATCTCATTTGTTTCGAGGTTTACAAAAAAATGTTAAATACAGAAGTTATAGAGAAGATTAAGATACACATTTTAAAATTATTATGGAGTATACAGGGTGCTTCAAAAAAGTGTGGCGGATATAACATATGTTTTTTAAATGCAACACCCCGTTTTTTATTTTATTTTTAGATTCTGCGTAAAATTCTATAACTTTTTTATATATAATGTTATATAACTAAAATTAATAGTTATTGTAATATTTAAATTTGTTTATACAAATGTTAAATTGCAGTGTGGCCAAAAATTGTCAGTGGTACCATTGTTTCTGAAGTTGGAACACCAAAATTTGGTATGACTATTGAGATTAAAAAGAAGATATATGTTAAGATATTTTAGTTAAATGTTACACGGTGTTCAAATATTTATGAATTTCAACTACTTAAAATTAAAAAATCTCAAATTTTTTAAATGGCACACCTATATATTTTCTTTTTTTTCTGATAGATTTTGCAAAGCTCTTCAACTTTTATTAAGTATGTTATATACCTATTTTTAATAGTTTGCGATTTATTCCAATTTTTTCTATTTTTACCCTAATTTTTAATACAATTACACTATATCATCATAGTTGCCGTGCCAAAACAAAAATATTTATTACTTATTTTCAACAAATAGTTTAATAATTAGTTACTATTGTGATTATTAGTTAAAATTAATTAACTTTACTCAAATAAACTAAAATCGTAGTCGTGGATTTCTTGGTGTATTTCTATATTATGAAAGATGACACTTGGATGTTCCGTCGGGGCGAATAGACACAGATTAAGGTAATACTAACTAGATTACCTAATTGTTGACGACTACTTATATTGAAATTTTCTTCGACATACAGTAAAGTTTTTTTTCTCGTAGTAATTCTGGTTTATAATTCATTTCGTAAAGCCAATATTACTACTGCCGCGAAACCGTTCATTACGCACTGAAAATATTATATTATAACATAATATGAAAATGTTTTCTAGATAATCTACATCTATTCTTATAGTACTGAACCAAAAATATGTTTATTTTGGCTTGTTCGTGTATATCAGTCACATTGACTAATCCGTTCTCAGGAAAATCTGAAACAATTACCTCTACCTCTAACATTTATACTTATTACAACAAATTAAATTAAAATTCACCTTTCGTTCTTAACCTGCTTAACAGACATATGAAATTTTGATAATAATTATTATTTTTTGCCGTGGCAACTATGCTGTTATAGCGTGATTGTATTAAAGATATGGGTAAAAATAGAAAAAATTGGAATAAATAGCAAATTATTAAAAATAGGTATATGACATACTTAATAAAAGTTGAAGAGCTTTGCAAAATCTATCAGAAAAAATCAAAATATATAGGATATACCATTTAAAAAATTTGAGATTTTTTAATTTTAAGTACTTGAAATTCATAAATATATTTTGAACACCCTGTAACATTTAACTAAAATATCTTAACATATATCTTCTTTTTAATCTCTATAGAACTCTCATACCAAATTTTGGTATTCCAACTTCAGAAACAATGGTACCACTGACAATTTTTTACCACACTGCAATTTAACAGTTGTATAAACAAATTTAAATATTACAAAAACTATTAAATTTAGGTATATAACATTATATATAAAAAAGTTATAGAATTTTCGGCAGAATCTAAAAGTAAAATAAAAAATAGTGTGTTGTATTTAAAAAAAACATATGTTATATCCGCCATACTTTTTTGAAGCACCCCGTATACTCTATAATAATTTTAAAATGTGTATCTTAACCTTCCCTATAACTTTTGTTTTTAACATTTTTATGTAAACCTCGAAACAAATGAGATAATGAACTTTACTCTATCGTTGACTCACCCTGTACAGCGTAATAGCACAGAACAGATACAAATCAAAACAGGGTCCCAAACTGCAGTTAAAAGTCGCTTATTCCTATAAAAAATTCACTACAAATTAGGTTACTGCAGCAAAATCCGTATTACTTATTGCAAATCCTGCATTTTTTCCTAGGCCCCTTTACACAAGTACAGTATGATCGAATAAAAACGGCGTCAGCGATGGCTATGAAATGACAATCGATGACATTTCCCATATAAAATGACAGCGATCTTCATTTCATAGCCATCGCTGAGGCCGTTTTTATTCGATCATACGGTATAATACCGTATGATCGAATAGTAGATCGTCCAGTTGGCTGGGAAACGACGATCGATGACTTTTCCATATAAATTTACATATAAAATGACAGCGATCTTCATTTCAAAGCCAACGCTGACGCCGTTCTTTCTCGATCATACGGTATCATACTGCCACAAAACCCACCTTGTCCGAATTATTTTTGTGATTATTCTCTTTGAAAATTAAATATTAATGTTTATTTCTAGAAAAACGAGATACAAAACAATGACTCAACTCAATGAACACTTTTTTTTTGTAAAATAACGCTTTAAACATTTGAATCAATTGGCATGATTTTTCGTATTATTTTTACACATTATTTATTTTGTCACTACTAAATCTTACTTTTTTCAAATAAATACTGTTAAAAAACGAAATACGCTCCTGTCACGATTCACACGTATCTGAGTTCGACCCTGGCTCGTTTAAAGCCATCAACTAATGATCAGCTGTGCGGCGCGCAGGAGGATGAAATCTGTGCGCGAGGAACGGAATTCTTACAACACACTTGAAAAGCACCGACGTTCAGTGAAATTTCTGATTTGTATCTGTTCTGTGGTAATAGACTCTTAAAACTGCCTTAAAGAATTTAGTTTTCATCAATTGTCTAGTAATTTCTTCGTTATAATTTTCCTTTGACTTTTTTTAAAGCATTTTCCCCTTTTTTCTCCAGCATCGGTATGCACGGAGATAAACCGACGAGCCACGTCAAGGGGTGAAGCAAAAAGTATACAGGGACCGACGAGAAGAGATGAGAGAGGGGCAGCAAAAGGCTCTAAGCGTCCGCACCATCACCAGCACGAAGAGAGGCGGCGTGGATTCGGAAAATGACAGGCCGGAATGATTGATCTGCGAACTAATTGGATGATCGATGACTTTAGTTCATCAAGTGGCCCGGTTCGGCGAGGCACGGCCCTCCTCTCTTCGCCCCGCGTGTCTCTGGTGTCGTCATCACCCTCTTTACACCTCTGTACCCCCTGTTCCTCTCTTTCTAAAACGGAATTAGGACGATGCTGACGTGTATTTAGGTGGTGTGAGCTGAGGGCAGCGTAACGAGGTAAGCGTGATGACTTTGTAGTAAACAAAACGGTTGATAAATGGATGGTTCTGAAATGGAATTAATATAAGAAGAGTCCAATATTCAATATTACTACGATTTCGACTGGAATATATGTCAATACTCTGTATTATTATTGTACTGCCGACCATACCAACTGGTATGGTAGGCTATTAAGATCGGCAAAAAAAGTTGTTTTTAATTTCACTCTGTAATGAAGTCCGTATATTTTTTTTATTTAATCTGTTAAATGCTAGGCGTGAACATTAATCGAACTCGGCAGGGTAGCTCGGCGCGAAAGTATTTCGCTGATACACCGAAGAGCCAGGGTTCGATCCTGCCTTGGGACATCACTTTTTTTTATTTTTTTATCGTTAATATTCTGATTGTAAAATAGTTAGATATTTGTTTTTTTTTGATCACCAAAACGGATAGCGTTTGTGGATTTATGAACCATACTGTATATGAGTAGAATTTGATATGTTCGTTTGTTTTGAAGGATTATGATAACAAATAATTTTTAGACAGGCTTAGTATGGTTTATTTTTATTTTTAGAACTGTTATGATAGTCTAAAACCGAAAAATATTTTTAATGCTAAAATTATTTGCTGATAAAATTGTGTTAAATATTTCGTCGATTTGCATGGATACGTTGAAGTTTTTTTTTGGTACAAACAGCACATGGTTTTTTGTAGAATCGACGGGTAAAAACCGTTTTTTTACTGTAAGGAATTTTGATGGGTGGTAGGACGATGGTAACCGAACGTGGTTCGTGGTTCACGACGGGAAAGATTATTTAAGCAACGGGAGCGCGAAAACTGGGGCCTTCCTGTTGAGACTGAGTGCCGGTGACCTTAAATAAGTAAACCTCGTGAGTTTAAAGCCCCATACTCACACTTCGCTACTTCACTTCGTTCCTTCCTCGCGTCCCTTCGTCCAAAAATCATATATTTACTATGGGAAAATGTCGATTTTATGCGAGTGTGTGTTCCTTCCTCCTTCGTCAAAACGCTACTTCGTCCGTTTACTTCCTCGAAACGCTCCTTCCACGTACTGTCGGTTTTTGGAGGAAGTAGCAAAGGAATTATCACGAACACAAAAAAATATTAAAATATATAAAATATATAAGTCGATCTTGAATTTCATTCGTTGTTGATTTCTTGATTTGGCAGTATGTCTGTACAGGGTGTCCCATTTTCGTGTGTTTTGCAGGGTTTCTCGTTTATGAGTCGAATACAAAGATGCGGTTTTCACATTACGCTGTTACTTTTTTATGAAACTAAAGATGCTACATACAGATATGTCCTAGCTCTCTTACTTCCTAAAATACCGGGCGAATCTGAAATGATTGCATTTTTCGATCCCCTTTGTATCATAACTTATCGAAAAAGTGAAAACGGTCTCCCGTACAGTTTTTCACGTAGAATGCAGTGACGTAACTATTTCTTCGTTAGAATCTGTCTTTTTTTAAATTGACTACCCCACGTCTACCCTACATCATAGTTTTACATTTTTTAAATAAAATTAGAACGACACTGATAAACCGGAATTTAAGTCGGCCATATTTGAGGCCTATCGCGGTGTACCTAAGATTTTTGATATGCTCTTTCCTTAGTCTTCTTATTCAAAGGTTTAAATTTATACCAGTTTACTTTTATTTAATTTACCCCTACAATAGTTTAATTAATAATATTTATTAAATAAGTATTTATTATTCTATTCATTTACGATGTTTTTTTTACGAAAAAAAAGTCTTTTGGTAAAAATAGCTACGAGTAATGGTTCCCGAGATAGTTAGAATCGAAATTATCAATACCTGTCATCATTGACATAAATTAAACATTTTGCCTAAATAGTTATTAGACTGAAATCATAAATTTGAAATGTTTTTGTTCCAAAAGTTCAACAGAAATTGGTTTATCATCATTTTCTCGAAGCAAAATTTATGATTAATTAAAAAAAGTTTCCAAATTTATCATTTCAATCAAATAACTATCTGCTCAACATAATATGTTTATTTAAGTAACGGTTGCTCGTAGTATTTTTTACCAAGAGACATTTTTTGTGTAAAAAATCACGAAAATGTATATTTTTTCACTCAGAAGTTTTATACAGATGCGGACGAAAAGTTATTACTCTTCAAAACAGTTAAAAAATATGTAGGTGGCGCCCTCTACATATAGGAGTCATATTGACATAAAAATCAAATTTATCATGTTAAAAAACTCCCAGACACCAATTTTCATCCAAATATTGACGTTACTTCAGAAATTATTTGGAATAAATCGAAATAAAAATGAAATTTCTACACCCTGTATCTCCGAAAACTAAGCATTTCAGGACATACATTTATACAAACTTTTTTACTTATTTTTATCTGCAGAATATACTGCTGAAGTTTCCGGAATACAGTGTGGACCACCCTTTTTATAAATTTGTTTTTGCCTTTTGATGAAAAAAAAATTCTTTCTCCCACTTTGTACTTCCAAATTCCGGTAGTCTCCGGAGTCCAAGAACTATCGACCGGCTTTCTCCAAGTAATAATAGCTCTGGAGACCGGGAGGGTCCAGTCGGGGAAGTCCTGTTAACCTGTCGTGCACCCGGGGGACCCCACGCCTATTTCCGATAAAATCGCCTGATATTTCCGATACATTTTATCTTAGTTTTTGTCCCTTAACTCGTCCCTTTAGCGTTACATTTCCTTGGAAGATCGTGGAAATGCCGGGATAGCCGTTTGAATATCAAACAGTTTCTGATAATAAGTCAAGAAAAGGTTAGAACTCGATATAGACAGGGTGTTAATAAAATTGAAAATATTAAATTAAAGATACCCAAAAAAAAAGAAATATTGGGTTCAAAAATTAAGTTTCTCACAAAATGTACATCTCCAAAGCAGCATTAAAGGTGAGGCAAAATTAATGTTGAACATTTGTCACCTTTAAAAGCAAGTTTCTCCTTTAGTTTAAATGGAACACCCAGTATATTATTCCGATATTCAATGGGGAATTCATGTGTCTTCAAAATACTATTAAGGTTGCCTACCAAAACAAAGATCTTCTTAGATATTTTTATTTTTATGATTTAGTGTCAGTAGATCTTTATTATTGGATAAAATCTAGGTGACTGTGATATGTCTGACGTTACTTCAACATAGCTGTCTAATTAGTCCAATTTTAACAACTAGTTATCATTTTGTGTCAGTTAAAAGAAAAAAATCTCAGAAATTTGCCGAAAATGCAAACTTATCCTACACCAGAGAGAGTTCATATGATTTTATTAGTTGGTGAATGCAGTGTGCATTCACTAGTTGATGCAATACCTAACTGCTCCTGATTTTATCTAGTCTGGGTTTATTTTATGAGGATATGTTCAGTTTACAAAACTTGACCAACTATTTTCGACAACATGAGAGAAATAATTGTAGCTAACTTTCGAAGTAGAACACCACATATGTCTTTCAAAATGAAAAAGTCTTTTGAAAATAATCGTTTTACGCAGTTAACAGGAAAGGTTAAAAAACATTTTGAGCATTTGATTTCATCTAGCTAATTTTTGTCACATAATTATAGGTTTATATCTACACACACCGGAAAAAAATAGAGATATCATTTTATTAAAGTTAAAAATAAATGTTTTGAATAAACAACCACATATTTGTAGGCCGATTCTTTCTACTTCGATTGAAACGAAGTAGTCACACTAGTTATTTCTAAATTTGGGATATTTGCAGAAGTGTTTGTGCATTTTTTGTCAAATGTATAAAAAGCACCTAGCATCAATTGTTCGAATTTAACCTGTACTGGCTATGTTTTTATGATAACTGGCCAGAATTCATTCAAATAACTCTGTTTAGTATTAAACGACATTATGGAGAGTAGACATCTTAACAGAGACGAAATGCTAAGGGCCATGGGTATGCTCGAAGCTGGAATGCGCCAAATCGACGTAGCTAGAGCATTAAATACAACGCACAGTGTAATATCGCGATTAAGTGCACGCTACCGTGACGGTGATGTTGCTGAAAGGCACACAGGGCGACAGCGCATTACTACCCCTCAGCAAGATCATTTTTTACAATTAAATGCTCGACGCCGACCGACTCTTACAGCACCAGAGCTTAGTTTAATTCTCCAGGAAACACATAATGTAACCGTTAGTCCTGACACTGTTCTCAATAGATTAAGAGAGGTCAACTTAAGACGCAGACGCCCCTGGAGAGCTCAAACCTTAACGAGAGGAAATCGAGAGGTACGATATTTGTGGGCTCAAGATCATGTTCAGTGGTCGAATGAACAATGGGCCAATGTTCTCTTCACGGATGAGTCACGCTTTGGAATTCATCCGGATTCGAGAAGACTTAGGGTATGGAGAGAACCGGGAAATCTTATTCGGTTGGATCATGTTCAGGAAGTGCACCCTTATCAAAGTGGAACAGTTATGGTCTGGGGAGGAGTCCAGTTAGGCCGAAAATCCGATCTCGTTTTTCTTGAAAGGTTTCTAACAGGAATCACATATCGTGATTTAATTCTTGAGCCTGTCGTGTTACCATATGCCAATGATTTTGGGAGAAACTTCATTCTCATGCATGACAATGCTCGGCCTCATACAGCCAGAGTGGTAAGTGAGTTTATCAATGCTCATCAATTAAACATCTTACCCTGGGCGGCACAATCTCCTGACCCCAACCCCATCGAGCACGTATGGGACGCGGTCCGAAGAAGAATTTTGAGAATGGGTATGCCTCGTGAAACTCGTAGGGATCTGGTTCGGGCCTTGAATGCAGCGTGGCAGGCTGTACCTCAAGAAGAGATCGACAACCTGATCAGGAGCATGACGAGACGATGTAGGGCTGCAATGAATCTCCTGACCCCAACCCCATCGAGCACGTATGGGACGCGGTCCGAAGAAGAATTTTGAGAATGGGTATGCCTCGTGAAACTCGTAGGGATCTGGTTCGGGCCTTGAATGCAGCGTGGCAGGCTGTACCTCAAGAAGAGATCGACAACCTGATCAGGAGCATGACGAGACGATGTAGGGCTGCAATGAATCTCCTGACCCCAACCCCATCGAGCACGTATGGGACGCGGTCCGAAGAAGAATTTTGAGAATGGGTATGCCTCGTGAAACTCGTAGGGATCTGGTTCGGGCCTTGAATGCAGCGTGGCAGGCTGTACCTCAAGAAGAGATCGACAACCTGATCAGGAGCATGACGAGACGATGTAGGGCTGCAATGAATCTCCTGACCCCAACCCCATCGAGCACGTATGGGACGCGGTCCGAAGAAGAATTTTGAGAATGGGTATGCCTCGTGAAACTCGTAGGGATCTGGTTCGGGCCTTGAATGCAGCGTGGCAGGCTGTACCTCAAGAAGAGATCGACAACCTGATCAGGAGCATGACGAGACGATGTAGGGCTGCAATGAATCTCCTGACCCCAACCCCATCGAGCACGTATGGGACGCGGTCCGAAGAAGAATTTTGAGAATGGGTATGCCTCGTGAAACTCGTAGGGATCTGGTTCGGGCCTTGAATGCAGCGTGGCAGGCTGTACCTCAAGAAGAGATCGACAACCTGATCAGGAGCATGACGAGACGATGTAGGGCTGCAATGAACAGTAGAGAAGGCCATACCTTTTATTAAGTAAAAATGGTTTTATATTTTTTTTTAATTCACAGTTTGGAATAAAAACAAATGTGTGTATTTTTTTGAGTTCAATAAAAATCGAGGTAAATTTGAAAAATTCGGTAAGTTTCGCATTTTTATTTCCAATAGTAAATTATTTGTTTATTTTAATTTTATTATATCAGAAATGCAAATAATAAAATTACTGACGATGGCTGGATAAAATTGTAATATCCCTAGACTTTTCCGGTGTGTGTAGTTTTAATTCTGTATTAATTAAAATGTGTTTTAAACGTGTATTTTTTTATTACCGTTGAGTATTTTACATTACATCCTTTCTCCATATCCCCTCAAGAAGCGCCCACAAAACTCCCTAAAAATAAGAAACAAACTTAAGAAAGGCGCACGAACTCATATTGGCCACTTTGGCATCCCCCGGGACAGATTAAGCCAAGCAAGTTATTAAATATTCATGGCCGTGGAAGGGAGGCCCTTCTTCGCAGTGATAAAAATAAAAACGAACAGTCTTCAAGTGTTTGGCACGTAAACAAGAGACACATGACGATCTCTCCCGAGGGCTGGGGAGGAATTCATTTTGAAGGATGAACGACTTCCCGTGACAGATATGTCGAGGCATTTTTCTAGGTTATGTTGTTCATTTTTTCCTTCCCACGTGTTTATTGGACTTAAATGAGTTTGGGTCTAGTTTAGATAAGAATTTTGTTTCGAGAAAAAATGTTCTTTAGAAAATGATCCACTTCTCATGATCCACTTTCATATCTCTCTAATGATAATGTAAACTTACACAGTCTCTTTTTTTCGCCCGTAGTTTTAGAAGAGCTTCGCAGTACAATTAATACCATCAAAAATAAATCCTAATATGGGACCGATGGGCTAACTTTAAAAATGTTTAGGAATCTGCCAGAAAGCACTCTGAATCACCTAACTACCTACTTCAATACACATGTCATTCCAAAATGGTATTTTTCCAAAATGTCTTAAGACGGCAATAATCATTCCTCTGCATAAAGGAGGAGACAAAGATGAAGCTTCTAACTATCGCCCAATTGCACTCCTTCCAACGCTATCTAAGATCATAGAAACGTTGGTTAAAAGAAGGCTGGTATCTTTTCTGTTTAAGTACAAAATACTTACTGAATATCAATTTGAACTATGGGTTCAGGGGAACATCTCTCGAATGGTTTAAGTCGTATCTGAGCAACAGAAGTCAACTTGTGAGGGTGGATACCACGTTGTCTTCTAGCAAGCCAATAGAATGTGGAGTACCACAAGGTTCAGTACTAGGCCCTATTTTGTTTCTTCTTTTTATTAACGACATTGCTAACATAAACATCAATGGCAAAATATGTCTTTTTGCGGACGACACTAGCTTCACTTCGAGCAACAAGGACGTCACGGCACTTCATAGGATTATATCAAATGATTTAATCACTATTAAATCTTGGTGCAACTCGAACCTCCTGAGTCTCAACATTTCTAAAACTAAAGCTTTGTCGTATAAAAACTCGCTGCAGCCTTTTGTACTTAACAACACCTCCATTGACGTCGTAAAATCTGTAAAATTATTAGGGCTTGTTGTAGACAATTCTCTGAAATGGGACATGCATATCGAAGCTTTGTCGAAAAAATTGAGCTCTGCCTGTTTTGCATTAAGATCTGTTTCTAAGGAGCTTAACTTGTCAGTGGCTAGAACTGTTTATTATGCACCTTTTGAGTCGCACCTCAGGTATGCCCTTCCATTGTGAGGTACGTGTTGTGCGACTCAATTTGACCGCGTTTTTAAGCTCCAGAAGAGAGCTGTTCGATATTCACTGGGACTAAACAACAGAACTCATTGCCAGGACTTTTTTTAAAAAATTAAAAATATTGACTCTTCCTTCCTTATTTATATTTGAATCCGTTTGCCTAATACGTAAACATGTATCAGCTTCTCAAGAAAGGCCATCTCACACTTATCCAGTCAGGAACGCGGAGCAAGATCTTTATCTACCTACCCCACGCTCAGAGTTAGTTAAAAGTTCAGTATTATACAACTCGAAAAAAATGCACAATCACCTGCCATTTGAAATCAAATCCATAACATTATTTTGTTCATTTCGCAAAGCATTAAACTCTTATTTACTAGACAAGGCTTTCTACGCTGTAAATGAATTATATTTTGAAAATCGAATTTGATCTCGTAAACACTGGTCTAATGTTTGCTATTGCTATATTTACTAATGACATCGAAATAAATTTACTTAGAGGTCATTGATATTTACTATAAACTAGCTAAATATTTTTGAATGTTGTTTTTATTTTTTTGTTCTTTGACATTGTAAATATTTATAAATGTTTATTTTAAACAATAAGACTGACAATATTATTTGTATAATGTTTTATATTATCTTTTGTTTGTTTGTTTGTGTACCTTGTTTGTTTACCTTGTTTGTTTAGTTTACCTTTGTCTACAAATTGAAAAATTTTTTGACAATAAAGGCATTTATTTATTTATTTATTTAAAAGAAATTTGTTAAAAGACTTCTTTTGTTAAAAAACATTCTTCGACAGCAAAAAAAATGTGATGGTTTTCGACGAAAAAAAAAATAAAAAAATGCCACTGTTCAAACAATATAACCTGACAAATCCTGATACCTGTTAAGGCGTCAAAAACCCAAAACACCATCAAACGATAAAAAAACGAAGACGACAAGCTCAAGAATGTTTAGACGGGGCTAAAGAAGAGAAAAAGGCCGACCAGAAGCCGATCCGGGGCAAGTTAAGACGGCCTGATCCCGTCTAAGAGGGATGAACGTGATCCCATTATGCTTCTTAAGGAAGAGCGGCATTCCCTTTCATCCCTCACTCCCTTTAGACGCCTGGAGTGGCTGTCGACGTTACCCGTTTGGATATCGAGACGTCTCGACGCGCTTTTGTCACCTTGATTTCGCTGTTGGAGTAGTTTGCGGGTGATAAGAAGGGAATCAATCATTTTCCCGTCGGTGGGTGAAGTTTATTCTTTATTTATCGTTATTTTTGTAAGTATTTTTTGGCAGGTTAACCTTAAGGTAATTTAACTCTCCTTTGAACAAAAGATTGGACAATTTAAGGTTGATTCTCATTATACCATCCATATCAGCTCCCTTCCGTTTCCCTTCCGTTTACATAAAATAATATATCATGTAAATGAATAGGAGAATGCACACTATTCGTTTCGTTTCCCTTCCGTTCCATATCCTTTCCTTCCATACATTTTTTTGGCGAACGGACTGAAGCGTATCGGAAACAGCGTTGTCAAGTTCTTAGATTTGTACCAGCCCTGTTAAAATTTTGCTGATATTTATTTATTCTTTCACCTCTTAATTAAATCTATTACCATTGTCACAAGATACAAATTTTTAAAATAAAACTTTCGTAATGATATAAATTGTAAAATAAAAAGTATGGAACTGATATGGAACGGAAGCTTACGTATAGCGTCAATACAATAAAAAATACGGAACGGATATGGAACGGAAACGGAAGGTATAGTGAGAATCAACCTTTATTTGGATAAACATAATTTGGAAAAAAAAATTGGATACATTTTACAAATTTTATTTAATTTTTTTTTCATTAAAATTATAGTGTTTAATCACTGGTTAACGCAATATATTGTTGCGGACCCGTACCGTGTGAACTCGGCCTTAGGCTTGGCCACTCGGCTATGACTCACACGCCGGCGACGCCGACCTTCTAGAACGGCTAAGAATTGTCGGGAAAAATCTGGATTGTTTGTTGCTCTCATATATAAGCAGACGCCTGAGGCCTGAGGAGGACAGAGAAAAACCACCGGTCGACGCGTACAGTTACAATCGCCGCGCTAATTCAAAATAAATTCCTGTTAGATAAATAGTTAGATAAATTGTAAATAAGTTATAAATAGTTCTATAACTTTGTTTAAGCGTTATTGTTTGTTAATTAGTGTTAAATAAATTGTGTTTAAATAAATTGTGACTTTCTATCCACACGGAACCGACGAAAAACGTAACAATTGGTGCGGGTTGTGTGATAGACTATACAAAAGTAAAAAGACTGACAATGGCTCCGAAAAAATTATTGAAAGACTTGAAAGTGTCCGAACTGAAATGCATATAGGAAGAGAGAGAGTGCGAGACAGATGGAAAGAAAAGCATTTTGCAAGTTAGACTGAGAGAAGTTTTGGTGGAGGACGGTGAGGATCCTGACACATTTTGCTTTGAGTTGGAAGGTGACCTTGACTCGTCCTTAATCAAAAATTAGAAGACAATTTGAATAATAAAATCAGTGATAAAATTATGAAAAATTCCCAAAAATTAGAAGATACGATCATAGAAAATTTTAAAGATATACAGGCCAGCTTTAATAATAAAATAATCAATTTGGAAGAAAGCATAAACAATAAGATAACAGAAATTATAGAGAATTCTACGGAACTACAAGACAAAATAACACAAATTGAGGACGATGTAAACAGAAAAATCGAGATTTTGAGAGAAGAAATGGGAAAGGCAAATTCACCAAAATGTCAAGAAACGTCGGAGGACCCGAAACTAGTCGAAAATAAGTATACCTCAAAATCAGTTATGAAATCTCCACAGTTTGACGGAAACAGCTTGGGCCAATTATATTTGCCAGTTTGAGGCCGCTGCGAGAGCGAACGGATGGACAATCGCTGAAAAAGCTACCGCTTTGACTATCGCACTGAGAGGAGATGCAACTGACATCCTGCAGACACTCTCACCATCGGAACAGGGAGATTATCAGCAATTGGTACGACATTTAGAAATGAGGTACGGCCAGGCTCATTTAGAGCATGTCTACCATTCCCAGTTCAAAAATCGTGTTTAGCAGCCTAATGAGACCCTAAGAGAATATCAAGCTGAAATAGTCCGCCTTGCGTACCCTGCTATGCCCGAAAATATTATGGAGCGCTTAACAGTACAGGCTTTTATTGATGGTTTACGTGACAACGACACAAAGCAAACACTTCTTTTAGCTCATCACGCATTTGGGAGATGCCCTAGCACGTGCCCTGGAATTTGAAGCCGCGAAAGAATGCTCTAGGTCTCTAGGATTTGTACGGGCTGTTGAGGAGTGTTCCGACGATTCCAAAGTGGAAAGGATCAGTATATGAGCAAGAAGGGGGGACCGATTCGCTGTTGGAATTGCGGACAGATGGGAAATCGTTGCAAAGAAAAGAAAGAAGTGAAAGTCTTAAGAACGACTGTGGTTGGTGATAGTTGGCAAACCAAAGATCTTGCAAATGACCAAATCAGTGATCCAGAGTTGGGCTTTGTGATTAACTGGAAAAACGCGGACCAGAGACCAACGTGGGAGGAAGTTTGCAGATATTCGCCGAACGTGAAGTCGTACTGGGCCCAGTGGAACTCCTTGGTAATAGATGACAGGTTACTCCGCCGTGTGATTGAGAGACCAAAAAAATATATGTATCGCTTATATTTTTTTAAACGATACATATATTTTTTTAATTATTGACTGAGGCTAGTAAATTAATATATTGCGTTAACCAGTGTTACACAAAGTCCCGCTTAAGATGGGCTGGTCACGTATGCAGAATGCAAGAAAACCGCATACCAAAATCTCTGCTTTACCGTGAGCTTGTAGACGGTGGGAGGGGGCCGGGTGGACAACCCAAAAGGTACAAAGATATTTTCGACAAAAACTTAAAGAGGATTAACAAGCAGAATGAGTGGGAAGAAGCAGCTCACAATAGAACAGAATGGAGAAGAATTGTAAACTCAGTTAACAGCGACAACCAAAAAGTAAAGAGGCAACAAAGCAATGAGATTTTTGAATGTCCGGAGTGCGTTAGACAGAGAACATCACGTATCGGGTTTTTCAGTCACAGAAAAGCTCATGAAAGAAAACGCCTTGCGTGACCATTTTTCTAATGCGTGTCAAATACTCGTCAGCGAGTAATGGCAGTATGTATGTATGTAATTAAAAAATAACTATCATGGTTTTTAATATCTTGTACAAAAAGTACAATTTCGTATATTGAAAAAAGTACAAACTAAACATCGTTAAGGAAAACCCTGGAAACTGTCATAAAAGTCATAATTTATAATTTTATTTACATTGTGTTTTTTTGGAATTTATTCTTTGAATTTATTATTTTGAAATAATATTATTAATTATTATAGTTTATCTCAATTTTACGTTTCTTTATATACAGGGCGAGTCTTAAATAAGTACCAAATATTTTAGGGGTAGTATATTTCAATCCCAAAAACACGTCTATGAATTTTTTTTTCGCAAAAAAATTGAAAATTTGCATTTTTGTTTTAATTTTTAGCTCGATTTTCACAATTTAAGCAAAAAATCATTTTTTCTAATTTTCAAAGTTAAATATCTCGATTATTTTGGACTTACTTGAAAAAAGGTAAAGAGAAAATATCGAGATCTACTACGCCTCAAAATATTTGCACTTATTTAAGACTCACCCTATATAATAATATGATCTAGTATTGCAAGCTCTACCTTTTTTTTTATTCTACCAAAATATTTTATTTCATAATTATCTATCGTTTTCTAATCTAATCTAAAACCACACTGAAACACATCGAAAATTAACTTTCAACATCCCTTATTTCAATATTTCCTTCCTCATTCCCGGCGTCTACTCTTTTTCAACTGGCGTTTTCAATCTGGGAGTATCTTCGTTCGCCGTTTTCGATTCTCTGTTTGCACCCGATCGAATTAAATCGTCAGAAGAGAGAATCGGCATCTCCTCGTCCTCCACCACCTCCTCCAATTCCTCCACATCGTCTTTTCCGCTCCTCCAAATCCTTATTAAAGGAAGTGGAAGAATTAAATTGGATAGTTTTGTAATTAAAATACGGCGAGCGTCGACTCTGGTTGCCGACAGAGAACTGTTCAGAATGCATACCGCAATATCGGCTTTTTGGCAGAAGAGCAGACTGCATTTTCAACCTATATTGTTATGTTTGTTTTGTAAAAAAAAATCTTTTATTAGTAAGGAGCCGAAAGTGTGTCCTTAATTTAAAAGAAATGATTAAACACTTCTTTATTATAGATATAAAACTATTCCTATTAAACGAACAGGTTTGTAGAATGTGGAAAGTAGAATATATAGAATGTAGAATGTAGAATGTAGAATGTAGAATGTAGAATGTAGAATGTAGAATGTAGAATGTAGAATGTAGAATGTAGAATGTAGAATGTAGAATGTAGAATGTAGAATGTAGAATGTAGAATGTAGAAAGTAGAATGTAGAATGTAGAATGTAGAATGTAGAATGTAGAATGTAGAATGTAGAATGTAGAATGTAGAATGTAGAATGTAGAATGTAGAATGTAGAATGTAGAATGTAGAATGTAAAATGTAGAATGTAGAATGTAGAATGTAGAATGTAGAATGTAGAATGTAGAATGTAGAATGTATAATGTAGAATGTAGAATGTAGAATGTAGAATGTAGAATGTAGAATGTAGAGTGTAGAGTGTAGTATGTAGGAAGTAAAATGTAGGATGTAAAATGTAGAAAGTAGAGTGTAGAATATAGACTGTAGAATGTAGAATGTAGAATATAGAATGTAGAGTGTAGAATATTGATTGTAGATAGTAGAATGTAGAATGTAGAATGAAGAATGTAGAATGTAGAATTAGAATATAGAATATAGAATGTAGCGTGTAGAATATAGACTGTAGAATGTAGAATTAGAATGTAGAATATAGAAAGTAGAATGTAGAGTGTAGAGTGTAGAATGGATAATGTAGAGTGTAAAATGTAGAATGTGGGATGTAGACTGTATACTGTAGGGTGTAGACTGTTGACTGCAGAATGTAGGATGTGGAGTGTAGAATATAGACTGTAGACTGTAGAATGTAGAATGTAGAATGTATTATTACAATGTAGAATATAGAATGTAGAGTGTAGAATAGACTGTAGAATATAGAAAGTAGAATGTAGAATGGAGAATGTAGAATGTAGAATGTAGAATGTAGAGTGTAGAATGTAGAATGTAGAATGTAGAATGCAGAATGTAGAATATAGAGTGTAGAATTAGAATGTAGAATGTAGAATGTAGGATGTAGATTGTAGAATGTAGAATGTAGAATGTAGAGTGTAGGATGTAGGATGTAGGATGTAGGATGTAGAATGTAGAATGTAGAGTGTAGGATGTAGGATGTAGGATGTAGGATGTAGGATGTAGGATGTAGAATGTAGAGTGTAGAGCGTAGAATGTAGAATGTAGAATGTACAACATAGAATATAAAATGTAGAATGTAGAATGTAGAATGTAGGGTGTAGAATGTAGAGTGTAGAGTGTAGAGTGTAGAATGTAGAATGTAGAATGTAGAATGTAGAATGTAGAATGTAGAATGTAGAATGTAGAATGTAGAATGTAGAATGTGGAATTACAATGTAGAATTAGAATGCAGAATATAGAATGTAGACTGTAGGGTGTAGAACGTAGAGTGTAGAATGTAGAATGTAGAATGGAGGATGTAGAATGTAGAATCTAGAATGTAGAATGTAGAATGTAGAATGTAGAATGTAGAATGTAGAATGTAGAATGTAGAGTGTAAAATGTAGAACGTAGAATGTACAATATTGAATGTAGAATGTAGAATGTACAACATAGAATGTAGAATGTAGAATGTAGAATGTAGAATGTATAATGTAGAATGTAGAATGTAGAATGTAGAATGTAGAATGTAGAATGTAGAATGTAGAATGTAGAATGTAGAATGTAGAATGTAGAATGTAGAATGTAGAATGTAGAATGTAGAATGTAGAATGTAGAATGTAGAATGTAGAATGTAGAATGTAGAATGTAGAATGTAGAATGTAGAATGTAGAATGTAGAATGTAGAATGTAGAATGTAGAATGTAGAATGTAGAATGTAGAATGTAGTCATTTGCCGTTGTTTCCTAGCTTCAATGTACTGAAGGGTTCGTTGAAGAGACAGTGTCTGTGACAGTCAGAAAATATGGTTAATCTTAAAAACGAAATATACGTGCTTTATACATGCTTTTTTAAGTGTTTTTTTTAAACGTGCTTTATACAGTGTGATCTAATAATAGGAGACGTCGATATTTATTTTTTTTTAATTATTAAGATATATTAAAAATATTAACACTAATAAAAACACTAATAGAACTTCCATCCAAAAACAAATTTGGAAGGAAACGTGCATTGCTTTTATAAAACACCAATAATTTTATTATTGAAAATAAGTCGAGGTTTTCTTCTATATGAAAAAGTTTAAAAACATTTTTCTAAAAATATACACGCTAGACCCGACGCGACGTAGTCAGTATCCCTTTGATCTCAACCTTGATTAAAATAACTAAACAGGAAATTTTAATATGAAATCTACGCCCCCTCATTCGTAAAGAGTTTCTTCTCTCCCATCTTACCTGACTCGCTTATAAAAAGCCGTCGTCTCGTTTCTTTTAAAAGATGGAATTTTCCATTTTTTCATCTGGACGATTATAAACTTTCGCCTTTAATGCCCCTTTGCGTATTTTATTAATTTTTTTGGTACACGTGCTTCAGGTGAGGGTAAAACTGTTTCTTTTATCTTTAGCAAATCATACTTAAAGCATTTTTTTATTAAAATAGCATTAAATCTGATTTCTAATGGTGCCTTGAATTGAACGAAAAAAATCAGTGCATATCGATTTCACTAAAGAAAAAATGTGAAGAACTCAAATTAAAGTACAGGAAAATGTACTGGTTACTAGGGCAACATTAAACGCTGTCAATATACAGGGTCGTTCACCACATACAACACGGGGTATTGTAGCTAAACGATTAGATTTTCACAAATTGTAAGTTTTGGGTTCGTTGAAGGACTATTAGAGCTACAATGTAAAAATTATTTTACAATGACATGACATGTTAGATTTTTTTAAAGCAACATATGGACAAAATGTACAGGTGGTAAGAATAATAGTATTGTAAGCCCACAAAAAGAAAACTATTTAAAGCTTTGTAAAAGAGTATACAAATTAAATATACCACCATTATTTCTGCCTGTATATTAGTTAATTACATACTTAATTGTTTTAGTTAATAAATTATTCTAAATAAAATTTATAAAGTTTTACTTTTCACCACATTGACTAATACACATACAAAACTCAATTTTTATTATTAATCAACGTAAACAGTCAATTAATGTAGTTTGAATACTGGGATCACATTAATTGGTCTTCTTTAACCATTCGTGCCATGAACTTGGTACGATTGGTATCGCAGATGGAGAACTAACCTCTGTAAAGCCGTCTCAGATACTAGCTTTTGTCAAAGCCCTGAAACTCTATGACGAGTTATAACTCAAAAAAAGGTGAACACAATAGATGTACAATCTATAAATTATTCAGTTAATATATTAACCTACCCTAAAGGAAAAAAACTTTTAAACAAGCCATTATGATGAAATATGCTACTCGTTTGTCCGACAACAAGTCCTCTCTAACTCGACAAATTGAGACATTACCTTAAAAAAGACAAGAACAGCGAGCCGAGAAGTGAAAAAAGAAAAATACCGAATAATTATTTATCTTGTTGCGAGGGTCCTGGGGGAAAAACCGGGACCATTTCCCTTGAAAAAGATCGAACTTTTTCCTCCTTATCGTCGTATCCACCTCGTGGGTCCCGCCTTCGAGGTGACAAATATGAAATTTGCATTTAAATAGGGTCTATTTCCATCTGTGATATGCACAGAGCCAGGACCGCTCGTTTTGTTGACAAACACTTCGTTCTGTTTACTGAATTAAGTAGGTAGATGATGGTGTATTTTTGTCTATTGCTTTTTTTTCAGTTTTTTTCTCTTGTGGTTTATTCTACGGTTTTTGATACATTTTATAGTAACTTGACAGATATGAATTGACATTTTACTAAATAAATTTTCTTGTTGTATAATGAGAAAGTGACTCATCATACAACGAATTAATTATTTAACTGTCATGTAAAATATAACGCAGGTTTATACCGAACGCAGTAAATTTTGTTCAATGATATGTTATCTTTCGCCTAACGCTTGTATTGTTTAGACGACTATACTATAATTGTGGTGCCTCTTGGATGAAGTGGGAGAATCACATGTTTGCGGATATTGTGTATTGGCAGGACGCCTTTTAAAAATATATTTAGAGTCCAGAGTCTATATTCCGAAAGCAATATCAAATTATACATTTCAATTCAAACACTGATATAGTCGAGGAATGGGGAAAGTAGTGTATTGTGTTAATTTGGCGTAATGATAATTATATTTATAGATATGGTAGTGTTTTCTCTGTGTATGCTCCTCGTAGGAGTAAAGGGCAAAAAAATGAACTCTAGCACTTATTTAAGAGACATCCTGTATAATCAGCAGGGTTCAGTGTAGCTAGTCCAGTCATCTTAGAGGTTTCACCTAGGAATTCGAGATAACCGGCTGTAAACTCGTATAAACCTTTATTTTAACATTACCTAAAATATAATTAGTATAAATCTAACTATAATTAAAGTGTAATTAAAGTATTTCTGTTAATAATTTTCTAATTGTACAAAGAGGTATGTGTTTAATTTATGAAAAAAAAATTATATTCAATATGATCTTTCATGAAAAAATGTAAATTATTTATAATTATATATTTTTCAATAATTAACGGACTTTATACGGCGTGTTTTTGACCGAGACTACAGGTTGAACTTGAATGATACCGTACATAATGAAAGACCGTGCGCTCACCGCCCTCTACCTCAAAAACGGTTTGAGATACAAAAAAAATTTTGAAAAAAAAGTTGTACAGGGTGGGTCAAATTCGACGCTTTTAAATGGAAACACCCTTTTCTATAGGAGATAGACGAAAACTAATACCGGTGTCTGGAGCTCAATTTTCATCAAAAACATGATGGTGAAAACCGCACATCAATATCTGTTACCGTTTCGGAGTTACGGGGTGTTTTTCAAAAATGTGCATTTTTAACAAATCGCTATAACTTTTTTACTATGGAAAATTTTGTATTTCTATGAAAACATTTCCAAAGCACCTTTTTACGTAGAATTTAATGGTTTAAGTATAATTTTTTTAAAATTAATAATTTAAGAGTTATCAACAGAAAACTTCATTTTTTATTTGGGACACCCTCTATATTTTTAATTAACTAAAAAGAATTTAAAATTACCTTTCCAAAAATGTAGCATACTTGATATTTTGTTATAATCCCCTTCGAAATACAGAAATTTTAAAAGTTCGCCACTTTTAACTAGTAGGCTTTGGAGCTCCTATTGTTGTTATGCCCTTAATGGAACTCGAAAACATATTTTCCAACAAGACGACGCACCGCCTCTGAACCCTGAAGTTATCAGAAAATTTTTGCAGCCAGTTTCAAGAATAATTGAATAGCTAACCAAGATCCCAGCCGTTGGCTGTCGAGGCCACCTCACTTAGTGCCCATGGATCTAATCCTATGGATATATTTGCGGAAGAATTAGAAATACTTAGCAGTTATGAGAGGGTATCTTTCACCCCCACTGAGTTAATGAATTCCGCGAGAAATGTTCAAAAACTGCCCTGTCTGTCCATAACAGAAGACGGTCGATATGTCGAACACCTGTAGCAAGATCTCCTGTCTTGGTTTGCTATTTATTTTTATAGTTATTAGAAATAGTTTAAATGTGTTGATGTTGGTTAAATATATTTTAAATTGTTATAAAATTCTGCATCTCTTACACCAAATATTATTTAGATGCTCACAGCTAGAATTTTTTTGCATTCCAGCCGGTGCCGTTCAAAGCCTACTTATTTAAAGCGGGCGAATTTTTATATACTCTATATCTCGAAGGGGAATCAAGTAAAATATCAAGTGTGTTATATTTTTGGAAAGGTAATTTTAAATTATTTTTAATAAATTAAAAATATACAGGGTGTCCCATATAAAAAATCGAATTTTCTGTTGATAATTCTTAAATTATTAATTTTTAAAAAATTATACTTGAACCGTTAAATTCTACGTAAAAAGGTGCTTTGGAAATGTTTTCATAAAAATACAAAATTTTCCATAGCAAAAAAGTTACAGCGATTTGTTAAAAATGCATATTTTTGAAAAACACCCCGTAACTCCGAAACGGTAACAGATATCGATATGCGGTTTTCACCATCATGTTTTTGACAGAAATTGAGCTCTAGACACCGATATTAGTTTTTGTCTATCTCCTATAGAAAAGGGTGTTTCCATTTAAAAGCGTCGAATTTGACCCACCCTGTACAGAATTTTATTCTCTACAATATCTATAATAAATACAAATAGCGTAAATGTGAAAGGGAACGAGATATTTGCAAAAATTGCGCAAAAAATCGATTTTTTGACCTTTGACCTCAGTTATCTACAGGCCGCGCACATGCTATCATATGTAGGTTTTGAGACATGTTTTAGGATGTTAAAATAAAGATTTATACGAGTTTACAGCCGGTTATCTTGAATTCCGAGATTCCTACTCTTTTTTTTTCGACTAAGATGACTGGACTAAGCTCCAGACACAGCCGAAACGAACTATAGAGAAATCGCTGGAATAACTGGGCGATTTCCAAACCAAATCCACAGCCGCGTCTAAACCATTGCCGTTCGATTAAGCAGTTTCTCTCCTTTAGCCGGAGAAAACAATCAGCGGAGGAATTGATTCGCGTCGGGGGTCCATTACTTCGGGAACCTGCAGACGCCTGGCGTCGTTTAAGGGGGCGTACGGGACGACGACGACTGTTGCAGCGTCGGGACGCTTGCAGCAGCGGGAGCGAGTTTTGGATAAACATATATCTCTGCAAATGCAAAGGGGATTCAATTCGTGATCGGTGTAGAGGTATTTTAATTGGAATTGTCTTTGTTTGGAAAGTTTTGGTGTGATGGCGTTGCGTAAAAAAGAATAAGTAAAAAATAATAAATGTGTATACCTCTGTGGTGGGTACATTTCTTGAATAAAAAATCCACTGGAAGGAAAATCTACAAAAGTAAAAAGTTATATTTTTGTAAATATCACTGCATGTCGTTTAAGGAGGTACAGGGTCCGGCAATACTGCAACGGGCCTTTGTAGCTCCTAGAATAAAAAAACTTTTTTTTATTTTATATAAGTGCAAACCTAAAGTATGTACGAGGATGTATTTCAGGAAAGTATATTAACTTCTATAAGGTGGCTCAAAAAGTATGAGTGGATCGGGATAATTTTTTTTTAAACGTAACACTCTGTATATTATTATATTTTTGGCTTCCTTTCAGATTGTCTTAGATAATCCTAAGATATGAGTAAAGTTTGCCAACAAGAATCAGTTTGAGTATTTTCCAAGAGCATGGTTTAGGTATGTGGATGATATTTTTGCTGTTTTTGGCACACATTCAGACATCATAGATAATTTTATTTCTAAGTTAAATAATCATTTTCCTTCCATTACATAGATTACATTCAGACAAATTACCATTTCTAGATGTATTAGTTATTAGAAATACTAATAATTGCCTGGAATTTTATATCTATAGGAAAAATACCACTACACGCAGATATATTCTTAATGAATCATATCATAGTATTGAACATAAAATGGCTAGTTTAAATTTCTTAGTTCATAGATTACTTAGTTTTCCACTTTCCAACGAAATATATGAAATAGAAAGAGATTGCATTAGGAATGTAGCTGAGTGTAATAGATATTCTCCTTCACTAGTTGATAAAATAATCAGAAAACGTAGGTATAGGTTAATGATTTCTGAAAATTCGACTTTTCAAGTGGAGAAAGATACGTCAAAATATTTTTCAATACCGTTTGATAGACAGTTATCCCGTGGTCTAAAAGGAATTTTTAAGAATGTCAATTATAAACTTGTGTATAGTGCTAATAATAAATTATAACAATTATTAGGTAATCCAAAGGATAAAACACCTCTACTGGAAAGGTCGGGTATTTATGAAATTCCTTGTAAAGACTGTAATTAGAAATATGTTGGGCAAACTAGAAGATCAATATTAACTAGATTTAAAAAACATTTAACTCAGATAAGATATGGTAGACCGGATAAATCTTGCCTTGCCGAACATATTGTTGATAAAGAACATTGTATAGATCTTAATAACTTGAAATTAATTAAACCAGTCTCAAATTACAGACAATTAGATGCTTATGAAAGCATCAGAATTAATAAATGTAAAGATAGCATGAACAGAGACAACGGGCCAATTCCTTCAAGTTCTTTGTTCTTACTACTCTAGTAGCGGAAATCTAACTGTTACGCTCGATGGGTTCTGACTCGGTTGGCTCTTGCCACGCCCACTCTGTGCCCACTGAGCGAGTATATATAGGCTCCAATTGTAGATTGTATTTTAGTTTATAATCATCTGCTGATCATGGTTAGCGAAACGCCCGTCCAGTGTAAAAGTAAGTGTTTTGGTGTACTGTGGTGATTTAGTGTTTTATTTTGCTCGATAGTTTCAGACATATTAATAAATAAATAAAAAATATATATTTTTCGGCTTTTATTATGTTTTTTTAAATACATGAACCTCTCTTGAAATAAAAAAAAATCAAACTTTCTAAAATATAAAATAATTTTTCTTCGTTTTTTTTTAAATGGAACACACTGTGTATTATTTTTTTGGTAGATGGAGAATTAAAAAATATTAACACTTCTACGGTTTCGGAAATATTGACTTCATATTATATAACTAATAATTAATGTTATGATTAATTAAAAAAAAAAATTCGCAAATTTATAAGTTCTATCAAATAACCATCTACTAAACGTATTTATTTTTTGTCAATAGACTATTTCCATTCTAATTATCTTGAGAATAGTTGCACATTTTTTACGTAAAAATCTACGGAAATGTATTTTTTTTCACTCAGTAGTTTTATACAGGTACGAACGAAAAGTTATTACTCTTCAAAACAGTTAAAACATATGTAAGTGGCGTCTCCTACAAATAGGAGTCATATTGACGTCAAAATCAAATTTCGTATGTCAAAAAACAACCAGACAACAATTTTCATGCACATATTGACGTTACTTCAGAAATTATTTGGAAAAAATCGAAATAAAAATGAAACTTCTACACCCTCTATCTCCGAAACTAAGCCCCATTTTAGAACATTCATTTATACTAACTTTCTTACTTATTTTTATCTGCAGAATATGCTGAAGAATACAGTTTGTATCACCCTGTATACAACGAGTCACTGACAAGCTTTATGCCATGAATCCTCTATATCATTTATCATCATTTTACAATCTCATTAGGTACTTTACGTACTTTGCAATTCTGGAAAATAAACGAAATATCGAGTAGTTCTAAAATTTCGAAGGGCTCAGTATCAAAACCTGACACGTAATTTCCTTCGCCAACCCTTCCACTTCTACCCTTATTTCTCGCCCTTCGGTATAACCCATTCACCCAATTTTAAATTTCTAAAATACGAAAAGCGAAACAATAGGCTCTATGCAAATCGTGTATTTCTATTAGAGGTTTTGGGGATAGTATAATGTATGCTGGGAGGACTTTTGAAGACGATGGGGTGTATATTTGATATGAGAGGATTATTAGGGTGGGTCAAAAAAATCGACTATTTTTTTTGCTTTATACTCTGAAAAAAAGGTTGATAGACACCTCAAAAAAATTCTCTCCAAGTGTGAGCTCTAAATTTTCATAGGGAGGTCCTATTATTAATGTTCGAAAAATTATATTTGCAAATATTACACTATCATAGAAAAAACTGCATCAGCGATGGCTATGAAATAAAGATCACTGTCATTTTCTATGTAAAATTATTCTAAAATTTTTGATTTTCTTGGGATTTAGGTTCGGGAAAAACGCCGATTAAGTTTTCATTTGGTTTAAAAAAAAACGTTTCGGCTAACATTATTGCTTTCATCAGTGTTGTGTCATATGAAAAATATAGCGTCGAATATAATCCAAAAAATTACATATAAAATATTCACACCACACACCACATAATGTTTACTACAATTAATAAACTAATATAAACTTGTTAAAAGATCACCACATATATTTTAAAATTATTATTCTTAACACTAAAATTATCTACATTGACTATGGAGTACGATTTCAGCCATATTGTAAAACATTTGCTGCATTTGTATGGTTCATAGTTTATTTGCCAAAGTATTTATTACTATAAATAGGTATATGTATACAGGGTGGCCCGAACTGTATTCCGGAAAGTTCCGCAGCATATTCTGCAGATAAAAATAAGTAAAAAAGTTCGTATAAATGTATGTCCTAAAATGTTTAGTTTCGGAGATACAGGGTGTAGAAGTTTCATTTTTATTTCGATTTTTTCCAAATAATTTCTGAAGTAACGTCGATATTTGGATAAAAATTGGTGTTGGGGGTTTTTTTGACATGAGAAATTTGATGTTGATGTCAATATGACCCCTATTTGTAGGGGGCGCCACCTACATATGTTTTGACTGTTTTGAAGAGTAAAAACTTTTCGTTCGTACCGTATAAAACTACTGAGTGAAAAAATATACATTTCCGTGACTTTTTACGTAAAAAATGTCTCTTGGTAAAAATCGCTACGATCAACCGTTCTCAAGATATTAAAAATGGAAATAGTCAATACATGTCATTATTGACAGAAAATAAACACGTTGAGTAGATAGTTATTTCACTGAAATAATAAATCTGGAAAATTTTTATTGTTTTAAATTAAATCATAAATTCTTCTGCAAAAAATGATGATAAAACAGTTTCTGTTCAACTTTTGGCACAAAAACATTTCAAATTTATGATTTCAGTCTAATAATTGTTTAGTCAACATGTTTAATTTATGTCAATGATGACAGGTATTGATAATTTCGATTCCAAATATCTCGAAAACCATTAGTAGGAGTCATATATTAACATGAAAATCAAATTTCTCATGTCAAAAAACTCTTAGACACCAATTTTAATCCAAATATGGACGTTACTTCAGAAATTATTTGTAAAAAATAGAAATAAAAATGAATTTTCTACACCCTGTATCTCCGAAATTAAGTATTTTAGGACATACATTTATACGAATTTTTTTACTTATTTTTATCTGCAGAATATGCTGTCGAAGTTTCCGGAATACAGTTCGGACCACCCTGTATATATTGTATTTATTAACTGTATATTATATATATTTCATGTAAACTATATCATTTTTAAAATACAAACCAAAACTACGAGGAATAATTATATGTATTCCATGTATTCTACATCATATTTATTAATCCGTAGTATCTAACTAGCGTGACGTCATAAATCTCGCTTCGGGGCTGTTCTATTAGAGACGGCATTGCGTTAGCATGGCCGCAAGTTCCTAACCTAATAAAATTAACACTAGAAAAGCCCGCGAGAACTGTCAAATTCAAAGTTATTCGTTTCGCAGACTATCTTTACATTTTTTATTATTCTAAGTATTTAATTCCAATACCCGGCCTAATTGAATAATATAGGCTCATTCTCCTATTTAAAACCGACCACCGGAGCAAATCTGTTCCATCTCAAGTCCCCCCATACCCTTTCCCCCACTTCCCCCGTCACCCTCCACCACTTTAAGAACCAGAAACGAGGGTGAGTTTTGAATCAATATTTGATTGCGGGAATTAGAGCTTTATCTGGATTCAGCAGACTTCGTCCGCGCGCCTAATACACCCCCCCCCCTCCCCCCCTCACTGGTCCTTTCCTCCTTGATGAAGGTCCGTTGATTATTTGACAGCCAACGGGGAGGGAGGGGGACGAAGGAGAAACGCGAGAAGAATTAACTAGGTGGACGGTGGTCAATCGGATCTGGGGATTTAGTCGTAATGGCGAAACAAAATGCAATCAAGCAAAGGGAGATAGGTGCAGTGGGGGATGTTGGGGGTGTATTTATTAGGTGTTTCTTGATTTCTGAAATGGGGAATTTGTATGGACGTTTCTACTGTGCATGCATAGGCAAGCCCAGCAGAATTTGAATGAAGGTTGTGAAAGGCTTGTAATAAAATTTATCTATCTATCCTATACAGGGCCGGCGGAAGGGCCGGGCGACCCGGGCGGCTGCCCGGGGCGCCGTATACCAGGGGCGCCACGACGGCAACTAAAACACTTAAAAACGGTAATCTAAACAAAGAGTAACGAATGACCAGATCAATAATTAATCGGTACTATCAATGTCCACATTAAAATATTACCAATTACCACACACCACACCACATAGAGAGGAATATCTGACTAAACATTATAAACACTACTATATCCTAGACGTATCCTATTATAGTTTACTGAAATTGTGCTCAAAAAACCCTTTCCACGAAAGCTTTGGTATAGTTTTAATTTCTTCCATTCTATATGTTGTTTGGGTGTTCTATTCGAAACTGGGATTTGCGAATTCATTTTCTTGGAAAAATCTTAAAGAAAATAAAATAAAAAAATATAAATCTGATTTGTTTGTGGTATTTTACTTATAATTCAAAAGCTATCAACTTTTTGTAAATAACCTTTCTTTCTATACAGTACGTCTGCTAGAGCTGTGTCTATGAAAGGAATGCGGACAAAAAACATTTAAATAAACAACAATATATTTTATACGTCGACTTGACGAGTACGTCAATTCGTCATTATAATCGTCGTTCTTCAGTAATGGGTTCCTGATTCGTTGTGGAGCGCGACACGACGTTATAAAGAAATACCGCTCCAAAATCGCGTTACTCAAATACCGACACATCACTAATTGCGACTGTGTTGTATAAACCCGGCATTACTCTAGTCTAGTAGATCAAGTAGATTGAAGTGTTTAGATTAGTTTACACTTAATAGTGGTTAGTGAAACCTTTGACCAAAACGTTTTAAATAAGTAGGAAAATGTATTCGGGTCGGTATGCGGTATAATAGGCCTGGACCAATTCCCAACTTAACTTTTCAGCTCCTTTATTAGAAACATCGAGTGATTTACAGTAATGACTTTTTTCTCCTTGTGCCCTTTTTTGAGACTAAAAAAGCCGTCTCTGTTAATAACGTTAATTAATTTTTGAATATACGAGCATCGAAGTCAAGCATTGGCTGACAACTTTTTCTTTAATTTCACTCTCTCGTCCCCTCTAATCCCAGCGAGGTGTTAATCAAAGTAATCAAGCAATACCTGTTATTATGAATATATATTTTTAATGAAAAATCGACGATGGGCGCTTTTTCGGAAATTAAATTTTTAATTTCGGATCCGTTCGGAAGGGTTGGGTTTTAATTTTTTATCGGAAATCTCTAAGAAAATGCTTCCTGTCGGGGGGTGAAACAAGGGTAATTTCGAAACAACGAAAAAAAGGGTGTACCGGGTGCGTCTCAAAAGTGGAACAGCTCTATAACTTTTTTATTTTTTGAGAAAAAAAAACGAGATTTGGTATGTTAGTATACGACATAAATTAGGATTGATTGACGTATTCAGTTGTTTTTGGTCACTTCCTGTTTCACCGGAAATGTGATGAAACTACCATTTTTGATGTTTAAATGACACCCTCGGTATATTTCTACTTTATTTGATAACAAATGAGACTCTGAGTAGAATGCCATATCATTTTGGCTTAAAAAAATATTATATTCTTAAATATCAACCTGGCTGTGTTAAAAACAATAATTTTTAATCAAAGAGTCTTGGAAAAATAGATTTCATCGCCTAATGTTTTTCGTGTATTGTCCTGGCCGGTTAAAAGATGACCGAATAGTATTTTTAGTCATATATCTCTCTAGTTTTTCAAATAAAACAAGGGTAGCTCATTAGCATATTCGGAAAAAGTATTTTTTACGAATAATTTGGTACCAGAGACTTTTGGTATTTCGAGTCAAATTGTCGTTATGTGAACAGCATGTTACAATTTCAAATAAACCATATGCGAAAATGTCAAAAGTTGACATATGATATTTCATTCTATTAACAGTGTCATTCAGGGGCCGGAAAGTGAAATAGCAAAAGCGGTTCCACCGTTTCTACGGCAATTTCAAATAAAATAGTTCCAGCCTCGGGCGCTAGTGCAATTAATTTTTAGGTTAAGAAATTGCTACTAGTTATTGCCAGATGGCGTTCAATCAGATTTTTTTTTGTAGTTTCCATAGTTTCCAACGGTCATTGTCATACTATTGTCAAATTCTCAAAAAATATTGTCGTTGTCATAGCGCCAATCGTCAAAAATGGTTATCAAAACGTTTTTCAAATTATAATTTGTTATATGTGTTTTTATTAGACAATTCCTTTTGTTTGTGGCCCTAAAAATATAATGTAAGTCTTTTATTTTTGTCATCATTTAAGTACCTATTTATATTTACTCCGTTTACAAAACTTTGGGCGTATTACGTTGGTTTTGTTTTATTATAATAAACGATGTTTAAATATTTGACTTATAAATAAAAACTTTATATAATAAATAATATTTACACATGTTTGGCTTTAATTTTATTTAATAATTGTATAAATTATACTGTTAAATCCTATTTTTTACACATCACAACGATACTTGTTATTAGTATTGTTGAATTTGTGTAAAAAATAAGATTTAATGATCAAATTTAATTATTTTAGAGCAAAATTCAATAAATACGCTCATTTAAGGTAGGTAGGGTAGCTAGGTATATTTTTTGGTGCCATTTTCTATCGAATAAATTGAAAATACCTATACAGAGAGTGCCTTTTAAAAATCAAAAGTTGTAGTTATTTCCGGTGAAACAGAAAGTGACCAAAAACAATGGAATTCTTCAATCAATCCTAATTTATGTCATATACTAATACTAACATACCAAATCTCGTTTTTTTGCCTCGAAAAAATAAACTAAAAGTAAAGTCACTTTTAATACGCACCCGGTATACATTTTCCTATCAAAAATACCTTCGGAATACTTTCAGCTTCATTATAAGTGACTGATTATTGAACAGTCTCCCCCGAACAGTACATACTATCTGAGATCTGAGTACAGAAGGAGTCATACTGGCGGTTGCTAAAGCTATGATGTTGATGAACTCTCGAACAAAAATAGTGTCCTTATTACCTTTATATAGAAACATACCCAATAATAACCTAAATTATACTTTAATTTAAAATATAAGACATTCAAATATTATTTATGGCCAGCACAATTTATTTAACTGAAAAAGCAAGCGAAGAATAAAATATATTTTACCGGTTATTTCAAAATGGCCAAATGCAGTCCAAGCAAAAACGTCTTGGAAAGCGT
Organism: Sitophilus oryzae; assembly: GCF_002938485.1. Classification (NCBI taxonomy): domain Eukaryota; kingdom Metazoa; phylum Arthropoda; class Insecta; order Coleoptera; family Curculionidae; genus Sitophilus; species Sitophilus oryzae. Next base: position 516,706 of record NW_022146580.1, on the reverse strand, counting down.
TTACGTCACCCCCGGCTCGCGCCTGCGACACGTATGCCCTCTACCGTAATTTATTGGTAAAGTCCCGAGATATCTCTATGGGAAAGGGGCACAATTAGTCCAATAAATCACGAAATATGCTCATGGTAATATCGCAGTTGATTTATGTCGGAAAACATGACGTCGAAAAGTGGCTCGCTGTCTTTTTTGGACCGGCCGGGGTGGCAGGGGGACCGGAAATGGACAGAAGTTCGGCCAGTGGCGTAGAGTTATTAATTAAATTATAGAAATCTAAATAAATAAAAAAATATCTGGTTAGTTGCAATATTATACAGGGTGAGTCTTTAATAAGTGCGAATATTTTCAGAACTGGTAAATCTCGATAAAAGAAACATATTTTTTATCACTTTTCAGATAAGTCCAAAATAACGAAGTTCGAAGTTCAAGAAATAATGTATTTTAACTAAAAACTAAAAAAAATCCAAAAAAGTTTTCAAAAAATTTTGAATTTTCAAAAATTTTTTTTCGCGAAAAATACCTCATAGGCGTGTTTCTGGGGTTGAACTGTACTACCAGTTAAAATACTTGCACTTATTTCTGGGACACCCTGTATATAGTGATGGTAAAATTTAAAAATATATCGATACATTTATACAATGTTATTTTTGAAGAGTGTTCCATATACGGTTAATTTCTTTCATAGATTCACTGGTATTCCTTGAATATGTACAATCGAAATAGAAAGTGCTCAAATTACCTTGAGAATGGTCGACAACATTTACAATACAATTTTACGTATAAAATATAATTCGTCATTAATTTTAAGGTAACTTCACACCGTCTTTTCCCGGTATTTGTTTATCAACAAGCACAATATGATCGAAAAAGAAAAACTGAAGATCGCTGTCATTTAATATGTAAAATTATATGGGGAATGTCATCGATCGTCATTTTCAAGCCAACTGGATGACGTTTTTTTTTTCGGTCATACGGTATTTTCTACGCAAATCATTCATTTTATGAAATATATCGATATTTTGTCACCGTCACTACAGTCTAAATTTCATTTAAAAATCTATGACTCTGTGTTTCAGACAATAACCAAGAAATTCAATGTCAAAATGCACACAATGGAAAGCGTTTAGTGCTGTTAAGGTGATAGATCGAGAGCTGGCTACGTAAAAAAAACCTCATCATCCTTACATGGCTAATTTTTTGTGTGAAGTATCCTTTTGCGTAGCCATTGTGAAATAGTCATGTCTGCCGGCGCGATCCCGAGTCTTAAAGCGGGGGCGGCCAATCGAAAGGGTGACATTTTGACACTAAAAATATTATAAGGTACACGAGTTATAATTGCCAAATAGCTTTTATTTATTATTAGGAAACGTGTAAAATTGTTGGCAGACATTTTCTAGTCGGTAAAATGCCGACAGACAACGCGAAAGAGGCATAGAATTTTGACAAAAGAAAATCATCGCATACATGCATGTCGGTTGGTGGAATCTCATGTTTATTGTTAATTAATTTAAAAAGCCGTATGCAAAAGGGCAGACAAAAAAAATCGTTATTGAAATAATAAAAAAATATATTTATAATGTTGCGGACCGGTGTGGACTCGACCTAACCTAACTATATGGCCCGTCCTCGGATGACCTTAACATCGCATTAAAGAATAGGCACCGTAATGATTGATTCGAAGATTCGAGAAGCATCGAGTTCTACTGGAATGGAGTAGTACATACGAGAACAATCGAAACCTTCTCTATGCACCTAACGATCTATGGACTATTCTAGAGACCTTTAGCGGTCGGTATAAAAGCCGGCGGCTGTAGCCTACAGGGGGCAGTTATAAATAGACGAGTGCAGTTGACGAGCAAAAAATTCAAAAATAAACTCTTAGTTATAAATCGTTTGTAAATAGTTCTTTAAGTCTTTTATCGTTATTGTTTTTGTTAATTAGTGGTAAATAAATAGTGTTTAAATAAATTGTGACTTTCTATCCACACGGAACCGACGAAAAACGTAACAATAATATAATTGTATATTATATGATTTATCTATACTTAAGTAATATCGCGTAATACTAGAGTAATATCGCGCTTTTGATAACTGTCTGCAGCTGATTGATAAAATAAATAAATATGCCATACTTTTTTTTATTCTTCAAATTTCATTTTTTAATAATTTTTAAAATTTCATGCCTCTTTCGCGTTGTCTGTCGGCATTTTACCGACTAGAAAATGTCTGCTAACAATTTTCCACTTTTCTTAATAATAAATAAAAACTATTTTCGCGCGTGTCAAAATTTCAGCCTTTCGATTGGCCGCACCCGCTGTAAGCCCCGGAATCGCGCTGGTAGACATGACTATTTCATAATGGCTACACAAAAGGATACTTCACACAAAAAATTAGCCATGTAACGATGATAAAGTTTTTTATGTTGCCAGCTCTTAGACTATGAGTTTTGTTGATGTTAATAGTAACTGTTTATATATTTATAATTAATTTATTTTTGTTTCTTAAAATGTGAACTTGTAGATGATATTTTTGGTACCTATAGTATGATTGTAGTATGATGGACTAAATATTTACACGAAGAAAGCCGGAGCAAGTGTGATTCACTCGCAAGAAATTTATTTGGACAGTTTACAGAATCTCACCGCTGTAATCATAAAATATATTAAAGAAACGCAAATAAATTTTTCAGAATTCGATACAGGAACACTGATAAAAAAGATAGACTTGAACTAAAGTCGTCATCGTTCTTGAAAAAAAAATAGTGGCAAAAGAACTTATTTTAGCGTAAAAGAAAATATTTTGCCTGAAGAAAAACTCTCTTAACTCAAGAAAAACTTGTTCTCTTGAAAAATTCGAAAATTTCTCTTGAATCTATTTTCATTCAACTAAGTGCAAGTTACTTTGTTTTAAGATAATAAAAATACGCTAGGAAGTACTTTATTCAAGAAACATGGCCATTTTTCCAATAGCTAAATACGCTTTTGATGAAAAATAATAACGACAAGCCAAAGACGATGACGATGGACGGTATATACAATCAGTCGGCAGTCCGATCAGTCTCACGTCGCATTTCATAGGTCGCACAGCATAGTATGCACGGGTTTTGTTGCTTGGAATTTTCCACTTGGAATTTCGCATAATTTGCTTTTTAAACGCATATCGTATAACAAATTAGTGATCGTTATTAACATGCATTTGTCATTTTTTATGGACAAATTTTAGGATATAGGATTCTTTAAAGGAGTTTCTGAAAAAAATGGAAATTAGAGCATTTATTTGCTATATCTGAAGGTAAGAGACATTTACCTAATGCACCTGTATAGATAATGCATGCGTGACTATAGATAGAATAAGAATATAGGTATCGATTTTTTTATGCAAATAATTACAAAAATTTTAGAATTTCAAGTCGTCGTATTAAAAAAAAACAAAATGTGACCAAAGCTTATAATTTTAATAATTTGTTTGCTTTACTTTGATTAATCGTGATGTAACATTTTTTTTGTAATTTGTAGAGTGATGAACCACCCCAAAAAACACGAAGGAGTGAAGAAGCAGAAATAACTACCTGCTATCGAGGAAAATAATATCACTTTACTTACTACAGACTAGGAAAACCTAAATTTATCAGAAAATAATATACCTCGTAATATGCCTGTATATGATGTATCAAAATAAATTTTAGTTGAGTCAATGGTATTCGCTACTGGTTTAAGAAAAGTGTCTCTTTAATCAAGAATTTTTGCATGAATCAAAGAGACTATTGTTCTTGTAGCAAGAACTTCTTTGCTTATTAATTTTGGGTAAAGAGCGAAATACTTTGGACAGATAGATTCTTCTATTCTCTAAAGTAATTTTTTAAAGCTTATGAAAAGATAGTTAATGCTTTGGGCAAAGAAACGTCGTTCTTGGCCCTATTGAAAAGCGCCAATCTTTTGGGTCAAAGTCATATTCATTTCGACTGAGAGATCCTTTTTTTCAGTGAACGACATGATTTAGATTTAATGTCCAAAAAAAGTTGTTTCCTTGAAAAAAGAGCAGTAAATCAAAATTTCAAGCCCGATAAACCTGCAGAATCAGCGTTTTTATTCAAATTTTCCAGTTCGAATCAAGTTATGGGACTCCTTAGCGGAACCAAGGGTCATTTAACCCCTCTTCTTGACTCCTTCTACCCTCTTATAGATTTTCCAAAGCTCAGGGATACGAAATATCTACCAAACTAAGTCGATAGATTCACTTTGGAATTAGTTTTTTACAACTTTATAATGTCCGGCATCGATAGGAGGATCACATCCGGGGAATATAAATATTTTCGTCCCTTTTCCAGCTTCTTGTCGGACAAATAACTGCCGGACCTGAGCAGGGGGAGGGCTGTTAACAGCGGCGACTCGTCTGGTCAGCTTAGTTTTATTGTTGTTTTACTGCGTCCTCATAAAAGTGTGGATTTTACTAGTATTTCCATATTAGTCGAAGTGCTTTTATTTTAAAGCTCTGATAAGTTTTGAGTTATAAAGGGTTGCTGTTTTTTGGTGCCATGTAAAATAATTTAAGTGGTTTACAGAAATCTTGTGTTAATAAAAGTACTAAAATAAAGTGCTTGTTTTACGCGGCTTATTTATAGGCATTTTATAGCATCTTTGACACCAGTGACACAAATTAACTACAACAGATGCGAAAGAACACCGAATTACGCGTTCAGGTTTCTGTGACCTTCAGAAAGAGTTCATAGACAATCCGCATCAATGTATAGTTAGGGTTATTATTTGTTTGGGTGAAAATAATCTGCACCAATATGTTATCGAGGCATATAATCTCACAGTAATTTAATAGATTGCTCGTCATATTATATCAGTTCGTAGGAGATTAGGAAAAAAAGATAGATATAGTATAAAAAATTAACTTATTTAACAAAATTTAATTAAAGATGTGACAAAATAGTTACTTTTCTATTGGTTCTATCGGACTTTTTTCGACTATATAAATCTTTATTTTTTCTAAACTTTAATGCATAAAATATTTTCAATCTAATAAATAATTTAATGATGTAAATAAGGGGAAATTTCTCACATGGGTGGTCAAATTCTATAGTTTTCATTATATCAAACAGCCTCTGAATGTTTTCTTCAGTGCAAAACTCATCAAAATTTAATATAAATAATTTTTCCATTTCCAGTAAATAAAATAAACAAATTTTTCCACTTTCATGATCAAAGGCTTTTAAATGGGTAAATAATTTCGAGTTATCCAGAGATTAGGATTCTTTTGCAAATTTTAGACAAATATCACATTGATGTATTTGAAGACCCTTTTAATTGATGTAGTCAAACATAATTAAAGGCATTTTGAGTTGAAAACATTTCTCAGAGGCTGTTTGATGTAATGAAAACTATAGAATTTGACCACCCATGTGAGAAATGTCCTCTTATTTACATCATTAAATGATTTATTAGATTGAAAATATTTGATGTATTAAAGTTTACAAATAAAGATTTATATAGTCGAAAAAAGTCCGATAGAACCAATAGAACGGTACTATTTTGTCACATTTGTGCCATTTGTGACTTATTTACGGGGTTTTATTAATTCTATTTATTTTTATTTTATTATTCGAATGTTTCTCAAAAGTGGCTCACCCCTATAACTTTTTTATTTTTTTTTCAGATAAGAAAATATATTTGATACGTTAGTATATGACATAAATCAAGATTTCAAACCAAATCAAACCTATTTAATTGTTTTCGTTCACTTCCTGTTTCAACGAAAATTACTAAAACTTTTAATTTTTAAATGGCACCCTCGCTATTTTTTTGATTTTATTCGATTGACTTCAGATTCGACAATTTGACGTCAAATACCAAGTGTGTGGTACCAAATTGTTCGTAAAAAATACTTTTTCCAAATATGATAATGAGCCACCCTCGTTCCGTTTAAAAAAATGAGATATAATTAAAAATACGATTTGGACATCTTTTAACCGACCTAGATGATCAAATCTATTTTTCCAAGGCTCCTATATTACAAATTAATGTTTTTAACACATCCATGGCAGTCTAGATTGAAATTTAAAATACGTTTTTAAAGCGAAAATGTCAGAAGCTGACATATATGATATGTCATTTTATTCAGAGTGTCGTTTTCTATCGAATAAAGTAAAAAATACCAAGGGTGCAATTTAAAAATCAAAAATTATACAACAGGAAGTGATTATGATATTTAAAATTTAGATAGATAGAATATTAAAAAACATACCGATATTTGCAGACGCAGGTCCAAATTCAATAAAAACCAAAATTTTTCCTGCGAAAATCGGGCTTTTTTCACAGAAAAGGTATTTTTTGATTTATCAACAATCATTGTCAAGTTGACAATATACAGGATGTTTTCTAATTAGTCTAAAAAATTGTGGTGTGATTCCTCATGTGTTCTTAAAACAATTTTTATATAACTATTGGGTCTAAAGTACTTCCTTTCTGAAATACAGGGTGTTAAAAATTAAAAAAAAATCGATATTTTGCTTAACATAAATGGTACACTACCGCTTTTTTAAAGAAAATATATTTTTTTCTTGACTGGCCATCCTTTTTCAACAAAATTGATCTTTTGAGTTTTTCTTGTTCATCAAATGGTTGCCCAGAAAAAAAATAAATATACTTATCAAGAGCCCGCCTTAAGCCATTTTCTAACGATTTTTTATTTTTTAGATTAATTAGGAAACACCCTGTATATGCATATCACAGGCAACCAAATAAACTAGTAACCTCTAAAAATTATTTATCCTACCACTTGCGACATACCGTTTTTTTCTTTGAATAAGAAGACTAAGGAAGGAGCATATCAAAAATCTTAGGTACACCGCGATGGGCCTCAAATATGGCCGACTTAAATTCCGGTTTATCAGTGTCGTTCTAATTTTATTTAAAAAATGTAAAACTATGATGTAGGGTAGACGTGGGGTAGACTCAATAATTTGTTGTTTTATTTTACGTTGTGAATAAATGTAGGTAGTTATTAGAATTGTTATAAAGTATATAATTCTAATAAAAATAGATAAGTTATAATAAGTATTTATTAACACAAACATCCGATACGCTACTGAAGCAGGTAAGTCAAATTAACGTATCTAAATTCTTTGACATCTGATCTTTGACAAGTAATAAATAAAAGCTAAAATGCAAGAAAAATATATAATTTAGTTAATTTAAGTGAATTTCTTAAATGATCGGTCGGTTTACTACACGTATGTATATTATATAGTCACTTACTAGCGAAAAGTTGTTTTTGCCGAGATCTACCGCACGCTACACAACCAACTATTTTAGAGTCTTTTTCGATAAATCGCGATAGTGTCACTGTTAATTTAAGTTCTGCCACAATTTCCATCTAGATTTACTACCTTTATACAACTATCAGTAGTAGAATAAATAATAAATAACATAAAATAAGCTCCGTAAAGACTGACAAATCCACAAAATTTCAAATCAAATTCAAATGTGTCAAATGAATCGTCAAACAGAACTGTCAAGGATCCCCCTAGAGAGCTTTTATGGTGGCTTTTCCGCCCACCATGCATGAATACATGGATAGCATTATGCTCCTTCCTTAGTCTTCTTATTCAAAGTTTCCAGACAATGCTAATAACGGAGTTTGATTAATGATTTCAACCAAAATGGTACACCCTGTACATTCTCTGTCTAATTTAAATCAGATTAAATCGTAAAATTTTATCAAAAAACCCATTCACAACCGACAAGAACCGGTCCAAAACTTTTTCCAAAGCCTCCACCTTTAATTTCAACCCCTTCTGCTTATTTCTGTCCTTAGCCGTCGCGGTCCACGGGAAAAGGACTGCTGTCCGCTGTCCAGTGGCTTTTTAATCTGGTCCGAAACCACTCGTAAAGCTGCAGAAGAGTCCGGAGAGCCCGGCACACGCACACTCGGACAAAGAGCCCTGGCAAAAATTAATGTCTTGTCAAAAAAGAGCGAATAAGGGCATAAAAGGATTATATTTTGGACTTGGTTTAATTAACGAGTGAAGAGGGGATGCAGTTGTGTCGTCAGGATGTCCAGTCGAGCATAAAAAATTAAGCATTTTATTGTACAGGGTGAGCCAACGATAGAGTACAGTCCATTATCTTATTTGTTTCGAGGTTTACAAAAAAATTTCAAATATAAAAGTTGTTATAGTGCTTCAAAAAAGTGTGGCGGATATAACATATGTTTTTTTAATGCAACACCCTATTTTTTATTTTATTTTTGGATTCTGCGTAAAATTCCATAACTTTTTTTGTTTTCCTTAACTAAGGTTTATTACACTTAAACCTTACCGTTTTTGAAATATTTTCAATTTTGCGAAATTGCAGTATAAATTTTAAGGCTTTGTTTCTCCGAGGATAGAAAATAAAAAAAAAATAAATGACAATAAACAATTAAATATGTCAATCAATCTTAATTTATGTCATATACTAACATACCAAATCTCGTTTTTTTTATCTGAAGAAATAAAAAAGTTATAGAAGTGAGCTACTTCTGAAACGCATCCGTTATACTACAACACCTTTCACAAGCAGTTCAAACAACTTGTTAAAGATCCCTCTTCGACCACAAACCCTCCCTATAAGAAAGAGCGTTAAGACCAGAGAGTTTTAACACCAGACAAAAACTCTAAAACTGCTCTCCGCGACTCTATGCACGTTACTTGCCCACCAGATAGGCCCTTAAAAGTAATTAGCCACGAAAAAAGGCACCTGGATCTGACAGCGGCGGCAACTCTCCTCCTCCCGTCCCCCCGACTCGCCAGATTTAGCTCCCGTAGCGCCAACTTCATCGGCCCTTTAATTAGGCCATTATGCTAATTCTATGACCTTAACAAGGTTGCTTTTCAATTTTTCATATTTATTATGGGCCCTAATTAAAAGCAGTAAGGGTTGGAAATTAATTTTTCACCAGGTTTCGGGGGTGAGGTGGAGGAGGAAGAGGGTGGGGAAAAATGAGGAATTATTTACGATGGCCGAGATTAGGGCCCATTTGAATTAAAAGGGTTTTGTGATGTTCGCCATCTTTCAAATAAAGACGAAGAAGAAATATAATATATAACGTGGCTTTATTAAAATGTAAAAGAAATATGGGAAAATGTATTTAAAACTGTTTTTACTATATTTTTTATAGTACTATCTGTTTAAATGGACGCCTTTTAAAAAAGGAATTTCATATATAATGATAATATGAAATATGATGGATGGTTATATGAAATGATACAGACGATCTTGTTAATCAGTAATAAAAAATTTCTATACATTTTTTACCACTTTGTTTGTGTGGGTTGATTTCTTGAAAAGACTTTTTTGCCATTTATCCAATAAGTAATGTGTTTTGGTGAATTTTGATAAACAATATTGTTTTATTTTGCAAGTATTTATTTTTTAACCTTTCTAACTTTGAACGTTAAAGTTGTTTTTTATTATTTCAACCCCATCTTCAATCTCATCCCTGTTTTCGCATATATTCCCAGGACGGATTCACTCCCCTCGCGAGACCTTCCTTATATATATATCGGGGTTTTGTTTTAACTTCCTCCTTTATTGGTTTTTACGATACGCGGTAACGGAACAGAGATGGGTCCTGATTTTTTCGCGGTTATACACCGTACGCTTCGGGATTTTCCCCTTTTTTATTCTCTTTTGTTTTGTTTTTGTTTTCTGTTCCCGTGCCCAGACACCTACGATTGCTTATAATTTAACGGAAATATAATATGAAAGGGAGGAGATTGGGGATTTTATCGTATGCGGTTGGTATGTACTGGAAGATTTTTTTGGAAATAGAAAATAAAAGTAAATATGCTGAATCGCCGTTCTAAAAATATTCCATTACTAGGGTTTAGTTTAAAATTTTGAGATATTTAGGTACAAACATAATATTTAAATAAAATATTTGAATAAATATTTCCCGAAGAAGAGTAATAGTATATATAATATAATAAAACGAAGAAGAGTATATAGTATATATAATATAATAAAACACTCAATAAAAACCACTTTTAGCAAAAAAACTACATGTGTTTCTTGATCATTATTGACCCGAAGAAAAGAAATAGAAACAACTTTACAAGACCTGGTTTGGTTTGGTTTGGTTTGGCGTACACTATAAAGAAAATTATCGATAACAGTCAATAAAACCACTTTTAGCAAAAAAACTACATGTGTTTCTTGATCATTACCATCAGATAAACATATTAGAATAAAAATTCCCCGAAGAAAAGAAATAGAAACAACTTTACAAGACCTGGTGCCTCAGCTGCGTACACTATAAAGAAAATTATAGATAACACTCAATAAAAACCACTTTTAGCAAAAAAAACTACATGTGTTTCTTGATCATTACCATCAGATAAACATATTAGAATAAAAATTCCCCGAAGAAAAGAAATAGAAACAACTTTACAAGACCTGGTGCCTCAGCTTCGTATATTATAAAGAAAATTAAAGATAAAACTCAATAAAAACCACTTTTAGCAAAAAACTACATGTGTTTTTTGATCATTACCATCAGATAAACATATTAGAATAAAAATTCCCCGAAGAAAAGAAATAGAAACAACTTTACAAGACCTGGTGCCTCAGCTTCGTATATTATAAAGAAAATTAAAGATAAAACTCAATAAAAACCACTTTTAGCAAAAAACTACATGTGTTTCTTGATCATTACCATCAGATAAACATATTAGAATAAAAATTCCCCGAAGAAAAAAAAGAAACAACTTTACAAGACCTGGTGCCTCAGCTTCGTATATTATAAAGAAAATTAAAGATAAAACTCAATAAAAACCACTTTTAGCAAAAAACTACATGTGTTTCTTGATCATTACCATCAGATAAACATATTAGAATAAAAATTCCCCGAAGAAAAAAAATAGAAACAACTTTACAAGACCTGGTGCCTCAGCTTCGTATATTATAAAGAAAATTAAAGATAAAACTCAATAAAAACCACTTTTAGCAAAAAACTACATGTGTTTCTTGATCATTACCTTCAGATAAACATATTAGAATAAAAATTCCCCGAAGAAAAAAAATAGAAACAACTTTACAAGACCTGGTGCCTCAGCTGCATATATTATAAAGAAAATTAAAGATAAAACTCAATAAAACCACTTTTAGCAAAAAACAACATATGTTTTTTGATAATTACCATTAGATAAACAAATTAGAATAAAAAATCCCCAAAGAAAAGTAATAGAAACAATTTTACAAGACCTGGTGCCTCAGTTTCGTATACTATAAAGAAAATTAGTGATAAAACTCAATAAAAACCACTTTTAGCAAAAAACGACTTGTGCTTCTTAATAATTACCATCAAATAAACAATAATTAGAATAAAAATTCCCCGAAGAAAATTAACAGAAACAATTTTACAAGACCTGGTGCAATAGCTTCGTATACTATAAAGAAAATTAAAGATAAAACTCAATAAAAACCACTTTCAGCAAAAAACGACATGTTTTTCTTCATAATTACCATCAGATAAATAAATTAGAATAAAAAGGCCCCGAAGAAAAGTAATAAAAACAATGTTACAAGACCTGGTGCATCAGCGTCGTACACTGTAAAGAAAATTAGAGATAATAGATTCACCCTGTAGTTATTTTTAAGAAATTTGATTGACAGGTGTTCTATGATAAAATAAAATTGTTTGTACATTAAAAAAACCATTTTGATGCATACAAAATGTGCTTCAACTTTCACAAAAATATATTTAATACATGAGAATTATTAAGAAGTATTTTTTTAGAAAATTTTACTACTTCATGTATCTCAAAAGTTAAGGTGATTAGGACCTATATTCATATGAACTTTTTCGATGCAATATGTCCAAGAATCACTCATTTAAATATTACTTTTAATCATTAATCCTTCTAATACCAATTTGTGACTGTACTCCAATCTTTCCTAACATACCCCCTTGTCCGCGTCTCACGCTGGCGTCTCACGCTGCGTCGGTTTAAAGTCAGAAGACGTCGGGACGCTTGGCTGAAGTCGTCGCTATGACGACGACGCTCCTAACTGGACCCGCCACCGCCGCTTTCTTAATCAGCGAAAAGAGATTTGCGGATGGTAATTAGAAATTTCCGAAAAGTTTTTCCCCGTTTTCTTTTTGAGGTTATATTAGATTTAAGTCGATTTTAAAGAGGTGGAATTCTTTAAGTTCTATAGTGACTACTTATACTGACATAATATGCCAGTAGTGCATACATTGTTGAATAGTTTCTGTTTAACTATATTCCATATTGATAATAACAATCGCGAGCTGCAAGTTTACGCCTCACTTGCGTACTCGAGCCAAGTTGAAGAAGATTTTTTTTTAATAGAATCCGTTCTTAAATACTTATTCTAATCCACTGCTTACCAATACGTATTTAACTTGAAAAGCAAAAGCTCATATATCTTATTCAAATCGTATTCTAAGTCAAAAAAGCTTTACCACGCAAGCATACAATTACCATTTCAATCACATCCTGTTGTCGTTCTTTCTAAAAGCTTCGATCCCTTCCCATTGTACTCTCGAATTAATTATCAAATTCCCAGCGCAGAAAAACAAAAATGCTTCTTCCCCGCGAGGGTGTCTCTCTTCTTTTAAAACTCCTTGCCAAATTTATGCATCTTTTCCATATTTGCCAAGTCGTTTTCATAATTCCACGCATCGAAAACGTGAGAGGGGACTCACCTCGCTCATCCTATTACCATTTTGCGGCGTCTTTTAGCCTCTCTCACCTACTGTTTTGCATATTCGTCAGCTGTGCCACCTTGGCTCTTCTCCCGCAACCGGCGGAATTAAATGACAAAGTTGAGAATGGGACCGATGTAAAAAGGGAAACGTTCGAGATAGACGAACTATCTATCGGGGGGCTGGAATGGTGGTGCTGATACATATTCCGAAAGATTTCAATTTGCAAGTGTGTGAGTGTGGTAGCATGTTTGTCGTGGCAAATGGAATGAAATCGATTGGGTTTGGATGAGGTGAGGTGAGAGAATTATTTATTTATTTAGCGTATAGCATATTAAGACACAAAATACGTCTATAAAATGAATAACTTTGAATTTTGACCGTTATTTTTTACCAATATGGCAAATATAAAATCCCTCTGTCAAAAAAGTTACTGATATTCTTTAAATTGAGTGCCTGAACTAATCAGATAGGTAACTGTTTTTTACTTTCGTGAAATTGAAAAGGAAAATAATAAAACAAGTGACAGTTTTCTTCCTCTTCTTACAAAAATCAACACAAAATGTCATAATTCTCAAAAGTAAAATGTCATCAGCTTTTGACATTTCTAAATATCAGACTAATGCCGTCTTTAATAGAACAGCCTCGAAGCGAGATTTATAACGTCACGCTAGATAGATACTACGGATTAATAAATATGTTGTAGAAAAGATGGAAAACATAATTATTCCTCGTATTTTTGGTTTGTATTTTAAAAATGATATAGTTTACATGAAATATACATAATATACAGTTAATAAATACAATATAATATATACCTATTTATAGTAATAAATACTTTGGCAAATAAACTATGAACCATACAAATGCAGCAAATGTTTTACAATATCCAAATATGTGGTTTGATTTGGTATTTTGACAAGTTTATATTAATTTATTAATTGCAGTAAACATTATGTGGTGTTAGGTTAGGTTTTGTGAATATTTTATATGTATTTTTTTGGATTATATTCGACACTATTTTTTTTATATGACACAACACTGATGAAGGCTATAATGTTAGCTGAAACGTTTTTTTTTTAACCAAAGAAAGTAATGAAAAACCAAATGAAAACTTAATCAGCGTTTTTCCCGAACCTAAATCCCAAGAAAATCAAACATTTTACAGACAGCGATCTTTATTTCATAGCCATCGCTAATGCATTTTTTTCTATGATATTGTATTATTTGCAAATATAAATTTTCGAACTTTGATACTTGCAAAATATATATATATAAATTTTGTGAATGCAAATAATAATACATCACTATTAGTAGATATTGAATGTTTTTTTGTTAAATTAGATCGATTTTCAAACCCCAAAATTTAAAATATATTTTACATTTTACCCATTATCTTATGTACCTATTCATTATTTGTATATTGTAAAACATTTGCTGCATTTGTATGGTTCATATTTTATTTGCCAAAGTATCTATTACTATAAATAGGTATATATATTGTATTTATTAACTGTACATTATATTTCATGTAAACTATATAAATTTTTGAAATACAAAAAAAATACGAGGAATAATTATGTTTTCCACGTATTCTACAACATATTTATTAATCCGTAGTATCTAACTAGCGTGACGTCATAAATCTCGCTCCGAGGCTGTCCTATTAGAGACGGCATTGCGTCAGCATGGCCGCAAGTTGTTAACTTAATAAAATTAACACTAGAAAAGCCCGCGGGAATTGTCAAATTGAAAGTTATTTGTTTCACAGACTATATAACAAAAAGAAAAAAAAAATACAAATGAACATTTAGCAAATTTATATAATCTATTGATTCTGGAGTTGCCAATAGGAAATCTTCTGGTCTGCCGTTATAAGCCGTTTCAGAGCATTCCTCCAAGATATATGTTTGACGATTTGATTTTTGCCACACTCGCAAGAGGGACTTGGACTCTTGCTCCATTTGTATACAGTATAGGCGCCTCTGCCATGCCGCGTTCTAATTCTGTTTTGCGCGCACCAGGTTTTCCTTGCTAAGTCGAAACCTAGTGGTGGGTTGGTGACACATGGCATGTCACACATATCTTCAATTGCATTTAATGGGGTCTTGGTGGACGGTAATTTGGAAGAAGAGAAGAAAGATGGGAAACAGGTTGAAAATTAAGCACTGAAAAAATTAATTTGTGGTGCCCGGTGGTGTAGAGGTACAGCTCTCGTCTACTAATCTAAAGGTTGTGGGTTCGAATCCTACAGCCGGAAGTTCATCAGCCGACAATTTTTAATAAAATACAAATAGTTTGGGTACTTAGGTCGACTCAGCCTTAAATGAGTACTTGGGATTTACAATCCTGAGGTAATAATAGGCGGTTGAAGCGTAGTGCTAGCCACATTACCTTCATTGTATACCGAACGGCTCTAGTATGGCAAGCTGTACCTACCTTGCTACTCCCAAGGCGTTAAACGCTATACACTGAAAAAATTAATTTGTGAATTTAATAACAAAAATGGTTGTTATTTCTTGCCACAGATTATTGTAATACATTTACCACCCATTCTTTAGTATTACAATTTGTTTGTAAAATCGCTGTATGGCTAATTTATACATTTATAGATACATTCCTAAAGCAAAAATCGTAAAATGAGGCAAAACAAGGTGCCAAATACTTCCAATTTTGTTTTTCTCCACTACATCCACTTGCTCTCACTCCACCACCGCCAGATTTATGACGTAGAGGGGTAGCCCGCGCGTCGGTCGGTCGCCTGCCCGCCCGCAAATTACATTAAAAATTAAGCCGTAGATGGCGCTACCGCCGAGACCGAGGCGTTCTTTTATTAAAAGTGTGTGCCCGCAGCAGCAGCAGCAGCGGCGTCAAAGAGAGCAGGGGGTGGGATACCCGGGTAACGGAGACCCGTTTTAATCACCAGATAAAGGCGGCGGTGGTAAAAACAAAAAGCGAAAGTCTCCCTGGGGCGGCCGATGGCGACGGTGACGCTGCTACCCCCTTTTTACCAAGACGCCGTAGAGGTTTGAATTATAAGGGGGAGGTTTGGGTTATTTTGGAGGAAATTTGGACGCGTTTTCGTTTGGGGTTGTATGAGGTAATAATAGGACACTTTTAAAATTTGAAAAATGAAGTAATACCAAGGGAGGGTACAC
The DNA here is from genome assembly GCF_002938485.1 of Sitophilus oryzae. NCBI lineage: Eukaryota > Metazoa > Arthropoda > Insecta > Coleoptera > Curculionidae > Sitophilus > Sitophilus oryzae. The sequence continues at coordinate 500,834 of NW_022146580.1, read as the reverse complement.
AAAGTATTAGGGTATTTTTTACAAAAATGTTTTCTCTTCATATACTTGAGTATTACAGATGTTTTCTTTAAGTTCTGTTATCGTTATGAATGTTTATTCAAACCCGGACTGTATGGTTAGTCTTTAATATTTTTTTAGCCGACCATACCAATAGGTATGGTAGGCTATTAAGATCGGCAAATAAAAAGTTTTTTTAATTTCACTCAAAATGAGTTATTTGGGTCATAAATGACCTAAATACAAAATATTTTCATGGTGTCTGTCTGTCTGTCTGTCCGTCTGTAAACTGCTAAATCGATTTTAACCAAATTTGGCACAAAAATACTGTGGCACCCTTTGAATAAGAAGACTAAGGAAGGAGCATATAAAAAATCTAAGGTACACCGCGATGGGCCTCAAATATGGCCGACTTAAATTCCGGTTTATCAGTGCCATTCTAATTTTATTTAAAAAATGTAAAACTATGATGTAGGGTAGACGTGCGGTAGACTCAATAATTTGTTATTTCATTTTATGTTGTGAATAAATGTTGGTAGTTATTAAAATTGTTATAAAAATATATAATTCTAATAAAAATAGATAAGTTATAATAAGTATTTATTAACACAAACATCCGATACGCTACTGAAGCAGGTAAGTCAAATTAACGTATCAAAATTCTTTGACATCTGATCTTTGAGAAGTAGTAAATAAAAGCTAAAATGCAAGAAAATATATAATTTAGTTAATTTAAGTGAATTTCATAAATGATCGGTTTACTACGCGTATGTATATTATATCGTCACTTACTAGCGAAAAGTTGTTCCATTATTTCACTCAATTTTTGCCAAGATCTACCGCACGCTACACAACCAACTATTTTAGAGTCTTTTTCGATAAATCGCGATAATGTCACTGTTAATTTAAGTTCTGCCACAGTTTCCATCTAGATTTACTACCTTTTAATTCATGAAAATAAGGCTAAAAATAACAGAAATATATATGTATAATAATAATAATATAATTTGACCAAAAATCTCCTTTGCGTTTTTTTTTGCATCTGAGTGTAATTTCTTCTTGATAATTTCTAACCATCCCTTACTCCTAAGGGGTGCATCGAGCGTCGCCTTATATGGCAACCCTGCCCGCAACGACCCTCTCCTCTTAATTAAACGAAATATATTCCGAAACGACTCGATTTTCTTCGGTTAAGTTTACGGTTATGTGTCGATCCGCAGCCGCGATCCCGGCAATGCTGCCACTGCTGCGGCTTGATCGTTACACATCAGCCAGCAGGAAACGTTATTTTTATTCGGCATAAAATTCTAACGACATGTTCTCGAACGAGAGAACAGCTACACTGAGAAAACAATCGGAAAAATAATCAAATATTACCTTAGATATCCTCTTCCTTCCTATTATTCTATGAGAGTATAGTCATCATGTTCTTCATCATGATGAACTCCTAAAGGCTGGTAGGAACGGAGCGCGTACGCTTACTGCAGTATACACGGGCCACTGCCGGCTGAGATCACACCTACAGAGGATGGGACTGGTGGAAGACGCCGACTCTGTATGGAAGATGACGAAACAATGAAGCACGTTATGTGTACCTGCCCCGCTGGGGGCAGGACCAGGTTTGAGGTGTTTGGCAAACCCACGCTAGACTTATCAGACCTAGAAGACATATCACCCTCGGACATAACGGCCTATGTTAAAAGGCTGGGTCTTGAGGGCGAACTTTAATGCTCTTTTTCTATTAAAGAGCTTGTAGAAACTGAGCCACAATAGGCCCTCGCGGCCTCACTGGAGGGTCCCACCTGGGACTCACTCTTAGTAAAATACAAAATACATCATGTTCTTTTGTGTTCTGGCCTCGTGCAGACTATGACCGATCATCTTCTTCATTTGGTCCACCCATAGATTTGGCATATCCCTCTATAAGATGATTTTAGTTTACTTTTCCCTACACAATTAGTTTTTCAAAGTATCATAAATAAAATTGGTTAATTAAGTAATGAAAACTTTTCTCCAAAGTTGGTGTACTATTTTATCTCTAGTTGCTAAAACCTTACAGCAATTTCAAGAAATGCTAAACACATATACCTGGGCATACGAGGCTTTCAGCCTGAAGTTGAACATCGATAAAACTAAAATCATGTGCACTCCCCGGAAAATCATAACAGTGCTATAAAAATCGGAGAAGAACTATTGGAATATGTAGCGGAATTTAATTACCTCGGCAGTTTGATTTCGGAAATCGACTCTGAAATTCAGCACAAACTTAGCAGCGCCTCAAGAGCATTCTGGAAACTAAAAGACAGGGTATTCTACAATCATGACTTGAGTACAAAAACGAAACTTACAGGTTACCGAGTAATAATATTCCCCACCATGTTATATGGAAGCGAGACCTGGGTGCCGCATGCCGTACCGCGTCGGCACACGAATGCATTAAACAAGTTGCAACAAAGACTCAGTTAACGACAATCAAAAAGTAAGGAGGCAACAAAGTAACGAGATTTACAGAGCAAGAGATTCTATTCTTTTCATTACACTGCTGAAAAATTAATTGATTAATATGAACTCTGTTTATTTCGATGAAATACTTTATTTTTCTCAGTGTGGATGCTTAGAGCGTAAGGAACAAGCAATAAGGAGGCAGAGTCGTTAAAACGTCGATGTGGAGGTGAATGGGCTACTTTACCTGCGACTGTTCCTTCGTAATTGGCTACAAACACAGTTGGGGTATATTGGAGTGCGTTATTACTACTAATACCGGAGTTTGCCTTTAATAAAACTGTGCTTTGTTGTACCGGAAAGTTATGAAAAGTTTCAGTAAAAATGTAGTTAAATATAAATGTAATTATTATAAAAATATAACAGATTTATATAAACTAATGTTATAAAATGGCATTTTAATAATGAGCAACATATCTCTCTCTAGAATGATGGAAGAAATTCAACATGACAGGGACAGGCGAAAAAATTCATTGTTGAATATTGGCTAAGATTCACGACAGAACTGATAAACAAAGACAATTTGAAACAGAGAGAGCTACAGAGCAAAAATTAATTGAACAGATACAAATGGTTGTCATTAGGTTATGCCCACTTACTTATTTGTAATTTTAAAAACTTCAGAAGCAATGTTCGCATGGCATTAGATAATCTATACTAATATATAAAATCTTTAAGTGACTGACTCACTGATTAATCACGATCCTGCTCAAACCACTCAACGTAAGAAGCTCAATTTTGGTATACAGGTTGATTCTAGGGTGTAGAGGTTCGATAAGAAGGGATTCACACCCCTCAAATATTACAATATTTTTTATTTAAAAAACGGCCAAGTTTCCGAAAAAACGCTTAAACATGTATATTTTATTTTGTTTTTTAGATATTTTAAGATTTTTTAAAAATGTATACAGGGTATTTCGAAAAATCTGGTCATTGATTAATCACGATCCTGCTTAAAGCGCTTGACTTAAAAAGCTGATTTTTGGAAAACGGATTGACTTTAGGGTGTAGAGGTTCAATAAGAAGGGATTTTTCGAAACTCGAATTCTAAGGGGGCGAAACTATCCCTAAAATATTAAAATATTTTTTATTTAACAACCGGTGAGTTTTTCGGAAAAACTCTTAAACACGTATATTTTATTTTGTTGTTTTACATATTTTAAGATTTTTTTTATAAATTTATACAGGGTGTTTCATAAAATATGACCATTGAGTAATCACGATTCTGCTTAAACTGATTGACGTTTAAAGCTGATTTTTGGCAAACGGATTAACTGTGGGGTGTAGAGGTTCGATAAGGAGGGGTTTCTCGAATCTCAAATTCCAAGAGGGTGAAAACGCCCCTCAAATATTACAATATTTGTTATTTAAAAAACGGTTAGTCTTTCGGGAAAACGCTTGGCCAAGCATAATTTATTTGTTTTTTTTTACATATTTTGAAATTTTTTAAAAAATCATACAGGGTGTTTCGAAAAGTTGGGCAATTTCTTAACCACGCTTAAACTGTTTGACGTAAAAAGCTTATTTTTGGCAAACGGATTTTTCGAAAGTCAAATTCCAACGAGATGAAACTACCCCTCAAATATTACAAAGTTATATGATAATATCGCCATATTGTTTTTTCTCATGCTGACATAAATGTGAGAAAATTTTATCCAGTCTGTATGTTAATGGAAATACTTGCTTTGCTTTATCATCACCATTACAAATGATTAATTCGACGCGAACGAAGTCGCTGGTACACGCTAGTAAATCATATAATTTTGTCCTATATAAAGCAAGCTATCTTAGGTTAATTTATATTTTATGTAAGTAATAACTAGACGAAGATTTTAGTAAAGTTTGTCTCTTTAGAGAGTAACTCTGACGCAGCGAAACACACCCCCTTAATTGCGATTACGCACGATCAATTGCCTCCAAGAAATTTTTCGAAAATATCTCACATTCCTCCCGCATCTTCGATACCCTCACCCTTTTTCTCTATAATTCCCTCGGTCTCTATAATCGAAAATCCGGCTACGCCGAATTAATCCACAACGGAAAACCACCACCGCTACTACCCCACTGGTTCCCCTCATCCCCCTACATCGCTATCTTACTCTCCCTTCCCCTACCCCGATCCAGTTAATTACAAATAATTCGATTTAGCCGAGTGGGTCTGTTAATCTATTGAAATTAGTAGAAAGGCACAGAGAGCAAGCAACACTAGCGCTATGAGCCAATATCTACTGAAATACTGAGGCCTACGTTCTTCTTTATGACGTCATCACTAGCAGGGTTCTTACAGTGCCATACTCTATATAGAGCGTCGGCTACCTCTCGCATGTACTTGTGATGTGTGCCATCAGTGTTTCACAAGTACACGGGACCTACAGTTTATGGCCGAATCCGAACGGCACTATTTGAGAGGCTGTACAAGCAGTGGCGTAGCGTGGGTTAGGGTCGCCCGGGGTGGAGAGCCTCTGTGAGGGAAGTTTGCCGCCCCTACAGGATCCGTCCGCCGCCTTTATAACAATTTTTTGTCGCCCCACACATACTTGGAGTGTCGCCGCACGGGGTGGTGGGGGTGGGGGGTTGGTAAGGGGTTATGGGAGGGGCTTAAAAATTAAAAATAATTGTAACTCCAAAATTACAGTAGCTAGCGAAACGCGGTTTTCAATTTAAGATTAGGAATAATATTTGCAACAAAATTTGTAATAACATCAAAATCAGTCAAAGTCGCAGTTTTTGAGATATTCCGTGTTTCCGTAGTCCGTTTTTGAGAAAATCCGTGTGGAGAACTCCAAACTCCCATCGGACGCGACCCCAGGTGGCGGATAGCGGACCAAAATTGGAAAAAATCCTTTACTTTGAAACTAAAAGAACTGCCTACCAACTTTTTATTAACATGTTTTAGTATGGGCGGCTAAATTTTTTTTATACGAAATAAAATATGTAAATTCTCAAAATGTGTAGCTCAGACGATTGTGGTGTAGCTGTGTAATCACTAAAGCAAATATGTAGCTAAGTACACTATTATGTAACTTGTGGCAACCCTAATCATTAGTAGTACACATAGGTACATTGCTAAGAAGAAGCTAAACAAATTAAGCAAAGAAAAGTCCTCTTACTTTGGATACCAGCCCACCAAGCATTTTCTGTAGGGAAAATTGGGAACATCTCCTCTTGGAGATTGGATTTGGAATTGGAAACTACTCCTCATCACTGAGTGCGTCAAGACGACAAAAATTCATACCACAAACTTTGGTACTACTGATATCATTAGAGAGACACAAAAGATGTATAAGGCTACGGTGGTTAACTTATCCCTCCCATACAATATACAAACGCTAGGGCTCTAATATTACAGGAGGTATTGGCTAGAGACCACACACCACCTAAAGCGAGCAAACGTTGACTCTGGGTCCCTCGCCGCGAGATGGCGTTAATAATAGCCACCCACTGCCAGGCCAAGCCGCGTCTTTTGGCAAATGTACTGAGCCGGTAAATGGTGTGTGAGATGGTGAGAAGGAGAAGCCGCCGCCTCCGTTAGAGGGCGCTACAGCGGGTCAAGTCGTCGTTTACCCTCGCGCTAGCCCTATCTGCCCGCGTCTGGAAGCAGTGGCATCCCTTGCCGGTCCTGCCGCGGGCTACAATTAGATATCTTTGTGCCATAATTCAAGTGTAATCTCTGCCGGGCCGCCTGGCTGCTGGATGAACGCATTTTGAGGGCCAAGGAGGGTAAGGAGGATGTGGAGGAGGATTCCTAATTCTCTGATTTACATATCGGTAGTGAAGAAAATCTTTAAGGGTATATTTTTCATTTTATTGAGATTATGGAAAGCACTGTTCATTAAAATGTTGTATCCTATGTTATAGGGCTTGTTTCTTTCTACAATTTCCTGTTTCACAATGTACCGTTTGGTCCGGGAAGGGTTTATAGTTTCATAGTTGTCGATTTTCGAAAGAAATCAGTGCCTGTATATTATTTCGTATACTTTATTGATTTTATGGAATATATAAATATATATTTTATTGATTTTATGGAGAAAAATTAAAATGTTGTATCCTATGTTATAGGGCTTGTTTCTCTCTACAAAATCCTGTCTTACAATGTACCGTTTGTGTTCGTGAAGGGTTCATAGTTTCATAGTTGTCGATTTTCGAAAGAAATCAGTACATGTATATTATTTCGTATATTTTTCATTTTTTTTTTCTGGAAAGCACTGTTCATTAAAATGTTGCATCCTATGTTATAGGGCTTGTTTTGTTGCTATATTTTTTTTAGAATTAAGAATGTTTTGAATTAGTATTTGTTACTAGTAGTATTTATCTTATCTATACAGGGTGAGTCTTAAAATAAGTGCAAATATTTATGGGACTAATAGATTAAAAAAACATATTTTCTCTTTACTCGTTTTTCAAATAAGTCCAAAATAACCGAGTTAGTTATTATTCTTTAAAAAATTAAAAAAAAATATTTTTTGCATAAATTTTGAGAACCACTGTGAAAAAATCCCAATTTTTTTTTAAAATTCTTAATTTTCAAAAAAAAATTTCTCGGAAAAAAAAATCATAATCGTGTTTCTGGGGTAGAAATACACTACCCCTAAAATATTTGCACTTATTTAAGACTCACTCTGTATATTATATTAGTTGACAAAAAATAAGATGAATAAATCTATACCTATGTTTATATGAAAGATCTTTCCTACCCTAAAAATAAAACACACTTTCTTCAAACTAACTCCAAGAAAGGAAAACACAGCCCAAACTTCTCCAAATTATTGATTTCCACGACAAAAACCAATTGAGACTCCTCATCGAACAGCCTGGCAAAAACTTTGGCCTCATTTAAGTTTGATACTTACTTCCCCAAAAAGTTTTTAAGCTCGTTTTGATCGATTCGACAAGGTCACGAACTAGAAATGAGACTCGGTGGGCCCCAAAGTTATCCCGCTGTTGATTCTTTAAATCCCAATGGGGCAGGGGAGGAGGGTACAAGTAGAATGAAAAATTTAGATTACATTAAGAAGGGGACCATGCCTTCCTTACGTCTAGGCCTCCTTGATTTGTACAAATCGGCTAATTAGATTTTTAGAGAATTAATTGATTTTTTCAGTGACGTTCCGTATGAATTTTTATTGGTTTTTGTGTATTTTTTTACCCTTGTTTACTTTTTTGTTAGGCTGGCTTTTTAGATTGTTGAGTCCTTGATTTAAGTAAGGACACTCTTCGAATTGTCACGGGTTTTTGACAGGGCACTGTCCCATCAATAAATACCTCAGAAGATCAAAATATTAATGTCATGAGAAACTATAAATACTGGGGAGCCAAAATTTCAAGGGATGGTAAAAAGAAACACTCTGGATAAAGCCATTAGGGACAGAAACGCTCAGGGAAGGACGGCAATCTCTATGTTAAATAGTGTCTTGTGGGATAGTAACATCTATGAATCCAACAAAAGTCAAATATATAGCACTATGGTTAAAAGCATCGCTTGCTATGGCAGCTAAAAGATAAGGCCGTTTGCACCCTGGAATCCTGGAAGCGACAGAAATGGATTTCTGGAGACGGGCCGCAGGTAAATCCAGAAGAGAAAAATGTACGAACAACAGAATTCGAGAAATTGTAGACGTCAATCGAACAATAGCTGATGACATAAGAAAGCAACAATTAATACGGTATGGCTACGTACAAAGAATGTCAGAGGAGAGGTTTCTAAAACAGATCATCAACTGGACACCAGAGCGGGACGACGAAAAAGGGGTAGACCACGTAAGACCTGGAAAGAAGGAATAGACAATAAGCTAAAAGAACGAGAGCTCAAAGACGTCCTCTGGCTAGATAGGGAGCAATGGCGACTGAGTCGGAAGACGTCGAAGAAAGTTTTAAATCAGATTTTTATATATATATATATATATATATATATATATATATATATATATATATATATATATATATATATATATATATATATATATATATATATATATATATATATATATATATATACAGGTGTCCCAGAAATGAGTGCAGATATTTTAAGAGGTGGTAGATCTGGTCAAAATAAACATATTTTCTCTTTTACCATTTTAAAATAAATTGAAAATAACTGAGTTATTTAACTTTGAAAATTTTAAAAATAATAATCGCAACATTTTGAGAACCGCCGGCAGGTATTGCCAACTATTATCCAATTACCCGGATCAAGCCCGGATTTCAGTTAATTCGACGCACTGTGTTGCCATATGGACAAGAAAGTATATGTTTACAAGTAAGTCATAAAATCACAACACCTGAGGAGTTTGCAGAGATGCATTACATTTTTAAGATTGTGATATTATTACATAAAAATAAATTAAAAAGTTAAATGTTTAAAAGTTAAATTAAAAAACTTACCCAACATTAAAAAGATACTTATGACAGATCGATGTAACTGCGACAGTTCTTTTTTTCGATACACACTTAACTAAAATATACACTTCATTGCTGCTGCTTACTTGTACGTGCTATTATAAAACTGCTAAAAATAACAGTCCCCATTTTTAACTTCTAACACATTATTTTCGTATAGGCTTCATCACAATTTGAACCACTGATTTACAAAACACCTTGAAAAGCACACATTACACATTACTTTGAATATCTTTCTGAATGAATAAATGTTGAGAATTATTGTCTCTTACCGCCACTTTACGAACCACTTTCAATCTAAGAAAATACATTTTCACTCAACAATTTTAAATACGTATTTTGCTTTTTCGCTATTTTTTCGATGTATTTCGACAATTCCGTCAACAGTCCAACCGTCGGCCAAGACAGCCACGCATCACTGGTTGGTAATTGCTCACTGCTTCTTTGTCGCGCCGGCGTGTCGAGCTTGCGTCATGCGAGGTTGCCGTAGTTTCAACAATTTCAAGACACTCGAAGCAATCAAATTCTTATTAAATTTTAAAAATAAAACAGAAAAACATGAAAGGAAACAAACAAAACACAAAAGAATTGATTATTGATAAGGTCACAAAAAAGAAATTTCTAAAATGTTTATCGTAATTCAGAATTCAATATATCGAAAACAGCCCGACGAATAATCAATTCATTTTTGTTTTGTTTGTTTCCTTTCACGTTTCTCTGTTTTGTTTTTAAAATTTAATACGAATTTGATTGCTTCGAATGTCTTGAATTTGAAATTGTTGTAACTACGGCAACGTTGCTTAACATCGTCGTCTGACGCAAGCCTGCCACGACGGCGCGGCTCAAAGGACCAGTTCACACGTGGCACTCTTGGCTGACGCGCGACGTTTGGGCTGTCAAAATACATCGAAAAAATAGCGAAAAAACAAAATACGTATTTAAAATTGTTGAGTGAAACATGTCTTAGATTGAAAGTAGTTCGTAAAGTGGCGATAAGAGACGGTATTCAAAGTAATGTGCGCTTTTCAAGGTGTTTTGTAAATCAGTGGTTCAAATAAAACAGGTGAGTTTTTCGGAAAAACTCTTAAACATGTTTATTTTATTTTGTTGTTTTACATATTTTAAGATTTTTTATAAATTTATACAGGGTGTTTCATAAAATATGACCATTGAGTAATCACGATTCTGCTTAAACTGCTTGACGTTTAAAGCTGATTTTTGGCAAACGGATTGACTGTGGGGTGTAGAGGTTTGATAAGGAGGGGTTTCTCGAATCTCAAGTTCCAAGAGGGTGAAAACGCCCCTCAAATATTACAATATTTGTTATTTAAAAATGGTTAGTCTTTCGGGAAAACGCTTGGACAAGCATAATTTATTTGTTTTTTTTTACATATTTTGAATTTTTTTTTAAAAAATCATACAGGGTGTTCCAAAAAGTTGTGTAATTTCTTAACCACGATTCTGCTTAAACTGCTTGACGTAAAAAGGTTATTTTTGGCAAACGGATTTTTCGAAAGTCAAATTCCAACGAGATGAAACAAATATTACCAAGTTATATAATAATATCGCCATATTGTTTTTTCTCATGCTGACATAAATATGAGAAAAATTTTTCCAGTTTGTATGTTAATGGAAATTCTTGCTTTGCTTTATCATCACCATTACAAATGATTAATTCGACGCGAACGAAGTCGCTGGTACACGCTAGTTGATTAATATAACAGTAGTATTGCTTGATGAGTAATACTGTTAACATTATCACTATATCCGCTTGTGAAAATTATTAATTGACCCGATGTCAACAAAAGTATGGTCCACGCACATTATTTGAAAGCAATGTTCTTTTATTGTTGTTAAGAAAAATCTGCAAACGATACTTTTATTAGCACCCAGGATAGTTTGAATAAATCCATTCAACTAGTATTTATTTTTCAGAGATTTAGACAATTAAAATTAGAAAAACTAAAACCAAATTCGTTAACCAAACTTTGTTACAGATTACAGTATAAAAGTTACTTCACCATAACCAGAAATAATAAATAATTAGACGATTTTTTAATAATTTTGTGTATGTTTTGTTCATGAGGCGCAATACCGTGGATTATAAGCCGATAAATGGTAGACCGCTAGTTAGTAACTGTTTTATACGGTTTTCAGTATATTTTAATTAATAATATTAGACAATGATTAAAACCAAATATTCTTGTGTAACCTTCGAGGAATAGCCAATTTAATTTACCATCGGTAACTGTTTATATATCAATTTTTCCAAGTTTACTTATTTTTCTGAAGCCAAAACTACCTTTGACCTTGATTGCATTGTGCTATTTCACAAAATAGCACGATAAATATAAGCCCGTCTTTTAAAAATTAGTTCCCACGTTTCCTAAAATTGATCGAGAACCGCCGTGATTGGTTGTTTGTTTTTTATTGTTAACCCAGATTAACAATAAAAAACAAACAACCAATCTCGCGTCTCGATCAATTTTAGGAAACGTGGGAACTAATTTTTATAACACGGACTTATATTTATCTTACTATTCCCAGAAATGTTTTACGAAGTATTTCCAGAAATATTTCACATGTTAGTATTTCGAAGAGTAGGCCAGTATATTTAATGAAATAAACTGGACCCCTTTTATCTCTAATCCAAACGTAAACGTTTATTTAATTCTAATTCACCGCTATTATGCGAAAAAAGACCTCAAAAGGCTCCCCATTTACCGCGTTCACACAAAAACCGACACCATTACAAACAATTGCCTTTTTTCGACACCCTCCGTTCACACAATTATTCTTTCGCTCGTTTTCCTCATCTCTTAATTGTCCTCTTCTCGCTCGTATGTAGATGTAAAACGGCTTGGAAAAAGCGTGAAAGAATTTTCCGCCGTTTTTCCCCTGTTTTCACTTGATATGAATGCGAAGTGGATGGTGTAGGTGACGAAGGAAAACATCCAGTTTGGTTTTCGAGAGAGAAAAATGTGGTGGAAAGGTTTTTAGAGGTTCGCGAGGACACCTGTAGAGTTCCGAAGAAAATATAAGTTGGTATGGAGCTTTTTACGTATTTATTTATCGAAAAAAAATATGAAAATATTCTACATAAAATTTCCTGACTTTTTGATAGTTTTATGACTATAATTTTTACTATTTTTCTAAGACCCGTGAAAATGTGTAAAAAACAGCGAAATATTGGCACCCATTTTGTTAAAAGTCCTGTTACTCATACTCACTAATTGAAAGGCATAGAATAAGAAAATATAGGCCTTTGCGAGTATAGTATTAGTTGTAGGAGAAGTTTTAACCATCAAAAATAGCTCAAAAACAAGGGTTTAAAAATGTATTTTCAACTTCTTTCACTGCGATTTTCGTCATATCACTAATTTTGTTAAAACTGCTATTATTCACTAATTAAAAGGCGTAGAATAAGAAAATTTGGCAGAAAGCCATTGTAGTCTTACAAGAACAATAAACAATTGATTTTGGGGAAGTGTCAATCCATCACCAAAAATGATTCAAAAGCAAGGGTTCAAAAAACGTATTTTTTTCACAAAACCAGGATATCTAAACCTTCCAGGGTGTTCATACTGGAATACATAATACACTCCTTAAAAATTTGGCATAAATCAAGAAATTATTAAAAAAAATCCCATGCGATTCAGCTTTTTTCAGTTGACACCGTATGTATAATTCATCTTCTCCTAAAACCATTAAGTAATCATAAGCTCGTATCCGACAATAAAACGCTCTCCGCGCCATTAAATACCGGCCATAGAAGAATGTATCGCATATTTTTCCATATTTTTACTTAACCCTTGTCCCAGGACACGCTGCAGAGCCGGCAAAAAGGACAAACAAGCGGCGAGCCCTTTTACAAAAATCCGACGGCTTTTTTTATTGGGCCGGCCGTTAGAGGGCGCCCTTTATGTCATCGTTCGGCCACTCGACCGGAGCCGTTCCGGAATTTATTTGTCTGGAAAAGTGTTTATGCGATTCCGGGGATTTTTTCCGGGAGCAGGATTTTTTATGCTCGTGTGCGGTTTTTGTGATGAAGCCGGTATAAGCGTGCCAATAGATTTCTGTTTCTGTATGTATGTAGAATGTATGACAGGTTAATCGCCGTATCCTTACAGGTCTATTTTGTATGAAATAAAAAATAATTCTCAACAATAACCCTATAAAATAATCAAAGTAACGCATATTTCCTGTCAATTTTCTCAAAATCACAAAAGAACGAAGATCTACGTTTCCGATTACTTCTTCCCAAGTAACAAAATTCCGACTTCACACAGCCATCACCAATTGCATTGTTTTTGTTTCCCCATGGTTGAATATAGTAATATTTGACGACGAATATTTTTAACTCTAACCTCAAAATATCGCGAATCGGCATGAAAAACAACTTTTAGCACACGACGTACTATGTCGCCTCAAGCAACGTCGGGGGGTCGCTTAGACGTCGATTCGACGTTGTCCAGCAACGTTGGGTTGCTCCTGACGACGTAGTGATTACGTTGAATAACGTAATTTTGCTATTTGGGTTTGATTTGATTGGACGGTTGGTTGCGTATTGCAATGTATTCTATTTTCGCAGACGCCTGGCGATCTTGGCGTAATGTCTCGTATGACCTTGGCATGACACGGCCTTGAATTTTTACTCCCACCGCACGTAAAGAAGTTTCGCTTCAAAAGTCTAAAAAATACAATAAATTGATTGTAAAATAATCTTGGAAACACTGTAGAATGAAAATGGTAATATCTAAGAAACAAGAGATAAAGAGTGACAGGAAGCTTCTAGGGTTGAGGACGAAATGCCGCTTTAATGTGTATATCATAAAACGATTATGGCGCACTAGAATTCAGTTTCGCCAGCCCGGAGAGTCATCAATCAAAATGTCAGAGGTCTCGAGCTTTAGCACTATAGTCGTTGTCTTCGTAGGTCGAGGCCCGGATCTGTCAAGTCTGGCGATAAAGATTCCGTGGAGAGCGTGAATAAAGTCAACTAAATGTGAAGTCAGAGTGGTATTAAACTAAATCAATTTTCTATTTTTTTTGGATTATTAATTGTAAGGAGAGAAGAAGGAAATTCCAAGGCATTTCAACATCCTTCGAGTGTCTTTCAAATCCTTCAATTGAATAGCTGTTAGTAAGAATTTTACTAAATAAATACCCAAAAATCTCCATACCTACTTACATATTTCCTTTAGCACTCTACAGGTGTCCTCATAACCCTCTAAAAATCTTTTTTCCTCATTTTTCTCTCTTGAAACCTAAACTGGATGTTCTCCTTCGTCACCTACACCATCCACTTGGCATTCATATCAAGCGAAAACAGGGGAAAAACCGCCGGAAATTCTTTCACACTTTTCCCGAGCCGTTTTACATCTACATACGAGCGAGAAGAGGACAATTAAGAGATGTGGAAAACGAGCGAAAGAATAATTGTGTGCGCTGAGGGTGTTGGAAAAAGGTAATTGTTTGTAATGGTGTCGGTTTTTGTGTGCGAACGTGGTAAATGGGGAGCCTTTTGCGGCCTTTTTCGCATAAAATTGCGGTAAATTAGAATTAAATAAACGTTTGCGTTTGGATTAGAGAGGAAGAGGTCAGTTTATTTTATTAAATAAACTAAAAACGCTAACCTCCAAGATATTAACTTGTGAGGGATTACGTTTCCTTTTTTGTTGTAAACTTCTTAATTTATGCATTTTATAAGTTTCATAGCACAGTATTTTTCTCTTAGCAATGTCGTTCTAAGGCTGTCTTTGCCCGCAAAGGTCAGCAGCACATAAGTAATAATCTAAAAGGAAATAGAATATCTAAGAGCTAAAAGACAGATAAGGTATTGGGAATACCGTTAGATGAAACAGCTGCGAGACATAGATTAGCCCCAAAAATGTCATCTGTGTCAAGAAAAGGTTGCACCATACCTGGCGGGCCATGTGGTCTCCTCCCAGGAAGTTGCAGTGGATCCACATAAGACTAAGACAGTGGAAGAATGGCCAAGGACAAATATGAACTACGGAGCTTTTTGTGATTCACTAAACCATTGACCGGACTTACCAAAAGAGAGACGCGTTTCTATTGGGATTCAGATTATGACGAATTATTCCAAAATTTGAAAAAGACCCTGATTAGTGCGCCCATACTTAGCTACCCTCTTGGTAATGTAAACTTTATATTGGATACCGACGCTAGTAATGTTGGATTAGGCGCTGTTCTGTCTCAGATCCAGGATGATCATAAAAAAGTAGTTTGATATTTTAGTAAGACCTTGTCAAAACCAGAAAGTAAATACTGTGTGGCCAGACGAGAATTACTAGCATTAGACAAAGCAGTAAAACACTACAAGTACATCTATGAAAGAAAGTTTTTGTTAAGAATAGACCGTGCTGCTTTGGTGTGGCTGTTACAGTTTAAGAATCCTGAAGATGGATTGAACGATTACAGGAATTTGACTTCGACACAGAACATCAAGTTGGGGTAATGCATCAAAATGCCGATTCACTTTCCAGAAGACCTTACGCTAATGATTGTAAGCATTGTTGTGTAACGTT
Source organism: Sitophilus oryzae (assembly GCF_002938485.1). Classification (NCBI taxonomy): domain Eukaryota; kingdom Metazoa; phylum Arthropoda; class Insecta; order Coleoptera; family Curculionidae; genus Sitophilus; species Sitophilus oryzae. The sequence continues at coordinate 485,388 of NW_022146580.1, read as the reverse complement.
TTTAGTTCGTTACATGTATTTGATTATGATATATGATGTCTGGCGTATCATCACCGGATTCCCTATCGTTCAAGCCGGATAATTTATTTGACACGCTTGGCGTAATTTTTACGTTCCCTAGTCGCCAACCCTGTTATCGTTTGACACAACCCTGTTATCGCTATGAGGAGGCGCTGTCAACATCGCTTCTGTTAACTCTCTGTGCTGTGGACTGACTTTTGCTTTTAGCGCTCTGTAGCCTAACCTAACCATCCCGGCTCTTAGAAATGGTGATTATTTAAATCTTGCTGTATAATCTGAATCAGCTGCTATTTCAAAGCAACAGGTAAAGATGAAATATTATCCTTTTAGATTCGATATTATTACTGCATATTTTCAGGGTAGAGTTACGGATGTCCCAACTTAACTTGTATTTGTATTTTGCTGGCACATTGGTGTTCTTTCGTTTTGTCCTCCAGAATGTTACTTGGAAGAAAGGCCAGTTTCTTTGTTTATTATTGAGCCCTCGGAAGTAATTCGAGGTAGGTTTATTTTGTTTATTATACCTTGTATGGTTTTAAACAAGAGTTTCATATTTTTAGGGCCTAAGGTACGGGCATTATCCAAGGTCCTAGTAGTGTTTTAAGGTACGGGTAGTGTTCCCCTGTACCGTTATCTTATGGACGGACTGTGTCCAAGGTATGGGCAGGTGTCCCATATATATGTATTCCTAGTAGTGTTCCAAGGTACGGGTAGTGTTCCCCTGTACCGTTATCTTATGGACGGACTGTGTCCTAGGTATGAGCAGGTGTCCCATATATATGTATTGATTCCAAGGTACGGGCATTATCCAAGGTCCTAGTAGTGTTCCGAGGTACGGGTAGTGTTCCCCTGTACCGTTATCTTATGGACGGACTGTATCCAAGGTACGGGTAGTGTTCTCCTGTACCGTTATCTTATGGACGGACTGTATCCAAGGTACGGGTAGTGTTCCCCTGTACCGTTATCTTATGGACGGATTGTGTCCAAGGTACGGGCATTATCCAAGGTCCTAGTAGTATCCAAGGTACGGGTAGTGCTCCCTTGTACCATTATCCTATGTACGGATGTCCTGTGGACGAGTGTCCCCAGTAGGATTGATTTTTCTTACATATAAAGTGCCACAGCGTGGATGTAGCTTAAGCCCCATGCTGCTTCGTTCCTATCTATAAGCTAGTTAGTAGTTACGGCTGTATCAATTCATGGTGTCCTCATTCTGGCCCCTTTTGTTGTATGGGATGGCCGAGTACAGAGATGCAAGCCCACCTCACGCTGTTACTGTTTGAAGCAAGGTTACATAAAGAACAGCTAAGTGTGGATTTAAGTTCTAGTTTTACATTTAACATTTAAAACATTTTCAGTCTTAAACAATAACGTACATCTTAAGTAATATCGTACAGACTATGTTTAGTGGTTAGATTGTTAAGAACATTCATGTCGATTTAATATTTAAAATATGATTTAGATCTTAGGTTTCATTACATTACGTCTTGTAATGGTATTACTTTCATAGATATTTAGTACAACTCTTAACACCATTTTTTTTACATATAACCACTATATATTTATTAGAATTCTACAATGTCATGTACCAGCAAAGAACATCATAAAATATAGTCATTAGTTTTAAGTAATATACAACTGTGTTTTCTTTCTTTGTATATGCCTGGCGCCTAATATCTATATTTTTTTGTTTATTGTTATTGATTAGTTTTCTCTCCAGTGAAATACCTTATCCACGACTGCTCTCCGATGAAAAGCTGCCGTTCGCAGTGGTAATGTTGATAAAAAAAACGCTACAGTTGTGTAAGCAAAAGAGAAATAAGCGAAACTCTTAAGAACAACTGTCTTTGTACAATACAATTTAATCCTTGTTAATACACTTTTTTAATAAATAAGTTTCAACATGGCAACACCTTGATGGTGTTCAGTAAGGTTTTTCAATTTGTATTACTTTTCTGAGGTTATTCTTATTAGTATATATTATTTCTATTATTCGCGTACTTATAAATTATTATTATTAACTGAATTTATAGACGCCTCTAGCTTTCAAGGCACTAACTGGAAACTTTCCGTGATTCTCTCTAACAAAGTTATTTACAGAAAATTGGTAAAATCACGTGTATATCTTCCTGCGAGCGCCGGAACTGACCTCTTACCGTCGATTACGTGAGGGTTACAATGCCATAAAGCCTCCCCCAAGGCTCGTTTCGTACAGTAAAAAAGCCAGACCGGAGATGTTTAGCTCTGTTTAGATTTTTATTAACGCACGACTCTTGAAAAAGAAGTGGTGACATAATAGACGATTTTTTTCCTTGTATGGATAATAATTTCTTGTTTTTTGTTGCTATTGGATGTTTCATTATATGGAGTAACCAACAATAATTGAAATAATGTACAGAGTCTGTTCATTTTCTCAAAGTGGGGGCTCACATATCAGCATAATTGACTATATCAATTAGATTTAAATGTGATTAATAAAAACCAACGTCAAACCACTATAAAATTGTTTATTAGTGACCGGTTTTGGCTATTTTGGTGGCGTATAATAAATAACATTCAGGGTGAAATTTAAAAAAAAACAAAAAAAAACGCTTTATTGTACAAAGAGCCAAAACAGCTTCATCGACAAAGCATTCACAAGCACAAAAACAAATATACAAATAATAAAAAAATGTCATACAATACAAATCAATTCAAAAAAAAATTACGTCATTAAAATTACAAATAAAACATACATGAACATTGCAGAACACAGGCGTATCTAGAAAATTTTACAAAAGGAAAACTGTAAATGGATAAAATCATGTTATGTATCATAAAATCAAGAGTTATAAAATATTAAATATTAAATACTAGACCTTTAACCAGTGTGTGAGATGATCAAAATTTTAAAATTCAAAATTGTTGATGATTAAACATCAACAAAAAAGTCATTTACCGCATATAGGGCTCTCTCCAGTAAGTATGATTTCAGAGCTTTGCGAAATGCGGGAAAGAATGAAAGTGACTTGATATTCGAAGGCAAATAATTGTTACATTTTCTTGGCATTGTACAGTATTGAGCCCTTAACTAGTTCTGAGCTCGGGGTTGGCAGATAAATATCGTGCTCCGCATTCCTAAGTGGATAGTTGTGAGAAGGCCTTTCCGGAATAGCAGATATGTGCTTGCGGATTAAGCAAACGGATTCAAAAATGAATAAGGAAGGAAGAGTCAGTATTTTGAAATTTTTAAAGAAATTCTGGCAGTGAGTTCTAGTGTTTAGTCCCAATAAATATCGAACTGCTCTCTTTTGAAGTTTGAAAATACGATCAAACTTTGTCGCGCAGCAAGTACCCCAGAATGGAAGGGCATAACGAAGATGCGACTCAAAAAGGGCATAATAGACCATTCTAGAGGTTGATGAGTTAAGTTCCTTAGGAACTGATCTTAGCGCAAAACGGGCAGCACTTAGTTTCTTTGATAAAGCTTCGATGTGCAAGTCCCATTTTAACGAGTTGTCTACAACAAGTCCTAAGAATCTCACAGAGTCCTCCAGAGACATCAATAGTGGTGTTATTAAGTACAAAAGGTTGTACAGTACTTTTATATGACAAAACTTTAGTTTTTGAAAGGTTGAGGCATAGGTGATTAGAAACGCACCAAAATTTTCAGTTAAAAAATATAATATCTTAAAAACGTGACAACATCGGTAGTATTTTAAAATTAGAGGCACAAATTACAGAAAAATTTCGGTGGCTCTCAAAATCGTTTCAAAAAAAACATTTTTTTTTAATTTTCAAAGTTAAATAACTCGGTTATTTTGGACTTATTTGAAAAATGGTAAAAAGAAAATATGTTTCTTTTATCGAGATCTACCAGCTCTAAACATATTTGCATTTGTTTAAGACTCATCCTGTATAAATAGTATTAAAGGAGCCCTACGCGTAACGATATGATCTACATGCCAATTCGCACGGTTCAGATCTTAAGACCAAATCAGTAACGTTCAGATGTTATAACAGATAATTTCGTCACTCTATAGTCTAGTACAGTTCCCGTCAAGTCTGTGGTCTGTGCAGATAAAAATATTCAGCATGTTGAAAGATCGCAGATCTCATCTCTTCGATGAGATATTTGATTGAACTCTATAATTTTCTTTATATAAGATTAAATTAGAGTTAACTGCTCCCTGTTTTGTTTGTTTATTAACTCTCTGTCGTTTCATTATACTTTTGGCATTATTTCTGTTTCTATGTTATGATCCATATCTCATGAAAATTGACAAAAATATCCTCTGCCGCGCTTCGCAACTTTTATACTTCTGTTTTTATATTCTTATTTTGCCTTTTTTAAATTAAAACCACTCAAAACCAGCCCAAAAAACCCTCCTCACTTATTACAACGGCGCCATAAACCAGTCCTCTGCCATTTCCTTTGCCTCCACGCTAAATTGTAGACACAGTTAGTGCAATCGTATCCCCAAGGAGAGAAAGGCAGGAAACGGGGTCGTGGTTGGCCCCCAGAAGGGGGGATAATCGCGGGGTGGCAGGAAAACCGCCCCCTTTTATGGTTCCTCAGTACGCGGCGGTGTGTGTCCTCTCTTAGCCTGCGGGGCTGTAATCGTGTGTCTTGATTAGCGCCCTTTTCGTATATTGTAAGAATCGTGAGCAGTTGCTGTGTTTTAGCCCTCCTTTTGAACTTTCCGCGGTGTTGTTTTAAGTCGTATTATTGTGAAAATTCCACACGTGTAATTTTTAACCAATCAAAACGTGTTTTTTTGACAAATCACCATGGCAACGGATAAATTTTAGTGATTTTTTTTTCCTTGTGGCCACCCAACAGCAAATTATACTGGAAATTTTTTGACGTTTATACTGGCAGAATATCTTTTTGAGAGTCTGGTTTTTATTTGTTTGCATGATAATTTTGATACATTTCAATTACAAAGCTGAGATGTTTTCTATATTCTTTGGACACCTTTCTTCTTAATGGCGAAAATGTAGGACTTGGAATGGACTGAATTAAATATCTATGTCTAATGAAATATATACAGGGTGTCCCAGAAATAAGTGCAAATATTTTAACTGGTAGTACAGTTCAACCCCAGAAACACGCCTATGAGGTTTTTTTTGCGAAAAAAAAATGTTGAAAATTTAAAATTTTTCTTGACATTTTCCGGGAAATTTGAAAAAACTTTTTAGTGCCACTTGTTTATTCACCTGAGATTTCCCTACGGTGTATCTAAACCTTGCAGTGTTGCAACCTCCTATGTTATCCACATTCTACATAGTTCGGCGGAACATAGTTCTACATTTATAAATTCATAGACAAATTTCTACTCAAAAAATTAGTTAGGAATGTTAAATTTAATCTTTTATCAGTGCTCATTATCAATAATGATAGAAAAAAAACACATTAATTATTTTTAGTACTTACCCTTTCAATGAAAACTTAACAAAAACCACCGAATATTAACTAAAACATTACGTTTATGACGTTTACGAAAATCTTTGTTATGCTGCAAAATAACTTTATTTTGGAATAAATTTAATAAAATGATTCATATTATTCACAATCAGGTCACAAAAAGAAATTCCTAAAATGTTTATCGTAATTTAAAATTCAATTCAAGAAATTTAGAAAACAGCCCAACGAATAATCGATTCATTTTTGTTTTGTTTGTTTTCTTTCATGTTTCCCTGTTTTATTTGAACCACTGTTTTACAAAACACCTTGAAAAGCGTACATTACTTTGAATACCTTGCTGAATGAATAAATGTTGAGAATTATTGTCTCTTATCGCCACATTACGAATTACTTTCAATCTAAGAAAATACATGTTTCACTCAACAATTATTGACAACGTATTTTGTTTTTTCGCTATTTTTTCGATATATTTCGACAATTCCATCGACAGCCTAACCGGTCGTTCTTCTCTGGCCTAACCGTCAGCCAAGAACCGCCGCGTGTGAATTGGTCCTTTGAGTCGCCGGTCGCCGCGCCGTCGTGGCGGGCTTGCGTCAGACGATGATGTTAAGCAACGTTGCCGTAGTTACAACAATTTCAAATCCAAGACATTCGAAGCAATCAAATTCGTATTAAATTTTAAAAATAAAACAGAGAAACATGAAAGGAAATAAACAAAACAAAAATGAATTGTTTGTTCGTCGGGCTGTTTTCGATGTATTGAATTCTGAATTACGATAAACATTTTAGAAATTTCTTTTTTGTGACCTTATCAATAACCAATTCATTTGTGTTTTGTTTGTTTCCTTTCATGTTTTTCTGTTTTTTTTTAAATTTAATAAGAATTTGATTGCTTCGAGTGTCTTGAATTTGAAATTGTTGAAACTACGGCAACCTCGCATGACGCAAGCTCGACACGGCGGCGCGACAAAGGAGCAGTTACCAGTGATGCGCCGCTCTCTTGGCCGGCGGCCGACGCGACGATTGGGCTGTCGATGAAATTGTTGAAATACATAGAAAAAATAGCGCAAAAACAAAATACGTATTTAAAATTGTTGAGTGAAACATGTATTTTCTTAGATTGAAAGTAGTTCGGAAAGTGGCGGTAAGAGACAATAATTCTCAACATTTATTCATTCAGAAAGGTATTCAAAGTAATGTGTGCTTTTCAAGGTGTTTTGTAAATCAGTGATTCAAATTGTGATGAGGCCTGTATGAAAATAATGTGTTAAAAATGGGGACTGTTATTTTAGTAGTTATTATAATAACTACAGCATGTACAAGTAAAGCAGCACAGTGAAGTGTATTTTAATTAAGTGTATATCGAAAAAGAGAACTGTCACAGTTACATCGATCTGTCATAAGTATCTTTTTTAATTTTGGGTAAGTTTTTTAATTTAACTTTTTTAACACATTTTTTAACACATTATTAAACATTTAACTTTTAATTTATTTTATGTAATAATATCACAATCTTAAAAATGTAATGCATCTCTGCAAACTCCTCAGGTGTTGTGATTTTATTACTTACTTTTAACATATACTTTCTTGTCCCTATGGCAACACATTGCGTCGAATTAACTGAAATCCGGGCTTGATCCGGGTAATTGGATGTAGTTGGCGATATTTGCCGGCGGTTCTCAAAATGTTGCGATTATTTTTTACATTTTTAAAGTTAAATAACTCGGTTATTTTCCATTTATTTTAAAAATGGTAAAGAGAAAATATGTTTATTTTGACCAGATCTACCACCCCTTTAAATATCTGCACTCATTTCTGGGACACCCGGTATAATATTTAGACACTATTTTATTCACCTTTTTTCATTAATTTATTGTTAATGTATTTGTACCAGATTTCTCCTTACCCAACAAATATCATAAACCGACTAGGCCATAAGTTAAGAAGGGCACGGGCACACCAGCGATCCGACAAAATTAATATCGTAAAACGGAAAGTTAGGGCATAACTCAGAAGGGCCTCCCCCCGACCGTAGAATTTTTCTGATATATTGGCGGCCACAAATCTTGGCTAAGGTACGAGGCCGGTGCCAGAGAGTATACAAGGTGAACCTCTCTTTTCAAAAAGCTCTATTTCTGATTTTTATACAGGGTCGCTGATATGTAGGGGAACTGTCGATTATTAAGTAAAATATAGGGGCGGTCATAAAGTCGTAGCACTGGAAGTTTCATTTTTTTAATCGAACTCCTTGTATATTATTGCATATTTCGGTTCTTCCTACAATTCTAAGCGAAAATTGAGATACACACAATGTACCTCAAACCAACCATTTCCGGGTTATTGACTTTTGAAAATATCACTTAAACAATTCGATTTAATAAATTTCAATGTGTTTGGTTTCATTTAACGATGCCATTATGTGGAAACTGTGATGCTTTGTAATATTTTACATTAATTTTCAAGTTAACATTTATCTATACTAATATATAAAATCCTTAAGTGTCTGACATACTGATTAATCACGATTTTGCTCAAACTACTCAACGTAAGAAGCTCAATTTTGGCATACAGGTTGATTCTAGAGTGTAGAGGTTCGATAAGAAGGGATTTTTCGAAATTCCAGTTCCAAGAGGGTGAAACCACCCCTCAAATATTACAATATTTTTATTTAAAAAACCGTCAAGTTTCCGAAAAAACGCTTAAACACGTATATTTTATTTTGTTTTTTTACATATTTTAAGATTTTTTAAAAATGTATACAGGGTGTTTCGAAAAATCTGGTCATTGATTAATCACGATCCTGCTTGAAACGCTTGACGTAAAAAGCTGATTTTTGGAAACCAGTTTGACTTTAGGGTGTAGAGGTTCGATAAGAAGGGATTTTTCGAATCTCGAATTCTAAGGGGGTGAAACTATCCCTCAAATATTAAAATATCTTTTATTTAAAAACCGGTGAGTTTTTTCGGAAAAACTCTTAAACGCGTATATTTTATTTTGTTGTTTTACATATTTTAAGATTTTTTATAAATTTTTACAGGGTGTTTCAAAAAATATGACCATTGAGTAATCACGATTCTGCTTAAGCTACTTGACGTTTAAAGCTGATTTTTGGCAAACGGATTGAATGTGGGGTGTAGAGGTTCGATAAGGAGGGGTTTCTCGAATCTCAAATTCCAAGAGGGTGAAAACGCCCCTCAAATATTACAATATTTGTTACATAAAAAACGGTTAGTCTTTCGGGAAAACGCTTGGACAAGCATAATTTATTTGTTTTTTTTACCTATTTTCAATTTTTTTAAAAAATCATACAGAGTGTTCCAAAAACTTGGGTAATTTCTTAACCACGATTCTGCTTAAACTGCTTGACGTAAAAAGCTTATTTTTGGCAAACGGATTTTTCGAAAGTCAAATTCCTGGAAATTCTTGCTTTGCTTTATCATCACCATCACAAATGATTAATTCGACGCGAACGAAGTCGCTGGTACACGCTAGTAGATGTATAAAATGAGATTATAACAAGTCTGGAAATTACAAAATTTTCATTTAACATTTCAAAATAAAAACTTCATAATTCGGAAATTATTGAATTATACAGATTACATTAGTACATTATAAAGATATCAAATTTTTTAGAATTTTTACAAATTATACTTCCTAACTCTTTTAGAATAATTATATAGTAAATTTTTGTATCTGTATATATCAGTTGTTTACGATATCCTCCGATGGTGGCAGCACAGGCGAAGAATGCACCTGTATCATTGTCTACCACATTCGAAAAAACGCAAGATACTAAATTTTAAGCATTTTCCTATGAGTAGCTAGGCCACCCTGTATAGGGCTAAGGGTAAGGGCAATGGAAAGCGACCACGTGACTCCGGGATTTACGAGCCCGTAATTTAGTTATATTTACGATTAGGCAGGCGCGCGAGATTGCCAGATTTATGTCGTGTTTATTATACTTACTTATGACCGAGTCTAGAAAGAGCCATGAAGGGCAATTAGAGCAAGGCTCGGTTCATGTTTCTTATGCTATAGCGGAAAATATATTAGTAGGATGCTTAAACGTCAGTTTTTTGGATTTATTGGCAGAGTTTTTTGGCGTTTACGAGCCGGATACGGCATGTCGCAATATTTATTAGCTTAGCTTCGGTGTTTTATTGTACGGGAAATGATTGTTATGGCCTAAGTGTCAAGACACTCTGTGTTAATTGTAATTCATAGATAATTCACAAATACCAAGAGATGTTTAATAACCCTAAAAATAAAGGATACTGTTAGGAAATTAAATATTTTTTGGTTCCCTCCAAAAAAATCGTGTTGAGTATTTCGCCACTGCACTGCAAGAAAATCTACAAAATAAAATAGTTATTTTTTGTAAACACTTCTGCGTTAAACCTAAACGGACACTACTTGTCAGAAGTTATGTTTACAGTTATACAAATTTGCTTAAAAAAGAAAAAATGCTTAACGTTTCGGAAAGTTTATCTCTTTCCGTCGCGTCGTGGGAAGCAAAGAAAATACAAAGAATAAAGAAAAAAACTATTTAAAATAATTAAATTCAACTATTCGAGAACTCTTTTTTTTACTACTACGGTGGTCCGGTCTGTATGTTTGCGACGGTTTCCATAGGGATTAACGTATCCACGTAAGTATATATGATCTAAGATTGAACAACGTTTCGTCCGTTATTTCTTAGCTTAATATTGGGCTGAATATTTTATTTCATGCATTAGCTTTAATAAAAATAAAAATAACAACGTACATTTAAATTACACAACCAACACATTTTATCAAAGTAATTATCAAGAGGCGTCTTTTTAAGGAGGGCGCTCTTTATACTTAAAGCACACCGACCCTATCACCAAAAGGTGTAGAGAAATAAAAGGTGAACAGTGAGGAGGAGGAGTAGGAGGGGAACCTCCGAAAGATAAGACCTCGTTCTCGTCTCGCATGTTCCGGCGTTGATGAATAAAATGCCAAAAGCAGAGATAACGAATATGCAAAATATATTCGGCGGATACACGCCTCCTCGCCAGTTCATTCTGCCTCCTCCATTGAGGTCCAGGTACGGGAGGGAACTTTCGGAGGAGAGTGATATAATGGTATCGCGGGATCGGCAGTGAGGTGGAGATATTGCGTCTTTTTTGGGAACGACTGGTTCAAAAGTTAGAAAATTAGAATTACTTTGCCAAAAAAAATTGTTTAATTTTTTTTTTAATTTTTTAAAATTTTCTAACTCACATTCACGTCGCTTTAAATTCTGTTGTATTTTTTATAAATCCTTTTATTTTTTATTAATATAAGTTATTAACTACATCGTATTGGAATAGTAATTATAATAATCACTTTATTTTTTTGGGTTGTAATGAATTTTGTCACTTGTATATGTTTGTATCATAATATGTCTGGTTCTGATTCACCTTTTATAATTTTAAGTCATTTTATTTCGATACAGTAGCTGTAGATACTTTATTGATTATCTCTTAATTACTTTTTAAAACATGTAATGGAGTAGGGTGTATTTAGAGATTTTTTCAGTCACCATTCTGAACAGAATCCGTTTATATACTGGGTGCGCCTCAAAAGTGGCTCACCTCTATAACTTTTTGATTTTTTTAGTTAAAAAAACGAGATTTGGTATGTTAGTACATGACAATAATTAGGATTGATTGAAGTATTCAATTCTTTTCGGCCACTTCCTGTTTTACCTATTAAAAAAAATTGTAAAGCGTTTGATTTATTAGGTACTACTTAAAAAAATTACAACTATTATAAATTACTACAACTTTTGATTTTTAAATGACCCTCGGTATTTTTTTACTTTATTCGATAGAAAATGACACTCTGAATAGAATGACATATCATGTGTTAATTGATTAATTCCGTTTATTTCCGTTTAGAACAAAATTGTATTTTAAATTTCAATCTACATTGCAATGGCTATGTTAAAAACACTAATTTTTAATCAAGGAGTCTTGGAAAAATAGATTTGATCGGCTAATGATTTTAGTGTCTTGTACTGGCCACTAAAAAGATGCTCAAATCGTATTTTTAATCTTATCTCAATTTTTTCAAATGGAACGAGGGTGGCTCATTAGCATATTTGGAAAAAACATTTTTTACGAATAATTTGTTACCTCACAATTGGTATTTCGAGTCAAATTGTCGGTACGAACCGCATGTTATAATTTCAAATAAACCATATGAGAAATTGTCAAAAGTTGACATATATGATATGTCATTCTAATCAGAGTGTCATTTTATATCGAATGAAGTAAAAAAACCGATGGTGCTACTTAAAAATCGAAAGTTGTCCGGATAGTCCTTTCCGGTAAAACAGGAAGTGACCAAAAATAACTGAATACGTCAATCAATCCTAATTTATGTCATAGACTAATATACCAACTCTCGTTTTTTTATCTAAAAAAAAGTTATAGGGGTGAGCCACTTTTGAGACACACCCGGTATAATTCAGTTCAGCATTAACAGATTCTTCACTACATATAATATTTGATATTATAATTCCTAATAGAATCTCTTAGTGATACTTTACAACTACAACACAATAAAAAAAACGGCGTCAAAGACGGCTGGGGAATAATTTTGGCAAGGTCAAACCCTAAACATAAGTTGGCCTTAAGGTGGTTATAATTTATTTTTATATATTGAGTAAAAATGATTTTTAAATGGTATAGTTTGAAATTCATGAAACATTTTTTTTTAAATAGATATCTGAAAAGGTGTCATTCTATCCTTTTTTAATCTTTCTATAAGTAGCGTTAGTTTTTGACAAGTTTTATGCCAGTTTTTAGTAAATGATATCTAGAGATTGGCCTCGTCAAAGTTTCCATCGATTCTCATTTTCCAACCCTATTTGACGTCCTTTTTTCGACCAAACGGTATAATTAAATAATGAACAATAGTATATTATTCAACGCGCATATAATGGTGGCTGTTATTCACGCGGATGAAGTTAGGTTAGGTTAGGTTATGAATCATCCAAGTGAATAACAGCCATTATATGCGAGTAGAATACTATACTTTATCCAGGACTATCAAAAAAATTTAGATAATATTAATATAAGTTTTTATTTTTAATGTCAAAATATATTGAACGAGTATAACGAGTAAGTAACATGGAAACAAAACATTGAAATTTTCTAGCCACTTTTGTTTTTTATTTTGTGCGTATAATCGCATTCCAAGCCGGTTTGGATCGAGCACAGCCCTTGTTTGGAGTAGTAGTGGAAAGTATCGAATGAATACTATCGAAACATTCGATAGTTGCAATTCATTCGAATAATTCGATAGCTAGTAAGAAAACATTCGTCGAAAACTATTCGAATAAAAATATCGAATAGATGCGTCATCTGCCTTGAAATATATTAATTCGGCAGCAAAAACCATTCATTTATAAAATTCATTCATTTGTAAAATTCATTTATTCGTCAGGATTGATTATAATAAAATATAAACTGGATTTTAGTTGTTGCCCGGCGACATAGGTTTCTTTCCTAGAACCCGACAGCGGTCGGCGGTCGGTGGCAATGGTATGAAAAAAGCCGGCATCTTTGATTTTGAGTCAGATAAAGATAAGGACACATTATTTTTTTTATTGAGGTGCTAGTATTTACACAGAAAATACATTACGAACGGCGCTGTTGCCGTATATTCGTATTAGTTGGTATTAGCGAAGAATATTATTCTTTGGTATTATAGTTAGTTAGGGATAGTATGACTATATATTTTGCATTTTTTTTATTAATATTCTGTTGTTACACTGCAATAATACTTTTTATTTTGGATGTAGGAAAATTATTTTTAATGTTTTTAAGCAAAACTGGTTTAATAAATAATAATAACAGTAATAATTTGTTATACCTATTAACACCAAAATTTAAAATCATTTAATATAAACATTTTTTTAAGTAGTAGAAAAATATAAACAACAAATTAGAAGTCAAAATTATTTATATTAGATCCTGTTTAAAAATAATAGTCTCTAAATTTTTTGGCAACGTTGGTTTATTAAATAATAATAATTACAGAACTAATTTGTTATATTAACAACAAATTTTAAAATCATGAAATATAAACATTTATTAAGTTTCTAAGCATGCAGTGTAATAGAAGAAAAATATAAATAAAAAATTAGAAATCAAAATTATATATGTGTATTACTTTTTATTACTTTGTATTAGTATTTAAAAATAATATTTGCTTTTACTGGCATTTACTTTAAAAATAAATAAAATATTTCTTCGCAAAAATCTACATGTAAGAGAATTAGCATAAACAAAATACAAATATCGTTAAATTTTTTTAAATTGGCACGTGTGAAACTTTAATCAAGCAATTTAATTTTCCCATCCCAAAATTTGAGTTTGATAACCATTTACTTAACCACATTACCACATTACTTAAATATGATTATTAAGTCCAACTAATTCATATTACTAAAACATCTAAAATACAAATACATATGTATTTTTAAAATTAATTGTAAGTTCACCTCATCTCTCTTAAAAATTGTTACTTCTCAAAATTTCCCATTAAAAAAATAGACCATATACCGTATAAAATTAAGTAATTGAAAGATCGGAAAATCACAAAAATTTTGACCACCTGCACACGTACACAATCATCAATTTAAAAAAAAACACTACTACTTTAGTATTTTAAATATTTTAATAAACGCAAAAATAGCACAGTATTTAGAAGGCAAGTTATAAAAATTTGGAAGGACTAATAATGCACTGACGCAGACAAAAATCAAACGAATACTAAATTTCATTTATAAAAAGCATTCGATAGTCGTGGCTTAACGATAATCATTTAGTCGCACGGCGAGGTTGTCACATATGCTTTAGTATACAAATGAATGAATGATTTTATTCGAATGAAACTATTCTATAGTTGAAATCATTCATTCAGTAACCATTCTATAGTCTAATTCATTCGATAGTTCCCATCGCTAGTTTGGAGTTTGGATTGAGATATCCGTGGAAGCGGTGAATAATGAAACCATTATTCACTAGTGCATAATGAATATTATTATTATTTCATAAACTCATGTATAATAATCAAATTATAGACGAGTCGTGGATAAAATCTATTACTTTAGTCATATTAATTCCTGTAAAATATGCATGTCTTAACCGAATTACGCGTTTCCTTCTAGACATACTAACACAGTCGCGCGTTTCGCACACATACGAGGGTACATTCAAGGAAATTCCCCCAGTTTCCACCCTGCTCGCGACTTACTTGTTGCCTAATATTAGTAATTTACCGCATTAGACGGATATTAGAGAGTACATCTCGAATATTAATATAGAAAGCAGTGCGGCTTTCCGCGTCTATTAAGAAACAGTTAAGGCTCTAACGGGTTGTGTGTCAGAGATATTTCAATTTATAAAAATTATTCTTTAGATTATGACATTTAATTTGTTTATTTTTTTATGTTTATATTTTTATCTTGTTTTTTTAACTTATGTATTAACTAGATGACCAGACTATATTTGATGCCAATTATACATGTATATACAGCCGTTACTCGCTGACGAGTATTCGACACACATAAAGAAGATGGTCACGCAAGACGTTTTCTTCCATGAGCTTTTCTGTGACTGAAAAGCCCGATACGTGATGTTATCTGCCTACCGCACTCCGGACATTCAAAAATCTCATTGCTTTGTTGCCTCTTTACTTTTTGGTTATCGCTGTTAACTGACCTTTACAACTTTTCTCCATTGAGTTCTATTGTGAGCTCCTTTTTCCTACTCATTCTGCATGTTAATCCCCTTTAAGTTTTCGTGGAAAATGTCCTTGTACCTTTTGAGTTGTCCACCCGGCCTCCTCTTACCGTCTACAAGCTCACCGTTTTCTCGCATTCTGCATACGTGACCAGCCCACCTTAAGCGGGATTTTGTAACCATGACTCCAATACTCTCGCAGTTAGCTTTTTCAAGGACCGTTACGTTTGAGACATGATGGAACCACCGGATTCTTAAGAGTTGTCTAAGGTGTCTCTGTTGCAACTTGTTTAAAGGGTGATTCACGGTACACCGGACCGTACCCGAGCCGGGCACGTTCCATAAAGTAGACACCGAGCCACGTCCGGGCCTTCAATATATGCAACACCGAGTGGACAACGGGGATCATGTCCGTGCCGATTATATTCTGGAAAACAGTGTTGCCGCAGTGGTACATTGTACCAAATCCAGGATGATTCGGTACAATAATTATTTCCCACGCGCACCGAAAATGAATAGATATTTAATAATTATCGTCGTTGATATTGCATTAAACGCGCTTACCGGTTCCATTCGGAGACAATCCGCATTAATTACCGACGTATTATGAACGTTGTAATGTCTATAGGGTTGCCTATATTAAATAACCCGAAGAAAAAACTTAAAAATTTGCTGTTTCTAACATGCTTCTATATTTGCGTTTTTTTTTTAATAAAATTTAAGTCTTCCAAGTATCGTGTGTAGTATTAGAATTACTTACATTTCTTCAACCTATACATACTTATAATTGGGTTTTCTGAATTTCTATTTCATGTTTTTCGTCTCGATTTGTGTCTTTCTCCAGGAAGTTTTTTTATGTAGAAATTTATGAAGAAATTCACAACGACCAAACCGGTAAAGTCATTTGCAGATGTATTTTGTTGTGCTTTAAAAAATTGTACCAAAGTGGTACATTTTTAGTTTATAATGTGGTACGCGCTAAAAGTTGGGTGCAGCAACACTGCTAGAAAACAGTCGCTATAGGCCCGTAGACGAACGAAGTATTTAGCCGCGGCGGCTCATTTATGTTTGCCGCAACGGGACCGGAACGTAGCAGATCCGAGGAAAAATGTACACCGACATTTCTTGGACGGGGCACGGACGCGTTCCGGCGAAGCTCGGACCGTGCTCGGCTTAGCATGAATGTATAAGTATAAATAACATTTGACAATGTTTGGCCGTGCTTTCACCGTCGCACGGCTCCGGCCCGTCACGGTGTACCGTGAATCATCCTTAATGTGTTCATGTGTCGGCGGTACGGCACCCAGGTTTCACTCCCATATAACATGGTGGGGATTATAATTGCTCGGTACACTGCAAGTTTTGTTTTTGTACTCAAGTCATGATTGTAGAAAACTCTGCCTTTTAGTTTCCAGAATGCTCTTGAGGCGGTACTAATCCTGTGCTGAATTTCAGAGTCAATATTGGCCGTTTCCGAAAAGTTTGACGTTTGACGTTTGACAGATGACGTTTGACAGGTGACAGGTGACAGCCCCCCACTCCTAGCGCATGCGCCGTGCGCCTCCACCGCCGCCACCGCCGCCTGCGCCTGATGCAGAATCGGCCTTCTCCCTCTACTTCAAACTGCCAAGGTAATTGAATTCCGCCACATATTCCAATAGTTCTTCTCCGATTTTTATAGCATTGTTGTGATCTTCCGGGGGAGTGCACATGATTTTGGTTTTGTCGATGTTTAGCTTAAGGCCCAAAGCCTCGTATGCCCAGGTATATGTTTTCAACATTTCTTGTAATTGTTGTACCGTGTTTGCAACTAGAGCGCAGTCGTCAGCGTATTGAAGTTCTGTGATGAATTTTGTACGTGTTTTTGCCCTGAGTCTTTTTATGTTGAACATACCGCCGTCGTATCTGTATCTAATGCCCAATCCTCTCTCCTGCAGTTTGCTGTCCACTGTAATGGAGAGCCAATTAAAGTTTAAGTCACGTAATCGAGGGCGCGAATTTTAAATTCATTGTTGCCAACCATGGACATATTCGGCGTCGGGCTGACTAACTAGAATTTAAATTTCCCGCTGGAGATTGAGGTGGTAGCTCTGCTGTAACAAATGTCAAGTAACCACATTTATTTATTTATTTCCTCACATTGTCATTCGTTTGGAATTTTTTTGTTTTTGGCTTAAATTTTTTTACTAGCAGGCCTTGCAGTCGAACATTGTTCTTTTTAGTTCTTCTTTTAGTGCGAAGTGTACAAGCTTGATAGCCGCCATAGAAATCGGCCCACTGTAAACTTCTGGTTTAAATGTTTCAAAGACAATTTAACATGCATTAATATGAGCATAAATTTATACAGGGTACTAATCTTTTATATGCGTACCAACGGGTAAACAAATAAAAGGTATTTCTGTTGTGCTGACAATAAGAATAACAAACTTGTCAAATATTGCAATTACTACCTTTGTAATCGAAATTTTCACATTATTCTTTAATTCTTTGATTAGTTGTGTTTCATTGTTTGACTAGTGTTTCAATTTAATGCATACATCACCGGAAAAAGCCGCCCAAGTAATCGTTTTAATCGAAAATGGACTTAAACATAGAGCTGTAGCTCGGCAATTGCATATGACACGCGGAGCGGTTCGAAGAGTGTGTGAACGATATGAGGAGACTCGATCCTTTCGTAGTCGACGTGGAACTGGTAGAAAGAGATATACAACGGATCGTGATGGCCGCTTTATTGTGTCAACAATGTTAAGAAATCGGCGTCTTAATGCTATTGAGTTGGCAACAACAGCTCCGTGAAACACGAGGAGTGACTATTAGTCAGTGAACAGTAAGACGAAGATTGAAGGAATGTAACATGTCCCTCAAAACACCCGCAATTGGTCCAAAACTTACCCCAGTTCATCCTCAAACACGCCTGCGTTTTGCACTGGAATATCTGAATTGGATACTAGAACAATGGGAATCTGTTTTATTCTCAGATGAGACCAGGATATGCCTCTATGGTAGCGGCCAAAGAAGAAAAGTGTACCGGGGGCCAGGTGAGCGATTCGCAGAATGCTGTATTGAGGAGCGGATTGCTTATGGAGGTCGTTCCTGCATGATCTGGGATGCAATTTCTATGACTGCGCGAACCGACCCAGTTTTAATCTGTTGGGGCGACCGTCGGCACGGGAGAGGAGGTTTAACTGGTGCTAGATATATTGAGGATATTTTAGCAGTTCATGTGTTACCTTACGTTGCCTACATTGGAAACGAATTCACTTTTATGCATGACATTGCTAGGGCACACACATCAAGAATCGTACACGATTACATTTCAGAAGTCGGATTTCGGGTTATGGAATGGCCAGCATGCAGTCCAGACTTAAACCCGATAGAACATTAATGGGATGAGCTAAAACGAAGAATTCGTACTAGACGAAGAGCCCCAACTTCTATCTCAGAGCTCATTGTTGCAGTAGAGGAAGAGTGGCTTAACATCCCGCAAGAAACAATATCAAATTTGATAGAATCTATGCCAAATCGTATGAGAGATGTTGTTAGAGCAAGAGGGGGTCATACCCACTATTGAAAATTTAGTTTAGTTAATTGTCCATAAACAAATAAATAAATAATAACATACCTCTTAGTAATAAAAAACGATAATTTGTTTCATACATTAATTTAATAATTTTAATCCAAAGAAACCAAAATACAAATTAATATCTCTTAACTCTTTTCAAAGAATATGAAATTGTCTTTCAAACGGCATGTATTTTTTCTTAATTTGACAAATAGATTCTAAAAAATATATAGTTAACTTCAAAAGTTTGCCTTGGGCCGATTTCTATGCACGCAAGTGTATATTATTTATAATTAATTTATTTTTACTAAAATATTTTGATTAAAAGAAAATATGTAAAAGTGGGCAACGCTGTGCCGGTCCAGCTTAATCACGTGACTAAAGTTTATCTGGTACGAACGGTAGTTGTCAATTGGTAATTAAACTTTATGCATTTTAAATCTTATTTACAATACAATAATCCGAAATTAATAGTCGGAAAAAACAACCTTCTCCCTCGTTTTAATCGTCTCTTCGAATCCGACTCGGCCACTATCTCCTCTCTTTTATAGTCCATATCTCGAGGCGAAACTGTTATGTTCGGAGATTGCCGGGGCTGTTAATAACTAATTATTCGACAGTGAATGGTTTTATAGACGAATAGTTTCCGGAAATTTACGTTTTCTTTATGGCCGGCCATAACCTCAAATTATCGCCCAATAAGAATGGCTGTTAAAACTGGTTCAGGCTAGGGATGAATGGGTATGATAAGATTCTCTATAATATCGATAGTCTGTTAAAATCCTCTTTAAAAACACAAACACGAGAACATAAAAAAAAGTGTGTGCACTATGTGCGCATATTTGTATTAATCTTACCAAAAATTAAAAAAAGTATATTTGTACTAGCGTGTACCCGCGACTTCGTTCGCGTCGAATTAATCATTTATAATGGTAATGTTAAAGCAAAGCAAGAATTTCCATTATCATACAAACTGGATAAAATTTTCTCACATTAATGTCAGCATGGGAAAAAACAATATGGCGATATTATTATATAACTTGGTAATATTTGAGGGGTAGTTTCATCTCGTTGGAATTTGACCTCTATACCCCACAGTCAATCCGTTTGCCAAAAATCAGCTTTAAACGTCAAGCAGTTTAAGCAGAATCGTGATTACTCAATGGTCATATTTTATGAAACATCCTGTATAAATTTTTAAAAAATCTTAAAATGTGTAAAACAACAAAATAAAATACGCGTGTTTAAGAGTTTTTCCGAGAAACCCACCGGTTTTCAAATAAAAAATATTCCAATATTTGAAGGATGGTTTCACCCCCTTAGAATTCGAGTTTTGAAAAATCCCTTCTTATCGGGCCTCTACACCCTAAAGTCAATCTGTTTTCCAAAAATTAGCTTTTTACGTCAAGTGCTTTAAGCAGGATCGTGATTAATCATTGACCAGATTTTTCGAAACTCCCTGTATTCATTTTTAAAAAATCTTAAAATATGTAAAAAAACAAAATAAAATATACGTGTTTAAGCGTTTTTTCGGAAACCTGACCGTTTTTTAAATAGAAAATATTATAATATTTGAGGGGCGTTTTCACCCTCTTGGAATTTGAGATTCGAGAAACCCCTCCTTATCGAACCTCTATACCCCACAGTCAATCCGTTTGCCAAAAATCGGCTTTAAACGTCAAGCAGTTTAAGCAGAATCGTGATTACTCAATGGTCATCTTTTATGAAACACCCTGTAAAAATTTTGAACAAAGATGAAATTATATCGATACAACTAGTACATCCCTAGTTTGGGGACGAAGAGGAACAGCCCTCGACCTCCGGAAGAAGAGTATCGTAAAAATTAATCGCTGAAAGCGGCAGAATTAGTTGACGATAATGGCGACAGTACGATTACAAGACCGTAATCTCGATTGTCTAGCGGTTAAGATACATGGACCGAGAAAAAATGTGCCCTAAAATTAGTCGGTTCGCTTAGACAGCGCATTTCTTGAGTGTTTTAGGTGTTTTTAAAGGTTATTTGTTTAAAATTTCACTTTAATTGACGTTAGAAATGGATACTTTTGACGTATTGGAGACACTTAT
The DNA here is from genome assembly GCF_002938485.1 of Sitophilus oryzae. Lineage (NCBI taxonomy): Eukaryota > Metazoa > Arthropoda > Insecta > Coleoptera > Curculionidae > Sitophilus > Sitophilus oryzae. The sequence continues at coordinate 464,555 of NW_022146580.1, read as the reverse complement.
TAATTTAACACTCTTTTTTGTGTTTTTATTGAGATCCAGAGCCAATAACATTGTCAAATCTTATAAAAAAGATTATATTAAATTTGTAATAAGGAAACTGTAGCTCCCACAACGCCCAATAGAACGAAATATACTGGGAATGACTAAGAAAGACGGTAAAGAATAGAGTGGATACGAAAAAAAAAACCCAGGTAATAGATGTCATCCACAGAGTCAAATCCCACAAATGGCAACGGGCAGGGCACCTGGCAAGACGAACGGACCACAGATGGACCACAAAAATTACAGTATGGTACCCACAAGGAATTAAGAGACATAGAAGACCGAACCTGAAGATGGGACCATGATATTAGCAGGGATAACTACAAAGAGAGTATGTGCGGGAGGCTACACTATAATTGGAAATGGTTGAATAAGCTGACAATGATGATGATGAAGTTTGTAATCAAAGCAAAGTGTAAACCAACAATTGTATATATTTTGTTTTCTACATATAGAGTCAAAGTAAACAAATCTCTAGTCTATTTTTTATACATATGTATCGGTTTGAATATGTTTTGTGCATCAAGTAACATTGCATCACACATTCATACCTTGTTACCGTTACTATTATCATTTTTTTAGTAATAATCAGAGTTTTCAATGTTAAATTTAAAGTAAGAGATAAACGTAAAATATTGTAAACATTCATAAACTATAAAGTGAGAATCATAGTAAGCCAAATCATGAAAAAAGTGGATACCGCGTTCAAAACAACATACTTTAAATTAGCACCTTTTTTATTTATGTGGTATTATTTACTTGGCTCGTTTTTGTTTAAAGACAGCACAATTTTTTAGCAGAACAAAATGTATAAAAAATCTGTATGTAGAGCAACAAAGATTCTACTAAGATTTCTTATTTTGATAAATATTTTTATCTTTTATGTTTTATGATTCACTCTTTTGCAATGGCCAATAAAATAATCGTTTTTTATTATATGCAAGAATATTTAAACGCGAGGAAGTAGTTTGACTTTTTAATTCTCTTAAGTGGATAAATAACAAAATTATCAAGAATTGCAAGAAGGCAAATAAGAAGTAGAACACTGAAGTTTTAATTAGTAATTTTGTTGTACATTACTTAAGCTAATCCCCCATAAGACCATTTTTTATCATCTTATTATTAAGTAAAATAATTGGTTTTCTATTAAATGATAATTCTTAAGAAAATCTCTAAATCGGCTTTTCTAGTGGATTTTACAGTCTCAAAATATTCATTCATAGTATAAAACGCAAGCTCTGAGAGGAACTTTTTAATAACAGTTTTAAATTTTTTATTGTTTAGATTTTTTACTGGAGGTGGTAATACGTTGTAAAGTTTTACATTCAGAGAGTTCTTATCTGATTTACACAATCTAAATTTATTTGATCTTCTTGAACTTGCTAATCTTGTGCCATAGTTATGAATGTCCGAGTTATGGGTAAAAGAAGATTTATTTTTATGTATCTCCAACAGTTGCTGAAGAATATATAAAGATATTAATGTATGTATTTTCAATTTTACATAAAGTGGTTTGCAATGGTCACGAAAACCAGCACCACTTAATACGCGAATAGTTATATGATTATATGAGTTCATGTATTTAAAAAAAAATTAAGTGATACATATAGCACATATATATTAATAAAATTACAAATCGGCATCATCACTATCAACTTCATCATTACCTTCGTCGGCAAAATCAGGCGGATGCAAATTATCACAAGTTGATTGGTCCGCATTACAACTACACATTTCTGTGCAAGGCATATTGTTTGCTAAACATTTACAGGGTGGTGAACATCGATTTTTAAGACACGAACATCTAATCAGGGGTAAGCACTCCCTCTTCCAAATACCAGCCGTGTCCAACTGGATTAGGGATGACTGCATTTGGTTCATCATGTTTTGACCACACAAAGGCTTGAAGGTTAGCTCTCTTAATTGCGGGTACAAGGGAACCTCTAGTAGGGGGTAACTTATCTCCAAGGGCTTGATTGGCAGTAAACACTGACCATCGTAATTCTGCAAGTGATTTTGTTAGAGTGCTTGCTTTATAAACTCGACAAATAAATATTTCTAGCTGATGCAAAACATCATCAGGTACTAAACACTGGTACCAAGTTTCTGCAAGGCAGTAAGTTCTTCTTCATTAGCTGAAACAAATGGCTTCGAGTATGACAACTTTCCTTTTCCAAACAAACTGCCGGTGGTGTCACAACCAGATATTGCATGGAACCCGGGCAGTGCTGAAGATTTTAGTGGTCCGAGTGAAATATATATGTTTTTAACTGATATTGCCTCGCCTGACGATGGTACAAAAAAGGTGTTTTCGGGAAGCTTTGCATAGCGCCTCACTAGCAAAACTAAAATATCTGTATCATTAGCAAATACCAGTAGTGTACCTGCACCTCTAACTTTCGAATTAATAGCATGAAGTATAATTTTTGTGTCGGCTTCTTCAGTGCGCCATAAAACAACATATTTTTTTTGCTGATATCTTGGCATGACTTGGCGAACAAATCTGCAAGATCTTTACAAGTTTTCACTGCGCTAGTTTTATCAAGAGCCTGCAATTCTCCCATTGCATCTACACTTGCAACGCAGTTATTTGATTGGTGAACTTGAGCAGATGACAAAGAATCTTTGGCAGTGAATTCAATTGAAAAATTAAATCTACTGCCAAAGATTCAAAGGAAATCTGTTCTTTTAGTTCAAGATTTGAATTAAAAGTAAATTAATTCAATTTTTGAACAGACTTCAGGATTTGAATTAATTTACTTTTAGCTGGGCACTGATGCATAAAATAATGTTTTTAGCTTAAGATGGAATATCATCGAATCTATCATTTTTTCGCAATGCATGTTAGGAATATTTTTCTCAGCTAGTACTAATACCTTTCGATCAAAATAAGATAGATTGGTTAGTTGGTAGAATTGGTTCAGCAGGGAGAGGATCTTGAGAGGCCATCTTGGATAACGTCAACATAGCCACACGCAACATCTGTGAAAGTGTCACCATCGACATTATTGGACTACAGGTTTTTATCTATCGATTAGTACCACTAGTACCTTCCCTTCGTTAACTTTCCCACGGGACACAAAATGCTTCCGTACTATAAATTTTGAGAACGACTGGATCTTTTCTGGGTTTTCTTTCTTGTAAATTTAACCCACTGCCTATATTGCCATATTATCAAGAAAGAAGATTTTTAACTAAAAAAAATCCAAAAATTTTTTCAAAAAATTCCAAATTTTTAATTTTTTTTTTTTCGCTGGGGTCGAAATATACAACCCCTAAAATATTTGCACTTATTTAAGACTCATCCTGGGTATAAATAATCTATTAATAAAAAAAATAACCCTATACTTCTTTCCCCCCAAAAAAATCCTTCCAAAATTCGACCATCCATCCCCAAAACAAAAATACATTCGGCCGGCCTGCCGCCAGCTCAATTAATCAATAAAACAGTAAAACGCTCCCCCACCCCCCTACTTACACCCCATCCCACCTCACCCCACCCTTAAGAGAGCCGCCGTTACCGCGCTCCACGACGAGCGTTGTGCGCGAGAAGCATCGGCGGGGTGGGGGGCGGTAAGTTCGAGAGGGGAGTACGTAGTGGGGTCGCGGCGGCTGGCAAAGAAGGACGAGGGAGGGGGATGGGGTTAAGGCAGCGGGGGGGAAGAGGCTAGCAGGGTGCTGCTGCGGTTTCGAGATGCTGGCCGAAGGTGGTGGGAGGGAGGAGGAGGTGGCAACAGCGCGGCGCGGACTATGATGACGATGTCGTGTTGTATCGGGTATCGGAGTAAAGATGTTGGGGGATTGTTTTGGGATGGGGTAGGTTAGGGTTAATAAGATGGAGGGTCAGTATAGGGATGCAGAAAGAAAACTTGGAGAGGCGATTTTTTGTATCTTCTAACGCACATTATTACTATAGAGTCTGTCCACTATTTCGTTGTACACCTGTATTGATTCAACTTCGACTGATGCATTCATAATCTCATAGACTGTCAATACTCGGAGACTGGAAAACTATGATACTTCCAAGGCTCTAAGTATTTTCTATCTCTATACACTTTAAGACCAATCTCGTCACGCTAATATCATTTACAGAGACATAGATATATTCTTCCAATATAATTTCCAATGTAAACCCAGCGAGGGACACTTCTCTGTCCCTAAAACACCTCCTAATAACCACTGTATAATCACTATCTTCCCTCGCAATCCTCTCCGCAGCGTCCTAAAGGAACCGACGCGCCGAGGGCTTCCCCGAAATCCACCCTAACCTCTCTGGCTCCCCGCGTTGCCTCTTTCCTATGTATTTATTCATATCTGCGAGCCAGATGATGTTATAAATAGAGCCCGAAAGTCGCGCTACGTTTTCTATCTAAATCACGCCGACATATTGCGATGTGTGGCAGAGGTTCGCAGCCTGCCAAATAAATTAGAGGCCGAGATGATTTCGAAGGGAAACAGGACCGGAACTAGAAGAAAAAAGTGTTCATAATTGGTCTTGGTATGAAAGTCGTTTTCTAATTAAGGCTGTATTCCGTTGTAAAACCAGGCAAACCAGACCGGTAAACTACGGTAAAGAGCGGTTCCTAAAAAACATCGGTTTGATACGGAACAGTTTGGTAAAATACTGGAAACGTCAAATGTTGACGTTTTCTAAATTTCAATACCTCTATTATAAAATTTATCTTTTATGCATTTTTAATGTACCTATTCTCTGCTTTTATGTTTGCTTCTTCTTTTCAATGGTGTTTAATATTGAAAAGTACTTTATTAATAAACTGTTAAACTCGTTAGACAGCTCAAGTGAAGATTTGCAGGTCCAATATTAAAACAGATCAATAATAAATAAGCAAATCTAATCAATATTTATATTTTTCTAGCTTACAAAACATTCACGATTACTTGTTGTCTTGTTTTTCATGTTTTCTTTAAATGTTGCTGACTTTAAAAAAAAATGGCTGCATGATAAGTTTAAATGGTCCTAAAAAGTAATTCTATTTAGTTAATAAATTTATTTACCTTTACTGTCCACTTCCATTGCTTTTGGATGTAAATATAAAATATTATTACAAATTTTAGAAATTAAATGAGAATTTCACTGGAACTTTCAATATTTGCTTAATTGCTGTCACATAAATGACATTGATTGACAAACAAAACCAGAATAAACTAACCTTCTCGCGCTGGTTAGTTTGGTGACAGTTATAACCGAATATTTCAGGAACCGTGTTCCTTAATAAAAAAAAACTTTCAGGAAACCGATCGAAACGGAACAAAACCATAACCAAGGTAAGCAACGGAATACACCCTAAATTTTCAGTGACGAATCTTATCATCATTATCATCATCATTTTCAGATTTTCATCAACCATTTCCAATAAAGCTTCATTCAGAAGCTCGTAATTAGTGGAATAAATTAGTGGTTTCAATTAGCGTAGAAGTTATGTAAAATTTGGAAAATATGTTTGTTATAATAATGCTTTTATTTATTCACTAATAAAGAATATGCATTCCTTCGGAAACTCTCTATATATTTATCTAGTAATGCTAAAACACTCTATTTGAAAGTCGATTAGAGAAAATAGTATGATTCATTGGCAAGCGATGTAAATATTTGTGATCAGGTGAAATTGTGATGTAAGAGCAGGCTTAGCCTCTCGGCGGCGAGTCAGTAGTAGACGGGCCGGCGGGCTGTGTAGTGTTGTGTTTTGTCACAGAGCTGACAACTGGGGGTTGCGATTCTTTTGACTATCATAGTTGCGAGTCGTTTGACTGTAAGGCAACGCGGTCGTTTGACCACAAGAAGAAAACATCTTGTGACGTCCTGCCTTCGAGTTGGTCTTGAGAGTTTGAGATCTTCATAGTGTCTTCTCGATTGACGATGCGGCGTTGGGGTAGTGAGGTACTCCAATTAACCTATTCGATTGGGATGCGAATCTGTTTAGCGGCAGATTTGCGTCCGGGGGAAGCCCCTATACTATTTCAGGTGACACTAGCTAGTTGTTGAAGATTATTAACCAATAGATCCGAATAATATTTGAATTAGAGGGAAGATATGGAATGGGATATATTAAAGAGAATGTCAGTGATGTCAGTGGCTAGGGGGCGGAGTACCCCCGGGTGAGTTTTACTATTTAACTATCAATTTTATCCAGATAAGTAAATGTTTGTTTTGTTATTTTCATGTACAATGAGAGAGTGCTTGCCAATGACCAACTAAATGGATATTTGAGGTGAATTTGCATTGTGAGACCCGGTTGAGTAAGCCCCAGGAATCAGCGATTTTATAGTTAGTTTCTTTAATTTCAATGTAAGCATTAAGAACGTCAAAATTAGTAGAAGAAATTTTTAATTAGTAGAAAAAGTTATCAAACTTTTAACTTTTCCACTAATTATACTTCAAAATTTGCCAGAAATGTCATTTTGACCTTTGAAAAAGGTGAAAATTGTGGTTATAAATCAAAAGTTGATTGTTTTATAAGCTAAATATCAGACTTTCTCTTTTGCTAGGATATTCTATTAATTTTATTTGTCTTTTTTAAACATTGTGAATGATCGTAAACTAAAAAGTATAAAATGTAATTGAAACCACTAATTGCAGTAGTGGTAGATTTTCCCAGAGATATCCTACATGCTTATTATTAGCAGAATATAGTATGTCATTTAGTTCTAGCGCTAGTCACAAGTTTATGACGTTTTTAGGACTAAGACTAAAATTAAATTGCAAAAATAAATTGTGGACTAAATACGGACCTGTCTTTCTCCTAGAACGAATATACGAGATGCGGCTGAACGCGATGAATACTAATAAAATTGTAATTTTGCCTAGACAGCGGTTTGGCATCTGCATATTTTATTAAGGTTTTTGCCTTCGATGTTCACGTGATTTCATAGTTCTAGTGGTGTAGTGGTTATATAAATTTAAAAAAGAAGAAAGAATTTATTGGGCAAGTCTATAGTCACGATAACATCTTTTGTTTATATAAATTTATACAGTCTCTCCTATTCAAAAACGAACAAATAAAAAAACTATTAAGTCTTTTCAAAATAAAACACCAATTCACTAAAACACTTTAAAAAAATCACAAATCTAAGATTTGTCAGCGTTCATGGCACACAGGGCACAGAATAGATTATAACAACGCCAAAATTATAATGAAAGAAGCGATAGCCTCTAAAGGAAAAATAAAAAAGGCTTTTTTAATACAATCTATTAAAAATAAATGTATGCTCATGCATCTGTAGATATTCTTCTTTGATTTTAAAGAACATAACATAAATAAACATAACATTTAAAATAATCATACAGAAAGTGTGAAGCTTTTTGGTTTTGCCTTACTAAGTAATTGTTATCAGGTAGTAATTGTTAATTTTGAAGTTTATCTTGATATAATGTCATTTTAACAGAACGTCAATGATTTTTGTAGACGTGTCTGTTTTAAAAAAAACTAAAGTGTTCTCGAATACTTGCATTTAAATATTCTAAATAGTTTTTTTCTTTATTCTTTGTATTTTTTTTGCTTCCCACGACGCGACGGAAATAGATAAACTTTCCGAAACGTTAAGCATTTTTTTGTTTGTTAGGCAAGTTTATTTATCAGTAAACCTAATTGCTGACAAGTAGTCTGGGCAGTGTTTACAAAAGTAACTATTTTATTTTGTAGACCAGTAGACATGTAGACATTTATAATGGTGATGATAAAGCAAAGCAAGAATTTCAAACCAAACCACAAACATGCAAACTGGATAAATTTTTCTCACATTTATGTCAGCATGAGAAAAAAAAATATGGCGATATTATTATATAACTTGGTAATATTTGAGGGATAGTTTTAATATCGGAAGCAGAATCGTGGTTAAAAAATTACGCAACTTTTTGGAACACCCTGTATGATTTTTTAAAATATTTCAAAATATGTAAAAAAAAACAAATAAATTATGCTTGTCCAAGCGTTTTCCCGAAAGACTAACCATTTTTAAATAACAAATATTGTAATATTTGAGGGGCGTTTTCACCCTCCTGGAATTTGAGATTCGAGAAACCGCTCCTTAACCTCTACACCCCACAGTCAATCCGTTTACCAAAAATCAGCTTTAAACGTCAAGCAGTTTAAGCAGAATCGTGATTACTCAATGGTCATATTTTATGAAACACCCTGTATAAATTTACAAAAAATCTTAAAATATGTAAAACAACAAAATAAAATATACGTGTTTAAGAGTTTTTTCCGAAAAACTCACCGGTTTTTAAATAAAAAATATTTTAATATTTGAGGGATAGTTTCACCCCCTTAGAATTCGAGTTTCGAAAAATCCCTTTCTATCGAACCTCTACACCCTAAAGTCAATCTGTTTTCCAAAAATCAGCTTTTTACGTCAAGCGCTTTAAGCAGGATCGTGATTAATCAATGACCAGATTTTTCAAAACACTATGTATACATTTTTAAAAAATCTTAAAATATGTAAAAAAACAAAATAAAATATACGTGTTTAAGCGTTTTTTCGGAAACTTGACCGTTTTTTAAATAAAAAAATATTGTAATATTTGAGGGGTGGTTTCACCTTCTTGGAACTGGAATTTCGAAAAATCCCTTCTTATGGAACCTCTACACCCTAGAATCAACCTGTATGCCAAAATTGAGCTTCTTACGTTGAGTGGTTTGAGCAGGATCGTGATTAATCAGTATGTCAGTCACCTAAGAATTTTATATATTAATATAGATTTTCTTGCAGTGGCGAAATACACATATAAGATTTTTTTGGAGAGATGAATCCGCCACATCGGTATACACATTTTTTTAAAACACTTTACTTTTACCGAGTATGTTCAGCATCAGCAGATGATTAAAACTAAATATCTACAAATTCAGCGTTTTTATAGACGCTCGGTTGGTATCGACTAAATGTGAAAAAATTCGCCTTACTATTCTTTAATTGCTATTCTTGAACTACTAATTTCATATCTACTGTTGGTAAGTAAGTGAAAAATTAGATAGTCTAAATAAGTAAAACACAGTGGAAAGATTTTTTTTTCAAAAAAATCCCTCTTACCGCAATCCAAATATAATTACTAAACCTACAAAAGATCCATCCCGAAGCAACCAGGAAAGAATTTCCTCATTACTCCCTTGTCCCTCTCTAGGGCTAATTACATCACGGACAAGGACAGAGAGCGGGCACTAACTGCATCAGCCTGCATACTTTATCAACCCTTTTCCACTGGCAGTAGCAGCGTCGCTCTCTAATATGATTTGTTCTGTGAACGGTGACTTGGTAGGAATCCACGGCGGTCTTTGGCTTTCGCTCCGAATTTTATCTTAATAAGATCAAGAGACGCGCGGCTTTGATGTAATTCCGGGCGATAACCGGCATGGCGGCTGGCTTGCCGGATTTTAGAAATTTCCAGACCAAAAATTAGTGTCGTTTTAGTCGGCGGAGTCGCGGAGAAGGAGGGTTGGATGAAAGAAAAGGGTTGATGCGGGTCTAAATAAATGAGTTCGTAAAGTTCTTGACTTATATTGATAAATTAATATATATATATATATATATATATATATATATATATATATATATATATATATATATATATATATATATATATATATATATATATATATATATATATATATATATATATATATATATATATATATATATAAAATGAACAAAATTCTTACAGCTTTAGTGTATATTAATAAATAATATTTTCTTGCCTTTAGCTGTGTATTTTTTCTAATTTCGAAAAAATCGAAAGTAGAGAAAAATTAAAAAATAAAAAGTAAAAAGAAAATTGTTTTGCTTGTCGTAAAGGGGGAACCAAGCTCCACTCCCACAACCGGTTTCTGGGCCTACCCTTCATCAGGTGGGCTGTCCAGGGGCTGGTTCTCACCGATACGGCAAGCAAAACTTCTTCTATCTACAGACGATCTCGTAAAGTGTCGGTGAGATATTAGTGCATCTCCCGTCAAAAGATGGTAAAGAGCGTTTTTCGGCCCCGCTCAAATATATGAAATGAACAAAATTCTTACAGCTTTAGTGTATATTAATAAATAATATTTTCTTGCCTTTAGCTGTGTATTTTTTCTAATTTCGAAAAATCGAAAGTAGAGAAAAAATTAAAAAAAAATAAAAAGTAAAAAGAAAATTGTTTTGCTTGTCGTAAAGGGGGGAACCAAGCTCCACTCCCACAACCGGTTTCTGGGCCATCTCTTACCATCTTTTGACGGGAGATGCACTAATATCTCACCGACACTTTACGACATCGTCTGTAGATATAGAAGAAGTTTTGCTTGCCGTATCGGTGAGAACCAGCCCCTGGACACCCCACCTGATGAAGGGTAGGCCCAGAAACCGGTTGTGGGAGTGGGCTTGGTTCCCCCTTTACGACAAGCAAAACAATTTCCCTCTTTACTTTTTATTTTTTTTAATTTTTCTCTACTTTCGATTTTCGAAATTAGAAAAATACACAGCCAAATATTTATAATGCTAAAATATATATATATATATATATATATATATATATATATATATATATATATATATATATATATATATATATATATATATATATATATATATATATATATATATATATATATATATATATATATATATATATATATATATATATATATTCTATATCGAATGGTTTCATTCGAATAAAATCATTCATTCATTTGTATACTAAAGCATATGTGACAACCTCGCCGTGCGACTAAATGGTTATCGTTAAGCCACGACTATCGAATGCTTTTGATAAATGAAATTTAGTATTCGTTTGATTTTTGTCTGCGTCAGTGCATTATTAGTTCTTCCAAATTTTTATAACTTGCCTTCTAAATACTGTGCTATTTTTGCGTTTATTAAAATATTTAAAATACTATAGTAGTAGTGTTTTTTTTAATTGACGATTGTGTACGTGTGCAGGTGGTCAAAATTTTTCCGAAAGTTTCTGTGATTTTCCGATCTTTCAATTATTTAATTTTATACGGTATATGGTCTATTGATTGATTAAAGTTTTACACGTGCCAATTTAAAAAAAAGTTAACGATATTTGTATTTTGTTTATGCTAATTCTCTTACATGTAGATTTTTGCGGAGAAATATTTCATTTATTTTTTAAAGTAAATGCCAGTAAAAGCAAATATTATTTTTAAATACTAATACAAAGTAATACACATATATAATTTTGATTTCTAATTTTTTATTTATATTTTTCTTCTATTACACTGCATGCTTAGAAAATTAATAAATGTTTATATTTTATGGTTTTAAAATTTGTTGTTAATATAGCGAATTAGTTCTGTAATTATTATTATTTAATAAACCAACGTTGCCAAAAAATTTAGAGACTATATTATTTTTAAATAGGATCTAATATAAATAATTTTGACTTCTAATTTGTTGTTTATATTTTGCTACTACTTAAAAAAATGTTTATATTAAATGATTTTAAATTTTGGTGTTAATAGGTATAACAAATTATTACTGTTATTATTATTTATTAAACCAGTTTCGCTTAAACACATTAAAAATAATTTTCCTATATCCAAAATAAAAAGTATTATTGCAGTGTAACAACAGAATATTAATAAAAAAAAACTATAATACCAAAGAATAATATTCTTTGCTAATACCAACTAATACGAACATACGGCAACAGCGCCGTTCATAATGTATTTTCTGTGTAAATACTAGCACCTCAATAAAAAAAATAATGTGTCCTTATCTTTATATGACTCTGCAAAAAATCAAAGATGCCGGCTTCTGTCATAGCATTGCCACCGACCGCTGTCGGGTTTCTCGGAAAGAAACCTACGTTGCCGGGCGACAACTAAAATCCAGTTTATATTTTATTATAATCGATCTTGACGAATAAATGAATTTTACAAATGAATGGTTTTTGCTGCCGAATTAATATATTTCAAGGCAGATGACGCATCCATTCGATATTTTTATTCGATTAGTTTTCAACGAATGTTTTCTTACTAGCTATCGAATTATTCGAATGAATTGCAACTATCGAATGTTTCGATAGTATTCATTCGATAGTTCCCACTACTAGTAATTGCCCTTTAAAGCCTAAAACTCCAATATTCTCTCTATTTTAATTACTCAACATTCTTTCAACTTCCAAACCCTTCTTCAGGGCAAAGAAGGTATTAGAAAACTTTCTAAGAAACTCTGGCAATAGTTACACAGCACAGGAAAGGCATGCAAGACATCGATGACAACAATGTCCCTCTAAGTAGACGTAAACATGGATATTAATCACCCACGAACCAAAGAGCCAAAGTATTTACGCCCTAATGTCTTTTCAAATATTGACTTTGAAGGAAATCCCTGTACAAAAACGATTGTTCTTGTTTATACACAGTAAAGAAATCTAAAAAAGGGTTTAAGAAAGGCTAGATGGGAGTTTAACGGTGTTTTGTTTATGATTTTACGAATTTTTACGCTAGGAGGTCTTTAAAATGTCGTTAAGGACTAGAATGGACAGAAAATACGCTTTGATTGTTCTACTATGCGACAATAAATTTAAAATAGTTTGATAGTTTGTTGTTGTTTGGTTTTAATTAGAAAAGTTCGGTTCTTTATTAAAGGAAAATCTTTAAAGATTCCTTTTGTAATTGTAAAGGCATAAACAAATTAGAATTATAATTTTATTAGAATTAAAGAGGTATTTTTCGTAATATTTACATTTGTCAATAAGTATTACACAGAAATCTACATCACATTGTATTAAATATTCACAATAAAATGATCACATTAGGTAAAATTACAGGTATATCCTAGAACTATTTACAGTTTAAATTGTTTTGTTCTTTATTTGATGTTATACAAAAAACTTACCTCTCTTTCTTACAGCCTGTCTTGTTTCTGGCTCCTGCTCAGATTCACTACTGCTGCTTATGATGTAGAGAGGAGTCTGGAAATAAAAAACATCATCATTAGAAAATGCACCTTTAAAATCTTCTCAGATTGTACAAAAGCGTAGAGCTGCCATACCAACGTTAAAAAATACTTTTAGCAAAATATACAGTTTTTCTGTAAATTCTAAATTTATACTATTTCTGTAAATTTACAGATTTTCTGTAAATTTACACTTTTTCTGTAAATTTATACTTTTTCTGTAAATTACATGCAAAATATATTATACCGCAAGGCGACGCGACGTCTAGGCATTACAGAAAATCTGTAAATTTACAGAAAAAGTGTAAATTTACAGAAAAAGTGAAAATTTACAAAAAAATTGCAAATTTACAGAAAAGCTGTAAATTTACAGAAAATTGCAAATTTACAGAAAAAGTGCAAACTTAGAGAAAAGGTGTAAATTTACAAAAAAATTTCAAATTTACAGAAAAGTGTAAATTTGCAGAAAAAGTATAAATTTACAGAAAAAGTGAAAATTTACAAAAAAAATGCAAATTTACAGAAAAGCTGTAAAATTACAGAAAATTGCAAATTTACAGAAAAAGTGCAAACTTAGAGAAAAGGTGTAAATTTACAAAAAAATTTCAAATTTACAGAAAAAGTGTAAATTTACAGAAAAAGTGAAAATTTACAAAAAAATTGCAAATTTACAGAAAAGCTGTAAATTTACAGAAAATTGCAAATTTACAGAAAAAGTGCAAACTTAGAGAAAAGGTGTAAATTTACAAAAAAATTTCAAATTTACAGAAAAAGTGTAAATTTGCAGAAAAAGTATAAATTTACAGAAAAAGTGAAAATTTACAAAAAAAATGCAAATTTACAGAAAAGCTGTAAAATTACAGAAAATTGCAAATTTACAGAAAAAGTGCAAACTTAGAGAAAAGGTGTAAATTTACAAAAAAATTTCAAATTTACAGAAAAAGTGTAAATTTACAGAAAAAGTATAAATTTAGAGAAAAAGTGAATATTTACAAAAAAATTGCAAATTTACAGAAAAGCTGTAAATTTACAGAAAATTGCAAATTTACAGAGAAAGTGCAAACTTAGAGAAAAGGTGTAAATTTACAAAAAAAAATCAAATTTACAGAAAAAGTGTAAATTTACAGAAAAAGTATAAATTTACAGAAAAAGTGTAAATTTACAGAAAAAGTGTAAACTTACAGAAAATCTATAAATTTACAGAAAAAATTAAAATTTACAAAAAAATTGAAAACTTACAGAAAATCTGTAAATTTACAGAAAAGCTGTAAATTTACAGAAAAGTATAAACTTACAGAAAGAGTGTAAATTTTGCTAAAAATATATTTCAATGTTGCGATGGCAGCTCTACGCTTTCGTGGATCTGTTATACAATATAAAAATAAACCTATAGATATCCGCTCTTTTAAGTTTTATAGCATTCGAAAAACCAACGCCTTCACTCTCTAAAAAAACCGGAGAGCAGAAATCTCATTTAGGCTCTTACAAGACGAGGCCCTTTGTGGAGGTCAAATAAAGATCCCAAAAGGTGATTCCTATTATACTTAGGAGCGGTCTTTGTGCACGTGACCTGAAACAAGAAAAAACGTTGGCGGTATTAAGACTTCTCGGCACGTGCCCAGATTCAGTTACCTGGACTTATTGGCAGAGGGGAAGTGATGAAGAGATAGAGGGGGGAGTTGGTATTTCACAGAAGGAATGAAAATCTGCCTTGAGAGATTCTAGTCTTGCGTGATTTGATCAAAAAAAAATTATAGAGTATATTAAAAATACTTCGAAACATCTTAAAACTGTTTATTTTAAGATTCTCAGTAATTTATAGCATCAGAAAAGAATATTAGTTGGTAAATTGTATGCCAAATAAAATCAATCTCATCAACCATTCGTGTCATAAGCTTTGGTACAACTAATACCGGAGATGAAGAACTAACCTCTGTAAAACCGTTTCAGATACTGGCTTTTGTCCAAGCCATGAGAAAGATGGCACATGTTTTTTGAAACACCCGGTATAACTAACTTGGTTTTACATTAAATCTCAAAACTTTTTTACAGTGAAAGAACAGTTTTGCAAGATTTATTTTTAAATTTTACGTGTTTAATGAGATTAATAACCCTAAATAATTCTGAATAAAAAAGACAGCTATAACAGCCAAAACAATATGCAAATTAAAATAAAAATGGTCCGTCGTGATCAAAGAAAACACCAAAACAACCGTCACTCCTATACAACGTTTGTCTTCCACACACACACACACACACACAAAAATCCGACCCAAAAAGGACCTCATGTGTTAAAATGCATTTTTTAATCATTCCTCCAGACACCGCAACAGTGAAACAAAATGGTCGGGAGAAAAATGCGAGAGAAAAACACGTCAGAGCTGTCCGGCAGTGACAGCTAAGTTGCCCCCTTTCCCTGGAAACTCCCCAACTCACACCACTGTCCTGTCTGGGCCCCGTCTTTGTGTCCGGTCTGGAAATATTTTTTAGGAAAAATAAAGGACAAGCGGGCAAAAGTTTTTCCTGCGGCTCTGGACAATGGCCGACAGCGTTTATTTGGACAGCGTACAGCTGGACGTTAGAGAAATATGTTTTTTTTGTTATGTATTTTGATTTTAAAAGTATATGTTGTGCATTGATAGCAAAATAAGAGAATAATTATTTATTTTTGTATGTTTTATTTGGACATATTATGGTAAAAATAGATTAAATAAATATAAATAATAAATAAATACCGCTTTATTGTACATTATCTCATTTCTTTCGAGGTTTAGAAAAAAAATATTAAATATAAAAATTATAGGGATGGTTAAGATACACATTCTAAAATTATTTTAGAGTATACAGGGTGCTTCAAAAAAGTGTGGCGAATATAACATATGTTTTTTTAAATGCAACACTATATTTTTATTTCATTTTTAGATTTTGCGTAAAATTTTATAACTTTTTTATATATAATGTTATATACCTAAAATGAATAGTTTTTGTAATATTTAAATTTGTTTAAACAAATGTTAGTTTGCAGTGTAATAAAAAATTGTCAGTGATGCCGTTGTTTCTGAAGTTGGACAACTAAAATTTGGTAGGAGAATTTTATAGAGATATAGAGGAAAATCTTTGTAAAGATATTTTAGTTAGATGCTACAGGGTTTTCAAAATATATTTAGGAATTTCAACTACTTACAATTAAGAAATTTCAATTTTTTTAAATGGTACACCCTATATATTATCATTTTTTCTGATAGATTTTACAAAATTCTTCAACTTTTATTAAGTATGACATATACCTATTTTTAATAGTTTGCGATTTATTCCAATTTTTTCTATTTCTACCCATATTTTTAATACAGTTACGCTATATCATTATGGATGCAATGACAAAAAATAATAATTATCAAAATTTCATGTCTGTTAAGTTAAGAACAAAATTTGAATTTTGTCGTATGGTGGTAATGGTAGAGGTAATAGTTACATATTTTCCTGAAATGAATTAGTCAATGTGACTGATATACACGAACAAGCCAAGAAAATCATATTTTTTGGTTCAGTACTATATATTATATAGTGCTTTGCTAAGTACTATAAGAATAGATGTAGATTATCTAGAAAACATCTTCAATGTGTAATGGGATGGTTTGGCGCCAGTAGTAATATGGGCTTTACGAAATGAATTATAATCAGTCAAACATTATAGTCAGTCACTATACCAATAGTCTTCAACAATTAAGTAATTTAGTATTACCCTAATTAGGCGCTATTCGCCCCAAAATCCCCGTGTCATTTTTCATAATATAGAAATACACCAAGAAATTCACGACTGCGATTTTAGTTTATTTGAGTAAAGTTAATCAATCTTAACTAATACTAACAATTGTAACTAATTATGAGGCTACTTGTTAAAGATAAGTAATAAATAGTTTGTTTTGTCATGGTAACTATGATTTTATAGCGTAATTGTATTAAAAATATGGGTAAAAATAGAAAAAATTGGAATAAATCGCAAACTATTAAAAATAGGTATATGACATACTTAATAAAAGTTGAAGAGTTTTGTAAAATCTATCAGAAAAAATGATAATATATGGAGTGTCAAATATAAAAAATTTGAGATTTTTTAATTTTAATTAGTTGAAATTCATAAATATATTTTGAACTATTAATTTTAGGTATATAACATTATATATAAAAAAGTTATGGAATTTTACGCAAAATCTAAAAATTAAATAAATCATGGGGTGTTGCATTTAAAAAAAACATATGTTATATTCGCCACACTTTTTTGAAGCACCCTGTATACTCTATAATAATTTTAAAATGTGTGTCTTAACCTTCTCTATAACTTTTGTATTTAAAACTTTTTTGTAAACCTCGAAACAAATGAGATAATGGACTTTATCGTTGACTCACCCTGTACAGAAAGCCAAAATAGCTTCATCGACAAAGCATTTACAAAACAAACAAAAGCACAAAAAATATACAAATAATAAAAAAAATCATACAATACAAATCATACAATTCAAAAAAATTTACGTCATTAAAATTACTACATTAATACATGGAACATTGCAGAACACAAAAAAAGGCGTATCAATAAAATTTTACAATAGGAAAATTGTAAATGGATATAATCCATGATATAATCATTTAAGAGTCATAAAATATTAAATACTAGACTTTTAACCAGTGTGTCAGATAATCAAAATTTTAAAATTCAAAATTGTTCATGATTACATCATCAACAAAAAAGTCGTTCACCGCATATAGGGCTCTCTCCAGTAAGTATGATTTCAGAGCTTTGCGAAATGCGGGAAAGAACGAAATGATATTCAAAGGTAGATGATTTTACATTTTTGGCATTGTACAATATTGAGTCTTTAACTAGTTCTGAGCTCGGGGTTGGCAGATAAAGATCGTGCTCCGCGTTCCTAAGGGAATAGCAGATATGTGCTTGCGGATTAAGCAAACGGATTCAAAAATGAATAAAGAAGGAAGAGTCAGTATTTTGAATTTTTTAAAGAAATTCTGGCAGTGAGTTCTAGTGTTTAGTCCCAATAAATATCGAACTGCTCTCTTTTGAAGTTTGAAAATACGATCAAATTTTGTCGCGCAGCAAGTACCCCAGAATGGAAGGGCATAACGAAGATGCGACCCAAAAAGGGCATAATAGACTATTCTAGAGGTTGATAAGTTCAGTTCCTTAGAAACTGTTCATAGCGCAAAACAAGCAGCGCTTAGTTTCTATGACAAAGCTTTGATGTGCAAGTCCCATTTTAACGAGTTGTCTACAATAAGTCCTAAGAATTTCACAGAGTCCACGACGTCAATAGTGGTGTTATTAAGTACAAAAGGTTGTATAGTACTTTTATATGACAAAACTTTAGTTTTTGATAGTTTGAGGCATAGGATATTACCGACGCACTGTTACATGTCCCTCTGTATCTGAAGTTTGTTATTATAGAACTGTCATTTCCAATTTTCCCCGATTTACAGTCCGGAAAATCAAAGACTCTGGAAGCAGCCAGACGATTTTCAGCAAGCGAACAAACAAATAAATAAAATTCCGTTCAGTTAATTACGGTAATTGAAAAACGATCGACTGGTGACTCGGAAAGTCTCGGAAAGCCCGTGGAAAGTTTGGAAAAGCGACTCGTTTTGGTGAAAATGAAAAGGCAGGACCAGATTAAATCCCCTATTACGTTTCACAAACAGAATAAAAATATGAATATTTCAATAAAAATGTTATCTTTATATAGTTCAATATAAATGACATATTAAGTTGGGTACTAAGAACTGTAAGAACACCACTGTACGTTTCATAAGTGGTTGCCATATTGTAAAATTGTCTATATTAGCATTGCTAAAAATAGTATTGGTTGATACAAAAACGGCATCTTTAAATTTAGACTCCTTTGAATGAGGTTTTATGTGGACAAGCCTGGCTTCCGACCATTTTATGTTGCGGCGCTTAGATCACACAAGTTCTGGATACCTGACTTCGTGATTACACCTCTTTGGTTATATTTTTAAACTCTTTAAGTCGTACATTTAGAGGATGTTTTGTCTCTCATGGATTACTGAACGATCCCTTCCTAACAAATACAGGAGTTAGGCAGGGATGTGTCTTAGCGCCTCTCCTATTCAACATATTCATGGCAGCGCTCTCCATTATAGTGGACAGCAAACTGCAGGAGAGAGGTTTGGGCATTAGATACAGATACGACGGCGGTCTGTTCAACATAAAAAGACTCAGGGCAAAAACACGTACAAAATTCATCACAGAACTTCAATACGCTGATGACTGCGCTCTAGTTGCAGACACATTACAACAATTACAAGAAATGTTAAACACATATATTTGGGCATACGAGGCTTTGGGCCTTAAGCTAAACATCGACAAAACCAAAATCATGTGCAGTCCCCCGGAAGATCACAACAATGCTATAAAAATCGGAGAAGAGCTATTGGAATATGTAGCGGAATTCAATTACCTCGACAGTTTGATTTCGGAAAAGGTTAATATCGACTCAGAAATTCAGCACAGGATTAGCAGCGCCTCGGGAGCATTCTGGAAATTAAAAGACAGAGTTTTTTACAATCATGACTTGAGTACAAAAACGAAACTTGCAGTGTACCGAGCAATTATAATCCCCATCATGTTATATGGGAGCGAAACCTGGATGCCGTACCGCCGATACATGAAGGCATTAAACAAGTTGCAACATCTTAGACAACTCTTAAGAATCCGATGGTTCTATCATGTTTCAAACGTATCGGTCCTTGAAAAAGCTTACTGCGAGAGTATTGAAATCATGGTTACAAAATCCCGCTTAAGATGGACTGGTCACGTATGCAGAATGCAAGAAAACCGAATACCAAAATCTGTGCTTTACGGTGAGCTTATAGACGGTAAGAAGAGGCCGGAAAGACAACTCAAAACATACTACAAGGACATTTTCCACGAAAACCTAAAGGGGATTAACATGCAGAATGAGTGGGAAGAAACGGCTCACAGTAGAACTGAATGGAGAAGAATTGTAAACTGAGTTAACAGCGACAACCAAAAAGTAAAGAGGCAACAAAGCAATGAGATTTTTGAATGTCCGGAGTGCGGTAGGCAGATAACATCACGCATCGGGCTTTTCAGTCACAGAAAAGCTCATGAAAGAAAACTCCACATTACTGGAAACATTTAAATCAGTTACATTGTTATAATATTTGGCAATTTTCCTGATTTTTTCTGTTGTTCTGATTGAACTGGTGTATATTATTTATTTTAGATGAAGTAATTTACAGTCTAATATTAGTAACAATCTCAGCTTTTTCCCTCTTTGTCTAAATTAGAGAGATAGACTTTCTGTCGTTGCTTCTCCTCCAGTCCTAGGTTAAATAGTGACGTGTCGCCGACTACTAGATCGTTTTAGTCTCCATTACCGAGCCGTAAATATGTCGACAGAGGGTGGGACAGCGCAGGGAAGGAGTGAAATAAGGGAGAAACCGGGAGAAAAAGGACGTCGAGGAGAGGATAAATTCCCACCGTCGCCGTTTCCAAATGGGGAGACAAATTGGGAGACAAAAAGCGCGCCTAGACTGGTGTCCGGGACACTGGGACTCTCGCTGGGAGCGCCACGAATTATTAGCGTTGTTAGTAATTAATTTGAAAGATCCGGGAAGAGCGTTTCTGCTACTGTGTATACAGTAGAGGTGGGAATTCTAGTTCCTTGGGAGGAACTAGTTCCTTAGTTCTAGTTCATCCAGAGAAATAGTTCCTTGAACTAGGTCTTTAGTTCACAATAGTTCCTGACTAACATTGACATCCCCCTTGCTTGCTAATGCGTTTCGTTGTCATTCAGAACTATTCATAGTATGATCTGTATAATTTTTATAATGTACGGAGATATAACGAGACGTGTAATTGTGTGTGTTAAAAACATTTAGGTAAGTTTTATTGCAGATAAAAAAAATAAAAAAGAAACTCAAATCAGAGTTTAAAAAACTATATCACAAATCAATTGGAGCAAATAATTTTACGAAAAATTGCATTTTTCCTCACTTCATTTTTTTGTTTTTGTCTAAAAATTCAGAATATCTACTTCGTTTTATAAGATATTTCTTAATTTTAGGGACCTAAAGTGAAACATTCCCATAAAATATTTAAAAAACAAACTAAAAATCAAAAACAATATCCACGACAATTTTCTGTAATAATTACGCCGGCTGTGGCAATAGAGAAGGCCGAATCCATCGTCGTCGCCTTGTATTATATCTCGGATCTGCCAACTGAATAGATTCCCGTGAACTAGTCTTTTAATTAGTTCCTCTATGTCAGGTTCCGATAACATACAGCAGGCACTTCCCACGCCTGCCTAGCATCAATCGCGCTGACTGATCCATACGTAAACTAGTCTTTTATTTAGTTCCTCTAGTTCCTTTAGGTCCGGATCCTATATGATACGGCTGGCACTCCCCACACCTGCCTAGCATCGATCGCGCTGGCCCGATCCGTACGTACGTAAACAAGTCTTTTATTTAGTTCCTATAGGTCCGGATTCGATAACGTACGGCTGTCACTCCCCACTCCTGCCTACCATCGGGCTACGCGCACTGCCGCTGGCAGATCCGTCGCCGTCGCATATTATTATTTATATACAGGGTGAGTTTCCTACGATGTTCTCTATGGGTATCTCGGAAACTACTGGAGATAGAGAGTCGGTTAAATGGGGAAAGAATTGCAGTTTTGTGGAGTCATAAATATGCGCCTTTAAAATTTTTGAAAAAGTTCATGGCTTACTAGATATTTCGAAAAAAAACAAATTTCGGCTATTTTAAAAATTGTCCCTAATTCCATTATAAGCTTTTTTAGACAAAAAGTTTTGAGATAAAAGTTGTAGATAATCACATTCTTTATGAGACTGTGTCGTCCGTTTTCTTCTGTAGCCTGTCATTTTTGACATATGACACAAACATATGTTTTTTTAAATGGAAACCATAGTTGGCCATGACTTCATAAAAAGCGCCATTTTTTAAGCTTTTCAGCGATATAAGCTATAATATGTTTTCTTCGAAAAATTACTGAGTTATAGCCAATTCTTATCGTTTTTAAACAATTTCACTTAGTTAGCCATGGAAGTTAAGTTCAATCGTCGTTGCTCGCGAGTGGCGGTACTAGAGAAGTTTAATTAGTCGACCGGTCCTTTTATGAGAATAGGTAGTAATTCAGTTTTAAAAAGATACAACTCAAAACTATGGCGGAACATTTTCTAAAATAACTTAAAGTTATAAATTATAACAGAATAAGAATTGGCTATAACTAAATTTAACTTTCCTAACATGTCTTGAAAACCGGTCAACGTATCCTCGAAAATGTATGGTCAAGAAAAGTTGAACCAATAATTCTACACGCTTTTCTTCATTGGAAAAATTCATATTTAATTTTTGCTTACTTTAATTTACGAAGTTTGGATGTGACAGCTTCACATTTCTGAGAGCAAAGGTGATTAAACTTATTTCCATGGCTAAGTGAAATTGTTTAAAAATGATAAGAATTGGATATAACTCAGTAATTTTTCGAAGAAAACATATTATAGCTTATATTGCTGAAAAGCTTAAAAAATAGCGCTTTCTATGAAGTCATGGCCAACTATGGTTTCCATTTAAAAAAACATATGTTTGTGTCATATGTCAAAAATGACAGGCTTTAGAAGAAAACGGAGGACAAATTCTCATAAAAGATATGATGATCTACAACTTTTATCTGAAAACTTTTTGTCTAAAATAGCTTATAATGGAATTAGGAACAATTTTTAAAATAGCCGAAATTTGTTTTTTTCGAAATATCTAGTAAGCCATGAACTTTTTCAAAAATCTGAAAGGCGCATATTTGTGACCCCACAAAACTGCAATTCTTTCCCTATTTAACCGACTCTCTATCTCCAGTAGTTTCCGAAATACCCATAGAGAACATCGTAGGAAACTCACCCTGTATATCGGTCACAGTCTCGATCCCGGAATAGGTCCTGAGGAACTAGTTCTTTGAGAAACCAGGAACTAGTTCCTTTCATTCCGGGGTCGGAATAGTTCATTGGAACTAGTTCGTTCACGAACTACACACCTCTAGTATACAGTGGCTATCGAAATCTATAGCTAAAAAGTATTATTTATAAAAATATGTATTGGATTGTGGGGATGACATTGAGGGATTTGTTCTATTCTTTGTTCTCGGCGCACTCAATGATGAAGTGTTCTGGTATTTCCCCACAGAATCTGCATTCAGACAATTCGAAGATTGGTTTTACTTAAATCAAGTTCTGAGGAATTTCTTCGAATGTCTTGGAACGTTGGAGAATTCCCATTCCATAGGTTACGGATGGAGTCTTCCAAGTTCTTGTGTTCTGCTTTAAGCTGGTTTCCACTTGGGAAGCAGGACCGTTTTGCTCCAGTTAGTAAAGATGGAAGAGATTGGTGCCATCATTACAACATTTCGTAAATTACTCAACATTGTTTCCGGTAATTGTCTTTTGATTTGAGGAAATAATTTTATTGGCGGCTATTGATGATGAAGAATGCATTTTTCTCAAAAAAGTGTTTCCTCTTGTAAATACCATCCGGGGACATACTGTACCGGGTGTCCCACTAATATCTCTCGGCAGTATCTCGGAAAGTATTGGCCGTAGAACCTGAGGAAAAAAATATTTTTAACTAAAGAAGCCATGAGAAATTGCTGGAAATTATTTTCAAGTTTGCAGTGTGGCCGCTAGAGGGCGCAACTGCTACGGCAAATAAGAAAAAGCAATTTTTACAAAATTCTGCCTAGATAAGGGCTACTATGAATAATAGCTTCATAATTTTAAGAAAATTTCGGACTTTTTTTTGTCAGAACCATTTTTCCCTATCTGCTAAAATAAAGTGGTGGGGGAAGGTTAGAGCTGTTTTTAGTTAAATGTTAATAACTCCGGACTGGATGACCGGAATCTAACAAGTGAGGGCTCGTTTAAAAGAGCGTTTCGTATTCTATATAAAACCATATAAACAATAATAATGTGCCTTTAACAGTAGACGCTAGAGGGCGCTGTCTTGCGATTTAACAAACAATGCGGGATTTCCCAAAAAAATTAAAAACAACTGTATATGTAATTTCAGCTGATTGTAAGGAGGAATAAAAGTTTAAGAAGTCAGTGAAAACCGCATCTTGATATCTTTTTTCAATCCGAAGATATTAGCAAAAATATAATAAATACGAAAAAATTTGCTCTTAACTATCTTATTTTTATAACACGGTATCAGTAGCCCTCTAGATTATACCCATTTTAACAAAAAAAAAAGATAGAAACAGTTAGTTTATTTTAATATCAACGAAATACCATAATACCAGATGTAATTTTAATATCTAATAATTAAGATATTAATAACAGTGAACAAGAAACGATGATTCAGTGAAGTCATGGTAGGCTTTGGAAAAAAGTTGCTTTTGACGTAATAGTATAAACGTCAAATTGTTATTAGGAGGAAAAGGCACATAAAGAAGAAGAAAATCTAAAACAAATATTTTATAATTTTTTTAAAGTGAAACGCGCGATGGGAGTTAAAAGTAAGTAAGTAAGCAGTTTTTTAACCCACAATATTTTTTTACTAATTAAAAATAATCGACTCTAAACTTTTAAACGAAAATCTTTCTCTTTTCCTGAATGTAGCGCATAAAATTGAGCGGGAGCTATCCGATCCAGGTACCGGCATCGGCAGCTGCTGCAAATAAAAATACAAAAGGAAATAAGACGGAAAAGCGGAAGAAAAACTACCGGCCCGGATTTGTAGGCTATTACGACGAAGGATTTTACACCTATTTAACTTTAAATGGTCGCCGGAAAGAAAATGGAAACGATTGGCGGCGATAAATTGTTCGTTGTTTTTAAATTTAGCGAGAGGAAATCGGAATTTGTTCGATTTGGGCGATGGTTTTGCTTTATTTTGTTGAAGAAATTCGACGAAATACAAATTTCGAAAGTTTTTTTGTTTGCTTTAATTTGTTGTAGAAATACGACAAAATACAAATTGTACTGTAATTTTTGTCTGTCCTTCTTGCCTAGATGTCCTGATGTCTATATTGGGTAGAGAACATATTATAAAAAATGTCTATACCTATGTGGCAGATTCATCTCTCAAAAAAATAAAAATAAATAATAACAGAATAGTTGCATTTAAATATTTTTGTCATACGCTCCCAAAAACAGCTATTTTACGGACTCATTTCAGTCCGTAAAATGTTTCTTTTTCGGCCTAGGCCGTAAAGGTCGTCATGGCAACCTTTATGGACTAAAATGTCTAAATTCGTTATTTGGTTGTTTTATTTTGTCATTCGAAATTTGTCACAAAATCACATAAAA
Organism: Sitophilus oryzae; assembly: GCF_002938485.1. Lineage (NCBI taxonomy): Eukaryota > Metazoa > Arthropoda > Insecta > Coleoptera > Curculionidae > Sitophilus > Sitophilus oryzae. The sequence goes on along the minus strand of NW_022146580.1, from coordinate 439,227 downwards.
TTATACATATATATTTATAATTAAATTATTAAATACTAACAATATCAAAAAGCTAAGTTATTTGTTTAAAGTAAGTACCTAGGTACCTATTTAAAAGAGGCTTTTAAATTAAAATATTCTTAAATTACAGTCACAAACATTCAAACCATCGTCAATTTGGTCGAAATATTCCATGCTGAGAGCAGTGTTAAGTGTTAAAGAAGATATTTATATTGACAAATTTCCAAAACTTATTGCTTTTTTGAAGAGGAATTCGGTTGGTTACGAGCCTAAAAAGTCTAAGGTTTTGTCCATAAAAGAGATCGGTGATTTTTTGGCCACGGCTAGTGATGAAACTTATTTACTTACTAAGGTAAGTTTGCGATAATGATTTTTAAAATATATAGATGGTTTCTTATTCCATTGTATTTGATTTTTAAATTATTAAATACTAACAATATCAAAAGCTAAGTTATTTGGAAAAATAAAAATGAAATGAACAATTTTGTGCATTTTGAAAACTTGCATCTGCAATCGAAACGACTCCTCCATTGGCAGGTAAATTTACTTTCTGATGAGGTGGAGTAAATGCGAACGATGATGTACTTGGTAATACATCCGTGGAAGTGGTCGCGATTTTCTTTTCCCCCATTAGCAGTTTGCAAACTTTCTTCTTTTTCTCAATAGATTCTTCTATGTAACCTTCGGCCACTGTGGACGACCTAAATAATTATTGTTGTTTAGAACAAGATCGGAAAATATTAAAATTTTTACCTCCAACCTCCTAGGCGTTTCAGCGATGTAAAATCCACATCTGCATCTGCAGCAAGAGTAGCAGAACTACGTCGGAAACAATGACCTGTATATTCGTTTGGGTTCGACAACTTTAAAAATGCTGCTACAATCGATGGCATCTTCCCAAATGAATGAATGCCGACTCGTTGCACGGTGCATTTTCCTTTACGATAAGAGATGAAGACATAATCATGTGGTACATTTTTTGGCCTAAGACAAGCATATTTTCTATACAACTCAACTGGATTGACAACGTTCCCTTCGTTCACCACCGGAAACACTCTTTTGATATTAGTTTTTGTATCCGCAAGGGTAACTAAAAGGCAGCTGTTGTCTTTTTCTATGATGTCTTGCACTCGTAGAGAGTACAATTCTTCTCTTCTACATGCTCACAAAGGCCAATGACAAGAGCTACCTAAAAATCAAATACAATGGAATAAGAAACCATCTATATATTTTAAAAATCATTATCGCAAACTTACCTTAGTAAGTAAATAAGTTTCATCACTAGCCGTGGCCAAAAAATCACCGATCTCTTTTATGGACAAAACCTTAGACTTTTAGGCTCGTAACCAACCGAATTCCTCTTCAAAAAAAGCAATAAGTTTTGGAAATTTGTCAATATAAATATCTTCTTTAACACTTAACACTGCTCTCAGCATGGAATATTTCGACCAAATTGACGATGGTTTGAATGTTTGTGACTGTAATTTAAGAATATTTTAATTTAAAAGCCTCTTTTAAATAGGTACCTAGGTACTTACTTTTCGTGGAAATAATTTAGCAATACATCTTCATTTACAACGAATACGCCATTTTTGTCTTTCCATTCATTAAAAACATCATATTCTTTCTGGTAAATGGCACGAGACTTCACAGGAAGTAAATCCAACACGATTTCTTTGGCCTTATTAGCAATATGTTCGGGATTTTGGAACATTTTAAAATTGTTGATGAATTTGTGTGATTTTGTGACAAATTTCGAATGACATGTCAAAATGCGATGAAATAAACAAACTCGTTACTAAGATATGAATTTATAAGCCAACTTTTTCAAACATTATAATTTCAAATATGGAAAATTTGCAAATATGCGTTCTAAAAAACTGTAAAAAGCGTATGACAAAAAATAGTGTATGTAACACGTACCTAAATTATGTTTTTTAGGACTCATCTACTATTTCGGACTCGGCTAACGCCTCGTCCGCAAACAGTAATGATTCGTCCTAAAAAACATCATTTTAGGTACTAGTTACATAAATAGCTATTTCAATAGTTTTTTTTTCTTTATTCTTTGTATTTTTTTGCTTCCGGCTACGAAAAGATAAACTTTCTGAAACTTTAAGCATTTTATTGTTCGATAGACAAATTTGTTTATAGTCTGTCCAACGACAAGATCCTTGACAGTGATAGATGTGTCTATCATTTTAATTTCAAAGTAGTTTATTTTATTTAACAAAGAAATAAGTTGGTACAACTGGAACGCATAGCAGGAAATTTGCCAGAAATTAATACAATTTTTAAAATTTGACTGATAAGTGATTACGTGATTACTTCAAAATATTGCGAAAAAAAAACTGTATAAAACTGAAAAAACGTAATCGAGTTATTTTATTAAAAAAAACGGTATGTGTTAATACAAAACAAACAAGAACAAAACACCACATACCAAAAAATATAAAAAAGAACTATTTCTTACTTTCAAACTATCCTTGTAGCATATTATACGAGATGCACTGTTCTACGACGAGATGGTATACAAACTTTATTGGTGTATAAGGCTTTTTGCCTGGGCAGCGACTAATAACTATACTGTGCTCTGGGTCTACAGTTAATTTCCCCTCGATTTTTCCTCCACTTGACTTCAAAAGAGACAAAACACACGTAATAACACGAATCAAAATGCATCATTTTCCAAAACGCAGATATTTGACATAAGTTGACACAAAATTATAACCTATAATTTGGAAAGACTTTGACAAACCTCAAAAATCTAAAGGCGAGTTGATACGCATCGGCGTCCGTTTGTCGTTCCGTCAAACCAATAAAATTGAAATATGATCTGTAATTTTTGAAATAAACCAAAAAAACTGGTTAAAAACCAAAAGAGATGACGTATGACGGATTTATATTTACACTCATCCATAGTTAAGTTAAAAAATATTAGAAACTTTTTTTTTAGTAAAATAAATAGATTGGTATGGGACGTCATCTGATTTTCTTCTATCATCGTCTATCGAAATCTTACCTGAGAAAAAAAAATAGAGATCAGTAAACCTAATTGCTGACAAGTAATCTCCGTTGGACTAACGCAGCAGTGTTTACAAAAAATATTTTATTTTATTTTGTAGATTTTCTTGCAGCGGCGAAATACCCATACAGGATTTTTTTAGAGAGAACATATTCTTTTACCATTATACAGTTTTTTTATTAATACTTAATAGTATGCCTTTATAATTTCTCGTGTTATTAAAGAATTACTCTGCATAATACAAACACTAATTTTAACATCGCCAAGCCCTTACACAGCTCCTTCAAAACACCCTTTCGACACTCAGCGAACGTCTTGACCGGTGGTGGTCAAGCCAAGGGCCGGAAGTGCATTACTTCCGGTCCGCGGAGCGTGATAATGTATTATCGTGCAGAACAACGCTCCCTGTTTGTCTCTCTCTCTCTCACACACACACTATTATCCATAGCCGGTTGCCTAAGGGAGGCAATCTGAGCGGCTCTATAGCCGACAAGGTTCGTGGAGAGGGACCCTTACCTTACCTAAATGTTTATTCTAATTTAGACTAGGTTGAATACTAATAATATTGTGTATTACAATGGAATCGGTTTGATTGTTTTTTTTAACATTGGCTTCAAGAATAAATGTATTTTTTTTTAATTTCTAATATAATAATAATATAAAAAAAATATAAACCCTTCCCGGACACAAACGGTACATTGTGAAAGAGGAGATTATAGAGAGAAACACGCCCTATAACATAGGATACAACATTTTAATGAACAGTGCTTTCCATAAAATCAATTAAATGAAAAATATACGAAATAATATACATGTACTGATTTCTTTCGAAAATCGACAACTATGAACACTTCCCGGACACAAACGGTACATTCTGAAACAGGAAATTGTAGAGAGAAACAAGCCCTATAACATAGGATGCAACATTTTAATGAACAGTGCTGTCCATAAAATCAATAAAATGAAAAATATACGAAATAATATACATGTACTGATTTCTTTCGAAAATCGACAAATATGAAACTATGAACCTTTCCCGGACACAAACGGTACATTGTGAAACAGGAAATTGTAGAGAGAAACAAGCCCTATAACATAGGATACAACATTTTAACGAACAGTGCTTTCCATAAAATCAATAAAATGAAAAATATACGAAATAATATACATGTACTGATTTCTTTCGAAAATCGACAAATATGAAACTATGAACCCTTCCCGGACACAAACGGTACATTGTGAGACAGAAAATTGTAGAGAGAAACAAGCCCTATAACATAGGGTACAACATTTTAATGAACAGTGCTTTCCATAAAATTAATAAAATGAGAAATATACGAAATAATATACATGTACTGATTTCTTTCGAAAACCGACAACTATGAAACTATGAACCCTTCCCGGACACAAACGGTACATTGTGAGACAGAAAATTGTAGAGAGAAACAAGCCCTATAACATAGGGTACAACATTTTAATGAACAGTGCTTTCCATAAAATTAATAAAATGAAAAATATACGAAATAATATACATGTTCTGATTTCTTTCGAAAATCGACATCTATGAAACTATGAACCCTTCCTGGACACAAACGGTACATTGTGAGACAGGAAATTGTAGAGAGAAACAAGCCCTATAACATAGGATGCAACATTTTAATGAACAGTGCTTTCCATAAAACCAATAAAATAAAAAATATACGAAATAAAATAAATGTACAGATTTCTTTCGAAAATCGACATCTATGAAAATATGAACCCTTCCTGGACAGAAACGGTACATTGTGAAACAGGAAATTGTAGAGAGAAACAAGCCCTATAACATAGGATGCAACATTTTAATGAACAGTGCTTTCCATAAAATCAATAAAATGAAAAATATACGAAATAATATACATGTACTGATTTCTTTCGAAAATCGACAAATATGAAACTATGAACCTTTTTTCCGGACACAAACGGTACATTGTGAAACAGGAAATTGTAGAGAGAAACAAGCCCTATAACATAGGATACAACATTTTAACGAACAATGCTTTCCATAAAATCAATAAAATGAAAAATATACGAAATAATATACATGTACTGATTTTTTTCGAAAATCGACAAATATGAAACTATGAACCCTTCCCGGACACAAACTGTACATTGTGAAACAGGAAATTGTAGAGAGAAACAAGCACTATAACATAGGATGCAACATTTTAATGAACAGTGCTTTCCATAAAATCAATAAAATGAAAAATATACGAAATAATATACATGTACTGATTTCTTTCGAAAATCGACAATTATGAAACTATGAACCTTTCCCGGACACAAACGGTACATTGTGAAACAGGAAATTGTAGAGAGAAACAAGCCCTATAGCATAGGATACAACATTTTAACGAACAGTGCTTTCCATAAAATCAATAAAATGAAAAATATACGAAATAATATACATGTACTGATTTCTTTCGAAAATCGACAAATATGAAACTATGAACTTTCCCGGACACAAACGGTACATTGTGAAACAGGAAATTGTAGAGAGAAACAAGCCCTATACCATAGGATAAAACATTTTAATGAACAGTGCTTTCCATAAAATCAATAAAGTGAAAAATATACGAAATAATATACATGTACTGATTTCTTTCGAAAATCGACAAATATGAAATGATGAACCCTTCCCGGACACAAACAGTACATTGTGAAACAGGAAATTTTAGAGAAAAACAAGCCCTATAACATAGGATACAACATTTTAATGAACAGTGCTTTCCATAAAATGAATAAAATGAAAAATATTCGAAATAATATACATGTACTGTATATTATTTCGTACTGTAAACATGGGGAGATGGAGAACTACCCTCTATAAAACCGTCTCTGATACTGACTTTTCTCAAAACCTTGAGACTGTATGATGAATTATAACTTAAAAAAGCGAAACAAAATAGATCTGTAAAGCCGCAGAGACTAAGTTCCCTCCTTCCATACTTTCTACATTCTAGCTAAAAGATTATAAAAATGGTCACTTGAAATGTCAAAATTTGAAAAACAGTTTTTTAATTCTTTGTTATTTTTAGGATCTCTTTAGTAGCGCGGTAGTGGATCAAAACGTAGTAAACCCCAGGAATGCTTCAAGGTGAACGAACCCGATATAATTCATCCCAGAAGCCGTAAGATGATTTAGTTTGGACATCTAACATGTGTCCGTGAATTTTCGCGTCGACTTGAGTTAGTATCGGCGTATTTCCTCGGCTGGAGTAACATTATTCCAAGTCGGACTTTTCCCAAAGCCGTTTAATCTCTGGGCTCTAAGTAGCGGAGCTCGATCAAAGTTATGAGCCGGCTGGAATAGAGCCCCTTTAACGGGGGTTTGATATATACATTGCTTGCAGCCGGCTAAGATTTTGCGTGGGGGTAGTAGGATGAAGTGAGGTGTATTATGTATTATTATTACTTGACATAATTTGTAAAAGTGAAATCAATACATTTCAACATTTACAATAAAGAGTACAAAATACATTCGGAAGTATATGAAGATATGTTCAAAGCGCCATAAATAAGATTGAACAAAAAATAAATTTGTGCATTAGGGATGGTTGTAACCCTTTCCAACATGTAGAGCATTAGAAACTAGTTTGTAGAAGTTGATTTATTTATAAGAACTGCGATTAATATTATGAATATTATTAAATCGTACATTGAGATTTCAAATTCATAATAAAAAAAGTGAAAAATAATTTCTTTAAATTGCTGTTCTAGATATTATTTCTTTTAAAGTCTTCCTAAAAATTTGTAAAACGTGCAGAATCACGTTTTTCAATTGGGTTATCTTTGTTTATTTGTCGTTCATGGACACACCAATTTTAGAAATTTTTAATTTTAAATATATTTACAGTATTTTTTTACACAATTATACAGGATGTATAAAATACTCAATTGAACACCGCAAGGCAAAAGGTAAAAGAAAGAGAGGGAGACCTAGACGGAGTTGGAGAGAAGGAATAGACGGGGACATCAGAACAAGAGGAATAGATGAAAACATCTGGACAGACAGAGACCAATGCAGACTGGAAATCAAAAGGCAGCGAAGAACGTTATGAACTGATTTGTATACCGGGTGTTGCATCGTCGGACGGGACATAGGAAATCCCATGCAAATTTTAATGGGGTCAATTATTGGCTTCCCTAATTATGTTAGAGAATAATTCTATTTAGGTTTATTGAAGAGCACTAAAACCCACATTGAAAAGAATAACTTTAGATATTTTTGATTAGCTTGTTTACGAGTTATCGCCGATTTCTTTTTAAATAGTTCTCCTTTCCTATGGCCCTGTATTTACTTATGAGCACCAGTCAAGGTAATCAATTACAAGGTTAATTATAGTATTATTACAATATTCAACAACTTATTAATTTAGGTACTATTAAATTGTTAGAACTTTAGGATTTAAGAAGATAAAATCGATTTCCAAAAACTAAACAATCCTTGAAATTTTAAATACTTTTTTGATGGCACTACATCCTAAGGAGCAACTGAGATGGGACCATGATAGAAAATTAGCTACATACTAGATATGTAAGTGTAGTGTAGCCTACACTATAACTGGAAATTGTTGAATAAGCTGAAAATTATGATGATGATTTATATAAAAAAAAATGAGGTTATTTTCAAAAATTGCAGTATTAAAATACCACTATTCAATACATTTTATACTTGGTTCATATCGAATAAGCCACTTATCCCACAAATTATATGCTTCCGATTACCCAACAAAAGCTAACAACTCAGCTTCCAGCTCGTCCATAATGATTAATTTGTTTTTAATGGGGCTCCTCCAGGTATAACAATGGCATCGTCTCGATTTTGGGGCCTCGTCTATCGGCAGCTCCTTAAGCCGGGACTCCCCAAAGGGTGGCCACGGATTAAGTAGTCCCTGCCCCTACAGCTGTCCTTTTCTTGTATCATCCCTCTATAGATTGTTCGAGTATTTATTAGGGATATTAATTTATATACCTACACTGATTTATCGTCCTGTGGTTTTATTATTATTGAACAGTTCATGAGCGATACTCTTGCCAATATATACAAAAAAGCAAGAGTATATATACATAATGATAATGAGGATTAAGAATGAGAATCTCTTAACCATCTAAGATTCGCTGACGACGTAGTCTTAATTGCCAATAGTCCTGAAGAACTACAAGCACACAAATTAACAAACTAAATACAGCTAACAATAAAGTAGATTTCAAAATTCATTTAGCAATAACTAAAATAATATACAATGAACTAGTAGACAGAATAAAAAACATTCTAGTAAATAATACAATACTGGTCAATTTAAATTATTTTCTAAAATTATGTAGAGTTCTACAGGGTGTCCCAAAAAAAGTTACACATCAAAGTTGTGTTTTTTGTAATGGAACACCCTATATATTAATTGATTTTTGGATTCTCGTAAAAAAATAAAGGTTTGTTTCATTAGCAAAGTATATGATTAAATGTATGTGAAAATTGTTTTTGAAATACATTTATCGGCACGAAAAATGGGCACCTTAAAACTTTGATGTATGTATTTTAAAGGTTAATATATTATATTTTAATGGACCGATTTTGATGATTTTTTAAGCAGTGTGTTGCCAAATTATTTGACTTTTTAGTATCTTTTTCTAAATTAAAAATGAAACTCCCCATCTGTTAACTATACGAGGAAAAACAAAATGTTGATATTTTTGATGAAAGTTTGAAACACCCTGTGAAATATGTTAAAACAGTAAGAAATCTAAAAATTATTTTATCATCTAGATACATCCTTTCTGGATGGTTTGTTTTTCGGTTCATCTCATTAGCTTTATTTTTGTTGGAAATGTTCTGTTTTAAAGGAGGCACTAACGTTTTTTCGTAATTTTTACATTAAGACCATGCTTTTGCTTTTGGGCCTAGTCAACACATCTAGTAAGTTCTGGTCCCGAAGCAGGCCTTCTTGACATAAGATTTGCTTCATTTAATCTTCTTCTTGTAGTCCGTTAGTTAATATGTACGGTTCTTAAGTGCAATTCATTATCAATTTGAAAAGCTGACAAACGGCGGTTTCTTAGCGATAAACTTACAATAAGTCGATCGTCTCGATTAGAAGTTCTCATACGAAGGTTCCTGGACGTCTATATTGACGTCCTCATGGACGTGGTCATAGTTCAAAGACCATTTAATATACCCTATGGTATTAAGGTATTTTTGGAACCAGAATTTTATAGCAAGATTTTCTGTACAAGCCATGATCCTTAATATAACATTCTGTTTAACGTGGGGTAAGTACATATCGCACAGCTCTTTAATTGGAAAGGCCATACGTTATCCCAGCCAGACGGAAAGCGAGATAGAAACGGAGCGGAAAAGCGGCAGCAAAAAGCTTTTCTTTGGAAATTAGCGCTAGAGGAGCTCCCCGAGGCAGATTTATCACTTGTTATGCAGGTGTGTGAGTGGCGCGCCGCGGTATAAAATATGAAATACGCCGCCAGCCTTGCGTCTTGTCGGCCTCCTTTGATTTATTAGCGGTGTTCATTAAATAGCTGCGGTTTTCTCCTCTTACCGGGAGGAAGAGGGTGCCGCCATTCTTCGGTCTCCACCTTCGTCCCTGTGAGGGAAAAATGCGGGGGGTATGAAAGAACAGCGCGACAGATTAAACTGTTGCTTGGTGGAAGTTTAACTCCTTGTCTTTGAGGACTGGGAGTTATGTTATTTTATTTGTGAATATTCTAGTATTACATTAATTAGAACGTCTTTTCTGTTTATAACGAATTGTGCAAAGTAAAAGAACAACAGTCTAAACTTTATGTTGCATTCATCAGTCTAACAAAAGCCTTCGACTCTGTGAACAGAGATGCACTTTGGGCAATAATTATGAAAACGTTCGGAGTACCCAACAATTTTTTTACAGTTTGCAAAAGCCTCCATAACAACAACAAGTCAAGAATGTCATATCATGGATCAATGAGCGATCCCTTCCTAACAAACACAGGCGTTAGGTAGGGATGTGTCTTGGCGCCTCTCCTATTCAATATATTCATGGCAGCGCTCTCCATTATAGTGGATAACAAACCGCAGGAGAGATGTTTGGGCATTAGATACAGAAACGACGGCGGTCTGTTCAACATAAAAAGACTCAGGGCAAAAACACGTACAAAATTCATCACAGAACTTCAATACCTTGATGACTGTGCTCTAGTTGCAAATACATTACAGCAATTGCAAGAAATGTTGAACACATATTCATGGGCTTACAAGGCTTTGGGATTTAAGCTGAACATAGATAAAACTAAAATCATGTGCACTCCCCCGGAAGATCACAACAATGCTATAAAAATCGGAGAAGAACTATTGGAATATGTGGCGGAATTCAATTACCTCGACAGTTTGATTTCTGAAAAGGCCAATATCCACTCTCAAACTCAGCACAGGATTAGCAGCGCCTCAAGAGCATTCTGGAAATTAAAAGACCGGATTTTCTACAATCATGACTTGAGGACAAAAACGAAACTTGCAGTTTACCGAGCAATAATAATTCCCACCGTATTATATGGAAGCGAAACCTGAGTGAACCAAACCGACACATGAACGCATTAAAGAAGTTGTAACAGAGATATCTTAAACAATTCTTAAGAATCAAATGGGCCCATCATGTCACAAAGAGAATATTGAAGTCATGATTACAAAGTTCTGCTTAAGATGGGCTGGTCACGTATGCTGAAGTTAATAGTGACAACCAAAAAATAAAGAGGCAGCAAAGCAACGAGATTTTTGAATGTCCCGAGTGCGGTAGACAGATAACATCACGTATCGGGCTTTTCAGCCAAAGAAAATCTCATATATATCATAGTAATGGCAGTATGTATGTATGTATGTATTACTTTAGATTTTGATAAATTGATTTTGAGACCTACTTTAATGCTGGCTGTAATGAGTTCGTTAATTTATGCTTGTAGTTCTTCAGGACTTTTGGCAATTAAGACAATATTATTATCAGCAAATCTAAGATGGATAATGTTAAGTTATCTTTTCTTGGTCCAGTCCAGTAGACTGAAGATTCCTTCTAGTGTTCCTGGCGAGTATGTTGGCTTCTGCTGCTTCCTCTAGTCCCTCCAAAAATTCTTGCCCTAAAATTTTAACGCTTCGGTATTCCAGTGCCGGACAGTGGCACAGCATGTGCTCTATGGTTTCTTTTTCGTCTCCGCATTCTCTGCAGTAGCCATCGTTGTAAATCTTCCATGTCACGAGGGGAAGTTTCCAGTGATGACACCTACAATTATGCGTACTAAGTTTTTTGTGCTCTAGTAGTTACTTTGTCTGTTTTCTATCTAACACTGGCCACAGTCTTCGAGCTGTAGCCTCACGGTGTTTCCACGTCTCTTGTGGCTTGGCCTTGATGGTAGTTCCTGTAGCTTCATTCAGTATGTTGATCGTCACATAAAAACTGTGGGTCATCTGCCACGGCCTCTCCACTGGTCCCCTCTTTGGCGAGTCTGTCTGTTTCTTGATTGCCCACCACATTGCTGTGGCCTGGCACCCAGCCTGGCACCCCGACTTGACGCAGCCAGGACAGTGCTTCTCGCCAGTCCATCACATTTTTCGATCTCACTGATTGCATGGTGATGCTTCTTAAAGCGCCCAAGCTGTCAGAGTATATCACGATATCCCCTATTGGACTATCAGCGATTTTCTCTGACACTACTCTTGCTTTGGCTTCTTTGTATATATTGGCAAAAATTTCTAAGTTCTTAGGTAACTAGGTAATCCTTAACGTAAATATGTATAATCCTTAGAAAAATATATCATAAATCGAGCAAGGAAGTTCAAGATGATTTTGATGTTAAACGTAAATGTACAGTTTTGTCCATTCCCCTATAGCATTAGGTATACAAATAAGTATTCTTCAACCTTGATATTTAAAAAAAAAGGTTAAAAACTTTATTTCTTCTCGCACGTTTTTTAATTGCTTCCATTTTTGAAAATTTTTGTATTCCTTTTCATAAGTTATTCGGGATTTAAATGGAAGTAGTTTGGATATGGCGTTTGTCGCCTCAGCCTGAATATCTGTTGGTAATTTACTTATTTCGTTTAGAGCCATTTCTGGCTCCAATTCAATCAGCAATCGAGACGAAAGAGAATTAAAAAATATTGTCTCAAAACTGACAACTAAAGAGACAGCTTTATTTATTTTTCAAATTACATAGAAACCAACGCTAACCCGGCACAATATTTTTTCTACTCGTAATAAATTCCTTGAAATAATAATTTCTGAATATTTTATAAAACGTAACTTGCTATGGAAAAAAATATTGTTTTATACAAGACGATAAAATTGCATTATCGTCTCCCGAAATTAATTCACTCGTGATTTCATCGTTCGTGAATTAATAATCTTTTTGGTCGACGATTTTCATTTTATCGTCTTGTATAAAAAATAACTATTATTTGTTATTTTTTACTTTTGACGACTAAAATATTTAAAATACAATTTCTTCCAAAGAAATAAGCTCACTCAGTTTACGTAAATAGGCGTGTGTACACGACCGTCTCAATACAAATAGCCCGCAGCTACGAGCCTCGGCATACAAAACTGTACACGATATAATGCCGTTAGATGTGTCTCCCTCCCCCTCGTGACGTCGGCATCTCGGCAAACATGGCCACAAACGGAACTGTCGATCTCGCATCTTTATGTTTGCCAACTTATTACTGCGAGTTAAGGAAGCCTCTGACGCAAAAGAACCGGTCCAAAGTACACAAAGGCCGGAACCGGCACGGTAGACACTACCGGGGAAGAAATATACTAACAGAACCGTATTAAGCACTTTTATACCATCCTGGAAAGCGAAACTTTGGGTTGGCGTTTACATGTACAGGAGTTAATCGCTATATAGTAATCTAATAAGTCGGAGAGAGCAAAAATACGAAATATTTATTACATAACTACTTAATCTGACGCTAGATTCCTTGCGCCTGGAAAAATACTTGCCTTCTGTCTTTATTCAGTACATATTATTTTATCATTTTAGGAATTAGGAATTAGTTAATAGGAATCATTTTGGGAATCCTGGATTGATTACTTGTCAGAACTATACAAATCAGAAGAAATAGAGGTTGAACTAAATACACCCGAAATAATGACCAACGACAACGTACAGATTGAGGCAGCCGATATAATTACATCCCTTCGAAAGCTAAAGAATAGGAAGAGCCCAGGGCAAGATGATATCCCAAACGAATTACTTAAATATGGCGGCCAAAGTCTCATACAGCAGCTAACATCCCTGATTCAAAAAATTCTTTACCAACACAGGATACCCGATGAATGGCGAACCAGCACCACTATCTTGATGTTTAAAAGATGAGATAGGAAGCTGCCCTCAAACTATAGAGGCATAAATCTTCTAAGCACCACACTAAAACTTACGACAAAAGTGATAACAACCAAAATTAACTTAACGTGCTTAGCAGATGAACAGCAAGGTTTCAGATCGGGCAGATCATGTACAGACGCAGTTTTTGTCATAAGACAGATAACAGAAAAATCAATCGAATATAACAAACCAGCGTATATGTGTTTTATTGATTTAGAAAAAGCGTTCGACCGTGTGCAGCTAAGAGACCATTGTACATCTTCTTTACAATAGACAAATCCCACACAACCTCGTTAAAACCATACAAAACATATATGAAGCGAACCAAATTCAAGCTAAAATTAACGGGGTCCTGACCGAACCAATAAATGTAGGCTGTGGTATCCGACAAGGTGACTCCCTGAGCCCTCTTCTTTTCAATATCATTATGGACGAAGTAGTAGGAAATGTACGTTTACTGAAGGGATACAGTATGGGCGACCAGGAATTTACTATTCTATACTATGCCGACGACGCCGTATTGGTAGCTGAAAATGAGAACGATCTACAGCGCTTATTACATCGATTTAATTGCACTGCCAAATCACTTATTATGATAATATCGACTCAGAAAACTAAATGCATGACGACATTAAAAGTACCACTAAGATGCAAACTGGAAGTCGAGGGCAATGTTATTCAGCAAGAGATGAAGTTTAAGTATCTAGGCATAGAAATCTCAGGATATGGTGATGTAGAAGCGGAGGTGCGAGAACGGACAACGAAGGTAACCAGAATAGCAGGATGCCTAAATGATACAATATGGCGAAATAAAAACATTGAGGTGGAGACTAAAGCGAGAATTTACAAGGCAACGCTACGACCAATAATGACATACACTGCAGAAACTCGACCTGATACAGCGAAAACTAAACAACTACTAGAAACAACCGAAATGAGAGTACTACGCAGAATAGCTGGAAAGACGCTTCTGGACAGGAAGAGAAATGAAAGCATAAGAAGAGCGTGCAAGGTGGAAAATGTAAATGAGTGGGCACTCAGCAGAAAGGAAGAATGAACGAGCATATCAGCAGAATGGACAACAGAAGGATAGTGAGAGTTGCACGCGACAAATCACCGCTAGGTCGCAGAAGCGTAGGACGTCCACGAAAACGATGGAGCGACAACTTGTCAGTCTAACCGGTAGAGACGACGAAACCAAACAGGCGATTCGCCTAGTATGAAGAAAGAAGGAAGAAATTATTATTTTACTAAAAAAGAAGTAGAATAACACTCAAAGTTTCGGTCTCAACGTTTATATAATGTTAAACAGTGACACGTGTTTTGCTCATACGTATAAAATACTGTTACACATCATACATAAATACAATTAAAGTTAATCCACACACACGTTCACATTTTACATATTAAAACAACACTCCAATTTGTATTTGCCTGTTGATACTCGTATGAGCGAAACACGTGTCAATGTTTAACATTATACCGTGCTGGCAACTGTTGCTTTTGGGTCGGCATTTACATGTGTGTGGAAGAAAATCGCATAGTGATCTTATTTATATAAGTCGGAGTGAGAGAAATGCGACGGTGTGCTGTTGCGGCGTTGCCGGTACGCCTTTCCCTATCAGTAAAGTAAAATCACGATCGCAAACCGCTTATTTTTAAAATACTTTTTTTAAGAGATAACTAGATAAAATCATTACACATGTTTCTGAGCATCTGAAATGGAATTATAAGGATATTGTTAGGGTGTCATTTTTTTATAACGAGAAAACGTCAGTAATCCCGATAATTTAAAGACTCAACTTTTTAACACATCACAGGCCATAACTCAAGAACCACTTTAGATATTGAAACTTTTTTATTTTCAAGATCGGATATTTTATAATATGTTTACATAAGAAAAATTCGATAAGGTTGTTTTTTCCATTCAAAAATTGTAAACAATCCATCCATTTACTTTTAGAGCATAGCAATTTTCAGCAATCGTGTAATTTTTTTATTGATAAAGATTTTCACATACTGTCTACAAAGAAAATACAGCAGAAATATTAACAAAGTTCTTGAAAAAACTACAATCTATTATATCTAATAGATTTCGAGATACCGATTTTTGAATTCAGAGTTCTAATAGCGCGACCACTATCGAACACCCACTCAATTTCACATATTTTTACCAAAAATGCAAGTGTTTCTAGCTTGTATTTAAAAAAAATTCAAGCTATAGGGAAAATTACAACGACTCGCTTATAAATAAACAAATTAAGTATCACCAGACGTAATTAAATCGTGAAACTGAACGCATGACGTACACCTTTCCCTAGAACTTTAAGTACTGACAGAGGTATTGATTGGGTCGACCAGTCAACTGCGACAAATCTGTTGTATCCCCTTCCACGTCTCTTAGCGATGTGCACAGTTTCTCGGCTTATTTCATACGTTTGGCGACTTGTTTACTGTCCTCTCTTTGTTCAGCACATTATAAACGCATTATACTCTTTTTACATACGGAAATCCCGACCCAAGACTAACCTTTGCCAGCCCTTAGTATATTACTTCTTTTTTAATTTAAACCAGGTCTCTTTGAGAAGAATGAACGCCGTCTTTAAAATTATTTTACTAAGTGTGATGACCGTACTCTTCGTACACACGAAAATCGGCACCCAAGGCAAGAAGTGCCGACCCTAGTATACAGTTTTTTATTGTTAACCCAGATTAATAATAAAAAAACAAACAACCAATCACGGCGTGTCTCGATCAATTTCAGGAAACGTGGGAATTAATCGGGCTTATATTTATCGTACTATTTTATGAAATAGTACAACCCAATCAAGGAGTATGAATAAATATCATTAATTTGTAATGAAGTGTAATGTAATACCACTATAAGAAAAATAAGAGAAGCTTTTTTAATACAATCTAATAAAAATAAATGTATTGCTCATGCATCTGTAGATGTTAGTAATGTATGGCAATCGCTTCTTTGATTTTAAAGAACATAACATAAATAAACATAACATACCTAAAATTTAAAAATAATCATACAGATAGTTTGGGGCATTTTGGTTTTACCTTATTAAGTAATTTTATTGTTATCAGGTATTAATTGTCAATTTTGTAATGTCATTTTAACAGAACGTTAACAATTTCTTGTAGACGTATCTGTTTAAAAAAAAAACTAAAGTGTTTCTCATAATAGTTTGAATTTAAATATTTTAAATAGTTTTTTTCTCTATTCTTTGTTTTCTTTTGCTTCCGACGACGGAAAGAGATAGACTTTCCGAAACGTTAAGCATTTTTTTCTTTGTTAGGTAAATTTGTATAACTGTAAACATAACTTCTGACAAGCAGTGTCCGTTTAGGTTTAACGCAGAAGTTTTTACAAAAAATAAATATTTTATTTTGTAGATTTTCTTGCAGTGCAGTGGGGAAATACACATAAAGGATTTTTTTGGAGAGTTAGACATATTTCACTCAAGCGGTTTGCGGCAAAATTGTTTTGACTCCATCCCTGTACAAGACCCACAAATATTATCGCCCGAAGTAAAAGAGAGACGCCGATATCTTAATTAGCAATGGCGTATGCGGGATAAGAAGCATCAGTATCAGGTTTGTTTTAATAAGTGCCGCTGCTGAGAATGAATTGACACTCCGTGATACAGGCCGGGCTACGGCATCAAGGAAGATTAACTCAATATTTGCTGATGAAAATTGACTGGTAGGGTACGTGCGTGCGTAGGACAGAGAAAGAACCTCCTCGAAAGAGTGAGTGTGAGGAGGAAAGGTGTAGAGGAGTGTCTTAAGAACGGTTTTTAGCTTAGATTAGAAATATTTCGCGAAAATTAGGAGATAAGAGAGTGAGAGCAAGGAAGTGCGGGCGAACAAGTTTTCGGAGGACTGGAGTGGATTAGGAAAAGTTTGGAAGGAAGTGGAAATTTTGATCCGGTCGGAAAATTGGGAAATGGCAGGTTAAAATTAAAAGCTAATATTTTTTTAGGTGTTTTTAATCTAAAAACAAGATCCTGTCTGAAATCCTCTAGATTTCGGTTCTAAGATTACTTTATTCGGAGATAACTTGGAAGTTTACCCAATTATGACAACAACAAATTTTATATTGTACTTTACTAACGCCTTATTAATAAAAATATATAGAGTATATTTTTTTTTCATAATTTGTTGTATTATGAGTGGCACTTTATAATCAATTAAATTACCAGATAGTTATAGTTCACTTTTAGTCTTTATTTTAGGGATTTCTCATATTAAAATTAAAAAAAGACACATTCGATGGATTTAATGGAACACCCTGTATATTATTGCATTTTAAAAAAATAAAAAAAGTATAATTAAATAAATAAATAAATAAATAAATGCCTTTATTGTCAAAAATTTTTTCAATTTGTAGACAAAGGTAAACCAACAAACAAAGTAAAAAAACGAGGTACACAAACAAACAAACAAAAGATAATACAAAACATTATACAAATAATATTGTCAGTCTTATTGTGTTTCCAGCCTTTGTTTTTAGCCAAAACTATACTAAATATTTACTGTTGTTGGTTTGTACTTACTTTGCTATAAATATCGTAATCTTAAACCATACAGGGTGTTCAAAATTACATGCCAAACTTTCTAAAATATAAAATCATTTTTCTTCGTTT
Source organism: Sitophilus oryzae (assembly GCF_002938485.1). Taxonomy (NCBI): domain Eukaryota; kingdom Metazoa; phylum Arthropoda; class Insecta; order Coleoptera; family Curculionidae; genus Sitophilus; species Sitophilus oryzae. The sequence goes on along the minus strand of NW_022146580.1, from coordinate 421,146 downwards.
TTTGAGCCATCCAGTAGAAGTTAAAATATTTTCCTGAAATACATAACAATATACAGGGTGGTCCGAACTGTATTCCGGAAACTTCGGCAACGTATTCTGCAACAGATCAAAATAAGTAAAAAAGTTCTTATAAATGTATCTCTTAAAATGCTTAGTTTCGGAGATACAGGGTGTAGAAGTTTCATTTTTATTTCGATTTTTTCCAAATAATTTCCGAAGTAACGTCAATATTTGGATGAAAATTGATGTCTGAGAGTTTTTTGACATGAAAAATTTGATTTTAATGTCAAAATGAGTCCTATATGTAGAGGGCGCCACCTATGTATTTTTTAATTGGTTTGAAGAGTCATAAATTTTCGTCCGTACCTGTATAAAACTAGTTAGTTAAAAAACGATGGTTTTTACGTAAAAAAGGTCTCTTGGTAAAAATCGCTACGAGTAATGGTTCTCGAGATATTTGAAATTGAAATTACCAATACCTGTCATCATTGACTAATTAGTTATTAGACTAAAATCACATAAATTTCTAATATATTTGTGCCAAAACTTCAACAGAAACTGTTATATTATCATTTTTTCGAAGAACAGTTTATGATTAGTTTTAAAAAATAAGAAGTTCCCAAATTTCTCATTTCAGTCAAATAAATATCTACTCAACATTTTTATTTTTAGTCAATAATGAGGTGTATTGACTATTTCCATTGTAAATATCTTGAGAACGGTTGCTCGTAACGATTTTTACCAAGAGATATTTTTTACGTAGAAAATCACGGAAATGTATATTTTTTCACACAGTAGTTTTATACAGGTACGGACAAAAAGTTATTACTCTTCAAAACAGTTAAAATACATGTAGGTGGTGCCCCCTACAAATAGGAGTCATTTTGACATTAAAATCAAATTTCTCATGCCAAAAAACTCCCAGACACGAATTTTCATCGAAATATTGACGTTACTTCGGAAATTATTTGGAAAAAATCAAAATAAAAATGAAACTTCTACACCCTGTATCTCCGAAACTAAGCATTTTAGGACATACATTTATATGAATTTTTTCGCTGCCGAAGTTTCCGGAATACAGTTGGGACCACCTTGTATACTTTAGAATATCTTAGCCATCTAAGATTCGCTGATGATATAGTCCTAATTGCCAATAGTACAGAATTAATGAACTAAATACAGCCAGCAAAAGGTAATCTCAAAATGAATTTAGCAAAAACTAAAGTAATATACAACGAACTAGTGGAAAGAAAAGACATTATAATAAATAATACAGCGGTAGAAATAGTAGAAGAATATTTTGGGACAAATAATACACAGCTCGGGATCTCTACTATCTACCAGAAATCAACAGAAAAATTAAGCATGGAAGAAACTTAATTACATTCAAATTTAGAATGCCATTCTATCCAAAGAAGAAAACACTCGAATTTCTTTGTAACATAGTGTAATATTTTCTATAATTAATTAATTAAAAAAGTTTGAGAACCTCACACGTCACCCTTCTACACCACATACGCTTATTTTGCCTCCGGAAAAAGAAAACGCAGACAGCCAGAACGAACAATGGCAGCAGCAAAATGCCTACTGACCGTAAAGCGTGGATTAGACTGTATCGCCATCAGGCTTGCCGCGTTCTTTTGTCGGGACGACCGTAATCTCCGTTGTACGGCTGCCGTCAGCTGCGCGTCACAATTTTAATACACGTAAAATTAAAATTAGGCCCTCATTTGCATCGCATAATGGAAGGGAAAAAACGGGAAGGCCGAAAGTTTGGAGCTGTGGTCTTTTCCGGCAGACACAATGCTTAAGCTTCAGAGGAAGAAGGGGAGTTATAGGAAGGCAGAGAGAGCTTGCAACACTGTGTACGTTTTAGAGTTTTTTTCTGAAAATTTCTGTGTTTCTCCAATATGGTTCCGCTGTCGATAACTCTATTACTTGACTGTACAGGGTGGATCATTTTGGTTGTTTCTATAGGGTATCTAAGAAACCGTGAGAAGTATTCAAATTTTGATACTGCAGTCTCGGGTTCTCTTTTTGAAAAAATTACAGTGGCGCAAACGGATCGTGGCTATCTTGATCGGTTTCGAAGCTACAGGGGGATTCTCAAATGTTGTACTTTTTGAAGATGTTCGATAGTTTGTTTATTTCAGCAACCACGGAAAAATGAATTATACATTCTAAAGGCACTTTTCTGCGTAGAATGCAGTGGCGTAGTCAGACTTTTTTCGAAAAAAATATTTTTGAGATATTAACTATACTTATGTTTTTTTAAATAGGACCCCCTGTATATTTTTAAATTTTCTTATTTAGCTTGGCATGGGCTTCTCGAAAATATATAACACTCTATATTTATTTTCACTATTAACCGCAACATTTCAATTTTTTCTTAAAATATCCACTTAGTGCATGGTAGGCCGCGCCGAGGAACAAAGTAAACGGTTGTCATGGTGATCGGACATACCTTTGACGGATGCGGGACATTTCATTTCAACAGATTGAAGTGTGTGTATTTTAAATAATAAAAAATGAGTAAATTTGAAATGTTGAGGTAAATAGTGAAAATAAATATAGAGTGTTATATATTTTCGAGAAGCCCATGCCAAGCTGAATAAGAAAATTTGAAAATATATAGGGGGTGCTATTTAAAAAAACATAAGTATAATTAATATCTCCAAAAATATTTTTTTCGAAAAAAGTCTGACTACGCCACTGCATTCTACACAGAAAAGTGTCTTTAGAATGTATAATTCATTTTTCCGTGGTTGCTGAAATAAACAAACTATCGAACATCTTCAAAAAGTACAACATTTGAGAATCCCCCTGTAGCTTCGCAGCCGATCAAGATAGCCACGATCCGTTTGCGCCATTGTAATTTTTTCAAAAAAAGAACCCGAGACTGCAGTATCAAAATTGGAATATTTCTCACGGTTTCCTAGATACCCTATAGAAACAACCAAAATGGTCCACCCTGTACAGTCACTTAGAAAACGCTAAGCGCGCACTTAACTACCGATTTGGGTATTTGAAGAGATGAAACCGCCACAAAGGTACAGACATTTTTTAGAACAGATTAGTAAGTATTTAAATCATATTCTCTTAAAGTTATGATATAAACATTAATATTAGCGTTATCCTGAAACCACCCTGGATCGCTATTGTGCTTTGATACCGCGCATCCAGACATCTGGCAAGGGCCATCGCCACATTCCCTGTAATCCCGGCATTCCGAATTGTTGTCTCCCGATTTCCTACGGTTCGTTTAGATGAGGCAATAAACGGGGAGAACGGTCGGTCTCTGGACGGCTGTAGCGTAATGGCGCTCTTGATGCCGCCATCAAGAATAATTCCGGCTTTCCCGACATACCGTTTGTTGGATTTGTTCGGAGTGTTGTTTCTTGTGAATTGTGGAACTGGAAGATGCTATTGCGTATGAAACTGGGAACAGCGATAGTTTACCATTTCTAGATGTATTAGTTAGCAATACTAATAATTGCCTGAAATTTGGTGTCTATAGAAAAAATATTACTACACAATACATAGATCCCATCAAATACATAAAATGAAAAAAAAAAAAAGGCTAGGCAGTTAAATTGTGCATCCGATTCTCGTAAAACATACAAGGTGTTCCATTTAAAATAAACAAGTTATTGCCTTTTAAAGCTAGTAATTTTTTAAAATACATTTTTAGACACTCTGTATCAGATAGTATTTTGTTTATTATTGCAACACAATATCTGATCAATAAATAAACTTCAGTAACTATTTAGTATTAAAAACTTCGATACCGTTGGAGAAACGAAGCCTTAAAATTTTTACTGCGATTTCCTAAAGTTGAAAATATTTCAAAAACGGTAAGGTTAAAGTGTGATAAACCTTAACCAAATTTACCTTTATGTTCAATCGTAGAATCTAAAAATAACATTTTTTACTTATTTGGGACGCCCTGTATCTTGTAAAAATATTTTTAAATAATAATATAATATACAGGGTGGTCCGAACTGTATTTCGGAAACTTTGGCAGCGTATTTTACTGACAAAAATAAGTAAAAAAGTTCATATAAATGTATGTCCTAAAATGCTTACTTTCGGAGATACAGGGTGTAGAAGTTTCATTTTGATTTCGATTTTTTTCAAATAATGTCTGAAGCAACGGCAATATTTGAATGAAATTTGGTGTCTGGGAGTTTTTTGACATGAGAAATTTGATTTTAATGTCAAAATGACTCCTGTGTAATAACTTTTTGTCCATATCTGTATAAAACTACTGAGTGAAAAAATATACATTTCCGTGATTTTCTACGTAAAAAATGTCTCTTGGTAAAAATCGCTACGAGCAACCGTTCTCAAGATATTTACAATGGAAATAGTCAATACATGTCATTATTGACTAAAAATAAACATGTTGAGTAGATAGTTATTTGACTGAAATGAGAAATTTGGGAACTTCTTATTTTTTAAAACTAATCATAAATTTTTCTTCGAAAAAATGATCATATAACAGTTTCTGTTGAACTTTTGGCACAAAAAGATTGCAAATTTATGATTTTAGTCTAATAACTAATTAGTCAACATGTTTAATTTATGTCAATGATGACAGGTATTGGTAATTTCGATTTCAAATATCTCGAGAACCATTACTCGTGGCGATTTTTACCAAGATACCATTTTTACGCAAAAAACATCGTAAATGTATATTTTTTAACTAGCTAGTTTTATTCAGGTACGGACGAAAAGTTATTACTTTTCAAACCAGTTAAAAAATACATAAGTGGCGCCCTCTACAAGTAGGAGTCATTTTGACATTAAAATCAAATTTATCATGTCAAAAAACTTCCAGACACCAATTTTCATCCAAATATTGACGTTACTTCGGAAAGTATTTGGAAAAAATCGAAATAAAAATGAAACTTCTACACCCTGTATCTCCGAAACTAAGCATTTTAGGACATACATTTATAAGAACTTTTTTACTTATTTTGATCTGCAGAACATGTTGCCAAAGTTTCCGGAATACAGTTCGGACCACCCTGTATATAATAATCTATTAGCCCTTCAACGAATCTAAAACTTACAATTTTACTGTATATTCCTCTACTATTTCTAGTGTTGTTATTTATTAGCATGCCTTTCTGGTCTACTATTTCGTTGTGCATTATTTTAGTTTTTTGCTAAATTCATTGTGAAACCCATTTTATTGCTGTCTGTATTTAGTTCGTTAGTTTGTGCTTGTGGTTCTTTAGGACTATTGGTAATTAGGACTATATCATCAGCGAATCTTAGATGGTTATAAAGAGAGTAGAGAGTAGAGAGTAGAGAGTAGAGAGTAGAGAGTAGAGAGTAGAGAGTAGAGAGTAGAGAGTAGAGAGTAGAGAGTAGAGAGTAGAGAGTAGAGAGTAGGGAGTAGGGAGTAGAGAGTAGGGAGTAGGGAGTAGGGAGTAGGGAGTAGGGAGTAGGGAGTAGGGAGTAGGGAGTAGGGAGTAGGGAGTAGGGAGTAGGGAGTAGGGAGTAGGGAGTAGAGAGTAGAGAGTAGAGGGTAGAGGGTAGAGGGTAGAGGGTAGAGGGTAGAGGGTAGAGGGTAGAGGGTAGAGGGTAGAGGGTAGAGGGTAGAGGGTAGAGAGTAGAGAGTAGAGAGTAGAGAGTAGAGAGTAGAGAGTAGAGAGTAGAGAGTAGAGAGTAGAGAGTAGGAGTAGAGTAGAGGAGTAGGAGTAGGAGTAGGAGTAGGAGTAGGAGTAGAGTGGAGGAGTAGGAGTAGGGGAGTGGAGTAGGAGTAGTGAGTAGAGAGTAGAGAGTAGAGAGTAGGGGTAGAGAGTAGAGAGTAGAGAGTAGAGGGTAGAGAGTAGAGGTAGAGAGTAGAGAGCAGAGAGTAGAGAGTAGGAGTAGAGAGTAGAGAGTAGAGAGTAGAGAGTGGAGTAGGAGTAGGGAGTAGGGAGTAGGGAGTAGGGAGTAGGGAGTAGGGAGTAGGAAGTAGGGAGTAGGGAGTAGGGAGTAGAGAGTAGAGAGTAGAGAGTAGATAGTAGAGAGTAGAGAGTAGAGAGTAGAGAGTAGAGAGTAGAGAGTAGAGAGTAGAGAGTAGAGAGATACACAGTCAATATATACTACCAGTTAAGATACATGTATTTATTTAAAACACTCCTAGTATATTTTACCCGTTCGATATGTATTGTAGTCGTTTCAACTTAAATCATAATAATAACTCACAAAGATAACGTTCAGAGAATAATCTGAGGCAGTTTTCTCGAGCGGATTTTACGTAGGCCCGATCTTAATTATGGCTCCTCCGGTCGGAAAATATTTATAGGAAAAACAGGGAAAGTCTCTAAATAGGACGAGAGGCTCCCTTCTCAGACTCCAGAACGAGACGACCGACGGATGTTGCGGTTTCTTTTGAGAAAGCAGCGCCAATTTGTAGCGTCTTGTAAAATGTAAAATATTATTTTGTCAGCCGCCACCTCGGTTCTGCCTAATATACTGGCGAAGTCGTAAATGGGAGAAGGAAATGGCGCACGGCTAATTTTATTTTTCGTGTCGGGGTAGGAGGGTGGAAGAAAACATCCCCTAGCCTCTCCGTCGCTGGATTTAGATTTATTTTCCCTATTTATGCCTGGATTTTTTTCGTTTTTTTTTTTCACGCTTAATGTGTTTTATTGTGATTTGTTTCCAGGATTTAGTACCATTCTAATAAAATATACGGAGTGTTTCTGAAAAGTGACTCATCCCTATAATTTTTTTATTTTTTTTTCAGATAAAAAACGAGATTTGGTGTATAAGTACATGACATAAATTAAGATTTATTGACGTATTCCATTGTTTTCGCCCAAGTAGCATTTGGACGTTATCTAACGTCGGTTATACGTCGCGTTCAATAAACCCGACGTCGGGTACCAACGTCGGTTCGACCGCCTGACAACTATTATTTGCACCTAAATGGGGAATACAGATTCGGGTCGCCTCGACGTCGGTATCTGAACTAATAGGGAATGTAATTCTACCAATTACCAACGTCATATTACGTTGGATTTTAGTCACTTAAAATTCGTCGCTAAGCACTTACGTTACCTTTGGTTACATATTTGCTACCAAGAATACATAAAAACCTAACCAAACTACCTAATTACAAATGGATTCATAATCACTCCTCGAATATAACTATAAGTGCCTACCTAATTTCATATTATAATAATTCTGAATCATTAATCCAGACATCAGTTTTGTCGGAAATAATTATAAACGGAAGTCACTTTTTTTGATATATCTGATTAAAATACTCCGGAATACAACGAGCGCTTCAAAATTAGGTAGATTTATGAAATAAAAATATCTATAAAAAGTAACTCGCAAAATATTTTTTTTATTTTCTAGCTGGTTTAATCATAAAACTGTACTGTGGTTCCCCAAACTCAACCTTATCAATATTATTCTACTAAAAATCGGAATGTTAATATAAATTTAAAAAACAAAAACGATTTTAAAATGGCTGACAACCGGATACTTGTTAAGAATGGCGGATTTCTGTGTGCGACTTATTATGAACTACCAATATACCAATTCTAACCGGGTCTCCAACATTAGTCGTCTCACACGACCGAAGTCATTAAACCGGACGACAGGCAATCGTATTATGACGTATATAATTCCAACGTACGCCACGTAACCTTACTTTGCGTATCAGTTATTTGTGGATTTGTGCAACTATATTTTAGTTCTTGTTTTCTCCTTAAAAAAATGAGCAGCCACTTTTTTAAGATAGTATATATACAAAATTTAAAAGAATTGGAACCAATACCTCACATGTGGAAGGAGGATGGGGTCGGCTGGTTTCCTAAGCTAAAAAATGAAATTAAGATGCACCAGTGTAAAAATGCAGCATCTCTTCCGGATAAAAAGCATTCGTGGGTGGAGGCAGGACATCACTACTACTATTATTATTTTGCCCAAAAGCCTCGACCTCTTTCTGTAAAATGTAGATGAATGTCTAAATGCCTTTTTAGTGTTTTTTTAGGCATAATAAAAAAATTAAGTTTGTTTACACAAACTTTTTATTAGGTTATGTTCATGATGTTCATTAGGCCGCAAATGCTACTTAATGGGTTGTATTTACGGACGTAAATAGAGATACGTAAATTAGGTTATAAATATGAACATAAAATACAACAAAATATAATTGGACGTTACTTTAGGGATTATCAGTGAGACGTATCCTATTTGGACAACGGGTAGACGTCGGGCTAGTTCAAGTATATGTACGTCATGCAAGCCAACGTAGGGACGACGTTGGGAAATTAATAAAAATGGTGCGTTGTTATTTTGTACCTTGACAGATCGTTGGATTTACCGACTCGGATCCAACGACGTCGCTTTTAATAGGAAAGCGACGTCACCGGTCGTATCACCAGCACCCGACCTAAATTTGCACAAAGTCTGACGTCGCTTCAGGTCAGATTTAGTTCGAAGTTAAATAGATGCTACTTGGGTGGTCACTTCCTCTTTCACCGAAAATGACTACAAATTTTGATATTTAAATGGCTCCCTCGGTATTTTTTTTACTGTATTCAATTGAAACCAAACCAAACCACACAGTTGGTATTTTGAGTCCCATTGTCGGCAAAAGTTGACCTGATAATTCAAAACATTTAGTGACATGAACTTCTAGCTCAAATTCTCACCGAAGATTTTATTTTTTCCACAACTTCGACAATAAAGGCAACCAGGAATTTAAGGGCTATTTCTGAGTAAACTACAACGACGTCCCGTAATCCTGCTGCTAACACATAACAGCTTATGGTTTTAGATATAAAAACCAGCTGTTTTAACATTGATTTTTGTCAGGTAAAGGTGACCTGACAAAAATCAAGTTTAGTTTATTCACAATTCGTAGTGGTAAGAGTTACATTTTATATTTTTTTTTGGAAATATTTAATAACCCTAAATAATATTTTTTTTCATAGCAACTGTTAAAATTGCCTTACATCTATCAAAAATAATTGTTTTTTAATTGCTTCCATTTTTGAAAATTGTTGTATTCCTTTTCATAAGTTATTCGGGATTTAAATGGAAGTAGTTTGGATATGGCGTTTGTCGCCTCAGCCTGAATATCTGTTGGTAATTTACTTATTTCGTTTTGTGCCATTTCTGGCTCCAATTCAATTAGCAATCGACACGAAAAAGAATTACAAAATATTGACTCAAAACTGACAACTAAAGAGACAGCTTTATTTATTTGTCAAATTATATAGAAACCAACGCCAACCCAGCACAATATTTTTTCTACTCGGAATAAATTCCTTGAAATTATAATTTTTGAATATTTTTTAAAACGTAACTCGCTATGGAAAAAAATATAAATAATAAAAAATAACTATATAATATAAAATTGATTAAACCTGATTATGAAACACTTATGTTTTAAGAGAAAATAAAAATAAAGCATATCAAACCTAATTCATATTATGTTAGTCTTCAGAATTATCCCACCCCCTCAAGCGCGTGACGACGTAGTGAGAAAATAAGGATGTATTTTCCCACTACGTCGTCACGCGCTTACACCGCCTAATTCCTATCTGTTCAGTGACTTTCGGTGTGTTTTATTTGCGTCAATTAGCACTATTAGTGTTCCGGGAAATCCCGTTTCTTTATACAATTACCTCGGATGAGTTCGAGAGTCGCACAAGGCAAAAGGATAAATCGTGACAGAATGGAGCAAGTCGGACCTGGAAATAAATTCGGCTGATGAGAGCTATTCAGGACGGAATTCTAGCCTTTCTCGGTCCCTTTCAGCCTTGTCTTCGGTGCCTTTTCTTGTCTCGGGTGGGATAATGATGCGTAATATATGAAAGAGGAAAAGATTGGAAGAGTGAGAAGTAAAGACAGTAACGCAGAATCCTGTAGTTTTTTTTTTTCATTGTGTGTTTCAGGTTAAATTTTGTATCAATAATTATGTATTTTTAGTTGGTATATTCAAAATAGTTATTATTAAATACTATTACGTAGATAAATAAATTCGCTTCATTTTTGTTGAAGACACATCAGCGACATTCTACTATCTGATTATCTGTGCCTTTGACACTGACTGACCGATCGATTGTCTTTCTTTTGTGTATATTTCATCATTTTTGAAAAATCCGTTTTTATCGAACCTCTACACCCTAAAGTCAATCCGTTTTCCAAAAATCAGCTTTTTACGTCAAGCGCTTTAAGCAGGATCGTGATTAATCAATGACCAGATTTTTCGAAAGACCCTGTATACATTTTTAAAAAATCTTAAAATATGTAAAAAAAACAAAATAAAATATACGTGTTTAAGCGTTTTTTCGGAAACATGACCGTTTTTTAAATAAAAAATATTGTAATATTTGAGGGGTGGTTTCACCCTCTTGGAAATGGAATTTCGAAAAATACCTTCTTATCGACACCTCTACACCCTAGAATCAACCTGTATGCCAAAATTGAGCTTCTTACGTTGAGTGATTTGAGCAGGATCGTGATTAATCAGTGAGTCAGTCACTTAAGGATTTTATATACTAGTATAGATACGTTTTGATTTTTCAGTACCAAAACATATTTTAATGTTTTCCTGGTTACTGATTATATGTCATTGTGTGGCCCATTCATCATAGCTATTTTTCAAAGCAGTATTTTAAAATATTTTTAAAAAAGAATTTATTGTTAAATGATTTAATTCTTGTTAAAAATTTATATAAAAATTATATTGAAATAATATGACAAATATTTTCAAAATAATAAATACACGTATCAATTATATCTTGATTAAATTTTTTTAATGGTCTATGTTTTTAGTAATTGTTGTCAACGCAGCGAAAAAACTCCAAGTTAGCATTCACGTCTAATATCGTTCTGCGCATGCTCAGTAGAGTATTCAGAGAGAAGGATAGGCTTATACGATAGTCTTGTTCTAGAAAGAAAGAAATAGAAAAATGTATGTGAAAGTCCCGTAAAGAAAGTCGTGTGTAATATACATATGGCATAGCTTTATTCACATAGTTTATAAAATCTAAGGTTCTCTCCGAAGATTCAAGGCAATGCAAAAGCCATAATCCATTTATCTGCAATCTGCTTCATTTTTCACAATTTGTAGTGCTATGAATAACAATTTATTGTTTTTTTTCGAAAATAGTTAATATTTCTGATTAATATTTTTATGAAATAAAATTGATTAAAACTGATAAAAAAAATTGGTCAAGTGCGAGTCGGACTCGCGCACGAAGGGTTCCGTACCATTCATTATCTATAAAACATTATACACTATATTATTATAAACTTTTTCTCCGATTTAGCTAAAATTTTAAATGCGCGTATAAGTAATTTAAAAAAAATATAAGAAAAACATTACTAAAAATTGTATTAATCAATAATAAATATGTAAAAAATAAAAATAAATATATAAAAATATGTAAAAATTTAGAAAAAAAACATTAAAAAAAGTTGCCTTGACTAGGATTCGAACCTACCTTACTACGGCTCCAACGTCATAGCAGCGTAAAGTCCTAACGCTTTAAACCACGCGGCTACCGAAGACTTGAAAAATTCTATGTAAAATTCTTACTTAAAAGATAATGTTTAGTGAAAGTACTTTTTTATTTATAAACCTTTATTTAATTCTGTTTTTAGTAATTGTTCTTATAGCGGCAACATACACACATTATCTGTAAAAATTTCAACTGTCAAGCTATAACGGTTCATAAGATAGACTTTTGTGACAGACAGACGAACGGACGGACAGCGAAGTCTTAGTAATAGGGTTCCCGTTTTAACCCTTTGGGTACGGAACCCTTAAAACACTACACAATATTATTTTAAGACAAAAGAAAAATAATTAAAATTAAAATTATACTTTAACCCAAACAAAATACCAGCAATTACAAACCCCAGCGCTACTATTATTCTACCATACCCTCCCGTTTTCCAAACATCTATTCCTAGACATTTCACCCCCTGGTAAATAAAATCCCTCCCTCCTTTCGGCCTCTCCCCCCGAACTAATTGGGGAGATTGGTCTTAGGTTTGGAGGCCCATGAATTGGCCATTAGCGACGCAGGGCTTGCACAGAAATAGAGGCTCCGTTGTGACCTCCAACCCCATTACAAAAGGGGGGAAGGTTGGCCCCGATCGACCTCAACCCGTGGGGTCGCAGTCGAGGTGTTAATGTAAACGGACCGATGTAATCGGGGCTTGCAGAATGGGATTCTTGCGCAGCGTATTGACTTTTCCTTGTTTTCAAACTGGTATTTATAATGATGATTAGTTGGAAATAATCTGAGGTAGTCGGGTAAAGATGGTGAAGCTTTTGGTGTTTACTTATGAATAAAAATGTGTCTTTTATAAAAAAATTAAAACATATTTCTTGAAAAGAATACTGGGTTTTTCCCATTGGAAGAAAATTTACAGAATATTTTTTTTTTCTGATCACCACTATACAGGGTTGTTCACCACATACGACACGGAGTATTGTAGCTAAACGATTAGATTTTTACAAATTGTAAGTTTTGGATTCGTTGAAGGACTATTAAAGCTACAATTTAAAAATAGTTTTACAAGATGTAGAATGAGTAAGAGTAGTAACACAGTGTCCCAAATAAGTAAATAAATTTATAGTTGTATTTTTTTTAAATGGAACTCCCTGTATATTATTGTATTTTTAGATTCTACGATTAAAATAAAGGCAAATTTGATTAAGGTTTATCACACTTAAACCTTACCGTTTTTGAAATATTTTCAATTTTAGGAAATTGCAGTAAAAATTTTAAGGCTTCATTTCTCCAAGGGTATCAAAGTTTTTAATTCTAAATATTTACTGAAGATTATTTATTGATCAGATATTGTGTTGCAATAATAAAAATTTTACTCCCTTATACAGAGTGATCAAAAATTTATATTAAATAATTACTAGCTCTAAACGGCAATAACTTGCTTAATTTAAATGGAACACCCTATATATTTTACATGAATCAGATGCACAATGCAATTGTCTATCAAATTTTATTATACCATTTTTTACCCATCTCTTCAAGTTTTCCTAGAAAATGCATTTTCTTATAATTTAGACCTCATTTATCGCTATACCCATGGAATATTGACATTTTAGATTATTTTTAATGATGTAACACATTTTCAAAGGGTACAGATACTAATATTGTCAATATAGTACGCTTATTTAATTAAAAAATAAAAAAAACTGTTTAAATATTTTTGTTAAAGAGGACCAATTAATATGATCCCAGTATTCAAACTACATTAATTGACTGTTTACGTTGATTAATAATAATTGCTCCAAATACTAAAAAACTGAATTTTGTGTGTGTATTAGACAGTGTGGTAAAACAACCTTATAAATTTTATTTCATTTTTTGACGAATGCTTATTTATAAAAACAGAGACGTTCATTTTCATAACTTATTATTATATTGATTTCTGAGCCAAATCCACATTTATTTAAAATATTTTATTAATTAAAACAATTTAAAAGTATGTAATTAACTAATTTTTAGTGTTTTTGGACGGAAATAATGGGGGTATATTTAATTGGTATACTCTTTTACAAAGATTTAAATAGTTTTTTTGTATACCAATGGGCTTGCAATATTTATCACCTGTACATTTTGTACCTACATATATGTTGCTATAAAATATATATATATATATATATAGCTTTTTATTTATTTACTTTTGGACACTATGGATAATTATTCTCAAAATAATATTTTTGTGATAAAAAATTAAATAAAACTTCAATATTACACAAAGAGGTTGAAACTAAGAAGACACTAAATTTACCACAACACACATTCATCTCTTCAAAAAAATACTTTGTCTATTTTTCCACTTGCACTGTAGATTAGGTAAAATAATTTTTTTTTTTTAAAAATGAATAATTTTTTTTTTATTTAATGTAAATTTACTTTATTTTGTAGATTTACTTACAGTGCAAGTGGCGTAAAGGAAAGTGTTTACAAATGAGAAAAAAATATATATAAAGTTCCCAATTTCTTTCGTAGCCAAGAACAATCTGTTGCACGAATCCAAAAGTAACAATTTTAAGTTCAAACCACTCCCTCCTTTTCTCGAAAATATTCAATCTTCAGAATAAATCTAAAACCAAAAAAAAGGGCGAAATGATTATTAGCTGTCCTCAACCCCCTCTCTTCTTGTCACCGACCCTTCCAGCCCTCAGGGGTCGAAATGATTTTCGTTTTCTTTTGCAGACAATTCATCTGTAATCAATGATCGGTAGTATTTTGAAGGACGCCGTCGAAATATTAATGACCGATGTTAAAAAAGGTCCTTCTCTTATTTAAAACAGCTCTAATCCGCTTTTGGGAGAACGAGGAGGTAAGGGAGGAGAAATAGGGGGTGAAAGGGGGTGAAAAAAGACGGGGAGGGACGCGAAAAAGTTTCTTAATTGGCAGCGGGCTATTTGGAGACCGGATTTGGCTTAATTGAAATCAATACGGAGAGCGGTAGAAAAGGCAAGCCTGGGACAAATAATTGGACAACGAGATTCTTTTTTGTTTCTTTTGCATTCTTGGGCTGCTTTTAAAATGGTTTAGTTCAGCTGAAAAGAAAACATTTTTGTTTCCCTCTAGCAGTATAAAAGTGACTTTTTTCTGAAAATTATACACTGCTGTCAACAACGATTGAAATAGTTGACTAAAAAAAAAGACTGTTCAGTCATCGTTCACCGTTAGTGTAGTAGGCATTGCCTGGAAACTTATATGGTGAATTTTTGATAAAATAATTTAATACTTACTAAAAACACTGTATGTCGCTAGTGGAAAAATAAGGAAAAATAATTTTTAGAGGTTACTAGTTTTTTTGGTTGCCTATGATATGCATATAGAGGGTGTTTCCGAATTAATCTAAAAAATGAAAAATCGTTAGAAAACGCATTAAGGCGGGTTATTAATAAGTATATTTATTTTTTTCTCTACAACCGTTTGATGAACAAGAAAAACTCAAAAGATCAATTTTGTTGAAAAAGCATGGCCAGTCAAGAAAAAAAAATATTTTCTTTAAAAAAGCAGTGGTGTACCATTTATGTCAAGCAAAAAATCGATTTTTTTAATTTTTAACACCCTGTAGATCAGAAAGGAAGTACTTTAGACCCAATGGTTATCTTCAGGAATCACACCACAATTTTTTTAGACTAATTAGAAAATACCCTGTATATTGTCAACTTGACAATGATTGCTGATAAATCAAAAAATAACATTTCAGTGAAAAAAACCCGATTTTTGCAAGAAAAATTTTGATTTTTATTGAATTTGGGCCGGCGTCTGCAAATACCGGTTTGTTTTTAATTTTCTATCTATCTAAATTTTAAATATCATAGTCAGAAATTGTTTTATTATTAATAGTAAAAATGGTGTTTTCTTGTTGTGTTGCTTCTTGCAAAGAAACTAACAAAACTGCAAAAATGCACGTGTTTCCAAAAGACGATAAGGTATGTATCTTAGATAAAAGAAAAATATATGGTATGTATTCGTTGTTTGATTTTTGTTTCGTTCGCTTTAAAATCTATAAATCTCGGTCTATTCATTAGACAGCCGGTCGACTTACGATCATTTACATGAAACTTTGTAAAATAAATAAAAACATAAACTTACAGCTTGCCATGCTAGAGCCGTTTGGTATACAAGAAAGGTAATGTGGCTAGCACTACGCTTCAACCGCCTATTATTACCTCAGGATTGTGAATACCAAGTACTCATTTAAAGCTGAGTCGACCTAGGTACCCAAACTATTTTCATTTTAATAAAAATAGTCGGCTGATGAAATGCCGGGTGTAGGATTCGAACCCACTACCTTATGATTGGTAGACGAGAGCCTGTACCTCTACGCCACCGAGTACCATTGAATTCAAATATAAACATAAAAAACATTTACAGCAGAAAAGGCGAAGGCGCTGGGTCAAACGTAGTCTCTACTAAAAACACGGAGGGGCGCTTTGACCCAAAATTTTACTATTAAGTTTCATATCTATCTTAATAGTAGATTAATTTATTTTATCTATGGTAGTAGGTCATCATTATTTGTCAAATGTGAGCTTTAGGGTGTGTATTATTTAAAAAACGTTCTCAATTTGTATTTTACCTGAGAATATTACACCTTTGAATTGTACTTACTTCATATTTATACGGCGTCCACGGGCAAGAGTTCTACCAGCGTCTCTTTCTCAAAAAAAATTATAAGCTTAGCAATGAGCTCTTGTTTATTTTGGTTAGGTCTTTGAGACAAGTTTGCAATAAAAAAATTGAATTGTGTATTACAGCAACAATTAAAATTTTAATTTTGATATTGATCAATCATAGATAAAAGACTTATAATATTAAGTAGATAGGCAACTTATAATACATTTCAATTTTATTATACAAAGGCGCCCCTGGTAGTCGGAGGAAGAAACACTACGCGAAGAGAGGGGTGCGAGGAAGGGGGGTTGTTTTAGTTAATTTTAAAAAAAATAAAGACATATATGTAAGAACACTTTGTGTGCTTTTAATTAGGTCGAACATATTATAAACGATAAAACAACTTAATTAAAAGCATACAAAATGTTCTTATTTTTACTATATTTTTACACTCTTGGTATTTCGAGTCAAATTGTCGTTATGAATCGTACGTTGCAATTTCAAGTAAACCATATTCGAAAATGTCAAAAATTGACATACGATATGTCATTCTCTTCAGAGTGTCATTTTCTAACGCATAAAGTAACAAAATATCGAGGGTGCAATTTGAAAATCGAAAGTTGTAGTCATTTCCGGTGAAACAGGAAGTGCCAAAAAACAATTGAATACGGCAATCAATCCTAATTTATGTCATATACTAACATACCAAATCTCGTTTTTTTTATCTGAAAAAATAAAAAAGTTATAGGGGTGAGCCACTTTTTAGACGCACCCGGTATATTTTGAATTTGCGCGTGTGTCTTTGGTTATCAAAAAATTCAAATATTTTTGTATCGGCTGTTATCACTAGCATTGAAACAAACCAAAAATATGATTAATTTTTTTGGTTTTGATTTTTTTGATTTTGACTTTATATTTAAATTTGTTTTCCTCATAATAAACTGGTTAGACAGCTAAAGGTTTTTTTTCTTAGCAATAAAAGGAATTGAATGACATATAATTAAGAAACGCAAAACCAGTCTTTTTTTCTGTCATACAATAAAAAAAAACGGCGTCAAAGAAGGCTGAGAAATGACGATCGATGATAATTTGGGCGAGGTCAAGCGCTAGATGTCATTTATTTGGCCCGTACTCTTGTACTCTTGATACTGCCTGTTGGTCTTAAGAAGGTTCTAATTTATTTTTATATTGAGTACAAATGATTTTTAAATGGTGTAATTTAAAATTCTATAATACCATTTTTTTTTTGGAAATGGATTTATGTGTCTGGAAACGTTTAAATCATTTTTAATCTTTCAAAAATTATTAGTGTTAAGTTTTATGTAAATTTTTACTAAATAATATTAAAGATTGGCGCTTTAATAATAATTAACAAAATTCAGATCCATAAAAGCTACGGGAGAACAACTAAAGCCTTCTCCGTTAGAAGCAAATTCTATCAATAAAAGGACTCAAACCCAACTCCCAACGTAATCTAGGGAGTTGTACAATGGCTTATTTTGACTGTTCTTTCAAAGCCAAAAAGGACCATTGTATTTCGGGAACAAATTTAACAGAAAACATTGAGTCCTTTCACGATTATTGATTTTGAGTAGATTTTTTTTTTTGAACTGGATTAAGCTTGTATTTTTAAATTAAATACATTTATTAGTATTTTAATAAAGCACGCTTTTAGATGTTTCAAAAAACTTTTAATAAGAGTAACTTTAACTCTACATATATGTTTCGGCTTGTTAGGCCTTTTTCAAGAGTTTTTTAAGAACTAATCGTCTAACTACACTGTAACTATATATATATTTGCTATGGGGGTGGGTTCAGAGAGTTTACAATAGGGGTAATAAAATGTGTTTAGAAATCCTTGTTGGTCGTTAACATTATTTTCGTTTTTAACAGATTTTAGTATTTCTAACTGTTCAATGTAATTTAAGCGTCTACCTTTTGTTTCTCTGTGTAGTAACTTAATTGAGTTTTCATTAATTTTGTGATTATTTACTATACAATGAGTTGCAAGACCAGAACTTGCTGGAGATTATTAATAGACTTTACATGTTCTTTAATCCTTATATCTAAATTTCTACCTGTTTGGCCTATGTACACGGCATCACAATCATTGCAATCCACCCTATATACACCCGACTTATTTTTGACATTAGTTTTTTCTTTATTATTTAATAAAATTTGACCTAAATTTCTTTTATTTACGTTAATAGTTTTACAACCTATTTTATTGAGATTATTTGATATTTTGTTAGTTAAATTAGGAATGTAGTTTAAAAGTCGATAATTGTTATTGTCTTTAGAATTAGCGGAATAAAAATTTTTCATTAATATTTTCTTTTGTTTTTTCTTTAACATATTATCAATAAGGAAACACTTATATCCATTGTTGATGGCGATTTGTTTAATAATATTTAACTCTTTTTTAAAATTCTCTGGGCTCAGTGGAAACATTACTAATCTATTAATTAAACTATGAAAGGGTGACATTTTGATTTGCCAGGATTGGTGTGATTGACTATGTATTACAGTGTCTGTGGTAGTGGGTTTTCAGTAAATATCAAATTGTAATCTATTAGACTGTTTTATAATTGTAACATCAAGAAAATTGATGGTATTAATACCTTTTTCTTTGTAAACTCTCTGAACCCACCCCCATAGCAAATATATATATAGTTACAGTGTAGTTAGACGATTAGTTCTTAAAAAACTCTTGAAAAAGGCCTAACAAGCCGAAACATATATGTAGAGTTAAAGTTACTCTTATTAAAAGTTTTTTGAAACATCTAAAAGCGTGCTTTATTAAAATACTAATATTTCAACGATGTTTCACAAGGAACCAACCACAGCTTCAGTACAATTTATTAAATACATTTATTTTCTGTGTATCTGAAATTACGCCAATGAGGTAAAATCTTAAACAGTCTCTACACTATCCCCGAATATGTTTTTACGAGATATTTCTGGAAATAAATAAATAAATGCATTTATTGTCAAAAAATTTTACAATCTGTAAACAAAGGTAAAGTAAACAAACAAAGTAAACAAACAAGGTACACTAACAAACAAAAAATAATACAAAACATTATACAAATAATATTGTCATTCTTATTGTTTAAAATAAACATTTATAAATGTTTACAATGTCAAAGAATAAAAAAAATAAAAATATTATTCAAAAATATTTAGTTAGTTTATCGTAAATATCAATAACCTCTAAATAAATTAAGTTGTCATTAATAAATTTCAGTGTCATTGGTAAATATAGCAATAGCAAACATTAGACCAGTGTTTACAAGATCAAATTATCAAAATATAATTCATTTACGGCGTAGAAAGCCTTGTCTAGTAAATAAGAGTTCAATGCATTGCGAAATGAAGAAAATGATGTTATGGATTTGATTTCAAATGGCAGGTGATTGTGCACTATTTTTGAGTTGTATAATATTGAACTTTTAACTAACTCTGAGCGTGGGGTAGGTAGATACAGATCTTGTTCCGCGTTCCTGAGTGGATAAGTGTGAGATGGCCTTTCTTGAGAAGCTGATACATGCTTACGTATTAGGCAAACGGATTCAAATATAAATAAGGAAGGAAGAGTTACTATTTTTAATTTTTTAAAAAAGTCCTGGCAATGAGTTTTGCTGTTTAGTCCCAGTGATTATCGAACAGCTCTCTTCTGGAGCTTGAAAATGCGGTCAAATTGAGTCGCACAACACGTACCCCAGAATGGAAGGGTATACGTGAGGTGCGACTCAAAAAGTGCATAATAAACAGTTCTAGCCACTGACAAGTTAAGCTCCTTAGAAACAGATCTTAATGCAAAACAGGCAGAGCTCAATTTTTTCGACAAAGCTTCGATATGCATGTCCCATTTCAGAGAATTGTCTACAGGTAATATTTCGTGAAACATTTCGCAAAATATTTCTGGAAATACTTTCAGATACAACATACTCAATTATAACCCCGTGTTATAAAATCTAGTTCCCATGTTTCATTAAATAGATCGAGAGGCGCCGTGATTGTTCTTTAAGACCGCGTAAATAAACTTAACATATACAATTTTATGTACTAATTCATTATAATAAAATTATATAATAAACCTAATTAATTATATTAATAAAAAAGTAATTATATTCCTGCAGAGTGAGTGAAAAGTTTTGTTCTAAATATCTACTCTACATATTATAAACGCGTGTTCAAAAATTAATCTTGTGGAATATATATCAACATAAAAGGAGATGTAATTAACGAAATATCATCGTAACAACAGCTATTTTAGACACGTCCATGTTTACTTATTTCATTGAGATTTCTGAAAAAAAAAGTCTTTTGCCTCGGGTACAGATACCGCCACGTTTTGGAAACAGCTCAAAACAAAACAAAATTGAACGAAGCAACAGGAAACGCCAAAAAATATTCCCTCTCGCCCTCCTTACAATTAGTTTTCAGGCGCTTTTAAGAATCGAAACTAGGTCGAGGCAAACCGAAGTGGATCAAGACAACTGGAAATAAACTGACACGTGACAAAGTTGGGCAACGAAATGCCACCTTGACCTGCTTCGAAGAGTTCTTCGCATAGTGTAGAAACTGTTTTAGAAGTAAAAGTATCAAACTGTAAAGAAACAAACGGTTTGTTTTTTCAATATGATCAAAAAAACCTTCCTAAACAAACATTTTTTTTAAATAAAACAATCATAATTTATTACAAGTACCCCACGTAACCTCTATTTTAGACACACTAAGCGATTTAAGGCCACTACAATAGGTTTTCAAAGACATTGTTAACGTCCACACGATATTGTTAATCCATAAAGGTGTTTTATTTCACATTTTTTAAAAATTAAAAACCACCAATTGAATCTTATACAGTCTCTAACGGTCGACACAAACAGCATCAACGACTAAATAAATATTTGAGTATCCTTTCAAGGCATCCTGGCACTGATTGAATTCGTTAGAGGTCCATCCGGATCGACGGAGCAGAGTTCAAACGGCAGGACTTAACTATTTGGCCACCGTTTTTATCCCCTGAGGAATTTTAAATATTTGATGAAGAGTTAGCGATCTTTCCCTGATTCTCCTCCGACTTAAGGTTTTTTTTGCTGGGGACGCTGAAGCGAAAAATACGAGTTGGGAGATACTTAAAACTGCTAAAAAGCTCTGCAAGACAAACTCTGTTTTACTTAGACCTTTTTAAGTTGAGCTGTTTGTATATAGAACTACAAATTTTTCACGATCGCCATTCGTTTTGGCATTTCGATGTGTGTAAGAGTATCAAATTTCAAGAAAAACGGATTACCAATGTTCTTAAAAATAAACAAAATATATTTTTATTTAACCTTTCTTCGTGAAGCACTTTAGGGCATAATATGTTCATTGGAACTTTATGTTTTATTTTTATCTGTAGAATCGTCACCAGCATCTACTCATCTATTTTAAATTTCTAGAAACAAATAAATTGGTAAAACTGAAATTTGGTCCGCTCCTGCCTCAAATAATTAATATACCTTCCTCACTCTAACCCTCTAAATCATTATTTCGCAAGCCACGTATTAAAATTTCCCTGCGTAGTAGTTAAATTCGCATAAAATCCGTAATACCTCGGATTTTCCCTAAACCCTTTCGGAGGTTTCCACTTAGATTTCCTCCACCTCCTCCTCCTCACTCTGCTGATCGAAATCCAGACTCGAAAAACTTAAAGTTTTAACGTATATTTAATAAACTCCCGGTCCCGTGGGAGAGATTGCAAGTTGGAAGTGGAGGAAAGAGGTAAGGAGTAAGCAAAGGAAGTGTTTGGTTAGGGTTTAATAATAATTCAGAAAGTCTAGATAGCTAATTATAAAGATTCTGAAGTGAAACTGCTAATCGCACAAATACCAAAAAATATTTTATTTAAAGCTAAGAAAATGTTCCAATATGGCTGTGTTCCAATATCTTCTGGTTGTGTGCTAGAAAGTAAATTTAATGCATATTTTCTGAATAACGGTCTAGGAAAAGCATCTAGCTTATTTGCTAGCTCAGAATTAGAATTATTAGAGTTAAGCAACTCGCATTTACTTTGCTTACATTAAAGTAACTTACACGAAAAGACAAACAGTATCAAACGGATTCAGCATAAACAAAGGTCTTAAACGGGGCTGCTGTCTGTCTCCAACACTGTTTGAAATCTATTTGAAACAACCTCTAAAAACATGGAAAAGGAAGTGCGAACAGTTGGGGATACCAGTAAACGACTCGATACTTTACACTCTTTGTTTCGTTGATGATCAAATAATTCTGGCTCAAGACTACGAGGACCTGGAATGTATGACCCGCAAACTAATTGAAAAGTATAACAAGGGGGGACTGGAGGTAAACCTTAAGAAGACGGAATATATGTGTATCGGTGGCGAACAACAGAACTTAATCCTAGAACAGCAACAGCAAGAGATAAAACACTGCAAACAATATAAATATCTTGGCATGCACATTACCAACGATGGTGGCTTTGATGAGGAAATTAAGTGCAGAAACAACTAGGGAAGACAAGCAATTAGACAACTCGACGGTATTTTATGGGATAAAGCAGTATCAAAACAAAACAAACACAAAATTTATAACAGCGTAGTTAAAAGCATCATTAGTTATGGTAGTAAAGTATGGCCTTTGAAAGAAAAAAACCTTAAGTTACTTAACTCGAAACTGGATAGAGTTAAAAATTAAAGAAGACACAACAAATAACAGAAGACATTAAAATTAATCAATTCAAGTGGTACGGGCACGTACAAAGAATGGAAGAGAGCAAAATCCCAAAGAAAATACTCAGTTGGACACTGCACGGCAAAAGAAAGACAGGGAGACCTAGACGGAGTTGGAGAGAAGGAATAGACGGGGACATCAGAACCAGAGGAATAGACGAAAACCTCTGGACAGACAGAGACCAATGAAGACTGGAAATCAGAAGACGGCGAAGAACGTTATGAACTGATTTGTATATACCGGGTACCAAATGGATGGCTGCCCGGCACATAGTACCCTGGCTGTTCGGGAATATTTAGACAATAGTTTTAACGGAAACGTTATTGGCCTAAATCATACAGTAAATTGGCCAGCAAGGTCTCTTAATATTTCGCCAAAAGATTTCTTTCTCTGGACCCATTTAAAAAACAGGATATACAAGGATAAAAAATACTCAAATCTACAGTTGAGCGTTGGAACCTTTGGTGTTACACAGCAAATATAAAACAATAATCATTAATAATATATTTCACTTTTACTTTTATTGGACGCGCGTTTCGCTAACCATGTTAGCATCATCAGCAACTAAGTTTATAATCATCTGCTGATGATGCTAACATGGTTAGCGAAACGCGCGTCCAGTGTAAAAGTAAAAGTGTTTTGGTGTATTGTGGTGATTTAGTGTTTTTATTTTTATAAACTTAGTTTATAATCATCTGCTGATGATGCTAACATGGTTAGCGAAACGCGCGTCCAGTGTAAAAGTAAAAGTGTTTTGGTGTATTGTGGTGATTTAGTGTTTTTATTTTACTCAAATCTAGACGAGTTAAAAAATGCTATTTCTGCCGAATGCAATAGAATTTCAGTTTACCAACTAGCGAATGTAAGAAGAGAATTTTATGATCGCCTGGGTTATTGTCTAGCAGTCGATGGAGGAACATTTGAACATCTTCTTAAATCCTAAAGTTCTAACAATTTAATAGTACCTAAATTAATAAGTTATTGAATATTGTAATAATACTATAATTAACCTTGTAATTGGTTACTTTATTTTACTTTAATTCATATTAATTTGTATTTATAAATACATCTTTAAGGTTTCCGATGTAGGAATGAGTTTTCAATAATAATAAAGCACTAAATAGGTAAATTTCTGAAATGACAACTTCATTTGACAGTTATCTTTTACCTTGACTGGTGCTCATAAGTAAATACAGAGCCATAAGAAAGGAGAAATATTTAAAAAGAAATCGGCGATAACTCGTAAACGAGCTAATCAAAAATATCCAAAGTTATTCTTTTGAATGTGGGTTTTAGTGCTCTTCAATATACCTAGATAGAATTATTCTCTAAAATAATTAGGGAAGCCAATAATTGACCCCATTAAAATTTACATGGGATTTCCTATGTCCCGCTCGACGATGCAACACCCGGTATATAAGCAACTCGCATTTTCATTGGATGACATTGTTATATTTATTTCGAACCAATAATCAGCGAAAATATTCGTATAATTTAACAAGATTAAGCAAAATAAAAACACTAAATCACCACAATACACCAAAACACTTTTACTTTTACACTGGACGCGCGTTTCGCTAACCATGTTAGCATCATCAGCAGATGATTAGCAAAATCTAGCCAACCGAGTCAGAACCCTCTGAGCGTAACAGTTAGATTTCCGCCACTAGAGTAGTAGGAACAAAAAACTTGAAGGAATTGGACCGTTGTCTCTGTTCATACTATCTTTACATTTATTAATTCTGATGCTTTCATATGCATCTAATTGCCTGTAATTTGAGACTTGTTTAATTAATTTGAAATTATTAAGATCTATACAATGTTCTTTATCAACAATATGTTCGGCAACGCAAGATTTATCCGGTCTACCATATCTTATCTGAGCTAAATGTTCTTTAAATCTAGTTAATATTGATCTTCTAGTTTGCCCAACATATTTCTGGTTACAATATTTACAAGAAATTTCATAAATACCCGACCTTTCCAGTGGAGGTGTTTTACCTTTTGGATTACCTAATAATTGTTGTAATTTATTATTAGCACTATACACAAGTTTATAATTGACATTCTTAAAAATTCCTTTTAGACCACGGGATAACTCTCTATCAACGGCATCGAAAAATATTTAGACGTGTCTTTCTCCACTTGAAAAGTCGAATTTTCAGAAATCATTAACCTATACCTACGTTTTCTAATTAATTTATCAACTAGTGAAGGAGAATATCCATTACACTCAGCTACATTCCTAATGTAATCTCTTTCTATTTCATATCTTTCTTTGGAAAGTGGGAAACTAAGTTATCTATGAACTAGGAAATTTAAACTAGCCATTTTATGTTCAACGCTATGATGTGATTCATTAGGAATATATCTGCGTGTGGTCGTATTTTTCCTATAGATATTAAATTCCAGGCAATTATTAATATTTCTAATAACTAATACATCTAGAAATGGTAATCTGTCGTTGTTCTCAATTTCATGCGTAAATTTAATGGAAGGAAAACGATTATTTAACTTAGAAATAAAATTATCTATGGTGTCTGAATGTGTGTCAAAAACAGCAAAAATATCATCCACATACCTAAACCAAACTCTTGGAAAATACTCAAACTGATTCTTAGCCTCCACTTCAAACCTGCTCATGAATAAATTAGCCAAAAATGGAGACAATGGATTACCCATTGCTGTACCTTCCCGCTGTTCAAAAAAGTTGTTATTAAATTGAAAACAATTTTGTTTCATACATAACGATGTAAGCTCAATATATTCAGTCACAGTTTTGTTGTCGAGACCATTTGCGTTCAGTAATTCCTTCAAGTAGCCTAAAGTATGTGGAATTGGAACACTTGGGAACAACGAAGATACATCAAAGGAGACCAAAATTTCACCTTCATGCAATGTTATATCTTTAATTTTGTTAATGAATTCAATATTATTTTTAACTGCGAAAGAAGGTTCATGATCAGGTAAATTTTCGAACTCCCTTGATAACCATTTTGCCAAATTATAAGTCGGAGAACCTACAGCCGATACAATTGGGCGCATAGACTTGTCCGGTTTATGAATTTTTGGCAAAGCATACAATTTTGGTAATGAGGGATTGGATACTTGCAATTTCCTCTTTAAAGAAAGATCAATAAGGGTGTTACATTCTTTTAGAGTTTTTTTAACGTCTGCTACCATCTTAGACAAAGGATTCTTTTTCAAATTTATGTAGGGCCATTATCGATTAAGTTGTTAACCTTATCGTAATAGTCTTTTTTATCTAATATAACAACCTTATTTCCCTTATCAGCTTTTAGGTAGAAACAATCTTTGTTACGCAAACTCTTGACAATATTGTGCTCCTTGTTAGATTTTAATGATTTACTTGAAACGATATTTTTTGATAACTGATTTCTACAAGCCTCTCTTGCAAATACTTTAGAAGCCTCGGGCAAGTGCTGAATAGCAGTTTCAACACCAACGACGATTTCCTCCAAAGCGCTACCAGAGTTGGGCAATGCAAACTTTAAACCTTTGTTTAATAAACTGAGCTCTTGTTTATCAAAAGTCTGCGAAGAAAGATTCTCTACTATGTTTATGTCTCTTTGGAAAACATGTTTGTTTTTAGAGCTTTTTAATTTTTTAAACTTACTATTCAAAATGGACATTTTTTTAACAAATTTTGAATTGATAACCACAAACATATTTCTCTGAAAGAGACACCAACATTCATACTCTACATTAGTTAGCTTATAAGTAAGTTTTTTGTAAAGTCCATAGGCTTCAATTTCAAGCCTACTTCGTTTACTATACAGAAATTTGATTTCTAAATCAAGCCATTTTTGTTTTGCAATTTTCTCTACCTTATCACTAACGTTACTTTTCGGAATATCAACTTTAATAAAACTAGGATAAACTGAATTGGCTTTGCATGATTTAAGAAACCAAATATCTGCACCTAATAACCTAATCTTAGTACTAAACTTACGATAAAGATTCAGTTCCGTTGACCGTGAAGCCATCGAAGATTACAGTTGAGGGTTGGAACCTTTGGTGTTAAACAGCAAAATAAAAACACTAAATCACCACAATACACCAAAACAATTTTACTTTTACACTGGACGCGCGTTTCGCTAACCATGTTAGCATCATCAGCAGATGATTATAAACTAAAGTACAATCTACAAGTTGAGCGTTTATATACTCGCCCAGTGGGCACGAAGTGGGCGTGGCAAAAACTAGCCAACCGAGTCAGAGCCACTGAGCGTAACAGTTAGATTTCCGCCACTAGAGTAGTAGGAACAAAGAACTTGAAGGAATTGGACCGTTGTCTCTGTTCATACTATCTTTACATTTATTAATTCTGATGCTTTCATATGCATCTAATTGCCTGTAATTTGAGACTTGTTTAATTAATTTTAAATTATTAAGATCTATACAATGTTCTTTATCAACAATATGTTCGGCAACGCAAGATTTATCCAGTCTACCATATCTATTTTATCTGAGCTAAATGTTCTTTAAATCTAGTTAATATTGATCTTCTAGTTTGCCCAACATATTTCTGATTTACAATCTTTACAAGAAATTTTCATAAATACCCGACCTTTCCAGTGGAGATGTTTTTTATCCTTTGGATTACCTAATAATTGTTGTAAATTTATTATTAGCACTATACACAAGTTTATAATTGACATTCTTAAAAATTCCTTTTAGACCGCGGGTTAACTCTATCAAACGGTATCGAAAATATTTAGACGTATCTTTTCTCCACTTGAAAAGTCGAATTTTCAGAAATCATTAACCTATACCTACGTTTTCTAATTAATTTATCAACTAGTGAAGGAGAGAATATCCATTACACTCAGCTACATCTCTAATGTAATCTCTTTCTATTTCATATCTTTCGTTGGAAAGTGGGAACCTAAGTAATCTATGAACTAAGAAATTTAAACTAGCCATTTTATGTTCAACACTATGATGTGATTCATTAGAATATATCTGTGTGGTCGTATTTTTCCTATAGATATCAAATTCCAGGCAATTATTAGCATTCCTAATAACTAATACATCTAGAAATGGTAATCTGTCGTTGTTCTCAATTTCATGAGTAAATTTAATGGAAGGAAAACGATTATTTAACTTAGAAATAAAATTATCTATGGTGTCTGAAATGTGTCAAAAACAACAGCAAAATATCATCCACATGACCTAAACCAAACTCTTGGAAAATACTCATCTGCCGATTCTTAGCCTCCACTTTCAAACCTGCTCATGAATAAATCAGTTAAAAATGGAGACAATGGATTACCCATTGCTGTACCTTCCCGCTGTTCAAAAAGTTGTTATTAAATTGAAAAACAATTTGTTTCATACATAACGATGTAAGCTCAATATATTCAGTCACAGTCTTGTTGTCGAGACCATTTGCGTTCAGTAATTCCTTCAGTAGCCAGTATGTGGAATTGGAACACTTGGGAACAACGAAGACATCAAAGGAAACCAAAATTTCACCTTCATGCAATGTTATATCTTTAATTTTGTTAATGAATTCAATATTATTTTTAACTGCGAAAGAAGGTTCCTGATCAGGTAAATTTTCGAACTCCCTTGATAACCATTTTGCCAAGTTATAAGTCGGAGAACCTACAGCCGATACAATTGGGCGCATAGACTTGTCCGGTTTATGAATTTTTGGCAAAGCATACAATTTTGGTAATGAGGGATTGGATACTTGCAATTTCCTCTTTAAAGAAAGATCAATAAGGGTGTTACATGAAAATTTACCTGATCAGGAACCTTCTTTCGCAGTTAAAAATAATATTGAATTCATTAACAAAATTAAAGATATAACATTGCATGAAGGTGAAATTTTGGTTTCCTTTGATGTATCTTCGTTGTTCCCAAGTGTTCCAATTCCACATACTTTAGGCTACTTGAAGGAATTACTGAACGCAAATGGTCTCGACAACAAAACTGTGACTGAATATATTGAGCTTACATCGTTATGTGTATGAAACAAAATTGTTTTCAATTTAATAACAACTTTTTGAACAGCGGGAAGGTACAGCAATGGGTAATCCATTGTCTCCATTTTTGGCTAATTTATTCATGAGCAGGTTTGAAGTGGAGGCTAAGAATCAGGTTGAGTATTTTCCAAGAGTTTGGTTTAGGTATGTGGATGATATTTTGCTGTTTTTGACACACATTCAGACACCATAGATAATTTTATTTCTAAGTTAAATAATCTGTTTTCCTTCCATTAAATTTACGCATGAAATTGAGAACAACGACAGATACCATTTCTAGATGTATTAGTTATTAGAAATGCTAATAATTGCCTGAAATTTGATATCTATAGGAAAAATACGACCACACGCAGATATATTCCTAATGAATCACATCATAGTGTTGAACATAAAATAGCTAGTTTAAATTTCTTAGTTCATAGATTACTTAGTTTCCCACTTTCCAACGAAAGATATGAAATAGAAAGAGATTACATTAGGAATGTAGCTGAGTGTAATGGATATTCTCCTTCACTAGTTGATAAATTAATTAGAAAACGTAGGTATAGGTTAATGATTTCTGAAAATTCGACTTTTCAAGTGGAGAAAGATACGTCTAAATATTTTTCGATACCGTTTGATAGAGAGTTAACCCGCGGTCTAAAAGGAATTTTTAAGAATGTCAATTATAAACTTGTGTATAGTGCTAATAATAAATTACAACAATTATTAGGTAATCCAAAGGATAAAACATTCCACTGGAAAGGTCGGGTATTTATGAAATTTCTTGTAAAGATTGTAATCAGAAATATGTTAGCAAACTAGAAGATCAATATTAACTAGATTTAAAGAACATTTAGCTCAGATAAGATATGGTAGACCGGATAAATCTTGCGTTGCCGAACATATTGTTGATAAAGAACATTGTATAGATCTTAATAATTTAAAATTAATTAAACAAGTCTCAAATTACAGGCAATTAGATGCATATGAAAGCATCAGAATTAATAAATGTAAAGATAGTATGAACAGAGACAACGGTCCAATTCCTTCAAGTTCTTTTGTTCCTACTACTCTAGTGGCGGAAATCTAACTGTTACGCTCAGTTGGCTCTGACTCGGTTGGCTAGTTTTTTGCCACGCCTGCTCGGTGCCCACTGGGCGAGTATATAAACGCTCAACTTGTAGATTGTACTTTAGTTTATAATCATCTGCTGATGATGCTAACATGGTTAGCGAAACGCGCGTCCAGTGTAAAAGTAAAAGTGTTTTGGTGTATTGTGGTGATTTAGTGTTTTTATTTTGCTGTTTAACACCAAAGGTTCCAACCCTCAACTGTAATTAACAAGATTACTTTAAATCATTATAAATAATGAACAAAACATCAACAACAAAGTAAAATAAAAACACTAAATCACCACAATATACCAAAACACTTTTACTTTTACACTGGATGCACGTTTCGCTAACCATGTTAGCATCATCAGCAGATGATTATAAACTGTAAACAAAAATAGACCACATAACAAAGTAAACAAAAATAGACCACATAAATTGTTAATTAGGTTCAAAATTTCTTCTCTCCTTAAATAACCTTTAAGGGGCGTTAACATTATTGGACAGTGTGTATTTTTGGGTATTCCATAAAATTTGTAGGCTGCTGAGAAAACAAAAAATATGCAGATTACACAAATAAATTGAAAATAATATATTTTTATTAAAACATTATATTTTATGTCACTTTTTCAAACATATCCTTCAAATCTACACATAATTTGTTTTTATTTTTAAAGAATCATATTTTCAAAAATCTATGAGCATGATGCACCATGAGCAACATTTAAAAACTAAAATTCGCATAAAATTTATGTATTCTATTTCATTAATTATAACTTTTGTACAAAGATACTGTCTAATGTCTATTTTTATTTGCCTGACCTGATTACAAAATTAATGATTTCCAGGCTTTCCACCTCTGTTAACTTTTGGTCAGCCACTTTAGCCCTTGAGTCCTAAATTATTCAATTATTACACGAGGTCGTATAACGATTATGGACAGTACACTTAAGAAACCTATTAATTCAGTCAATTATTTATTTCCAATAAATATTTTATTTCAAGGGACGTAAGGACTTCTTAAAGGTAACTACTTCCTAAAGATAGCAATTTTGGTATTTTATTTTTATTTAGCTTACAGAGATACTTTTATTCAAATCTTATTTCAATTATTTTTATTTATTTAACATCTCCGATGTTCATACAAAATAATAATTTATCTTTAGTTATTTTGTGTTAGTTATACTGTTACTTCAAAAAATGTTCAATAGATAATTTATTTTAACATTACTACCAATCAGTAACCCTAAAATCCTTTAATACAGTATTGCCAGCTCCTTCAGTCATCGTTGATCGCTCTAAATTTTATTGTG
The DNA here is from genome assembly GCF_002938485.1 of Sitophilus oryzae. Taxonomy (NCBI): domain Eukaryota; kingdom Metazoa; phylum Arthropoda; class Insecta; order Coleoptera; family Curculionidae; genus Sitophilus; species Sitophilus oryzae. The sequence continues at coordinate 389,845 of NW_022146580.1, read as the reverse complement.
AAATGTTTATTAAAATTTGAGCTGCTATTGCTCATTTAAATGAAGCTTATTTATATGCTATATCCCTTTCATATTATTCCCGAGTTAATCACTGTCCTAGACAAATAGTAGCAAGCAAAATACATTAAAGCTTGTATATTATGAAGTTTGTTTAGTTTGGTAACCCAAGGGTCAGTGGCGTAGGGGGGACTAGGAAAATATTGTGGTAGAACTTGATTTAGATGGAGATTATGTTTGGAAAGATGATTGCTAAAAAGATTCTTTTGCCACTTAGAGACAAGTCGAATGAAGTAAAATAACAAAATAAAACATTAAATCACCACAATACACCAAAACACTTTTACTTTCACACTGGACGCGCGTTTTGCTGACTATGTTAGCATCATCAGCAGATAACTAAAACTATAAGAAGCTTCACTAAAAGAAGCAAAAGAGAACAACAGAGAGACGCGATATCTCCCAAGCTGTTTACAGCAACACTAGAAGAAATTTTCCGTCGGCTTAACTAGACCTATCTAAGATTTGCTGCTGACGTAGTCCTAATTGCCAATATTTCGGAAGAACTACAAGTTAAAACAAAAAAATTTTTCAGAAATTTGCCGAAAATGCAAACTTATCCTACATCAGAGAGAATTGATATGATTCTATTAGTTGGTGATATGATTCTATTAGTTGAAAGAGTTTATCTAGTCTGTTTTTATGGGGATATGTTAAAGACAGTGTTTACAAAACTCGGCCAATTATTGTCAACAACATGAGAAAAATTATTGTACCTGCTTTTAGAGGTAGAACTCCACATACGCCTTTTAAAATCATTTTATGTAGTTTACAGGAAAGGAAGCATTTTGAGCATTTGATTTCACATAGCTAATTTTTGTCACATAATTATAAGTTTATATCTAGTTTTAATTCTGTAATAATTAAAATATCTTTTAAACGTGTATCTTTTTATTACCCTTGAGTATTTTACTCTACAATCTTTAATTTTTGCTAAATTAACAAAAGGTATCACACAGCCACCTAGATTTTTTCAAGTAATAAATATCTACACAGGCAAAATCATAAAAATTAAAATATCTAGGAAAATCTTTGTCTGAGGGGTAGGCAACCGTAATAATATTTTGAAGATACATAAATTCCCCAATTAACACCGGAAAAATATACTGGGTGTTCCATTTAAAATAACGGAGTAACTTGCTTTTAAAAATGACTAATGTTCCATACTAATTTTGTCTCACCCTGTATAACTTTTCGGGTCAAATTTCAATTTGGTTTAACACACAATGTTTACTGTAATTAAAAATTAATCTATACAAGATCAACTAACATTTAGGTAGTTATTATCGAAATTTAAAATTTACTCTTCATTTTCACAACATGTAAAATATGTTAAAGTCCTTAGATTTTAGGTATATGCTTCTTTAATAAAACTCACCTTATTTCTTTCCTAGAATCCGAAAATCAATTAATATATAGGGTGTTTTATTAGAAAAAACACAACTTCGATGTGTAACTTTTCTTGAAGACACCTTGTAGAATTTAATATATTTTTATAAATTTATTTCAGTTAACCTACATATTCTACCAAAATTTTATTTCGATATAAACTACTGTTCTCCTTAGAGCTTCCGCGGCATATGAGAGACGAAACCCGGATATAAAAACATTTAAATTTTATATTGCTTGAAATCGTTTGGCATTTTACAAAATGATAATTTTACACTTTCCCCGTAACATATCCATGGATTTAGGATTCATACAGCTTTAAACTCACAAAATATATATATATATGTTATATATATATATATATATATATATATATATATGTATATATATATATATATATATATATATATATATATATATATATCATATATATATATATATAGCAGTATATATATATATATATATATATATATATATATATATATATATATATATATATATATATATATATATATATATATATATATATATATATATATATATATATATATATATATATATATATAAAATAAGAATAGCGTACTCAGGTCATACAAATTAAAACTAGTGTAAATTTAATTAAACCCTTCAGGAATTGACCCGTGTTTCGCCTATGGCTGGCAGGTGGAGCGGCACTGCGGACCGTGGATGTCTGCCTCAGTAACCAAATACACGGTCTCTTTCTCTGGTAGAAATCCCGACCTCTGTTTTGGTTTTCGTCCAATTAAAGGCAAACACAGAGGGAGCTTGCCGGAATTAACGTGGAAACTTACAAATGCCCCGCGTCTGCCTCTCGGTCTCCCAGAAAATTATTATCGTTTTGTCGTGCTGTTGTCTTAGGCTGGTCTAAAATTAGTTTGTTTACACTTTTTTGAAGAATAAAATAATCTCTCTACTATACATTTACTGAGGCATTCATAATTTGTTTGAATCTGATGAACCTTTCCTCTCAAACCTGTTGCGAAATTGACCATTTTTTAAATCGAACAGACTGTATACAGGGTGTCATTGAAATGGTGTAAAAAAAATCAGGGAGTGATAGTACTCCTAAAAATAGTAAAAAAAAGTTCCTATAAGTATAGGGCGGAAAATGCATATTAAGGAAGTTAGGGGCACTGAAAGGGTGAATTTAAAAAACGGTTGTTTTGAAATTGTAAGCTTAAAAAACGAGATAAAATTTCGAAAAAAAAACACTCTGCCATAAATTTTGACCCTAAATCAAATGGTGATACTGAAAAATTATTTGGAAAAGCGGAAAGGGTAGTTTTTGCAAGGGTAGGGGGTTGTTTTGTGAATAACTTTTTTGAGGTTATTTTTCTTTCAACGTGGGTACATTTTTTGAAAACTACATACTTTTTCCTACAAAAAAGGTACTCTTGTTGCACATCGCCCAGAGTGATGGTTTTCGAGAAAAAACGAGAAATCGCAGAGAGTTTGCTCTGATGGGTTGCTAACTCAACATAAACCATAGATAAAAGAAAATAATCTACTATTAAGATAGATATGAAACTTAATAGTAAAATTTTGGGTCAAAGCGCCCCTCCGTGTTTTTAGTGAAGACTATGTTTAACCCAGCGCCTTCGCCTTTTCTGCTGTAAATGTTTTTTATGTTTATATTTGAATTCAAAGGATTTATTTTTAAAGTTCCACTGATATATTGGAAACACTGATATATTAGTATATCAGAGTAACTTTAATAAAACATAAGAATATATATATTTTACAATTTATTTTTTTATTTATTTTACAGAGTTTTATGTAAATGATCGTAAGTCGACTGGCTGTCTAATGAATAGACCGATATTTATAGATTTTAAAGCGAACGAAAAAAAATCAAACAACGAATACATACCATATATTTTTCTTTTATCTAAGATACATACCTTATCGTATTTTGGAAACACGTACATTTTTGCAGTGTTGTTAGTTTCTTTGCAAGATGCAACACAACAAGAAAACACCATTTTTACAGTAAATAAATAATAAAACTATTTCTGACTATCATATTTAAAATTAGATTGATATATTAATAATTATAATTACACTGATATATTAGTATATCAGAGTAACTTTAATAAAACATAAGAATATATATATTTTACAGTTTATTAAATATAAATTTTGACTACAAGGTAGGAAGTAAATCACAATATTTGATAAAACTTATAAGAATATCATTTTTACAGTTAATAAATAATAAAACTACTTCTGACTATGATATTTAAAATTTAGATAGATAGAAAATTAACAAACAAACGAGTATTTGCAAACGCAGGCCCAAATTCAATAAAAATCAAAATTTTTCCTGCGAAAATCAGGCTTTTTTCACTGAAAAGGTATTTTTTGATTTATCAGCAGTCATTGTCAAGTTGACAATATACAGGGTGTTTTTGAATTAGTCTCAAAAATTATGGTGTGATTCCTCTTGTGTTTTTAAAACAATTTTTATATAACCATTGGGTCTAAAGTACTTCCTTTCTGATCTACAGTGTGTTAAAAATTTAAAAAAATCGATTTTTTTTGCTTAACATAAATGGTACACCACTGCTTTTTTAAAGAAAATATATTTTTTTCTTGACTGGCCATCCCTTTTCAACAAAATTGATCTTTTGAGTTTTTCTTGTTCATCAAACGGTTGTCGAGAAAAAAATAAATATACTTATTAAGAGCCCGCCTTAATTCGTTTTCTAACGATTTTTTATTTTTTAAATTAATTAGGAAACACCCTGTATATGCATATCACAGGCAACCAAATAAACTAGTAACCTCTAAAATATATTTTTCCTACCACTAGCAACATACCGTGTTTTTAGTGTGTACTAAATTATTTTATCAAAATTTCACCATATAAGTTTCCAGGCAATGACATAAACTTATGAAAGTTATGGCGGTTCAAAAGTAACCAAGTAGTTATTAAATAATTAATTGGAAAATCAAAATTTCATGATTTTTAAAACATCCTATTGCTTTAAAAATTAAATAAACCAATTACCAAAATTCCTTATTAAAATAATGCATTCCTTAATTCATTCATAGTAAATGTTTAAAGTGACCACCACTCATTTCAATGCAGACATCTGCTCTTCGTTTCCAACATCTGCGTACCCTGTGCGGTGTTTGTCCGAATTTGATTGGAACAGTCAATAATGCGTTGCCGTAGTTGCTCTTCAGTATTAATCGGCACTGAGTAAACCAAAGCTTTCAAAGTGGCCCCAGAAGTAGAAATCTAGTGGATTATTCACAAAGTTATTCAAGAAATATTCCCCTACCCTTGCAAAAACTACCCTTTCCGCTTTTTCAAATAATTTTTCAGTATTACCATTTGACTTAGGGTCAAAATTTATGGCAAAGCATTTTTTTCGAAATTTTATCTCGTTTGTTAAGCCTACAATTTCAAAACAACCGTTTTTTAAATTCACCCTTTCAGTGCCCCTAACTCCTTTAATATGCATTTTCCGCCCTATACTTATAGGAACTTTTTTTTACTATTTTTAGGAGTACTATCACCCCCTGATTTTTTTTACATCATTTCAGTGACACCCTGTATTATTGCATTTTTGGCTACCTTTCAGATAACTTTACATAATCCTAAGATATGAGTAAATATATTTCGATAGTTTCAAAGATATTAATAAGTAAATAAAAAATATATTTTTTAAGCGAGTGTTACAAAAAATGAAGTTTTACGGATCTATTAATGTCCCTAAAGTGTATCTTTTTTGGGTGCCGTACCGCCGGCACATGAACGCATTAAACAAGTTGCAACAGAGACACATTAGACAACTCTTAATTTAGACAACACTTAAGAATCTGGTGGTTCCATCATGTCTCAAACGTATCGGTTCTTGAAAAAGCTAACTGCGTGAGTATTGGGGTCATGGTTCCAAAATTCCGCGTAAGATGGGCTGGTCACGTATGCAGAATGCAAGAAAACCGCATACCGAAATCTCTGCTTTACGGTGAGCTTGTAGACGGTAAGAGGAGGCCGGATGGACAACTCAAGAGGTACAAGGCTATTTTCCAAGAAAACTTGAAGGGGATTCACATGCAGAATGATTGGGAAGAAGCAGCTAACAATAGGACTCAATGAGAAGAATCGTAAACTCAGTTAACAGCGACAACCAAAAAGGAAAGAGGCAACAAAGCAATGAGATTTTTGAATTTCCAGAGTGCCGTAGGCAGATAACATCACGTATCGGGCTTTTCAGTCACAGAAAAGCTCATGAAAGAAATCGCCTTGCATGACCATTTTCTGATGCGTGTCAAATACTCGTCAGCGACTAATGGCAGTATGTATGTATATGTCTTTTTTGGTCTGGTCCAAACCAAAAAGGAAAGAGGCAACAAAGCAATGAGATTTTTGAATGTCCAGAGTGCCGTAGGCAGATAACATCACGTGTCGGACTTTTCAGTCACAGAAAAGCTCATGAAAGAAAACGCGTTGCATGACCATTTTCTGATGCGTGTCAAATACTCGTCAGCGAGTAATGGCAGTATGTATGTATATGTCTTTTTTGGTCGCTTTTTTACTTTACGGCCGCTTTTGCAAACAAAGTCATTATAAGGGCAGCCTACTAGATACATTTAATTTACTTATTTGAGTTATTTCCACGTCCGATATTAAGATTGTCAAATTATAAAGGCGGCCTACTAGACACTCCTAATTTGCGTGTTTGGATTATTTATTTTTCATTTGGTTAATAAACATTTGGATCTAATCTTTCAGTTTCGTCTTTATTTAGAGAGAAAATTTTTAAAAAAAATTACCTACTTCAAAAGACACTCGCTTAAAACTTTTTTGTGCACCTAGGCCGTATGATCTTTTTTGTCCTCGCCTGAGGGTGCTCCGTTAAGAAAAAATTATCCCGATCCACTCACACTTTTTTGAGCCACCCTATAAAAGTTAAAATATTTTCGTGGGGGATAAATATTTTCGGGGGATGTATTCATCCCAGTAGATTCTTTAGGTCTTGACTTGAAAACAAAATTTCCAAGTTTTTTATTTAAAAAATACAGATGCCCGACGCACTATTGTCGGACGCTGTATAAAGAAATGTTAAAATTGTAGATTAAAATGCCTTTTCACAATCTCGCTGTATCTGATCATCAATTCTCCGCACGTTCGATTTCTAATTCGCAATTCTTGGCCGACGGTTTCAGCCTAGGATAAAAAGGTGGGAGTGTCCACACACATTCAGAGAACCTTCAGCGTCTTGTCACACAATACGCCGACAATTACGGGGCCCCATTAAGACCGTCGGTGGCAGGTCGCTACTTTGCCAAGGCCCCTACTTTTCCTCAACTATCAATCGTCGTCGACACGTAATTTTAACTTCCTCCGGCTCGTTCTATTGGATTCATTAGGACTTCTTGCTTGAATAGACGACTGGAATTTGGTGCAAATCGACGGAAGATTCGCTATTGAAAAGTGTTTTAAAGCGAACGGTTTTCGGAGAATCTTAGATTAAATGGACGAATCGTTTAGGTAGAAGAAAGGAATATTAATATTTTGGAGATGGCATAAAATATATTGTCTTTAAACTATACAAGAAGTTTATTTAGAGCACTATTAGAGCTCTTAGTATTATTATTTACCGCTCCTAGTATTTTAACCCATATTATTGTTGAAAAAAAATCATTAAGTTGTTAAAGAACTGGGATTCTGAGTACAATAGTTCTCATAATTGTATGTTCCATTGACCAGATCACTTCTTATACAGTCCATGATATTTAAATCTTTATTTTTGTAAAAAAATATTTGAAAAACAGTTTGTGCGCAGATTTGAACTGAAACTTCTTACTAACAGCTATTAAATTGAAGGATTTGAAGGACATATTTTAAAAAGTGTCATGATATAATGCTGTTTTAATATAAATATTGTTTTTAATTTATTTCTGTAATCTGTACATTTTCTGTTTTATCAATAACCTGTAAATTTTGTGGAATACCAGCCAAAATACACACTTTTATGCAAATGTCTAATAATTTTAACGCTTAAATTTAAGAAGAGAAAAAAATTTGAACGTACCCAAGTAACAAAATTCCGACTTCCGACTAGTTTTGACTACGCGCAACGTTGATATTGGTACTTTTCCCTGCCCTATGCATACCCAAACCTCAAATTACGTAGCCAAAACGTCGCTACGACGTTGCACTTAAACAGTTGTATATTTTGACCCTTAACAACGTTGGTGAACGTTGTAGGGTACAACGTTGTTAGAAGTTGGGTTTTATACCGTTGTCATTACGTCGCCAGAAGGCACGTTTATTTTATTACAGAATAACAAACGTAGTACAACGTTGTGCAACGTACTTTTAAATTACGAGTACATGCTAACTACAACGTAATACAACGTTTCATTAAACGACCCAAAGCAACTTTAAAATTATAACCAATTACTACGTTGGATTACGGCGACAAGCGCGACGATATCGATTTTTGTTGTAGAAGCGGAACTATCTACACCTAACCCCAAAAAATTACTATAAAAACTCTACAACTTTTTATAGAAAAAGGACAAACTATTTAAAAGAAAGTCAGCGAGCAAGTCAATGTCCGAAAAATGAAGTGGAAATAACGAGTTTGGGTTCGTCATCCACATCCTCGCAATCATGTATCGAAGGAACGTCCACCTCAATTTTGAAAAATAATAGTGCTACTAGTGGTAGCTTATCATCAATGAATACTATAGAAATAAATAACAGTACACCTGAAGCCCATACAACAAAGGAATACTAGTGGTAAAATCAACAATAGTGGTAAAATCAACAATACTTCCTGTACGGCTTTTTTTAACTATAAATAAATAGAAATACTGATCTAATGTCAGCGATATTATTAACGAGTATGTGACCACCACCACCAAAAGACGACCCAGCTTTCTTTTTTATTTTATTGTTCCTAGGTAAAAACGAGCACGAATTTTCTTATTTACCTCCTAGATGTCGGTACGGTTCAAAGGTCCTATTTCGTCAAGGCAGGTGTCAATTGAACCAAAGGTTAACATAGGTGACCCAAAGGTCGGTTACAGCTTCTTATGCATTATATTGGTATTTTAAAGGTTGCCTTAGGCAACTCCGCCATTTTAATACGATTTATCTTTTCGTGTGTTATAGACGAATCGAATAAAATATCAAAAACCACAAAATACTGTGAATTTCGTTAAAAAACTGTATCTGTTAAGGTTGTAAGCTAATTTTCCTGATAGATTTCATATATTTGTCTCAAAATTTAAAAAAAAGTTAGGTTAACCAAGTAAACTATAATTTTAAAATTAAAACTACGAAATAAAAAAGGGGTTTTGCCATATTTCGAAGTATCATGGTCACTTTCAACTGTAAACTAATCTTCGTTGATGACAATTTTGATTACCGATATCTCAAAACTTTACAGATTTGTCGAAGTTAAATTCACCTAGTTATTTCTTAATGGAGCATAATATATTCCATTTCTAATTAAGCCGTCACCATTTGCATTGTTTTGGTTTCCCCATGGTTGAATATAGTAATATTTGACGACGAATATTTTTAACTCTAACCTCAAAATATCGCGAATCGGCATGAAAAACAACTTTTAGCACACGACGTACTACGTCGCTTCAAGCAACGTCGACGGCGACGTTGTAGCGACCCGTGGGTCGCTTAGACGTCACTTCGACGTTGTCCGGCAACGTTGGGTTGCTCCTGGATATACAACTATAGGATATTGGTACACAGGTACATATCAAGTTTATTATAGTGATTTTCTTAGCCGCAGATCGTTACCGATATCGAGTTAAATTGTTTTACAAAGGGGTAGATCTACCTCGAACGGGTAACTCTGGCAACACTGCCGTTACCACGTTTTCTGACGCTAGAAAAAAGTTTTACTTCAACGTTTAAGAGACTTTTAAAGTACCTTTAGATGATGCAAACATAGTTAAGCAATTTTACCTGGAAATATAACGAAATGTTTAAATTAAGCTTTTTCACAACCTCGCTGTATCTGATTCTCAATTCTTCTCTTGCGATTCTCACTCTTTTCACAAAATAAATAAAAAATGTTTTTTGTAGTATCTTAAAAATAGTGTGTATTTTCTCTGTAACATCAAAGACTTTGATTCAAAATAAGGAAATAAGCGAAATAGATTTTATAAATCTCTAGTTACTTAATAAAAACAAAGTTTCTTCTTATTTATTGTAAATTCTTCTATCCACTCTCTCATTTATTCTTCTTTATTTGCTTGAATTGCCAGCTAGCTTCACGAAGTAGCGGATTCCGGCGCTGTTTTATGACATTATTACCTGTGATTGTTATGTTGGAGAAGATTTATGATGCCGAGGGGAAGATCGGATACCCGTAAGTCTTTTTATTTTATTTGCAGTCTACTTTATGCCGATACTTATCGGGGATAAGGACATGTAAATAAAAAAGGGAGCGACTGGAAGTCGTTTAGCGCTATCAAACGGTAAATCCAAGAAAAGAACATTTTCTTTCAATTGTGCAGTGTAATTTAATGATATTTTTAGTGTTATTATTCATTACAGATGTAGAAATTGTGTGTAACAATATACCGAGTGTTTCTCAAAAGTGGCTCACCCCTATAACTTTCTTATTTTTTCAGATAAAAAAACAAGATTTGGTTTGTTAGTATACGACATAAGTTAGGATTGATTGACGTATTCAATGGTTCTCGGTCACTTCCTGTTTCACTGGAAATGACTACAACTTTCCTTCCTTTCCAAATGACTTGACTCTTCTATGTCCACGAAATATTGGGACATCCTGTATTTTTAAAATATCCTTTGTCAGATATTTTTCCATAATTATCAACACCGTCCTGTTCTATTTAACAAGTAACTCAAACAAAAACCCTCTCGAACCTTAAACGTTTCTCAATCCACTCCGGTTAAATAACCTATAAAATAACATTTTAACGGTTGATTTGCCCCGAGCTCATTTCAGGCCCGTTTTTTCGCAGCTCTTAAGTCTTTTCCATTTCCCCCCGGCGTGACGTAGGCAGAAAAAAGCTAATTTTTTGCGGGAAATCGAGGCAGTAGGGCTCCGCTGGTGCGCCCACTTCCACGACCGATTTCATTAATAACGGTCGTCGTGGCATCTGGGCCCTTTTACACCCCTCTCCCCCAGTTCGAGGGTTTTTAAGAAGAGTACGGTGCGTGTAAATTGACAGGCGGTAGTCAAAATTGTGGGTTTTGAGTTAATTGGTAATGTATTGTAATTATTAAAGTAATTAAAAAAAATTATTAAAAAAAAAGAATCGTGTATCAGAATCAAGAAAATTATGAAAATATAAATGTATAGACAAAATTATTTTTCTAAAGAAGTTTATATAATTTTTATATATTAATAACTTAATATAGGCCAGTTTAAGACAACCAATTGACATAAAATATTATTGCACGACATACACTGTGCCAAATAATGTCTGCCTCCTATAAGTATGTTTGTTAAACTTTTGCGTTAGATTTTGCTTTGAAATAGATTACTGACAAATAAAATTTAATCTATTTTCTAAGGTATTTTCCTTATTTTGGTCGAATTTTGAAAGAAGTATTTGGAAAAGTTTTTTATTTTTTATTTTTACGCAAGTGTACACATTTTCAACCATCTAGGAATATCATTTGTCATTTTTAACCGCAGATAGCAGCCAATTATTTTACCAGAAGCAAAAATATGAGTATGGCCGCAAAAAAAAGCGTCAAAGCCGGACAGAAAGCACAATCGATAATAATTTTGACGAGGTCATTTTCTAGTCGGTAAATAACATAAAATATAAAATACAAGGTGGTCTGAACTGTATTCCGGTAACTTTGGCAGCAAATTCTGCAAATAAAAATCAGTAAAAAAGTTCGTATAAATGTATGTCCTAAAATGCTTAGTTTCGGAGATACAGGGTGTAGAAGATTCATTTTTATTTCGATTTTTTTTAAATAATTTCTGAAGTAACGTCAATATTTGGATGAAAATTGGCGTCTGGAAGTTTTTTGATATGAAAAATTTGATTTTGATGTCATTATGACTCCTACTTGTAGAGGACGCCACTTACATATTTTTTAAATAGTTTGAAGGGTAATAACTTTTTGTCCGTACCTGCATAAAACTACTGAATAAAAAAATTTATATTTACGACGTTTTTTACGTAAAAAAGGTCTCTTGGTAAAAATAGCTACGAGTAATGGTTCTCCAGATATTTTGAATCAAAATTATCAATACCCGTCATCATTGACATAATATATATATATATATATATATATATATATATATATATATATATATATATATATATATATATAGGATCCTATAGGATCCTATCTCCTACGCGGAGCAAAGGGCTTCAGTGAAAGCTCTCCATCGGGTTCTGTTTTTGGCAGTTGTTTTTGTTTCCTTCCATGTTGACCCTACTTGTTGAAGCTCATCCAGTATGGAACGTCTCCATGTTTGAGCAGGTCGTCCTTGCTTTCTTTTTCCTTGGGGATTCCACTCCAACGCTGATCTCACTATATTACTATCAGGTTTCCGCAAAGTGTGACCTATCCAACCTCATTTTCTTTTGCGGATTTCAATGCCTACTTCTTGTTGGTTTGTAAGATGAAGCAGGTCGGTGTTACGTATAGTGTCTAGCCAAAAGATTTTAAGTATTTTCCGCAAGCAGCGATTGATAAATACCTGTGGACGGTTGATGGATATTTTTGTCACTCTCCATGTCTCGCAGCCATATAATAAAACTGGTATGACATTGGAACTGAATATTCTTAATTTTGTTTGTATGGAGAGTTGACGGGAGGTCCAAACTGATTTTAGTTGGCCAAAGGCTCGCTGCGCCTTCCTGATGACAATATCCGCGCCTGCGCCACCATTTGCTGTTACAATACTTCCCAGGTAAGTAAACTCTGTTACATTCTCGACATGTTTGATTCCTACATTGAATGGAGTGTTATTGTGTGTGTTAATGCGCATTGACTTTGTTTTGTCAATGTTTATGCATAATCCTACTTTGTCTGCCTCTGTTTTTAGACGTCTGAGCATTATTTCCATGTCTTTGAAGGATTGCGTTGTGAGACAGATATCATCAGCATAATCAAGATCCGTCAGATGCGATGTCAGAGTCCATTGTACTCCCCTAATGTTTGCTGTGGCTTTAGTCAAAACGCTGTCGAGCACGATATTAAATAAAAGCGGCGATGATATTATTAAACTCCCTAAAAAAGGAGATACCACTAACTGTGACAACTGGAGAGGTATTGTTTTGTTAAACACCATTCACAAGATAATATCCTCTATAGTTCATTTCAAGGTTAAACTCCTATATAGAGCCTACTCTGAGAGAGAACCAAGCTGGTTTCCGACCGAACCACTCGTGCATTGACCATATTAACACATTGCGCATTATCATAGAGCTGTCAATAGAACTTAGGTCACCTTTATTCTTATTATTCATAGATTTCGTCAAAGCTTTTGACAGTATCCCCCATGCGATGGTATGGAAAACTCTAAAAGAAAAAGGTGTTCCGGAAAAACTAATTAATATAATCAAGGAACTCTACAGAAACACAGAATGCAATGTGCTGCACAACGGTAGAACCAGCGACAGTTTTAACTAACTTAGGGACAGGAGTAAAGCAGGGTTGCACATCATTGACATGAAACATGTTGCTTAATAGCTATTAGACTGATCTCATAAATTTGACATGATTTTGTGTCAACAGAAACTGTTTTATCATCAATTTTTCGAAGAAAAATTTAAGATTAATTTAAAAAATAAAAAGTTTTCAAATTTATGATTTCAGTTAAATAACTATCTACTCAACATGTTTATTTTTTGTCAATAATGACATGTATTGGCTGCTTTCAGTCTAAATATCTTGAGGAGGGTTGCTCGTAGAGATTTTTAGTTCGCCCCTGTATTATATTATTTAAGTTAGTTCCAAAATTTTAAAACATCGTTAAAGGAAATTATATAAAATATTTCATGTAGTAGAAAACATAAATTCTATTAGTCTTAATAGAATTTCGCTTTCCTAGAGGCAGATCCCTAGGAAATATTTTTCTTCCACAAATACCGCTGATTAAATCTCCATAATCTTAGAGCGAAAACTTGGCAAGGAGCACCGAGCCACTGGCCACAAAAGCCTTCCCGAGCCCATTAAAGATACATGAAACGTATGTATGCGGCTCCGGTCCAGAGGACTTGCATACGGTCCGGCCTTTCATCTTGATTTAGTAATGGCGTGACCCCACCGCCGGCGATATGAATACGCATAAATCTCAAGAAGTTTGCTTTTCATTCGAAGAGACTTGAGAAGGGGTGAGTGGTAAAGAGACGAAACTTCGGGAAAGAGATTGTGGAATGTTAGGAAACGAATAGAGGTTCTTAATCAGGTAAAAGACATGTATGTAAGGAAGACATACAGGATCGCTTTTATGTATGGAAACGGTCGATTATTAGGGAAAATATAGGAGGTACCGCAAAAAGTTAGATACAAAAGTTATAGGCTTTTTAAATATCTATCAGCGAGTAATAAATTTAAGTACACAGGGTCGTTCATAAAGTCGTGGCACATCAAAGTTTAATTTTTTTAAATGGAACCCTGTGTTTATTATTACATATTTCAATTCTTCCTTCAATTCTAAGCAAAAAACGAAATACACACAATGTGCCTCAAAGCAACCGTTTCCGAGTTATTGACTTTTGAAAACATGAAAACACTTAAACAATAATTGGATTTAATTAACTTCGATGTGTTTCGGTTTGATTTAATGATACCATTCTGTCGAAACTGTGATACTGTTGTAATGGGTTTTCAAATTCCTATTAGCTACTAGTAAATTTAACTATACAGGGTCGGTCATAAAGTTGTGTCACATCAAACTTTATTTTTTTTAATGAAACCCCCTTGTATATGATTGCATATTTTAATTCTCGTTTCAATTTTAAACAATAATCGTACCACCCATTTAATTGGTAATCGGCACCCATTTAAAATAAGAAAGTTGCCGCCACATTGAAAATATTTTTGATCGATAGGTCTCTCATGATCCACTTTCTTATTTCTCTAATGATATTGTAAACTTACACAGTTTCTTTTTTCGCCCGTAGTTTTAGAAGAGCTTTGCAGTACAATTAATACCATCAAAAATAAATCCTCTTCTGGGACCGACGGGCTGACTTTAAAAATGTTTTCGAATCTGCGAGAAAGAACTCTGAATCACCTAACAACTTTAATAAACATGTCGTTCCAAAATGGTATTTTTCCAAAATGGCTTAAGACGGCAATAATCATTCCTCTGCATAAAGGAGGAGACAAAGATGAAGCTTCTAACTATCGCCCAATTGCAGTCCTTCCAACGCTATCTAAGATCATAGAAAGGTTGGTTAAAAGAAGGCTGGTATCTTTTCTGTTTAAGTACAAAATACTTACTGAATATCAATTTGGATTTCTAAGCAACAAGTCCACAAATGACGCTATGTTTTCCCTCCTTAATAAACAACCATCATTCTACAGCAACAATTTTCTGTGATTTTTCTAAGGCGTTCGATTGTGTAAATCGTAAGATCTTAATTAATAAACTGCAGCACTATGGGTTCAGGTCGTATCTGAGCAACAGAAGTCAACTTGTGAGGGTGGATACCACGTTGTCTTCTAGCAAGCCAATAGAATGTAGAGTACCACAAGGCTCAGTACTAGGCTCTATTTTGTTTCTGCTTTTTATTAACGACATTGCTAACATAAACATCATTTGCAAAATATGTCTTTTTGCGGACGACACTAGCTTCACTTGGAGCAACAAGGACATCACGGCACTTCATAGGATTATATCAAATGACTTAATCACCATTAAATCTTGGTGCGATTCGAACCTCCTGAGTCTCAACATTTCCAAAACTCGTTGCAGCCTTTTGTACTTGACAACACCACCATTGACGTCGTAAAATCCGTAAAATTCTTAGGGCTTGTTGTGGACAATTCTCTGAAATGGGACATACATATCGAAGCTTTGTCGAAAAAATTGAGCTCTGCCTGTTTTGCATTAAGGTCTGTTTCTAAGGAGCTTAACTTGTCAGTGGCTAGAACTGTTTATTATGCACTTTTTGAGTCGCACCTCAGGTATGCCCTTCCATTCTGGGGTACGTGTTGTGCGGCTCAATTTGACCGCATTTTCAAGCTCCAGAAGAGAGCTGTTCGATATTCACTGGGACTAAACAGCAGAACTCATTGCCGGGGCTTTTTTAGAGAATTAAAAATATTGACTCTTCCTTCCTTATTTATATTTGAATCCGTTTGCCTAATACGTAAACATGTATCAGCTTCTCAAGAAAGGCCATCTCACACTTATCCACTCAGGAACGCGGAGCAAGATCTTTATCTACCTACCCCACGCTCAGAGTTAGTTAAAAGTTCAATATTATACAACTCGAAAAAAATGCACAATCACCTGCCATTTGAAATCAAATCCATAACATCATTTTTTTCATTTCGCAAAGCATTGAACTCTTATTTACTAGACAAGGCTTTCTACGCCGTAAATGAATTATATTTTGAAAATTAAATTTGATCTTGTAAACACTGGTCTAATGTTTGCTATCGCTATATTTACTAATGACATCGAAATGAATTTATTTAGAGGTCATTGATATTTTACTATAAACTAGCTAAATATTTTTGAATATTATTTTTATTTTTTTGTTCTTTGACATTATAAACATTTATAAAAGTTTATTTTAACAATAAGACTGACAATATTATTTGTATAATATTTTGTATTATCTTTTGTTTGTTTGTTTGAGTACCTTGTTTTTTTACTTTGTTTGTTAAGTTTACCTTTGTCTACAAATTGAAACATTTTTTGACAATAAAGGCATTTATTTATTTATTTATTCATCCATCCATCCATCCATCCATCCATCCATCCATCCATCCATCCATCCATCCATCCATCCATCCATCCATCCATCCATCCATCCATCCATCCATCCATCCATCCATCCATCCATCCATCCATCCATCCATCCATCCATTCATTCATTCATTCATTCATTCATTCATTCATTCATTCATTCATTCATTCATTCATTCATTCATTCATTCATTCATTCATTCATTCATTCATTCATTCATTCATTCATTCATTCATTCATTCATTCATTCATTCATTCATTCATTCATTCATTCATTCATTCATTCATTCATTTATTCATTCATTCATTCATTCATTCATTCATTCATTCATTCATTCATTCATTCATTCATTCATTCATTCATTCATTCATTCATTCATTCATTCATTCATTCATTCATTCATTCATTCATTCATTCATTTATTTATTTATTTGTAAAACAATGATGTGCAAAAATCTCCGATCTAGATATTGTGGTTCTCTAGAAACTTCTAATGCACGCTCAGCCTGGGACATCTCTATACAATAAAATTTTCATCAATCTTTGTATTAACGTATATTCTAAAAGAGTATCTATCAAATTGACAAACTTCTCCTAGTTTTTATCGTATTTCTTGCTCTTACCGAACCGAAACGACATCCTCCCTTCCAATATACCTTAAAAACCTTCTCGGATTAACGAATATTTAGCAGGAAAAATTGAGTAAACGCTGGGGGCGACGAAAAGCTTTTCTCCAGGCTTTTCCCGATTGGAAATATCGCAGATTTGTGTCGTGCGTGCGTGATAACTTTTCCTCCCGCTTCGCCTTGGACTTATTAAGAAAATGCCTAATTTTCGTCGTAGGGTTTATGCGTTCCCTTCCACGACGCCAATTTTGGGTTATTAGTGCTGTGCCTCTTTCGCCATGCCCGGATTGATGGGCTTAGCGCTCGGTCGTTTTCGGCTGCGTCTTAATTTGATAAGTGCGAGGGCGTGTATGGGACATTTTATGACCTTTTTCTTAATATTTTTCGGGTAAAGAATATTTTATGAAAATATTTGTTTGTCATATACAGGGTGTTTCAAAACAAATGCGAAAAACTTCAGGGGGCGATTCCTTGTTCAAAATAAAGGGTAGTTTGCTTCATAAACGTTGGGTCAAAAGTCAACCATTAGGGAGATATCGCGGTACAAAGATGGCGGAAAAATAATGTTCTTATTTTTTATCTTGAAAACGAAAAGAGATAGACTAATGAAATTTTATGGAAACATTACTGTTATGAAAACACACTTTCTGGTAATTTTTTTACTTTTTTAAAATGAGTGGAAGGGGTTGAAATAAACTACCCCTATAATTCTTGTTAATGAAATTTAAAGAAAATCTTATCAAACACATGCAAAAAAAAAATAATTTTGATAGTTTAGTTTATTTAGAAACTTTTTTATCTCTTTTGTTTTTTGATAAAACTCACCGATTTGAAATTAAAAAATAAAATGTAAAGCATTACATGTCAGGACTAAAAATATTTTTAGATTAAGAATCTAGTGATAATAATGATAATAATAATAATCTAGATAATAACGTATTGCAGTAGGGTAATGGTCAAATAAAACAATATTAGAAACATCCTAAAAAGTGACAGCGGCCGACTAGATTTTTTCCTAAAAAATTACAGCTGCCCACTAGATTTTTTATCTAAAAATGTTTTTTGTCCTGACATGTAATGCTTTACATTTTATTTTTTAATTTCAAATCGGTGAGTTTTATCAAAAAACAAAAGAGATAAAAAAGTTTCTAAATAAACTAAACTATCAAAATTATTTTTTTTTTGCATGTGTTTGATAAGATTTTCTTTAAATTTCATTAACAAGAATGATAGGGGTAGTTTATTTCAACCCCTTCCACTCATTTCAAAAAAGTAAAAAAATTACCAGAAAGTGTGTTTTCATAACAGTAATGCTTCCGTAAAATTTCATTAGTCTATATCTTTTCGTTTTCAAGATAAAAAATAAAAACATTATTTTTCCGCCATCTTTGTACCGCGATATCTCCCTAATGGTTGACTTTTGACACAACGTTTCTAAAGCAAACTACCCTTTATTTTGAACAAGGAATCGCCCCCTGAAGTTTTTCGCATTTGTTTTGAAACACCCTGTATATTGACTCTGACTAATTTAATGATAGAAGGAAAACAACAGTGATATACAGGGTGATCCGAACTGTATTCCGGAAACTTCGGCACCGTATTTTGCAGCTAAAATTAAGTAAAAAAGGTCGTATAAATGTATATCCTAAAATGCTTAGTTTCGGAGATACAGGGTGTAGAAGTTTAATTTTTATTTAGATTTTTTCCAAACAATTTCTGAAGTAACGTCAATATTTAGATGAAAATTGGTGTCTGGGAGTTTTTTTGACATGAGAAATTTAATTTTGATGTCAATACATAACTCTTACTTGTAGATGGCGCCACCTAAATATTTTTTAACTTGTTTGAAGAGTAATAACTTTTCCTCCGTACCTGTATAAAACTACTGAGTAAAAAATATACATTTGCGACGTTTTTTGCGTAAAAAAGGTCTCATAGTAAAGTTCGCTGAAAGTAATGGTTCTCGAGATAGTTGAAATAGAAATTATCAATACCTGTCATCATTGACATAAATTAAACATGCGTTGACTAAATAGTTATCTGACTGAAATAATAAATCTGAAATTTTTTTGCGCCAAAAGTTCAACAGAAACTGTTTTATCATCATTTTTTTGAAAAAAAAAATATGATTAATTTAGAAAAATAAGTTCCCAAATTTATAATTTCAGTCAAATAACTATCTACTCATCATGTTTATTTTTTGTGAATAATGACATTGTATTGACTATTTTCCATTCTAAATATCTTGAGAATGGTTGCTCATAGCGATTTATAGCAAGGGACATTTTTTAAGTAAAAAATTACAAAAATGTATATTTTTTCACTCAGTAGTTCTATACAGGTACGAACAAAAAGTTATTACCCTTCACAACAGTTACAATACATGTAGGTGGCGCCCCCTACAAATAGGAGTCATATTGACATGAAAATCAAATTTTTCAAATCAAAAAACTGCTAAGCACCAATTTTCATCCAAATATTAATGTTACTTCAGGAATTATTTGGAAAAAATCGAAATAAAAATGAAACTTTTACACCTTGTATCTCCGAAACTAAGCATTTTAGGACATAATTTATACGAACTTTTTTATTTATTTTTATCTGCAGGAGTTTCCGAAATACAGTTCGGACCACCCTGTATAGACTTAAGATATTTCAATAAATATAATTTTATACACAAAAATCTCGACTCCAGTTACATTCAAAGGAAATTAATCTAATTTCTGCTTCTTTCTCAGAATCAAAGCAAAGTCTTAATTACCCCTTCATAGCCCGCCGCCAGACATCAGGAAATATTTGCATTATGGATTCCAATCAGCGAAATAAACAAATCGCCTTTGCCTTTAGTTTCCGGTGCGCAGTTTCCATAAAAAAGGAGGAAAAGCCACTTGGAGCTTTCCAGCTGGATACGCCTGGTTGGAGAAAGAACAGGAGAACCAGGAAATCAGAACAGAAAGAAGAAAGGTTAAAAATAAATTTGATTTTTGAGCTACATAAAAGTTGTCGTAAATACCACAGAACGGTGAATAAAGGAATAAGAGGATTAGGTGGCGAGTCTGTGGTTTTTAAACTCTCTTTTCTGTTAAATATTTCTTGTGTTAATAATGCTAAATATAAACGTATTTCACTGTGAAAAGGAATTTCAGGTTATTGAGTTTGTTTAAAAGATACTTTTCGAAAATTGTTTAAAGTATATTTTTTTTATTTAATAATAACTGTATTGTGGCTGTAAACCCTCTCGGGTTTTAAAATTAAATACGTCAACTGAGCGCCTATATAAACGCGCAATTTGTAGGTATTAGTTTAGTTTTAATCATTTGCTGATAAGGCTAACATGGTTAGCGAAACGCGCGTCCATTGGAGAAAATAAGTGTTAGTCACTATTAGTTTCTTTGTGTAGAATTAGTGCACAAGCGCATAAAAATATCAGTAACTCTGATTGATAGGGAGTTAGCTAAAAGCTGCACGGCTTAATGCACAGTTTACCTGGTTAAATTTAATTAAATAAAATAATAATACTCGTTTAAACTAGATTGATTTATGTTAAAAAGTCAAATAACAGATTTTTATTTTTAGAAAGCTCACAAAATATAAAAAAATAAAATAAAATAATGATATACAGGGTGTCCCATTTAAAAAAAACATAGATACGAAGTAGTGATGGGTTGTTATTTAACTATCTGTTATTTTATAACAATTATTTATAAATAACATAACGCAACCGTTACTACTTCTAAAAAATAACAGATATAAAATAACGACACGTAGAGATCGGCCGCTCGTAAAACGAAAAACGAAGTCGGCGCTCTGCACCGCCCCACGAAATTCTATGCTGCTCGATGCAATTCCAAAAAACAACTAGTATGGATGGAAAATATGTTATTTCGTCAACCATGATAGAGACGGGAGACAACGGACAACGGAGTGGGGAATGTGCTACGGCGAACGTAACTGCTTCGGTCGATGCCGTCGATGGTCGTATTGGGTTTGCAACAGGTTAAAAATAATAGGATATAAAAGAAGCAGGTTTTTTGAAACAGTTGCCCGATATTTTATGACAAATGCTGAAGCTCTGCAAACCTTAATCAAACACGTGTGTTTGGAACGTTGGGTATGACTTAACATGACAGGATCGGGCTAAGCCTTAGGCAGATTTCTGAAATATAATATATATTTCCTTCGGCCATACACCCGCTTTACCCGACCCCTGAGAGCGACCCGAAAATACAGCGTAATATATTCGAAAGCGAATTTATATGCTCCTTTTCATTATAGATCTTCCTAAATACTTTGTATTTTATTCCACTATCCTTATTGTTCCAATTTCACCACATTTTCTCCAAAATCTCTCTATTTTCAAACTTTTTCTCCAACGCCGATTCAAAGCATCGCGCTGTCGTAAAAAGCTTTTGCAAGAAAAATTAGAAGCGGCTTCCGCCTCACCTTGGCGCCTTCGAAAATCGATAGCACAGCCAAAAACAGAATCATAGCGACGTAAAAGAATAGGGAAGGAAAAGTTAGCACCGATTATTTGAGTTCGGTAAAAGTTTTTTTTCTTTTTTCTCTGAACTGAACTGCCATAAACCGGGTTAAATGAGTTCGAAATAATTCTTAGAAAGAAGAAGAGTGAGATGAAGATACCTTAAGAAAAATAAGAGGGGATAACACCAAATCTATACTAATATATAAAATCCTTAAGTGACTGACATACTGATTAATCACGATCCTGCTCAAACCACTCAACGTAAGAAGCTCAATTTTGGCATACAGGTTGATTCTAGGGTGTAGAGGTTCGATAAGAAGGGATTTTTCGAAATTCCAGTTCCAAGAGGGTGAAAACACCCCTCAAATATTACAATATTTTTTATTTAAAAAACGGTCAAGTTTCCGAAAAAACACCTAAACACGTATATTTTATTTTGTTTTTTTACATATTTCAAGATTTTTTAAAAATGTATACAGGGTGTTTCGAAAAAGCTGGTCATTGATTAATCACGATCCTGCTTAAAGCGCTTGACGTTTAAAGCTGATTTTTGGCAAACCGATTGACTGTGGGGTGTAGAGGTTCGATAAGGAGGGGTTATTCGAATCTCAAATTCCAAGAGGGTGAAAACGCCCCTCAAATATTACAATATTTGTTAATTTAAAAAACGGTTAGTCTTTCGGGAAAACGCTTGGACAAGCATAATTTATTTGGTTTTTTTACATATTTTGAAATTTTTAAAAAATCATACAGGGTGTTCCAAAAAGATGGGTAATTTCTTAACCACGATTCTGCTTAAACTGCTTGACGTAATACGCTTATTTTTGGCAAACGGATTTTTCGAAAGTCAAATTCCAACGAGATGAAAGTACCCCTCAAATATTACCAAATTATATAATAATATCACCATATTGTTTTTTCTCATGCTGACATAAATGTGAGAAAATTATATCCAGTTTGTATGTTAATGGAAATTCTTGCTTTGCTTTATCATCGCCATTAGAAATGTTTAATTCGACGCGAACGAAGTCGCTGGTACACGCGGTTAGTACCGCATTTACACAACGAGTGGAAAGTGAAGCCAAAAAAAAGAAATAGGAATATCAATCTTGCATAAGTCTATCCTTTTCGTTCAACAGGATTTTCCTGCGCACGCACCAAATCTGATTCGTCTACTTCATCGCTGAACGGTGTCACCTGCCCGCGCACTATTTTAAACTCTAAATATTAATAACATGTAATTATTTCGACCTGTTATTTGAGATATTCATCATATCTATTTCTCGTTTTTGTTTAAAAATGTCAGAGATTAAATTTAAATTTATAAGTAGAGGCGCGAATAGTCAGACGCTAAATTGATTTACGTGGTAGATAGATACTTAGAAACCTACATCTGTTGGTTAAGATGAATTAAATTAACCGATCGAGAAGCACTTCTCACGGTTGCGCAGTTCAAAGCTGTTGAACGAAAAGGAGCGACCTATGTGGATTTTGTATAGCTCCATCTCAAAAATGTGGCTTCAATTTCTGTTCCTTACTAGCAATATAGTCTTATAATATATTTGGTTAAGACGCAGAAATGAAGAATTGTTTGTTATTTATCAGTTTCATTTTTATTTCGAATTTTTTCAAATAATTTATGAAGTAACGTCAATATTTGTATGAAAATTGGTATCTGGGAGTTTTTTGACATGAGAAATTTGATTTTGATGTCAATATGACTCCTGCTTGTAGAGGGCGCCACTTACATATTTTTTAACTGATTTGAAGAGTAATAACTTTTATTCCGTACCTGTATAAAACTACTTAGTAGAGACATGTATTGAATATTTTCATTCTAAATATCTTGAGAACGGTTACTCGTAGCGATTTTTACCAAGAAACATTTTCTACGTAAAAAGTCGCGGAAATGTATATTTTTTCACTCAGTGCTTTTATACAGGTACGGACTAAAAGTTATTACTTTTCAAACCAGTTCAAAACACATGTAAGTGGCGCCCCCTACAAATAAGAGTCATATTGACATCAAAATCAAATTTCTCATATCAAAAAACTCCCAGATACCAATTTTCATACAAATATTGACGTTACCTCAGAAATTATTTGGAAAAAATCGAAATAAAAATGAAATTTCTACACCCTGTATCTTCGAAACTAAACATTTTAGGACAAACATTTAACCGATTTTTTTTACTTGTTTTTATCTGCAGAATATGCTGCCGAAGTTTCCGGAATACAGTTCGGACCACCCTGTATATTTTTCTTACATTTCCGCTTTTATTTATTACTTGTCAAAAACTAATTAGGATACGTTAATTTGACTCAGGTAGTTGAAGTAATTATTATAAATTTTCCGTTTTTATTAAAAATATGTATTTTTAACAATATTTATTGGCAACGAAACAAAGTCAAAACTTTCTCTTTTTTTACTTCTTCCCTAGAAAAAAAATATAAATAAAAATACAGCAAAATCGAAACGAAAATAAGCGGTTTCGGGACCATTTTTTGTTCGACCATAAAGAGGCGTCCGTCCACCTATCCAGAAGTCCATTTCCATAGAAATATATCGGGCCTTGTAAATAATTCAGACCGACCCTAAATAGAGCTATGCCAGAGCCCTCCCTGTGCCGTTTTCAATACTTTTATAAGTTATGGTATGTGTCCGGCGACATTTACATAATGGGCCAGTCCGCCACGCGGCCGATACGTCAAAAGCACTCTCCAGTCACTTGGCAGAACCGTATTCACCAAATCATATATGTTTTTATGTTTTTTTGACGTTTGTTCTGATTAAAAATAAGTTTAGAGAAAATAAAATGCTCTAAACTTGGTTGTAGTACAACCAAATTGCCACTCTAAATCGCTGTCTTTTTTAGACAGATGTCATCTTGTTATTATTCAATTCATTATTTGAATTCTCAGAATGTTGTTAACAAAAGTTTTATCTTAAAATAAAATTTTAACCAATCACAATTGTTTATCTCCATCATTTACCGAATTAATAATCCTGAAAATTCAGACAATCAATTACAAACAATTCATTATCTATAGTGATTTACAGCCTCTTCCAGAACCCCAGATTGGACCTTGAGTTGAGAACTAGGCTCGTTAAGTGTTATGTTTGGTCAATCCTATTATACGGAGCAGAAACATGGACACTGAAAGTTCAAGAGATGAATCGCCTCGAATCGTTCGAAACATGGATATATCGAAGAATGCTTAATATTCCATTGACAGCCCATATCACAAATACCGAAGTCTACAACAGAATAGGCAGAGAAAGAGAATTGCTCAATATAATAAAAATAAGAAAGACATCATACTTAGGGCATATATTGAGAAATGAAAAATACCACGTATTACAATTGATAGTTAAGGGTAAGATTGAAGGAAAGAGAGGTCTCAGCAGGAAGAAACTATCTTGGTTGAGAAACATCAGAAACTGGGCTCACCTAACTTTTGAAGAGCTTATAAGGAAAGCCGAGAATCGTGAAGATTTTGCCAATGTGATCGCCAACCTCCACGAAAGAGACGGCAAGTAAAGAAGTGATTTACAGTAATTTTATTATTGTTTTATTTAAATTATTGGTTTGAAGTAAATATGACAGTGTCCTCCAATGAAAATGCGAGTTACTCACTCTAATTCTGAGTCAAGCCAATTCTGAGTCGGCCGTCATTCAAGGCCGTGTGTCACGGAAAAACAAAGAAATCAAAACCTAAAAAAATTAAGAAACAAATGTGGTGCTTTTGTTTGTTACTCGTTTGTTTCTTATTGTTTTTTAGCTTGATTTTACTCGTTTCTAATTTGTGTTACTGATGCAGAGACTTTTTTCTCTATCCACATACAAGAACCTGCAAAAATGGCAGACATCTCAATCTTAAATCTGATGGTACCATTTTGTGAATTACGCCTAGGTAACGTAAGATATCGTTAACATATACAGGGTTGTTCACCACATACGACACGGAGTATTGTAGCTAAACGATTAGATTTCTACATATTGTAAGTTTTGGGTTCGTTGAAGGACTGTTAGAGGTACAATTTAAAAATATTTTTACAGGATACAGAGTGTCCCAAATAAATAAAAAATATCAAAGTTGCCTTTTTTAAATGGAACACCCTGTATATTATTAGATTTTTAGTTTCTACGATTAAAATAAAGGTAAATTTGATTAAGGTTTGTCACACTTAAACGTTACCGTTTTTGAAATATTTTCAATTTTGTGAAAATGCAGTAAAAATTTTAAGGCTTCATTTCTCCAAGAGTATCAATTAGGTTTAGTATCAATTAAAAGTTTTTAATATTAAATATTTACTGAAGTTTATTTATTGGTCAGTTATTGTATTGCAATAATAATAATAATACTACCTCATACAGAGTGTCTAAAAATTTATTTTAAATAATTTCTAGCTTTAAACGGCAATAACTTGTTTAATTTAAACGGAACGCCTTGTATATTTTATGTGAATCCGATGTACAATTTAATGGTCTATCAAATTGTATTATACCACTTTTTACCCATATCTTCAAGTTTCCGTATAAAATGCATTTTCTTATAATTTAGACCTAATTTATCAATATACCCATGGAATATTGACATTTTAGATTATTTTTAAAGAGTACAGATACTAATACTGTCAATATAGTTAAAAATTGTTTAAATATTTGTTAAAAAGAACCTAATTAATATGATTCTAGTATTCAAACTACACTAATTGACTGTTTGCGTTGATTAATAACACTACTTAATAATACTTGCTCTAAATACTAAAAAACTGAATTTTGTATGGGCATTAGACAGTGTGATAAAAAGTAACACCTTAAAAATTTTATTCTATTTTTTCACGAATGCTTATTTATAACAACAGAGACGTTTATTTTCATAACTTATTATCATATTGATTTCTGATTCAAATCCATATCTATTTAGAATAATTTATTAACTGACACAATTAAGTATGTAATTAATTAATATTTGGGCGGAAATAATTGTGGTATAATTAATTAATATATCAATTGTGATTTTCTTGGTTATAGGTTTCCTTATTAAAAATTAAATGATTTCTGGAAGTTTTTAAATCATTTTTTTGCCGAAGCTATGATTTTTTATGCAAATCTTTCTCAAGGCATCTAAAATATTTTATGATATAAAATCATTTATCAATATTCTATGGGTATATTGATAAATGAGAAAGTAACTAAATTATAAGAAAATGCAATTTTTTACGAAAATTTGAAGGGATAGATAAAAATGGTATAATACAACTTGATAGACAATTAAATTGTGCATCTGATTCTCCTAAAATATACAGGGTGTTTCATTTAAATTAAACAAGTTATTGCCGTTTAAAATTAAAAATTATTTAAAATAAATTTTTAGACACTCTGTATGAGGTAGTATTATTTTTATTATTGCTATACAATAACTGATCAATAAATAAACTTCAGTAAATATTTAGTATTAAAAACTTTGATACTCTTGGAGAAATGAAGCCTTAAAAATTTTACTGCAATTTCACAAAATTGAAAATATTTCCAAAACGGTAAAATTTAAGTGTGATAAACCTTAATCAAATTTACATTTATTTTAATCGTAGAAATTAAAAATATAATAATATACAGGGTGTTCCATTTAAAAAAAGACAACTTTGATATTTTTTATTTATTTGGGACACTCTGTATCTTGTAAAAATATTTTTAAATTGTACCTCTAATAGTCCTTCAACGAACCCAGAACTTACAATTTGTAAAAATGGAATCGTTTAGCTACAATACTCCGTATCATATGTGGTGAACAACCCTGTAGAAGCCAGATTTAGGTTTAATTTAGGTAGACAAAATGTAAAAACACTCTTTAGAGATATTCCCTTAATACGACACTGTCACATCAAAAGGACACATCCTTTCGTTGTTTGCATATGTATGCAGCTTCTTCTGCTCGGCTCTCTCTCCGGATCGGTGACAGTTGCTGTCCCGCCTCCCTAGACCTCCTTGTCCTTCTGCCGGACTGGCGCGTCCTTTCCTTTATCTTTTTATGTCCGTCCAGCTGACGCCACAAGGTCCCTATGCAAATTCGCGAAGAATATATTCGTACGGCCATGCCGAAGACCCTAAAAAAGTTATCCCGCATCTCGCCTTTTGTCCGGGACAAGCTTTATTATTCCTGCGGGATACTGCCGGAAGGGTCGGGCGACGCGTTTTTATTGGTCATTGTCGATTTTTAGTATTTAACTTTTAAATCCGAGTTTTTTTAAATGTGAAATTAGAAAATAAAGTACTCCTAAAAATTAAGTTCTTCTACTCTGGGTGGAAGCTCACTAAGGGATAGAAAGTAATGATAAGGCAAACGATCTAGCTAGAACAGGAGCGAGCACCCCACTAACTTGACCAGAACGGTTCTGTTTCCCTGGAACTGGAAACCAACTTAAAGAAGAACAACGGTCTAAGACACTAGAAGAAATTTCTCAAGACTGAACACTAGGGTGAAACGAAAAAAAAAATGTTTCCAAAATATTTTCACACAAGCCTCAAAATGTGCCTTTAGATAAGTAATTTTTTTTAAGTAAAAGATAAATAATTATCAAATATGTTGACGGGCAAAAAAAAAACAAATATTTTTCAAAATATCTCAGCTTTTAAGGCCCGTGAGGAACCTGAAGATACAAAGACAGGGCGCTCAGCTGTTGAGAAAAAAAATTACTTATCTAAAGGCACATTTTGAGGCTTGTGTGAAAATATTTTGGAATTTTTTTTTCGTTCCACCCTACTGAACACCCACAAAAATCAACTGTGATCCCTAGCAGCATTCATTCAGTTTTTCACAATCTTCCCAATATAGGCCGATCAACGCCAGCGTGCGGGTGGACAGCCTGTACTACGATGATCCTCTTGTCTGGACCATCGACATAAAATAAAATATAGACTACACTATTTACATCTCAACGCGGACAGACAATATTTTTTGTACACATGTTTACTTCTGGGTACAGTCGACCGAGCCTTCCTTATCCAGCCTATGTTGTAACGTCTTTAATATTATCAATATTTTTTTTCTTGTTATACACATATATTGAGATATTAATACTACAGTTTAATAAAGTAGGTTTTAGTATTCCATAGATGTATTAAATAGTCCTTATACTACTAAATTATAAGTCGGATACTGTTTAAAAGGATAAGTTCTTTACAATATGACAACACCGATTAGAGGCGAGGGAGCCTATTCATTCATTTATTACCTTGTAGTACGTGTCGCACGTGTGCGGTAAAGCTTTGTTGCCGCTATCTCCCGGCTGTATTAACGCATTTTCTTAGCTTGTAGTGCTTAAGTGTTTATTTTATTGACTTTTCTGTTCAAGAACTATAAAATATGGTTCGCCAGTGCCAAATTTGCAAGAAATTTGACTTAAATAATCCATTTAAGTCTTGAAACGACTTTTTGACCGGTAGGCAACTCTCAATTTACCCATTGGGAGTCAGTGGCGTTGTTGTAGAAAGGCGCTTATTTAGAAAATATTTTAGTAAAATGTAAAATCTGAATTTTTTCTCCTACATTACATTATTTACTTACTTACATTGTAACAAAATCATAATTATAACCCTGTTAATAATTAATAATGTTTTTATTAAAAATATATTCCGGTTTATTCTAAAGTTATCTTCAGAATCTAAAATAACATAGGTACAAGAATTTTAAAATGATTACATTATGAAACAATATTTTTTAATATACCGGGTCGTCTCAAAAGTGGCTCACCCCTATAACTTTTTTATTTTTTCAGATAAAAAAAAACAGATTTGTATGTTAGTAGGTATATGACATAAATTAGGATTTATTGACGTATTCAATTGTTTTTGGTCTCTTCCTGTTTCACCGAAATGATTACATCTTTTGAATTTTAAAGGCACTCTCGGTATATTGCTACTTTATTCGATAAAAAATGATACTCTGAATAGAATGACATATCATATGTCAACTTTGACATTGTCGCTTAAAAACAAACCTATTTTAAATTTCAATCCAGGTGCCATGGTGTTGTTAAAAACACTAAGTTTTAATGAAGGAGCCTTGGAAAAATAGTTTTGATCGTCGAATGGGTTTCGTGTCTTGTCTAGGCCGGTTAAAAGATGTACAAATCGTATTTTTAATCATACATATGTCAATTTTTTTCAAATGGAACAAGGGTGACTCATTAGCATATTTGGAAAAAGCATTTTTATGAATATATTGATACCACACACTTGGTATTTCGAGTCAAATTGTCGTTATGAACCGCGTGTTACAATTACAATTAAACCATATATGATGCGAGAATGTCAAAAGTTGACATATGATGTGTCATTCTATTCAGAGTGTCATTTTCTATCGAATAAAGTAGAAATATACCAAGGGTGCCGTTTAAAATTTAAAGTTATAGTCATTTCCGGTGAAACAGGAAGTGACCAAAAACAATTGAATGCGTCAATCAATCCTAATTTATGTCATGTACTAACATACTAAATCTTGTTTTTTTTATTTGAAAATATAAAAAATTATGGGGATGAGCCACTTTGGGACGCACCCGGTATAATAAAGACAGTACCGAGTTAAATAAATGTAGTTTTCATTTTATCCACTTCCTATCACCTTCCTTTGCTTTAATGGAATAGATTTATGTTCTCTAATTTACACAAGACATCACTTAACCAGAAAAAAATTACAACAATCATATTTTTTTCTCTCCTGTCGCCGATTCTATTATATCTGTGGAATAGATCCTGTTCTGATTAATATTAGGGTTGTAAATGTTTGACTAAAATTAATAATTTATTATTAATTTCAAAAATTACGTAATTTCGATTATAAATTTCTTTCTATAACGTGTATTTTATTATTTTTATCCTTTTTAGACTCTAAGACGTTTTTTCTAAATTTTTATTTAAAAAACCTGTCCTAAATCTTAATAAAATATAAAAAAGTTTAAATACGATATATTTTTAATTTAATTATAGCTTCATTAAAATAAAAAAAATTACCCGGCTATGATACGGAGAGTTCAGGTGTACTCGAGAAAGGAAAGACAATGTTGTATTTCTCGGCAGAGTCGTCAGGGAACGACCGTTACGACAGAGACAACCTATCTATCGCTCGTGTCGCACTCGTTATAACCTAAAACAATAACACAACAATAACAAGACAGTGTCTGACCGCATGTTCCAGCTATTTATGAATGAGATGCTCAGTCTATATTTTATTTTAAGTCTATGATCTGGACATACTATTGGCTATTATTCTTCGTCCGTCATTGATTGATTCAAAATCTGGTCACTACTATACCCTAGTGTAGTATGAAAATTGGTGTCTGGGAGTTTTTTGACATGAGAAATTTGATTTTGATGTCAATATGACTCCTACTTGTAGAGGGCGCCACCTACATATTTTTTAAATGTTTTGAAGTGTAATAATTTTTCATCCGTACCTGTATAAAGCTATTGAGTGAAAAAATTTACATTTCCGTGATTTTTTACGTAAAATATGCCTCTTGGTAAAAATCGCTGCAAGCAACTGTTCTCAAGATATTTAGAATGGAAATAGTCAAATATGTCAGTTATTTGATTGAAATGATAAATTTGGAAACTTTTTATTTTTTTTAAATTAATCATTAATTTTTCTTCGAAAAAAATGATGATAAAACAGTTTCTGTAGAACTTTTCGCACAAAAATATACCAAATTAACGATTTCAATCTAATAACTATTTAGTCAACATTGTAATGGAATATTTTGGAGCAGACAACAACCCAAGCTTGTTAAAACTTTGTCATGTGTTTCCGCCCTTAAATTGGTATTTTTTCAAAAGATCGTAAAAACTGTTTAGAATGAAGGACCCGTTTCTCTGGGAAAAACTAAATATTTTTCTGTTAGGTTTAAAATCCCACGTCCATAAATTAATATAATACTTGCTTTAAACAGCTAGAAACGACTAGCATCAATCATTAAAGCTGTAAAACCCTAAATTTTAACTTCGAGATTATATAAGCAAAAACCCCTAGAAAGCAATAAAACTCTAAGACGACACTCTTCTCACGATAGACCTCCCACGGGCCAATACAAACAGATTTTGGATAAAAACAAGTATAATTGTTAATTTAAATATTAAAGTAAAGTTCACGTAATGATATTCTGAAAATTAAGGAGTGTCCTCCTTTTTTTATCCAAAATATCCAAAATTATGTGAAATAAATAAATATATAAGATAAAACAGCGAAATCTAATGAAATCAAATTATAAATATGATTTGTTTTGTTTTTTTTAAGGACAGACCTTAAAATATACTTTAGTTAGGGTTAGTTTTAATCATGTGTAATTGTGTTTACGGTAATTATAATATTTACACGGATATTAGTAATAATTTAGAAAATAACGTAGAAATGGTCATAGTAACGACATCTGTGACAAGTAAAGCCAACTAGACCGGGAACGACAGGGTAGTTGAGGTTTTCTCAGACCAATCAGACGGTTCCTGAAAAGCGAACCCGAAAAGGATTTGAGAATGGCTCGGCTTTTGGTGGTTCCCTATTCTTTTTACCCGCCCATTTTAAATATTTCGAGGTTTAGGAAAATAGATTCTTGGATCAGTTCGGTACCTACTGACTTTAAATTAGACGGTCGAATTTTCTCCGTGTAGATCTTATATTATCCAGTGGTTTTTTTTTAATAATTTTAGTAAGTTTTCGATATAAAGATTTTCTTAAATATTCAATTCTCAAGTTAGGAAATTTTAAACATTTCATGTATAAAGATTTTTAATTTGTTGTTTTAGATTTTCTTTAATATTTTTTTATTAACGATTTAAGACTTTCTATTTGTTCTAAAGGCTTTAGTAAAAGTTAGATATCATCACACAAATGATTATTTTACAATTGTTCTTTTTATTAAATTCTAATTTAAATCCAATTGTTCAGTTAATATTTTTTGACATATTAATTTTCTAGCAACGAAAATTCTAAGAGAGATTTGAATTGAATGCTAATTTTAGATAATTTAGATTAGACTAATAAGAAGAATATTTTGTATTTTTTAACTTTATCACTTTTGAATTTTAATATCATTCTTTAATTATTTTGATTAAATTTCTTTCCTTTTGTTTATATTTCGTTAATTATAAATGTCTTGTTAAATCTTTTTCTTTATTTTTATTTATTTATTTTCTTTATATTAAATATAGTTAGGTGTTGTGAAAATCGGCATTTTATTTTTGAATCTCACCTTTTCTCT
Source organism: Sitophilus oryzae (assembly GCF_002938485.1). Lineage (NCBI taxonomy): Eukaryota > Metazoa > Arthropoda > Insecta > Coleoptera > Curculionidae > Sitophilus > Sitophilus oryzae. The sequence continues at coordinate 357,095 of NW_022146580.1, read as the reverse complement.
AAAATATTAAACTATCTAAAAGAACACTGTGATAACCGGTCGAGTGGTTTAATCTAAAGAATAAGTCCAAGACCGAAGCGGCAGATCTACAAGGGGATCAATGAAGTCTTCGACAGGTTCTTGTTGTTGATGAAATGCTGACGGATGTTGACGTAATAAGGTAAGTGGCAATATAGTTTATAGTAACTTAATTCAGAAAGAATCCTTACCATAAAAGTGCGATGCCTTAATTTCTATTATTAGCTGGCTATATTTTGTTTTTTTTTATATATAAACGATAAACTATATTTACGCTCGGAAAAGACGGTGCTCTCATTAATCCAAGTTCTGCCTACCGCTCAATAAATTATTTTAATTATAAAAATTATATAAAGGCCACACTACCATGATAATGGACAAAATCTTGAAAGTTTTGTCACAACATGTTAAATGTATGGTCAATTATGACAAGAATTGGTAATTTAGATTCCAAATATCTTGAGAACCATTACTCGTAGCAATTTTAACCAAGATACCTTTTTTACGTAAAAAACGTGGTAAATGTATATTTTTTTACTCAGTAGTTTTATACAGGTACGGACGAAAAGTTATTACTCTTCAAACCAGTCAAAAAAATAATTAAGTGGCGGTCCCTGCAAGTAGAAGTCATATTGACATCAAAATCATATTTATCATGTTAAAAAACGCCCACATACCAATTTTCATCCAAATATTGACGTTACTTCAGAAGTAAATACTTAGTACTAAGTAAATACTTATACATCTTATTTGGAAAAAATCGAAGTAAAAATGAATCTTCTACACGCTGTCTCTCCGAAACTAAGCATTTTAGAACATACATTTATACGAACCTTTTTACGTATTTTTATCTGCAGAATATCCTGTGGAAGTTTCCGGAATAACAGTTCGGATCACCCTGTATATCGAATACTTGATCTATTTATTACGTATTCAAGAGCTTAATTTTCTCTAACTCCAAAAATATCTCTCCGCCAAAAAAAAACAAAGAAAAAATTTAAGCTACAAAAAAACAGGAGACATATAAAACCCTAACCGCAAATTAGACCCTTGGAGAACAAACTTTCTCCTGCTCAATCTACATACGTTACAATATCCTGCGAGGGCGTACGGCGTGCGACACACAGAGTGCAGGACCGGTGAACCCCCCACCGTGCAACATCAATTTTCTCGGCTGAAGTAACTTGATGAGAACGTAGGGCACCTGCGGGGTCCCCCGAGTGACCTGCGGCCATTGTCCGCAGCCCTAACGAGCCGAGGCTAGTTTATAACGGCCGGAGACAGTGTCTGGTTAAATGAGGATGCATGAAACCAGGAAATGGTTATTTTACCTTTTTATTAGATGTTATTTTCTGTGTTTTTTTACTAGATTGAAGACTTAGTAGATGTAGAATATATAGGAGGGGGGAGTTAATCACAGCGACCTTATTAGGGATGAAATAATAGTTATTTTTTATACAAGACGATAAAATGGTAGGTATTTTATCGTCGGCCGAAAAGATTAATTCGTGTCCCGAAATTAAAGAATTAATTTCGGGACACGATAATGCAATCGTCGTGTATAAAACAATATTTTTTTTCCATAGCGAGTTACGTTTTAAAAAATATTCAGAAATTATTATTTCAAGGAATTTATTAGGAGTAGAAAAAATATTGTGCTGGGTTAGCGTTGGTTTCTATAATAAAGCTGTCTCTTTAGTTGTCAGTTTTGAGTCAAGATTTTTTAATTCTCTTTCGTGTCGATTGCTGATTGAATTGGAGCCAGAAATGGCTCAAAACAAAATAAGTAAATTACCAACAGATATTCAGGCTGAGACGACAAACGCCATATCCAAACTACTTCCATTTAAATCCCGAATAACTTATGAAAATGAATACAAAAATTTTCAAAAATGGAAGCAACTAAAAAACGTGCGAGAAGAAATAAAGTTTTTAACCTATCCTACCTCGCTGTTAAAGTATAATTTAATCTACCCTTGCGGTTAAACTACTATTTTATCTACTAATTTTGATAGATATAAAGCAATTTTAACAGTTGCTATGGAAAAAAAATCATATACACACACCGGAAAAATCTAAGGATATCATTTTATTAAAGTTAAAAATAAATGTTTTGAATAAACAACCACATATTTGTAGGCCGATTCTTTCTACTTCGATTGAAACGAAGTATTCACACTAGTTATTTCTAAATTTGGGATATTTGCAGAAGTGTTTGTGCATTTTTTGTCAAATGTATAAAAAGCACCTAGCATCAGTTGTTCGAATTTAACCTGTACTGGCCAGAATTCATTCAAATAACTCTGTTTAGTATTCTTGACATCATGGAGCGTAGACATCTTAACAGAGACGAAATGCTAAGGGCCATGGGTATGCTCGAAGCTGGAATGCGCCGAATCGACGTAGCTAGAGTATTAAATACAACGCAAAGTGTAATATCGTGATTAAGTGCACGCTACCGTAAAAGTGGTGATGTTGCCGAAAGGCACCCAGGGCAACATCGCATTACTACCCCTCAGCAAGATCATTTTTTACAATTAAATGATCGACGCCGACCGACTCTTACAGCACCAGAGCTTAGTTTAATTCTCCAGGAAACACATAATGTAACCGTTAATCCTGACACTGTTGGCAATAGATTAAGAGAGGTTAACTTAAGAAGCAGACGCCCCTGGAGAGCTCAACCCTTAACGAGAGAAATCGAGAGGTACGATATTTGTGGGCTCAAGATCATGTTCAGTGATCGAATGAACAATGGGCAAATGTTCTTTTCACGGATGAGTCACGCTTTGGAATTCATCCAGATTCGAGAAGGCTTAGGGTATGGAGAGAACCGGGAAATCTTATTCGGTTGGATCATGTTCAGGAAGTGCACCCTTATCAAGGTGGAACAGTTATGGTCTGGGGAGGAGTTCAGTTAGGCCGAAAAACCGATCTTGTTTTTCTTGAAAGGTTTCTAACAGGAATCACATATCGTGATTTAATTCTTGAGCCTGTCGTGTTACCATATGCCATTGATTTTGGGAGAAACTTCATTCTCATGCATGACAATGCACGGCCTCATACAGCCAGAGTGGTAAGTGAGTTTATCAATGCTCATCAATTAAACATCTTACCCTGGCCGGCACAATCTCCTGACCTCAACTCCATCGAGCACGTATGGGACGCGGTCCAAAGAAGAATTTTGAGAATGGGTATGCCTCGTGAAACCCATAGGGATCTGGTTCAGGCCGTGAATGCAGCGTGGCAGGCTGTACCTCAAGAAGAGATCGACAACCTGATCAGGAGCATGGAGAGACGATGTAGGGCTGTAATGAACAGTAGAGGAGGCCATACCCTTTATTAAGTAAAAATGGTTTTATCTTTTTTTTTAATTCCCAGTTTAGAATAAAAAAAAATGTGTGTATTTTTTTGAGTTCAATAAAAATCAAGGTAAATTTGAAAAATTCGGTAAATTTCGCATTTTTATTTCCAATACGTCCTGTAAACTATTTGTTTATTCTAATTTTATTGTATCAGAAATACAAATAATAAAATTACTGACGATGGCTGGATAAAATTGTAATATCCCTAGACTTTTCCGGTGTATGTATTTAACATTTTTTATTGAATTTCTTTGAAAAATTATAAATTTCAATTAATATTTTTTTTTAATTTTTCCCGAGAAGGGATGAAAAATTTAAATAAAGTTTTTTTTTCTAAATTTCAGAGAAACGGTAATGACATTGAAAAAAATGTTTCAGTAAAAGGTTGTCCCCTAGTTTCTAGCCACCCTATCTCGGTTAATTTTTCATTTAAGCAAAAAAATATGGAGACCATTTTTATGTAAAATTGAACGCTCTACAACTTCTATTTGAACTTTTTTTTAGTCTAACATTAAGAAAGCACTCTAAATTTTAAAGTGATACCCAAAATTTATTATAATCCGTGTTTCATGGGAAATTAAAAATTTAATCCAGACATTTTCTTTATCAGATTAAAACCTCAACAGGGCTCCAAAGCAGCAAATTAGAAAACAACGCGACCAAAAAGCGGCAATTCCCCGACGGCACATCATCCAGGTCTAAGCCCTCGGATAAAAAGCCGTTAAAAATTGAGATTCCGCTCTAAATTATAAGCCTGGAGTGCATTATAACCATAAAATAATAAAGATAGTGTGCTAAGACGGCAGTAGGAGAGCCGTAGGGATCCGCAAGCTGTGTATATATAACAGGCGAACATAAGAGGGCCCCAGGGCTCCGCTTTTTACTGCATTTTAACACTGCGTAAGCTCAAAAAGCTCCTTTATTAGGCATTTTGTGGAGCTACATTAGCTCGTGGAGGCTGATGTTAAGAAGGGGAGTGTGGGGAGCAAAGTCCCTTATCGAAGTGATCTTTATTGGCAAGTTAGGTGGCTAAAATAAAGATGGAGGGAGTTGTTTACACGTGGGACCTAATTTTTGAGCTTGTAACGTCCTTTTTAGGACGCTTATAATTCGGAAAATTCGTGTAATATGTTTAAGACATTTTTTTTTGCTTTTAGAATGCGAAACGAGAACAAAAAAAGAACCACTTGTTACTTTCAAACTTCAAGAAATTTGCTGCATTTATTATTATATTTATCAATATAACTTATGTACAAATAAAAAAATATATATTGCACAGGAATAAATAAAACAAAATATTTTATTAATTACTTACTGAATTTTAGAAGAAGAAGAAAAAAGAAAAAAGAAAAAAAAGAAAAGAAAAGAAAAAGAAAAAAAAAAGAAAAAGAAAAAAAAAAGAAAAAGAAAAAGAAAAAGAAAAAGAAAAAGAAAAAGAAAAAGAAAAAGAAAAAGAAAAAGAAAAAGAAAAAGAAAAAGAAAAAAAAGAAAAAGAATAAGAAAAAGAAAAAAAATATATAATCTTACCTGTTTTAGTTTCATTTATATTAAGGATCATGCCATATTTCTCCAAATTTATCAGTTAAATTTAAACAAAAACGCAGAATAACAGTTTTATAGGTGTAATTTAATTCAGCCCCTGTGCCGACACAGGTAGCTGTATCCAATACCCGCCCCTATCCCTCTCCAATTTTCATTCATATGGCCCGTGTTTGCCGAAAAAGCCCGACCTCATAAATTTATTTGCACACACACGAGAGGAAAATCGGAAAAGCGGGCCCTCATATATTTGCCTCGTTTAAAAAACGATTTTTCACACGGCCCTTATGAATATGGATAACGTAGGGACACACCAACCTGTTCCGTTTACACCTTTACTCCAAATTAATTTTATGCTCTGTTTTTCTTTTGCTCTTTAACAGATTTTACTTGGTTTAGTTGCTTTAGAGTGTGATTTAGGTGTGGTTTAAATATTTATTGTAAGAAAATATAAAGGTTTTAATGCTGGCTTTATTCATATACAGGGTGGCCCAAACTGTATTCCGGAAACTTCAGCAGCATATTTAATAATAATATTAATATAATATTGGTAAGTATTTTTTATGTAATATTCCCATAAGATTAGTAAAGAAACGCTCGCTCACCAGGTAAAATACCATAAAAAATAAACTCCAATATTTATACAATTAAACGGAATTAATCACATTATCACTTCAACACGTCTCGAAACAAGAACCACCTCATTCTGTATCTATGTTTCGTCTCCAAACCCACCCTTGTCAACACACACCCATCAAAACAAATAGACTAGTCGCCGATCCCGTGTCTCCCAAACTAGTTGCGACAACTGTCGCTAGAGGTCGCTGGCGACGGACGCAGGTCGACACGTCATCGGGAGAGACAGGGGGTCCCCGGAGAGCAGATGGATGACGTGGGGCTTTCTTGAAGATTTTCCGGTAGTTTGGTAACATTGTGTTTTAGAGAGAAATCAATCAGGTAGTTTATTATGTGGTTTGGATTGGGTGTTAAAGAATATTGTGATAAGTGTATTGAAAATTTATGGTAATATATTGATGAATTAATTTTTTGAATCATATATGTTCCTCACAGTGACGATAATTGTTTTTTCTTTTGGTTTGGTTAAATTTAAATATTTTAAATAGAAACAGAATTATTTCTTTACTCTTTGTATTTTTTTGCTTCCGGACGACGGAAAGAGGTAAACTTTCCGAAACGTTAAGCATTTTTTTCTTTGTTAGGCAAATTTGTATAACTGTAAACATAACTTCTGGCAAGCAGTGTCCGTTTAGGTTTAACGAAGAAGTGTTTACAAAAAATAACTATTTTATTTTGTAGATTTTCTTGCAGTGCAGTGGCGAAATACCCATAAAGGATTTTTTGGAGTGATGTTTTTGGAGAAATATAAATAACATTGGACAATAAATTTTAATTTATTGGTGGTATCTTGATAATATAAACTTATACAAAAAATTGAAGTTTGTAAATAATACAAACTTATAGAGAACTTAAAGAGCATCAAATTGGACCCAAGTGATATACAATTAATAAAAAATATCTACTACAATCAAACGGCAGTGGTTCGAGTTGGGGACATCGAGACTGATGAAGTCGAGATTCAAAAAGGAGTTCGCCAGGGCTGCGTTCTATCACCACAACTGTTCAATCTATACTCTCAGTTTGTATTTCAAAAAGCACTTTACGAGAGACCTGAGGGAGTAAACATTGGAGGGACATTGATTAACAACCTAAGATTCGCCGATGATACTGCCATAATGGCGGAGAGTGCAGAAGATCTTCAAACCCTGTTGGAAGGAGTCAGTCGAGAGTGTGAAGAAGTGGGACTTGCTATAAACACGCAGAAAACTAAAATGATGGTCATAAGCAAAAACTCAAATATTAACCCTATTCTGACAGTAAATGGGAACCGAATAGAGCAGGTCCAAAATACAAATATCTCGGCTCTACCATAAATTCTGAAATGGACCCTGATCAGGAAATTAAGATCAGAATTGAAATGGCTCGAAATGCATTTATGAAATATTCCACATTGCTCACAAACAGAAATTTAAACCTTGTCATCAGGTTGAGATTCGTGGAGTGTTATGTGTGGTCGGTGTTAATGTACGGAGTAGAAACTTGGACGCTGAAGACTCAAATGATTAAAAAGCTCGAAGCATTTGAGATGTGGCTCTATAGGCGCATTCTGAAGATACCTTGGACTGATAGAATAAGCAACGACGAAGTGTTGAGACGCATAGGCCGAAAACGAAAACTTCTCACAATCATTAAGATAAGAAAAACATCTTACGTGGGACACATATTACGCAGTGACAAATATCTACTGTTACAAAATATTATGCAGGGCAGAATTGAGGGGAGGAAGGGTATCGGCAGAAAGAAAAAATCCTGGCTCCGAAACATTAGAGAGTGGACAAATCTTGGCGTTGGAGAATTGTTCCATGTTGCAAAAGACAGAGAAGAATTTAGAAAAGTGGTCGCCAACCTTCTATGAGAAGACGGCATGGAAAGAAGAAGATCTTGATAATTCTCTTTTCAAAAGATCTTTTCATGTTAAAAAGCATACGTGGAGTGCTACTTCGAAAAGCAGCCACTATCGTTTCTCTCATGTTGCCAACAATAATTGGTCGAGTTTTTTGTCTATTTTTAACATATCCCCATAAAGAGCCCAGACTAGATAAAATTTGAAGCATTTAAGAATTCTATTAATTGGTGAATGCAGTTAATTGGTGAATGAACACACTGCATTCACCAACTAATAGAATCATATCAATTCCCTCTGATTTTTCCGAAATTTCTGAGTTTTTTGTTTTAACTGACACAAAATAATAACTAGTTGCTAAAGTAGAACTAATTAGATAGCTGTGTTGAAGTAACGTCAGAGATATCACAGCCTAGAGACCTCTAGATTTTTTCAAATAATAAAGATTTACTCCCACTAAATCATAAAAATGAAAATATCTAGGAAAAATAAAAAAAAATCCCCATTAAATATCCGAATAATGGGTGTAATAAAGGTAACCAATATTCAACATTAATTTTACCTCACCCTGTATAACTTTTTGGGTCAGGTTCTAATTTGATTTAAAGTATTTAGAATTGTTATTTTAACTACATATTAGGCTATACCGGGTAAATTCCAATTTAGGTAGCTTTTATGGAAATTTAAAAATTGTTCTTCATTTTTAGAAAATGTTAAATAAGTCAAAAACTTGATATTTCAGTCATATACTTCCCTAATAAAACTGACTTTTATTTTTCTCTTGTAAACCAAAAATTAATTAACATATAGGGTGTTCAATTACAAAAAAAAACAACTTTGATGCGTAACTTTTTTTTGGGGAACACCCTGTAGAACACTCTGTATTTTTAAAAATTGCTCTGAATTAATTTACATATGCTCACAAAATTTATTTCAATACAAACTGTCGTTCTCCCTGTATAATTGGAGCCTCCGCGTCGTATGAGAGGCGCCACCCTGTACACAAAGTACATTTTATAGCTAGTTTCAGATTATAATCTTTGTCTTTTCTTTATGTTTTTCGTGGTTCCAATTTTCGGAACCGGGCACTAGTTAGGTGACTAGTTTGCGCACATAGCACGCCCACTTATGGCCTCTAAAATTGTGCACAGCGCCTGACCGGCACAGTTATTAGAGAGATATCGGAAAACCCAATAGCGTCATCCAGTATTTACGCGTACCTTATCATGATTACGATATGCGCGAGTCAATTTTTAACGCAACACTCGCTAATGACGTAATTTGCGGATCAATTGCACCAAGCGCTCTTTCTAAATAACCTCTGATAACGTTTAAAAATTGCTTCAACGGGCATGTGCGGGTATTTGACAACCGGAGCCGGCCGGCGAGATCTTTTATTTTAGGTTATGTTTGAATTGTTTTGAATTATTGCTTTAGTTTTATTAGGTAATTTGATATTTAAATAGCTGGGATTAGTTTTAATTAAATAAATATGGCCCAAAATATGGATTCCACCTCTTCCAATACTAAAGAACCTATAAAGAGTCTTAGGTTTACAGCAGATGACGACTTAACCCTTCTAAGAGAATTTGTTGCTTGTTGCCCTAAACCCACTGGCAGACGTTGAACAATAAAGCACTGGAAATAAGCACTTTAGCCCTTTAGTTTTAAAATACCTAGTAAACAAAACAATTTCAAAGTTTTAAACTCAAAGTTAGGTTAAGTTTAAATAGCGGACGCGACGCGATCAGAATTCTTTCCGATCCGATAACTATAAATGAAGAGAGTTAACACCACCTCACGTAAAGGAAATAACACCTGGCCTTATTAACGTCCATGCACGCTATTCGGTTTAGCGATATATCTCTATTACGCTGTTTATTGTTATTTTACGCGAGTTTATTTTTGCGCACAGGAAATTTGACTCGTTTGCACATCGTCATAAAAAACAATTTTCGTACCACGAATTAGATATAAGATTTTTATCTGTATACTTATAGGATACCTAATCTGTGGTTTCAGGAGCAAACGCCCAAATGTGAGTAGAAAATAACTCTTCAGACATATTGCAACCCATTTTTTGTTAATATGACAGCATATTTTTAACGACAATAACGTAATCATCGTTTTTTTTTTATTTGACAAGAAATTAGTGATCACCCGACGAAAATCTTTCTAGTTTTTTTTTCAATATCTGTTTATTTAACACTCTTTTTTGAAGTAATAATTAATATTAAAACCCTTTACATCCAAAATTTATAATACACTTCCGATCCCCAGGAATCATAGTTATTCATAGGATGATTTGTTATTCATAATATCAATTCAAAACGACAGATGTCTCCTCCTCAATACAATGTTCCTGCCTGTGGCCCCAAACCGCAAGGTCTGCCAACCTATATTTTACGGTTATACATAAAATATGGCCGCCTGTAATGTTAAGTAGGGGCTCTTAGACGGTTAAAGATTGGTAGTTGGGTCAAAAGATTACGGTTCATTTTCGATATGTACGCGTCATTTTCAACTGTCAGCCTATGATTTGGCCGATGTAATTGCTTGGTAAAACTGCACGCAATGTGTGTATTGCTTTTCTATTCCTATTTTAAAGTTGTGGAAAATGGTATAATGTATAGCCTGTTTTAGCCTGAAAGTGCTAAAACATATAAGTGTAACGAATATTGTAACGATAAATCTAAAATGTCATTCCATGGGTATATTGATAAATGAGGTCTAAATGACAAAAAAAATTTCTACGAAAATTTGAAGAGATAGGTGAGAAATAGTATATTACACTTTAATAGACAATTAAATTGTGCATCTGATTCTTGTAAAATATACAGGGTGGTCCGAATTGTATTCCGGAAACTTCGGCAGCATATTCTGTAGATAAAAAAGTTCGTATAAATGTATGTCCTAAAATGCTTAGTTTCGGAGATACCGGGTGTAGAAGTTTCATTTTTATTTCGAACTTTTCCAAATAATTTCTGAAGTAACGTCAATATTTGGATGAAAATTCGTGTCTGGGGGTTTTTTGACATGAAAAATTTGGGATTCCTCTACTTGTAGAGGGGCCACCTACATATTTTTTAACTGTATAAAATTAGTGAGAAAAAAAATATAAATTTATGACATTTTCTATGTAAAAAAGATCTCTTGGTAAAAATCGCTACAAGGAATGGTTCTCGAGATATTTGGAATCGAAATTATCCAGACCTATCATTGACATAAATTAAACATGTTGACTAACAGTTATTAAACTGAAATCATAAATTTTTAATGTTTTTGTGCCAAAAGTTGAACAGAAATTGTTTCATCATCATTTTTTCGTAGAAAAAATTATAATTAATTTAAAAAAATAAAAATTTTCAAAATTTATTATTTCAGTCAAATAACTACCGTATGATCGAATAAAAACGGCGTCAGCGACGGCTATGAAATAAAGATTGCTATCATTTTATTTGTAAAATTATATGGGAAATGTCATCGATCGTCATTTCTAAGCCAACTGGACGCCGTTTTTTTTCGATCATATGGTATCTACTCAACGTGTTTATTTTTTTGTCAATAATGACCTGTATTGACTATTTCCATTCTAAATATCTTGAGAACGGTTGTTCGTAGCGATTTTTATCAAGAGACATTTTTTACGTAAAAAATCACGAAAATGTATTTTTTTTCACTCAGTAGTTTTATACAGGTACGGACGAAAAGTTATTACTCTTCAAACCAGTTAAAAATATGTTGGTGGCGCCCTCTACAAGTAGGAGTCATATTGACAACAAAATCAAATTTTTCATATCAAAAAACCCCAAATAACCAATTTTCATCCAAATATTGACGTTATTTCAGAAATTATTTGGAAAAAATCGAAATAAAAATGAAACTTCTACACCCGGTATCTCCGAAACTAAGCATTTTAGGACATACATTTATACGAACTTTTTTACTTACTTTTATCTGCAGAATATGTTGGCGAAGTTTCCGGAATACAGTTCGGACCACCCTGTATAGCGTTCCGTTTAAATTAAACAAGTTTGATATTAGTTAAAAAAAAATTTTACACACTATGTATACGGTAGTATTATTTTTATTATTGCAACAGAAAATTTGGTAAATTGAAAAACTTCAGCACAATATTTGATTTTAAAAACTTAAATTCGCCTTGAGAAATGAAGCATTAAAATTTTTTTGTTACTGTATTTTCATGAAATATAATAAATATTTCAAAATCGGTAAGATTAAAGTGCGGCAAACCCTAATTAAATTTACCTTTATTTTAATCGTAGAAACTAAAAATGTAATAATATACAGGGTGTTCCTTTTAAAATATTCAACTTTGTTATTTTTTATTTACTTGGAAGACCCTGTACCCTTTGAAAATAATTTTAACTTGTAGTTTTAGTAGTCCAACCATCACTCACGATTTCTCAAAATCAAATCATTTGGTTACAGTATTCCTTCTCGAATGAGATGAATAACCCGGTTTAGTTTCATAAAAAAGTAGCATAGTGCTGTGAAAACCGCATCTCTTGTATCTCTACTCATAAAAGAAAATCTGTCTGTCTATTCAGTTATTGTCTTTCGTATCATTACATCGTCCAGAAGAGTTATATCGTCAAATAGCCACAATATCTCGCTTCCAGGCATCAGCAAGACAATACGACAAAACCGTGGTCTTCCAGACAACTTGAGTGTCTCTTCTCTCCTCGAAAAGGAGCCAACGCCACTCCGACGTTTAATAATACCTTGACTCTCTTCGTCGGGCGCACATACACGAGCGTATTTGTATGCCGGGGGCCCAATCTTGCCGAGGCAAACAGCACTGTGCAGCTGTGATGTGGTCTGCGGCCAACTTCATAAGCTTGCTCCTATTCACTCGGTCGATCTTCAGTCGATTCTGGGGGGATTCCCCCCGTTCGCTCGTCAGCCGCTTTTGTAGTAGCGTTTAATGAACGATACGTGCGGTTTCAATATGTATTGTGTGGAGTGGGGGGCATATTTGCTTGCTCTCCTTTTCGCCAAGGGGGAATTTTGTACCCGCGTTGTATTCGTTTTTTTTTCAGGCTGTGTATGAGAATTGAGGGTCAACATATTCTATGAATTAAAATAATTTATTCTTAAAAAGTAATAATAATAATGGTAAATAATAATTTATTCTTAAGTGCACTGTCCAAGTCAATGTTCTAATAGATGATACACCTATGGAGAGAGTACAAAAATATGAATATCTAGGCAGTTGGTTAACCGAAAACTTGGATAAATCAGCAGAAATAAAAGCTGGAACAGAAATAGCCAGAGCATCCTTTGTAAAACTCAAAAAGTGCCTCTGCAGTGGAGATATCAACTTAAAGCTTAGATTAAGAATGCTAAGGGGTTACATATTTGCAACTCTACTCTATGGTTCAGAGGACACTTAAAAAGGCCGAAATGAAGAAGCTTGAGGCATTCAAAAGATGGTGTTATCGGCGTATGCTGAGGATCGCATTGACTGACAAGGTTACAAATGTAGAACTGCGACGCAGAATTCAGAAGGACGAAGAAGTAATTAACACCCTTAAAAAGAGAAAACTTGAGTACTTTGGAGACCTAATGAGAGGACCTAAAGATGCCCTGCTGCAGAACATAATAGAAGGAAAGATAAAGGGCACTTCTGCCCTTCGAGCCAAGGAAGAAGAAAAACATCATGGCTCAAGAATTTGAGAGAATGGTTTGGAATGACTTCAAACCAGTTATTCAGAGCAGCCGCTAACAAAGTTAGAATTGCCATGATGATTTCCAACCTCCATTAGGAGATGGAACCCGAAGAAGAAGCACCGTTTTATTTAGTTAGTAATCGAAATAGTAAATTATATTTTATAATCATAAGAAACATCAAAAAATGTTGAGTTCTCTGACCTTTTATTCTTAGATGTTTCTTTGACGTCGAATTTTCAATAAATTCTTGCTAAAATTTGTTTTAGGTATATACCGGGTGCAATACCTTCGCTATTTACCCAAATTTTAATATACCGACTGTTTGTCCATCACTAGCCTTGAGGGAAAATAATGGTACGGTTGAGCTCGATTTCGCGGGGCACGTTAGAGAAACTTTTAGATGTCAGTGGATGAAGAAATACTAGTATGGTTATTTTTGACCAGTTTTAATAACCTGGAACACTCTCTATCACTTTTAATCACCAAATTAACCCCCAAAAGCGTAGTTTCTATTAAACCTCATAATTCGTGATTCCTAAAATACCCAGTCTGCTTTTTCTGTTGCCGCTATATACATTGGAACCAGAGAGAGCGACAGCATTATGAGTCGCGCCATAGAGTAAGGGAGAGCGGGATCTAATTAGACACGAACACGAAGCGCAGATCATTTAGGGGGTCCCCATGTTGGCACTACCTATCACCGATATCGGGCGCTATGCGCCAAGCTAGTTTTTCGTGCAGACGATGTACGCCTCTGCGTGGCGAACGAAGTCTGACTTAATTGAAAAATGAGTCTGGGACACTTTACACTAGAAGTAGGGGAAAATATAGAAGGGGTGTTTATTTTCGCAATGTTACGGCTAAAAAAATCCATATAAAAGCTATATTTATTATGATTTAATTATACATGTGTAGTATTCGGAGTTTTCCCTATGCTTGTAGCATAAAACGGTATTGCTTGCCAAATTTCATAGTTCTAGGTCAACCAGGTATAATTCTATTAGTTGGTAAGTGCAGTGTGCATTCACCATTTAATAGAATGCCTAATCTGTCTAGTCTTGACTTTTTTTATTGGAGTATGTGAAAGACAGTGTTTACAAAACTCGACCAACTATTGTCGACAACATATAGAAATGATTGCTCTGATTGAATGATCACTGCTTTTCGAAGTAGAACTTCCCATATGCCTTTTAACATTAAAAATCTGTTCAAAAAAAAGTTCTGTGTCAAAATTATACGCTTATATCCAGTTTTAATTCAATAATAATTAAAACATATGTTAAACGTGTATCTTTTTAGTACCGTTGAGTATTTTACTCTACATCGTTTAATTTTTGTTAAATTATCAAAAGTTATATCACATCCACCTAGATTTTATCAAATAATAAAGATCTACTGAGGCAAAATCATAAAAATTAAAATATCTAGGACACTCTTTGTCTGAAGGATAAACAACCTTAATAGTATTTTAAAGATATAAGAATTCTCCATTAAATATCTGTATAATATACTGGGTGTTCCACTTAAACTAAATGAGTAACTTTTAAAATAAAGGCTTTTAAAAGTGACCTATGTTCAGTATTAATTTTGTCTCACCCTGTATAACTTTCTGGGACAAATTTTAATTTGGTTTAACATACAATGGTTATTGTAATTAAATAGCAGGCTATACAGGGTAAATTACAATTTGAAATTTATTCTACATTTTCACAAAATGTGAAATTGTTCTACAATTCACAAAATGTGAATGTGCCATTTTTTTTCGATCATACGGTATTATTTATCTGTGATTCATAACCAAAGAGGTTGAAGAAATAAAAGCTCAAAGCCCAATAAAATAAAACAGCGGTATTTATATACATGTTTTTCCTTTGCGATAGAGTAAAGTTTCTATCAAAGAAAATAAAAGAGCCATTCCCGTTCCTATCCCTCTATCCCTCCGGTGTTCTTTGTCTGGCTGCGTTCCCTCAGGACCCAACCGATGTGGAAACTAATTTTCGAAGTATTTGCAATAAATGTCGCCGACGCCGCACCACATACAAAGACAAGACGCACCGTATAATGGCTAATTATTAATCGATATAGATTTTAGGAGCTTGCACGATGACTATATAGATATAGCCTCCTTGCAGGGCATTCCTGAGATAATATCTTGTGAAAAAATATACAGGATGTCCCACTAAGAATAGCCCTGGGCTGTATCTCGGAAACTATTAGTCGTAGTTATTTCGGAAAAAAATATTTGTAACTAAAGAGACTATGGGAAATTGCTGAAAATTATTTTCAAGTTTGTAGAACGGCCGCTAGAGGGCGCAACTGCTATGGAAACTAAGTAAATGGAATTTTACGAAGTTTTGCCTAGATAAGGTGTACTATAAATATTAGCTTCACAATCTTCAGTAAATTTTGGATCTTTTTTGCCAGAACCATTTTCGCCTATCTGGTAAAATAAAGTGGTGGGGGAAGGTTAGATCTATTATTATGTAAATGTTAATAACTCCGGACTGGATGATCGGAATCCAACAAACGCGGGCTCGTTTAAAAGAGCGTTTCTTACTCTATATTATTCTATATAAACAATAAAAATAAGTTTTGGAACGTAGACGCTAGGGGGAGCTATCTTATACCTTAACAAACATTACACATTTTTTCAAAAAAATTAAATGCGATAGTATATGTAATTTTAGCTAAAAAAACAAACTCTTAATTATTTTATTTTTCTAATACAGTATCACTGGCCCTCTATTTGCTAACTAAGACTAACTAAGAATGAAATTGTTTAAAAATTATAAGAATTGGCTATGACTCAGTAATTTTCCGAAAAAAAAAACATATTATGGCTTATATCGCTGAAAAGCTTGAAAAATAGCGCTTTTTATGAAGTTATGGCCAACTATGGTTTCCATTTAAAAAAACATATGTTTGTGTCATATGTCAAAAAATGACAGGCTTTAGAAAAAACAGTGGACACAGTCTCATTAAGGATGATATTATGTAGATAAGATTATCTACAACTTTTATCAGAAAACTTTTTGTCTAAAATAGATTATAAAGGAATTAAGGACAATTTTTGAAATAGCCAAAATTTGTTTTTTTCGAAATAAGCAAAATAAGCAAAAACATATAACACATTAAAATACATGAAAATATTAAGGTTTCCATTTTTCATGCCGATGAGTGTAGTTTTGTTATAGTGCCAGGTCGTATTATAAATATATTATCCAGTGTCCCCAAATTAGATTTCATTCAATACTACTTATTAATGACCATAGATATAAATTTTATAAGAGATTTACTGTTATTTTCTCAAAATGCACCTGCTTGTTTTCTAAACAAGCTTGTTTTCTATCAAAAATGCATCGTATGTATGTGGATTTCATTCTCTAAACCATTTCATTATACCCCGTATGCTATAATCATTATTTCAGACTTTTTTATTATTTAAGCCTCAGACGACATGACTGGTTTTACTTAATTTGGGCTCTTTATTAATTTAAGGTAAATAAAATTGCAGTAAACGAAGTTTGTAGAAAATCCGAACTGTGGTAATGACTATTTTACATATTTAATATAGTACACAGTTTATACACACAAGCTGGGATTTAGTGTAGCTTGTCCAGTAACTATAAAATATTTAAAAAATAGTAGAAAATAATCACATAAGAGCGCAACAAACTTTCCAAAATTAAAATTTACTAAAAAATATGTTTAAAAAAGTTCACAAGGTATTTCAAAATTAAAAAAAAGTAAAGTATTTTAATAATAGTTACCCCGAAATACTAAAATGTTCACTCTGAATGCACATTTCCCCAATCCCCTAGCTCCCCTTAAACGCGTCTTACTTTACTCCAAACCCCGATTTTTAATTTATGATCCTGAGAAAAACAGTCAAAATTTCCCTTTTCCAAACCAGCTGGCTTCGGTCCCAG
The DNA here is from genome assembly GCF_002938485.1 of Sitophilus oryzae. Classification (NCBI taxonomy): domain Eukaryota; kingdom Metazoa; phylum Arthropoda; class Insecta; order Coleoptera; family Curculionidae; genus Sitophilus; species Sitophilus oryzae. Next base: position 340,068 of record NW_022146580.1, on the reverse strand, counting down.
GCAGGTCGTAAAGGCAGTCAGTACACCAGCTGACGTTCGTTCCTTCCTTCACCCTCTTAGTCAGCCAAAGTGCGTCAATCTACCGGCAGGGGACGCTAGAGGTACGTGCTACGTGCTCCCGCCTTCCCCTACTTAGAGCAAGGCATGCTTTTTGTGTAATTTTCGATTTGGGTAAATAGAGGCCGCGACACGAGAGTTCCAGTTCCTGTATTTTTGTCGAGGAATACCCGCATTTGACGTAGGAGACGTGTTTTAAGAGATGATAAGGGGAGGCTGGAGTAAATTGGACGTACTCGTGTAAATAGAGGTCTTCGTAGGAATAAGTAGCGTGTAGGTTGCGTTACTCAACGTACTAGAAGAAATTTTCTAACGAAAAAAAAATATTTTCGAGTTCAACCGGGCATCTGAAAATGTTAAAAATATATGGGTGTTGTTAAAAAATTTCTATACTTCTGTCGCGGATTCATCTCCAAAAAAGTCATATGGGTACTTCGCACTGTATGAAACACTCTAGTTGCAAGTATGCACTCTAGTTGCAAAAACGTTACAGCAATTACAAGAAATGCTGAATACATATACCTAGGCATACGAGACTTTGGGTCTTAAGCTGAACATCGAAATAGAACTTAAATCATGTGCACTCCCCAGGAAGATCACAACAATGCTATAAAAATCGGAGAACTATTGGAATATATAGCGGAATTCAATTACCTCGGCAGTTTGATTTCGGAAAAGGCCAATATCGACTCTGAAATCCAGCACAGGATTAGCAGCGCCTCAAGAGCATTCTGGAAATTAAAAGACAGAGTTTTCTACAATCATGACTTGAGCACAGAAACAAAACTTGCAGTGTACCGAGAAATAATAACCCTCACCATGTTATATGGAAGCGAAACCTGGGTGCCACGGCCGTACCGACGACACATGAACGCATTAAGCTCCGCGCGCACTGAATGGGTATCGGCGAGAGCGAGCGGCACGTAATTTTCAGTTTACGTTAAAATAAATGTAAGCCCGCGCACCGCATTAGATCGGTGCGCTCGGTGCGTTCGGTGCGCTTCGAGCTATCGGCGGTACTCGCGCCATCAGGCGAAATCAGAGAATGCATGGGAGGGGGACGAATAGTCTAGGCCGAGCGACTGTTTTTAGTGGAGCGGTTTTACATTAAACATGTCCGATGAATTATTAATCGAAAGTGTACGAGACCATATCATACTTAATATGCGGTTCTTTATAAAAATTTCTTACAAGCACGTAACCTATATTGTTTACTACACTTATTCAATAACTGAATTAGAAAATCTTCCGATTAAACCCATTTATTTCTCATCTCGTTTTGATTATCTCACATTATTTTGAAAATCGAATTTAAATATCGTCAAAAAACTTATCATATTATTTAATTTTTGGTTTGTTTTGACGTTAGTAATAACAGCTGATAAATAGTCATCCTATGTTACTATGTTGATTGCTCCGTAAAAGGAACAAATAGAGAAAATAATATTTATGTTTTGTAACGTTTTTAGTTCGTTACATGTCTTTGATTATGATATATGATGTCTGGGCACAACCCTGTTATTGTTTGGCGCAACCCTGTTATTGTTTGACACAACCCTGGTATCGCTCTGTGGGAGCGCGCGCTGTCAACATCGCTTCTGTCAATTCTCTGTGATCTAACTTCACTTTTGGTTGGACCGTTTGGCCTCTTAGACGCCATTAGTCCCAGTCTTGAGAAATGGTGGTCATTTAAATCTGGCTGTATTATCTGAATCAGCTGCCATTTCGAAGCTACAGGTAAAGCTGAGTTATTTTCCTTTTAGATTCGATATTATTAGTGAATATTTTTAGGGTAGGGTTACGGATGTCCCAACTTGTATTTGTATTTGGCTGGCACGTTGGCTTCCCTTTGCTTTTGTCCTCCAGAATGTCATTTGGAAGAAGGACAGATTGTTTATTATTTATTGAGCCCTCGGGAGTATTTCGAGGTAGGTTCATTTTGTTTATTAGACGGTGTTTGATTTTAAACAAGAGTTTCGTGTTCTTAGGGTCTTACGGACGGACATTGCCTTACGGACAAGTGTCCAAGGTATGACTATTTTTCAAGGTCCTAGTAGTGTTCTCTTGTGCCACTATCTTATGGACGGATGTCCCATGGACAAGTGTCCCCAGTAGGATTGATTTGTCTTACACATAGAGTGCCCCAGCGTGGATGTGGCTTGAGCCCCGTGCTGCTTCACCCCCATTTCTAAGCCTGGATCGCCGACAGACAGTACAGAGAGCTAGACCTCCTCGCGCTGCTACTGTTTGAAGCAGGGTTACATAAAAGAACAGCTAAGTGTATATTTAAGTTCTAGTTTTGCATTTAACATCTAAAATGTTTTCAGTCTTAAACAGTAACGTACATTTTAAACAATAGCGTACAGACTATATTTAGTGGTTAGATTATTAAGGATATTTATGTCGATGCAGTAGTAAAAGTGTGATTTAGATTTTAGATTTCATAATATCACGCATTGTAATAGTATTACTTTCTATAGACATTATTATTACGCTATACTAACAGATGAATAACGAGATAGATTCTAGAATCTACAGGTTGCAACACATCTGATTTAACACCGTATAAATTTAACAATTTAAATAAAGTAATGCTACTTTTCCTATATTTTCTATAACGTTACACGCATTGTATTTTCTTTATAGTCTTTTCATAGAACGTATTTAATATTATTTACATATATAGTTTTACTCAACAAGTAACCACTATAATAATTATATTAATTGTACAATGCTATTTACCATCAGAATTCATCACGAATAAATATAGTCATTAGTTTTAAGTATTATACAACTGTGTTTTCTTTCTCTGTACATGCCTGGCGCCTAATATCTATATATCTTTTGTTTATTATTATTGATTAATTTTCTCTCTAGTGAAATACCTTATCCACGACTGCTCTCCGATGAAAAGCTGCCGTTCGCAGTGGTAGTTGTTTAAAAAACGCTACAGTTTGAATAAAATATTTGTACATATATCTACCGTATGATAGAAAAAAACGGCGTCCAGTTGGATGGAAAATGACGATTGATGACATTTCCTATATAAATTTACATATAAAATGGCACCGACCTTCATTTCATGGCCATCGCTGATGCCGTGCCTTTTCGATAATACGGTACTATAAAAACTATTTATATTTTTTCTTTTTTCAATTTTCTTTGACTTTTTTATTATATTTTAAGTTTTTAAAATCTTGGTTTTAAGTCAGTACTGAATAAAACGAAACTTGTGTTTACATTTTGTTTAATGATTGACGTTTCGACTAATTTTAATTCGGTCTTCTTCAGAATCTATAATATACAATACAACTTTATCACTAACAATGTGTTTAATATATAATTTTTTCTTATCACAAATGAAAAAATGAAAATCTCTTCTCACGCGAAATCTTCTGATGCGTGTGAAATACTCATCATCGAGTAATGGCAGTATGTATATGTATGTATTCAAAGAAATAACCTGATATAAAATTAACGAAATCAAGCAAGAACCGACTGTTGAAAAAAACTGTTTCTTTTCTTACGTCGTAATAATCAAAAATAGATAAATCGCGATTTAATAAAAGATTATCGTCACAAAGCAAAGACCGAGCGAAGGCTCGACTTTCCCAAGAAAACGATGACGTAATTACGAAGCCCGTTAATTAACAACCGTTCAAATAACAGATAATTACGGCGTTTAACGTTAATTTATTATTTCTGTTCATAATTCAACGGGCTACGACGACCAGCGAGCCGACTAAATACCGGCTACCGTAGCGCGTCGTTGACTTTTTGTTCACGATTTTCCCTTTTAATTGTCGGTTGCAGGAATAGAACAGCGGAAAATGCTAGGAAAAATGTATAAGTCGGGGAGAGATTATGGACTGTTTTCCCGGTTAATTATTCAGGAATCTTTTGACGGAAAACGGAGTTAAGGAATAAATACCTTCCAATTATGTTTATTTTTCTTTTTTTTACCTTGTAATTGATTACTTTATTTTACTTTAATTCATATTAATTTGTATTTATAAATACATCTTTAACATTTCCGATGTAGGAATGAGTTTTCAATAATAATAAAGCACTAAATAGATAAATTTCTGAAATGACAACTTCATTTGACAGTTATCTTTTACCTTGACTGGTGCTCATAAGTAAATACAGGGCCATAAGAAAGGAGAAATATTTATAAAGAAATCGGCGATAACTCGTAAACGAGCTAATCAAAAAGATCTAAAGTTATTCTTTTGAATGTGGGTTTTAGTGCTCTTCAATAAACCTAAATAGAATTATTCTCTAAAATAATTAGGGAAGCCAATAATTGATCCCATTAAAATTTACATGGGATTTCCTATGTCCCGCTCGACGATGCAACACCCGGTACCGGTATAATGAATGTTTTGTAATTGAACTGTAATTTCTGTATTATTATTAACCCGGTAAATGATGGAGATAAACAATTGTGATTGATTAAAATGTTATTTTAACATAAAACTTTTGTTAACAACATTCTTAGAATTCGAATAATGAATTGAATATTGACAAGACCAGTGACATATATCTAAAAAAGACAGCGATTTAGAGTGACAATTTGGTTATGTAAAATTTAGAGTGACAATTTTGATTATGCCAAAACAAATACTGGTTGCCTAACGATTAACATTAATTTAAAAATAAATCCCCAACATGAATAATGAACCAAACATTTAAACAAAAACAGACCACAGACCACACCAAACAAATTGTTGGCTAGTAGCAGTTAGTAGTAGTCCGAGATATAGATGTAGTAGTATTTTGGTGTAATGGCCACAGCTGCCAGGCTATCCGGCCGAGTGATAGAATTATGGTTTTTCGATAAAAATTAAAACCTTATAAAATTATAAAGTTAGAAACTCTAATTTTTTGAATTTTATAAAAAAAGCATTCATAAAAAAAATATATATATATATCCTTCAAATCATTCAATTTAATAGCTGTTGGACATAGTGCACACACAATTATTTTAAATATGAGTCATTTACAGAGCTTTCGACATTTGTTCCTTTTAAAACAACTATTTCTATACTTTCGCAGCAAAGAAGATTCTACTAATAGACACAAAACTAAGTAGTCTTCTGGACTTATAATCTAATTGGGGATACACAAATTCGAAAATTAAATTTTAAGATCGTTATGAGACGACGGTGGCGCCGTCTGGCGGCCGTAATTCGCATTATGAGCGAGATAACGACGCATTTCTAAAACGATTAGCGCGATTTATTGACGAATCTCGGTGGAAAATCGGAGAACGGCGGCACTAAGTCATAATCTACATATGGATTCGCTATTTAGGCACATACTTAATCCTAATGTCAATTCGTGGAAGAAGGAGGGGATAAGTGAAAGGGATATGGAAGGGTTACAGTTGGGGGTAATCCAAGAAAACGACGCTTGAGCTGGTTTTCGAATCGATTCTTAATAATTTGTTGGAATTAGTGAAATTTGGTTAGTTACATTTAAAATCATCAGAGAGCTGAATATCGATAACACAACTCAAGTGAAAGCAGGGAATAATCTAACACGAGACATACCAACATCAGGAGGCATTAGACAAGGAGACAGCCTTAGTTCCTTCTTATTCACTCTCTTAATGGACGTCATCTTAGAAAAGGTGACCTCGATGAATATCGATTATCCAATGGGACACAACACAGTTAGCATGGTGTCTTACGCTGATGATGCAGCCATTATCGCGGAGACAGAGGACGATATGCAGAGACAGCTTCATAAATTCTCTCAAGTAAGTCCAGAATTAAATTATTATTATCTCTATAGAAAAAACGAAATGCTTAACTTTCTCTAAAGAGCCGGTAAGATGCAAACTGGTAGTAGAAAACAAAATTATTGAGCAAGCTTCACAGTTTAGATACCTAGGAATAGATATGTCATACTACCATGATCCAGAGAAAGATCTGAGAAGCTAGATAATGAGAGCAACAGCCATGTCAGGATGTCTTAAGGTGTACGCGCACTGAATCGGTACCAGTCCGGCGAAGGCGGTGACTCGACTATCGTAGATAGGTAGAGGTAGGAATCTGGCCTCTACAGGCCGAAATGTTTTAGTAGACGCCGGCGCCGTCTGTATGTACGATGGTCGCAGTCGCTTTTGCTGGTCGGTCCGATCCGATGCAGTGCGCGCGGAGCCTTAAGGTTGTCGTCCACTAGACCGCGGCGCGGCGCCATGTGGAAATTTCTTTTGTCTGCTTGCCATGTATTTAAATGGACCAACGCACATTAGAGCGCGCAGCGCAGAAGCGCGCCGCGGGATTTCCGTCAAGAAGTCGGAAGACTTCTCTAGCAACTTTTTTCCGTCTCCCGCGTTTTGACGCGTTGCAGTGTGCGTACTCGGGTGTCAGAGGTGGGTTAGACGCCTTATCTCCGGCCTCATTTCCTTCGCTTATCGTCCAACAGGGCCGGAGTGGAATGAGTGATAATTAATGAGAATTTGGTGAGATATAAAGAATTGAAAAAGGATTCTTTAAATAAACTAGGAGAGTTTTCATTTTTGCTTCTAAATTAGGCTACGAATCTCATAGTCCGGTCGAGATATTAAACCACGCCAGTTTTTTGAATGACCTTCTTTAATAACGATATTTATTATATGCTAGGTAATGATTAAGTCGCCATTTTGTAATTTAGTGACAACACGTTTGAAAATGCTAGAATGTCCATAACTGTACTGTATTGTATGTACTGTATTATTAATATATACTACAGGACGATTCTAATTTAAAGTATTTTGTGATAAATATAAAAAAAAGTTGTTAAAAAACAAAATTTACAAAATATTTTATTTTCTACATCTAAATATACAGGGTGGTCCAAACTGTATTTCGGAAACTTGTGGCATATTCTGCAGATAACTATTATACTAATTTTAATTAAAAAAAAAATAAATTTGATATCTATAGGAAAAATACCACTGCACGCAGATATATTCCTAATGAATCATATCATAGTATTGAACATAAAATGGCTAGTTTAAATTTCTTAGTTCATAGATTGCTTAGTTTTCCACTTTCCAACGAAAGATATAAAATAGAAAGAGATTACATTAGGAATGTAGCTGAGTGTAATGGATATTCTCCTTCACTAGTTGATAAAATAATTAGAAAATGTAGGTATAGGTTAATGATTTCTGAAAATTCGACTTTTCATGTGGGGAAAGATACGTCAAAATATTTTCAATACCGTTTGATCGACAGTTATCCTCGTGGTCTAAAAGGAATTTTAAGAATGTCAATTATAAATTGTGTATAGTGCTAATAATAAATTACAACAATTATTAGGTAATCCAAAGGATAAAACACCTCCACTGGAAAGGTCGGGTATTTATGAAATTTCTTGTAAAGATTGTAATCAGAAATATGTTGGGCAAATTTGAAGATCAATATTACTTTAAAGAACATTTAGCTCAGATAAGATGTGGTAGACCGGATAAATATTGCGTTGCCGAACATATTGTTGATAAAGAACATTGTATAGATCTTAATAACTTGAAATTAATTAAACAAGTCGCAAATTACAGGCAATTAGATGCATATGAAAGCATCAGAATTAATAAATGTAAAGATAGTATGAACAGAGACAACGGTCCAATTCCTTCAAGTTCTTTGTTCCTATTACTCTAGTGGCGGAAATCTAACTGTTACGCTCGGTGGGTTCTGACTCTGCTGGCTAGATCTTGCCACGCCCACTCTGTGCCCACTGAGCGAGTATATAAACGCTCCAATTGTAGATTGTATTTTAGTTTATAATCATCTGCTGATGATGCTAACATGGTTAGCGAAACGCGCGTCCAGTGTAACAGTAAAAGTGTTTTGGTGTATTGTGGTGATTTAGTGTTTTATTTTGCTGTGTACACCAAAGGTTCCAACCCTCGACTGTAATCTTTTTATTTTCCCATGTTTGAAATTCAACGTATCATTTAATACTATTAGTATTTAGTCTGTTGAGCATTTATGTTGCTATTAATAACATTGGTATCTAAGAATTATTCAATAAACATTGTTTTATTCTCTTAGTTCGAGAATAGGACTCCAGTAAAAGCCTTCAAGACTCGCAATTTTTGCGATAACCAACGCGAGCACGCTTAATTATTGTCGTGTGATTCTACAATCGTGCATTTGTGTCCCGGTGAGAGTTGTGACAGTTGGTAATTGCGCAGCTTGTCACGCACGCAGCCCGAATACACGACAGCGATAACTGTGACGTAGCCACTGCGCAAATTGGCGATATACGATCAGAACGGACATGCAAACCGGGCCTTAGACTGAATGCCTTACTTAATTACATCGAATTAAAGTAATAGGTATGTTTAAATTTAATTTTTACCATGTAGCGTTTGAATTCTGCAGCATAATATTATTAGAAGGAAGATTGTAAGTTAGAAAGACATTTTAGAAAGACAGATTTTATGTCACACAAAAATGTTTTGAATAAGTTTTATGTCAATGACGTCTAGAGTTCGATCTCGCCAAAATTATCATTGATTGCCATTAACCGGTCGTCTTTGACGCCGTTTTTTTCTCGATCATATGATATAATTTTTTTTATAATTACTGGTACCTTAGTTAAAATAATTTTTATTGTAATATTAAAATAAATTGTTTCTGTGTGTTTTTTAATATTCCAGTCAAAGTAAAAAAAAACGAGAAGAAAAATAATACTTTTGATGTTAATTGAAGGAAATTCCTCGACAGGAAAATTCCCGAACGTTTTACCAAAAAGAAAAACTCTCGTTTCTACGTAACTCGAACTTTTCTTACGGCGAAATAAGGCTTTAGAAAGAAGCTGGCTCTTTTATATACGAAGAAGTAGGAGTAGTCCCTTGCGTTGGTGTAACGTTTCCAGAATCCTGGAAAACTTTTATGTATTTTCGTTCTCGTTGTTGGCTGGCAAAAGTCGACGAAGGAGGTCTTTCTCCTGATTTTCTTTTTTTTTATAAAGGACATTTAATTTGAAAATTTTTAATTATTAAAGTTTCCTTCTGGATGAATACGTCTGGCGATTTCAATTTTGCGATCTTTGAGAAAAATATATATAACAATTAGTGGAATGCTTTAAGCCCTTATAGTATACAAACCTCAAAATTCATTCTGTGAACGATTTTTATAAAATTCTTTGCATTGTATTGTTTATAAAGTATTTAAATAAACACACATATACAAATGCATACATACAAGATGGCTCCGTGTTTTGGTTTGGAAAACGAAAAAGCTCTGTATCAGGAGATATATTGATTCTGATAGGACCATCCTATTTGAGATTTTCACTCCAAACCTTTTACAAAATATGTGTTTAATGGTAGTTCACATTTCAAAAACATTTTTATAGATATACAGAGTGAGAGGAATATATTTTTACGCTTAAGTTTTAGTTTTTCAAATGAAATGCTTTATATTTGTTTAGTTCAGTGAATTTGCTTTAAAATTCCGGTTCCAAAAATACCTTAATACCTTAGAGTATACCGAGTGGTTTTTGAATTATGACCACGTCAATCGAGACGTCTAGGAACCTTGGTACCCAAGTAGCATTTTCACGACTTGCGACCACATGTTTACTAAACACAACGTTGGATTAGTTACAAAAAATAGTTAGCTCCGTACCTTGGGTATTAAAACAAATGTAAACGTTGTTGTAACGTTGTGCCGAAGTTGAACTAGTACTACAACAAAGTAAAAGCTTCTGCGACGTCGAATAAACGTTGTCTTGTAACCTTTTTTGCTTAAGTGATCTTTAGGTGATTCGGACAACGTAGTTACAATGTTGGGCAATAAAGAGTTTTCCGACGTCACTTTCAGGACCTATTCCAACGTTATGCAAACGTCGTCTGTTTTACTAATTCCAACGTTGTTTAGATTTCCTTATTCTTACGTTGGTAGGACGTCGAGCGACTACTTTTTGCAACTGTATTGAACCATAACCTTAAATCTTAAATTTTACTTCATTGTTCTGTTAGATCAGACAGTTCAATGCTGTTTTTTTTTACATATAAATCTAAATTTAAATATACATCGACATATTACCGATACTTTATCCACTCCCTCGTTTATGTAGATTATAGAGGGCGGCACAAGCTAGACTCTAGGATGACTAAATTGGGCAATCTTGCGACTAGTATACTACCTGTTAAGGCTGAACTGCGACTTTATTAGTCCAATATGCGACTACTCGAACTACTCCATCTTAATCTCCAAAACAGCAAAGTGAAAGCCGCCATGTTGTTGGATAAGAAAATGTTTCGTTCCTAAAATAGCAATTCCTGCTTTTTGAATACATTAACTTGAAATATTTGACCCTAAAAAACACGCGGAAACAATTTTTTCGACTGCGAATAAATTATTCTCATTTTACTAAAAAAAACTAAGAAATTTTTTAAAACTTTTTTAATTTTAAGGCCTATTAGTATTTTCAAAGTAGAAACAATACATTTATCAATAAAGTTGTTTGCGTTTAACTTTTTGCCTTGGGTAACGAAGTTACACAGTCGGTTAAAAGTGTTTCAATAATTATGATCTTCAAACATCCTCCACACTTAAATACTTTTGTTTTGTTTTCCTTTACTGCCATCTGGCATATGTCTCTAACTAAATCATAAAAATATTATTTTTACTATAATTATCCCAATTTAGGATAAAACGCGACTTAGACGCCATATTATTATAGTTTTGTATTTCTGTGAATTAGGATTTTAAACAACGTTGCAGTTTGTACTAAATTAGGCTGCTAGCCAACGTCGGTATCCAACGTCGTTTCGACCCAAAAATTATTCTCCAAACTAGTGCAGACTAGGGTTGGCACGAGGTTGTGCCGACGTTGCGCCCCGACGTTTGGTCGCGTGACACAACGTTGTCCCGCCATCCAAATGCTGCTTGGGTATGAGAACTTCTAATCGAGACGATTGACTTATTGCAAGTTTGTCGCTAAGAAACCGCCGTTTGCCAGCTTTTCAAATTTATAATGAATTGCACCTAAGGAACGTAAATATTAACTAACGGACTATAAGAGGAAGACTAAATGAAGCAAATCTTATGTCAAGAAAGCCTGCTTCGGGACCAGGACATACTAGATCTGTTGACTAGGACCAAAAGGAAAGGTCTTAATGTAAAAATTACGAAAAAATGTTAGTGTCTTCTTCAAAAGCGAATATCTCCAACAAAAATAAAGCTAATGAGATGAACCAAAAAATAAACTATTGAGAAAGAATGTATTTAGGTAATAAAATGATTTTTGCTATTTCTGCATTATTTTATATTATATATATATATTTTACATTATTTTATACTAACTATATTATTTTAATCTGCGGAATATGTTGCCAAAGTTTTCCGGTTGCCCAGTTCAGACCGCCCTGTATAGTTAGAATTACAATTAGAATAAGTAGGAGGGGGGTTAATCTCTGCGACCTTAGAGATCTATTGTGTCCCCCTTTCTTGAGTTATAACTCATCATACAGTCCAAGGACTTCCTACGGAGACCCGTGTCCCTCACAGTCGAGGAGCTACGACCCAGGCCGGGTAGACGAAACGGTAGCTTGTGTCGCCTGTTGGGTTTAGAGGTAGGAGGTAGGCTCCCGACCCTTGGAGGAGGTGGTAGCTTGTATGCCACTTGCGGAGGATGGTCTCACGCAAGTGTCAGCCACCTCTCCTGTAGTTCTCTTTGGGTTTGGCCCCTTGGAACTTTCATTGTTACTGTTCCCAGTGTCGCTAGGGGGTTTCCCCACAGCTTCACCGGTGATGTTTTTATTACTATTATTACCAGATCTCATAGTGTTCCTATGAGTCGCTAGGGACAGTCGGTCCACTTCTACAGAGCCCCGCATGTAGAAGTAAGGGGTAAAATACAATGGGGTGCCCCCCGGTGCCCCAAGGTTGAGGCTGTCCGTAGCCCCGCCCGGTATCGTTATATGTCTTGGTGCAATTCCCTGGCCACGACACTACAGTCAGGGACAAGACGATGAGTGAGATGCTTCTTAGACCAAGCCAAGTGCTAGGGGGGATTCTCCCCAGCACCTGACCAGGAGCTTCTCCACCAACGACAAGGTCTTGCATCTCCTAGGGGAAGGCCCTGTATAGTTACTTACCACTGAAAATTATTTCCTTATTCATTTCAAACCAATCCATCCAGAATCCGTCATCTCACTCCCATTTATTTATGATTATCCGACATTTTTCCAAAGGCACTCGATCCCGGAACCGCAACTTCGAACTTTATTCGATTACATAATTATTTTTGATCAATTATAATCAATCAAAATGATAAACGACGCGCTACCACCCTTTGCGAAATAATTATAAAACGATGCCGCGGCGCGCCGCAAGGTGGCGCTTCGCTGCGACTACCTGATGCCGGGCGAAGTGAAGCAAGAAAAAAAGCGTCTCGTCCGTCTTTTACGGTAATTAATTTTCATTAAAGCCGGTGAATAATAGAGGAATTTTGGAATAAAGACGGAAGGAAGCGGTCTTGGTCGTTTTATGTTAAGTTGAGGAAGAAAAAAATTGTCTATGCACTATATGCGCATATTTGAGGTGAAACAGCTATTAAATTGAAGGATTTGAAGAATATAAATTTTTTAGGAATGTTTTTTATAAACATCAAAAAAATAGAGTTAATATAAACCATACACTATATACAGGGTATTTCAAAACAAATGCGAAAAACTTTAGGGGGTGATTCCTTGTTCAAAATAAAGGGTAGTTTGCTTTATAAACGTTGGGTCAAAAGTCAACCATTAGGGAGATATCGCGGTACAAAAATGGCGGAAAAATAATGTTTTTATTTTTTATCTTGAAAACGAAAAACGATAGACTAATGAAATTTTATGGAAGCATTACTGGGGTTGAGATAAACTACCCCTATCATTCTTGTTAACGAAATTTAAAGAAAAATCTTATCAAACACATGCAAATGCTTTAATTTGGATAGTTTAGTTTGTTTAGAAACTTTTTTACTTCTTGTGTTTTTTTGATAAAACTCGCCGACTGGAAATTAAAAAATAAAATGTAAAGCATTACATGTCAGGACAAAAAAACATTTTTAGATTAAGAATCTAGTGATAATAACGATAATAATATTCATCTAGATAATAACGTATTACAGTAGAGTAATGTCAAATAAAATAATATTAGGAACATCCTAAAAAGTAACAGCGGCCGACTAGATTTTTTCCTAAAAAAATTACAGCAGCCCACTAGATTCTTTATCAGAAAATGTTGAAAATGATCATTTTGTCCTGGCATGTAATGCTTTACATTTTATTTTTTAATTTCAAATCGGTGAGTTTTATGAAAAAAATACAAGAGATAAAAAAGTTTCTAAACAAACTAAACTATCCAAATTAATTTTTTTGCATGTGTTTGATAAGATTTTTCTTTAAATTTCGTTAACAAGAATGATAGGGGTAGTTTATTTCAACCCCTTCCACTCGTTTTAAAAAAGTGAAAAAATTACCAGAAAGTGTGTTTTCATAACAGTAATGTTTCCATAAAATTTCATTAGTCTATCTCTTTTCGTTTTTAAGATAAAAATAAGAACATTATTTTTCCGCCATCTTTGTACCGCGATATCTCCCTAATGGTTGACTTTTGACCCAACGTTTATAATGCAAACTACCCTTTATTTTGAACAAGGAATCACCCCCTGAAGTTTTTCGCATTTGTTTTGAAACACCCTGTATATTATAATGTTTTCTTAATTCTATTACCCAGTCGGATGACTGTGGCCATTAAACCAAAATAACTGCTACATCTATATCTCTGACTACTACTAACTGCTACTAACCAATAATTTGTTTAGTGTAGTCTGTGGTCTATTTTTGTTTAAATGTTTCGTTCGTTATTCATGTTGGGGATTTATTTTTAAATTAATGTTAATCGTTAGGCAACCAATAAACTCATAAAATATGTATTTCTTTTGCATAATCAAAATTGTCACTCTAAATTTTACATAACCAAATTGTCACTCTAACTCGCTGTCTTTTTTAGACAGCTGTCATCTGTCTTGTCATTATTCAGTTCATTATTTGAATCCTCAGAATGTTGTTAACAAAAGTGTTACCTTAAAATAAAATTTTAATCAATCACGATTGTTTATCTCCATCATTTACCGGATTAATAATACAGAAATTAACGCTCAATTACAAACAATTCATTATTTATAGCGATTTACAGTAATTTTATTAAATTATACGAATTTTCTCGTTAATTATTGGTTTGAAATAAATATTACAGTGCCCTCCAAATAAAAATGCGAGTTACTAACTCTAAATGCTAATTCTGAGCTGGCAAATGAGCTAGATGCTTTACCCAGACCGTTATTCAGAAGCTACAAACCTCGATGAAAATATGCACGAAATCAAGGTTGGTACAGTTTCAAGTTTATTATCAGAGTTATTATAGTGATTTAGCCGCGTATAGCACAGATTAGTTACCCAGTGTTGCCTGAAGCTTATTTTTCATCGGAGTAGCTGTGGCAACCCTGCCGCTATCACTATTCCTCTCGCTAGCTCGCGCGTCACGGCCGACTCGCATGCCGTCATTCCAGGCCGTGTGTCACGGCCTTGGATTTTTGCTGCCAACTAGCGTAAAGAAGTTTTACTTCAAAAATTTGATTCACATTCACAAAATTTGAATTAACATATCAATATTTTTTATAAACACGTGGACAGCTCACAAATACACGTGACTTTCTACTCCCAGCGCGCGTTAAGAAATTTCACTTCATCCAGGACATGAATCATTCCACAGACTCTCCTAGTTTCCAAAATACCAATTACGAGGCTGAAATTTGAGACACCCCGTATATAAAACCTTCTAACTACAGAACTTAATTTCTTACCAGCTCACTCCAACCTCAAATAGACCTGTAACGAGTTTCAAACTTCACCCTATTTACCTCTCTACTCTTTTTTACTACTCCTCACACATGCACGTCTCTATAAAGGATCCCAATCTGCCGCCCATCAAGAACGTCACATTAAGACCACCCCCCCCCTCCTCCTCTTACTCCGTTATCCACCCTACCGCGAGCACACAATCCCCTTTGATGAATTTTATGCGTCCCGGCTCTGATCTTCGACATATTAGCCTCGTCTGGGCCCGGCCATTTTAATAGCTTTCGGGAAATTAAACCACATAAACATCATAGGTTACGTATTGTGGCCCCGACGCTTGATCCCGTCTTATCTAGGCGGGTTCTTTGATACGCCGTTCTCTGTTTTCGCGAACGGATTTGTTTTTGAGGGATGGAGGGTCGTTTAGAGGCCTCGCCGGGCTAAGATTAGAGTCCGGGGTTCATAGGTTTTACTATTTTGATAAAAGAGGGGTTTTAGTTGATGGAAGAAGATAGGTAAAGGTGAAATTTAAAGAGATTTTGTGTATATCTACCGCTTTATTTGAGAAAATCTTTAGATAGAGAACTTACTAAAACAATTAAAAAGACCACTGGCTAATATAAGATTTACACAGAGTAAATTCGACCGTCTAATTTAAAAGTCAGTACCGAACTAATTTTGAAGATGAAAATACTGATGCTGGTACTATCTCGGAAAGGCGTTACTACATCTTCGGCACGCCCCTGTTTGAGGAACCTTCGAATACCCATCCAAATGCATATTTTGCACATTTTTAATTGGCCGAAGGGTTCCTTCCCCGAAAGATCCCTAGACTTCTTTCACCCCTGTTTCTGGTCCTTATCCCGAGAGGGCATCAGCATGTCCTATTTATTAATTAAATGTAATTTTTAAACCCTTCCGTGTAAATCTTACTCTTTTACCAATTTGCTGGATAATATTCATAATCTAAGCCTTAACTAATACAAATGATATCGTGCCATAGGATTACCTTAGAAAAAAAACCGCCTAGAAATTAACTCTTTATTTCTTCACATTTTTGTCTATTACTATTTAACTCTAGGAACGGAAAAAAAGATAATCCTATTTCTATCATTTTCAGACATTCATCTCGTGAACATTTGGATTCTGATTTTAAAACATATATTTAATACTTTTAATTTTCAATGTAAAACCTCTAGCGAGGGGATGATTTAATTTTACTTATTTCCTTAAGCATGCCTACGTGCTTTTTCTGCGTTGTTTATTTTGAGATATCCCTAGGGTACACAACTGGTACCACTCTGTCAAATAGAGTTTTGATAATAAGGGATGAATGTTTGTTCTACTTTACCCTCGTTTATGTGACTTTAAATTATTTAGAAGATTGTATTATTTACTTAGTTAGTTTCTCAGGATATATATGCGTACTTTTAGAGAGTTTATGTGTCTTGAATATCATTAGATTATTTGCTTAGGCCTTTTAAAATTCGTTTGCCTATGTTGACTGATAACTTCGTAAACTGAAATGGTCCCATCTTAGAATAACAAACCAAAAAGATAAAATTTTACAAAGCTTGATATTATTCTATTACAGGGCCTACAACATCCTGAGCAATACGCTTGCCAATGTATGAGAAGATCATCCGCTACATTACTGACAAATGCAGGAGTGAACATGACAACGTTAAAAAGACACGGAGGATGGCGATCTGCAACGGTTGCGGAAGGATATATCGAAGAGTCCTTCAACAATAAAATAGAGATTGCGAAAAAGATTCAAGGTGCTGTAAGTGTTCCAGAACGAGGCGTTGTAGTAACAGAGCCTATTTCAAGCAGTTGAGGGACAGCATCTGGGGGCATACAAGGTTTTACAATAATAAATCTAAAAAAAAACTTTTTTTTATTTAGTGTTAATGTTAATTTAAATAAATAACTGAATTAGTACACACACTTGTTTGTTATAACTTAAAAAACTCACAAATGTGTTATTATTTATTTTATATGCATGTAATGTCTGTATAAGTAGTGGCTGTTGGATAAATGACTTTTTGTGCCTGGCCAGTAATGTACATTCAAACGTCCATCCTGGTCACAAAAAATATCATTTTTACTCCTAATAAAATAATATACTATTTTTAGTAAAGAACTACCTGGATTTTCAAAAAACAAACCAGCCACAAAGGTCTAGACATTAATAACATATATCTTATATATTTCTTAAAATTCTAATTACATCGGTGTTTGTAATTGCGACAGACGGCTTACAAATAGTCACAAATTCCCCCCATCAACTAGATTAGCAAATTAAACAAACCGTAAACACGTACATCGGACGATGCGCGGCTTCCGCGCCGCAAAATCCATATTTACGTTCGCATCTACCTCCGGAGCCTTTCTTATCGCGCTCCCCCTCATCTCGCGTTACACCGTACGCCCCCACGTACCTAATGTATTGTTTAATTAAATCTCATCTGACGTTTTTGCCTTTTCTAATTCTAATAATAACGCAGGTAGAGGAGGCAAGGCACGGGACGGACGGAACGACCCAAGGGTGAATAAGGGCTGTGTGTTACAAGGAGCCGACATGGGTCATTCTTCGGGAATTTTCTTTCATTCTTCGGGAACTCTTCCTGGATACAAACGGTGCATTGTGAGACAGAAAATCGTAGAGAGAAACAAGCCCTATAAAATAGGAAACAACATTTTAATGAACAGTGCTTTTCATAAAATCAATAAAATGATAAATACACGAAATAATATGCATGTACTGATTTCTTTCGAAAATCGACAACTATGAAACTATGAACTCTTCCTGGATACAAACGGTACATTGTGAGACAGAAAATTGCAGAGAAAAACAAGCCCTATAACATAGGATACAACATTTTAATGAACAGTGCTTTCCATAAAATCAATAAAATGAAAAATATACGAAATAATATGCATGTACTGATTTCTTTCGAAAATCGACAACTATGAAACTATGAACTCTTCCTGGATACAAACGGTACATTGTGAAACAGAAAATTGTAGAGAGAAACAAGCCCTATAACATAGGATACAACATTTTAATGAACAGTACTATCCATAAAATTAATAATAAAAGGAAGGGGAGGAAGTTTTGAGTGCAGACAAAATACAAAAATTATGACCAAAGAATGGAAAAGATATTTTGAAAAACTGTATAGCTCATCAGAAACCAACTCATTAACTTACTGCCATTACTCGCTGACGAATATTTGACACGCACCAGAAGATTTTGATTTTATATATACGGTTTGATTTTATATAAAACGGTACTGTTATTTTAATTATTCATTTAATTATTTATTGTATTAATAGTCTATTGTATTAGTATACAAATTAATTTCATGTTATACACTCACCGGCAAAAAAAACCGGCCACTAAAACTAGTCCCAATTTCAGAGTTGGATTTCTCGCGAACCACTCATTAAATTTTGATGATTTTTTTTTTCTAAATTGTAAATTAATTCCTTCTTAACGGATGCTACGTCAGGAATTTTTATTCCGAATTTATTTTGAGTATATACAGGGCACAACAATAAGACGAAGTTTTTTGCCCGAACTTTTTGACGCCCTGTAGGGTGCAGCAGCTGTAGTAGCTATTGCCTCACACACGTAGCCTCACATTGTAGCCTCATATTTTGTGAGCATTTTGTTTTTTTAATCACGACATTATCTCTGTTTGTATTGGAGATACGCTGCTTTAAAACGAACGGTATTATGGTAGATCAAGTAACGTATCCAGCGATTTTAATTCAAGTTTTTATGTAGTGTATTCATAATTATTGTGTTTTTAATGGTATAATTTCAAATTAAACCATCAATACCTAGAACCAAAATCCCAAAAATACAAAAAATATATTTATATTAAATAAAAAAAAAACAGTATGTGCACTATGTGCGCATATTTGAAGTTGAAGTTCTTACTAACAGCTATTAAATTGAAGAATTTAAAGAACATGTTTGAAAAAGTGACATATGATTTTGTTTTATTATAAATATTATTTTCAATTTATTTCTGTAATCTGTACATTTTCTGTTTTCTCAATAACCTGCAGATTTTGTAGAATACTACCCAAAATACACACTTTTATGCAAATTCCTTTTTTATAGTGGTCTGCAGTAATTTTGTAAAATTATACGAATATTCTCGTTGATTATTGGTTTGAAATAAACATGACAATGTCCTCCAATGAAAATGCGAGTTGCTTAACTCTAATAATTCTAATTCTGAGCTAGAAAATGAGCTAGATGCTCTACCTAGACCGTTATTCGGAAACTACAAACCTACCGATGAAAATATGCATGAAAATTTACTTCCCAGCACACAACTAGTGGATACTTGTACACAAGCACAGTATCAAGTTTATTATAGTGGTTTTTTTAGCCGCGTATGACACAGATCGTTACCCAGAGCGAGTTAAATTGTTTTACAAACGAGTAGATCTACCCCGAATGTCGTTACCACTTTTCCTGACGCTAGCTCGTGTGTCACGGCCTTGAATTTTTACTCCCAACGCGCGTGAACAAGTTGCACTTCAAAAAATATTGAAACTCTCACTAAAAAACGCACAAATGTTTGTCTTTTAATGCTTATACTCGATATAAACATTTCTTTTTAAATTTCTTTCTTTCAAAATACTAAAATCTAACCCATTCTGAAGGAATCACCCGCATACCATACATTAAAATTCCTGATGATGTACGCGTATGTGTAGAGCACGGATCATTAAGCTCCGATCAAGCAAGCTGAAGTATAGGGGAGAGTGGGGTAAAGAACATTCACGAGAGGGTGAAGATTATCCACATATACACACAAATATGAAATCTCCGTGGCATTTGTAATATGCCGGGTATCGAATAACCGGCAGAACTTTTTCCGCTCGTGTCTTAATTTCAGAAAATAAAACCACACCAGCGACCCTCACCCTTTGGTCGATTATAGCCCTCATTCCCTCATTTTTCAACCCTTACGCAGTTTAATCCGGTTGGGTTTTTAATTTTTGAGGTATAAACCTCGGGAACCGCAGGGTTTAATGACGGAAAGAATGTCTCGGGTTTTTTAATATACCTGCTTGAGTCCAGATATGTTGCTTGATAATAAAAATTCCTTTTTGTTAAATTAAATTAACAAAATGAAACAGGTAAAAACTGCACAAGTGAAGAAAAAGCTAATGTTTTATAAAAAACTAGCGTATATCAGCGACTTCGTTCGCGTCGAATTAATCATTTGTAATGGTGATAATAAATCAAAGCAAGAATTTCCATTAACATACAAACTGGATAAAATTTTCTCACATTTATGCCAGCATGAGAAAAAACAATATGGCGATATTATTATATAACTTGGTAATATTTGAGGGGTAGTTTCATCTCGTTGGAATTTGACGTTCGAAAAATCCGTTTGCCAAAAATAAGTTTTTTACGTCAAGCAGTTTAAGCAGAATCGCGGTTAAAAAAATACCTAACTTTTTGGAACACCCTGTATGATTTTTTAAAAAATTTCAAAATATGTAAAAAAACCAAATAAATTATGCTTGTCCAAGGGTTTTCCCGAAAGACTAACCGTTTTTTTAAATAACAAATATTGTAATATTTGAGGGGCGTTTTCACCCTCTTGGAATTTGAGATTCGAGAAACCCCTCCTTATCGAACCTCTACACCCCACAGTCAATCCGTTTGCCAGAAATCAGCTTTAAACATCAAGCAGTTTAAGCAGAATCGTGATTAATCAATAGTCATATTTTATGAAATACCCTGTATAAATTTATAAAAAATCTTAAGATATGTAAAACAACAAAATAAAATATACGTGTTTAAGAGTTTTTCTGAAAAACTCACCGGTTTTTAAATAAAAAATATTTTAATATTTGAGGGATAGTTTCACCCCCTTAGAATTCGAGTTTCAAAAAATCCCTTCTTATCGAACCTCTACACCCTAAAGTCAATCTGTTTTCCAAAAATCAGCTTTTTAAGTCAAGCGCTTTAAGCAGGATCGTGATTAATCAATGACCAGATTTTTTGAAACACCCTGTATATATTTTTTAAAAATCTTAAAATATGTAAAAAAACAAAATAAAATATACGTGTTTAAGCGTTTTTTCGGAAACTTGACCGTTTTTTAAATAAAAAATATTGTAATATTTGAGGGGTGGTTTCACCCTCTTGCAACTGGAATTTCGAAAAATCCCTTCTTATCGAATCTCTACACCCTAGAATCAACATATATCCTAAAATTGAGCTTCTTACGTTGAGTGGTTTGAGCAGGATCGTGATTAATCAGTATGTCAGTCACTTAAGGATTTTATATATTAGTATAGATAAAAATATATATTAATTTTTAGGGTTCTGTCATTCAAAAGAAAAAACGGAATCCTTGTTTGTTGACCGTTCGTCTGTCTGTCAAGATTACGGCTATCATATACTCCGGTCTCCATTCCCTTGAAGCTGTCAAAAATCAAATTTTCTTATAAAACACAATCTCCATTTGTTATAATTATTTGCATTTTAATTTTAGTGATTTTTTTATGTATGCATAGTTGTTCCATGATCTCTCTATATCAACATATCTCTAAGTATTATTTATTCTTTCAGGCTGTGTTTTGGAGAACAAATTTAATAGAGGACCGGATTAGAGGACTCTAAACCTAACCTATCTAATGGCAATTGTGTTTCTAGTTTGGTTACTGTACAAAAACTTGTACAGAACCGTCAGTGGGGAATCTGACTCGTACTTGACCGTTTTTTTTAAATAACTGTATATATTTTATTAAGTTTCATTTTTACGTAATATATGCGTTTATTTCTTTTTAATACATTTTTATTGCAATTAAAAAGTAGTAAGTTAATATTAAATCGTTTACAATAAGTTTTCTCTAACAAATTTTTTAATTTTGACTTGTTATAATACGTACATATTACAAATTTCACAAAATAAATATCATTAATACTGCTATTTATTCAAGAAGTATGAAATTTATTTCAAAGTAAAAAGAAAAGGTAGGAAAGTTATATGTCCAACCTAAGTGGGAGGAACCTGCCTAACAACGTATGCATCTGCGCAATAGAAAAAATATGGCTGCATATAAAGAATATTAGCACATACAAAAAAAATCAAAGAAAAAAAATTATAGATTTTTTTTTCCTCACAAAAATATTTTTTAAAATAAAAACATTGTTAAATAAATTAAGCAAATATTCACAAACTTTTTTAATATATTTTTTGATTTCAACAACAATATTTGAATAAATAATTGAGGTGAAACTCTTATATTTATTATAATTCCGAAAATATATTTTTATTTAGCTGGAAAATCCGACTTTATTTTTTTATTACACACTTCAATTGAAGACTTGAAGTAAATAATGTTGCCAATAAGTGCCAACAACATATATAAAGCGCTAAATACCATGGCTATTAAATTGTTATTTACTTCAAGTCTTCAATTGCATTTAAGACGTTTTCTCGTTAACACGGCAGTATAATCAGAGTCTTATATAAATAGTCTAGCATATTAGATGAAGTTTAGTACCCTATGATAAAAAAACGGCGTCAAAGACGGCTGGGGAATGACAATCAATGACAATTTTGGCTAGGTCAAGCCCTAACCTTTTTAATAGGCCTTAAGAAAGTTGTAGTTTATTTTTGTATCGAGTAAAAATAATTTTAATTGGTGTAGTTTAATACACTACTCAAAACAATTATCGCATGTTTGAATAAAAGTAATTATTACATATTTCTAAATGAAACATGTATTTTTCCGCCTTTCTCTTGTGAGTTTTTTTAGGACAATTAGGGTATGCACTGACGTAATTTTTAATCGGCCGACTGTTTAGTTGCATATTTGTAACACCAACATATCCTTATGAAGCGGCGCTCACATGCAATCAAATAGTCGGCCGATCGACATCATAAGTACGTATTGTTTTCACTTTTGCAACTAAATAGTCGGCCAACTAAAAATTAAATTCTTCGAATTTCCCTTCAGAGTATCCATATTATTTTAAGTGTGTCTTGTTTTTCAAATTAGTATTTTTTTTGGAAAATATGCGATAATTGTTTGGGTAGTTTAGTTCCCTTTTTTAATAGTTCTACAGGGTGGTCCGAACTGTATTCTGGATACTTCGGCAGCATATTCTGCCGATAAAAACAAGTAAAAAAGTTCGCATAAATGTATGTCCTAAAATGTTTAGTTTCGAAGATACAGGGTGTAGAAGTTTTATTTATTTCGATTTTTTCAAAATAATTTGTGAAGTAACGTCAATATTTGGTATCAATATGAGTCCTATTTGTAGGGGGCGCCACCTACATGTGTTTTAACTGTTTTGAAGAGTAATAATTTTTTGTCCGTGCCTAATAATACGTATAAAACTACTGAGTGAAAAACTATATTTTTTTAAATTAATCTAACAGTTTCTGTTAAACTTTTGGCACAAAAACATTTCAAATTTATGATTTCAGTCTAATAACTATTTAGTTAACATGTTTTTTAACATTTATGTCCACAATGACAGGTATTGATAATTTTGATTCAAAATATCTTGAGAACTATTATTAGTAGCGATTTTTACCAAGAGACCTTTTTTACGTAAAAAATGTCGCAAATGTATATTTTTTTACTCAGTAGTTTTATACAGGTATAGACGAAAATTTATTACTCTTCAAACCAGTTAAAAATTATGTAGGTTACGCCCTCTACAAGTAGGAGTCATATTCACATCAAAATCAAATTTTTCATATCAAAAAACTCCCAGACACCAATTTTCACCCAAATATTGACGTTACTTCAGAAATTATTTGAAAAAATCGAGATAAAAATGAAACTTCTACACCCTGTATCTCCGAAACTAAGCATTTTTGGACATAATTTATACGAACTTTTTGATTTATCTTTATCTGCAAAATATGCTGCGAAAGTTTCCGGAACACAGTTCGAACCACCCTGTATAATTGGTGTTAATTTTGACAAGTTTTATTACGGTTTTTAGTAAGATTGATCTCGCCAAAATTATCATCGATTATCATTCCCAGCTGTCTTTGACGCGGTTTTTTTATAATAATATTCCTTTTTTAAACAGAGAAAATAAATTACCTTTAAGTTAAAGGGTACAGAGAAAAAAATATAGGTCAGAATATCGAACTATAAAACCATCCCTCTGCGCAACTCAGAAAAATAGGGACTTACGTATGCATTTTACGGTATCACCCCCACGTAACACTACACCTCCACTCCGTTCCACAACCTTACCGGGTTCAATTCAGAAAAAAAAACAACCCGAACCAAACTAAGACACCCACAATCATTCACGCCGAAACCGCGACATACTTGTCGTTCTGAAACGTGATGGTACTGTGTTTCCGATGTGGAACAACCACGGCCACGTCGAAATATTATTCCATCGTATTGTTTGGAGTATTGGAGCTAGAATGGTGCGGAGTGCGCAGAACTGTTCCGTTTCTGCGGCAAAAGGCGGTGCCTAACTTTAGAACGAACAAAAAACTTTTCCAAGCAGAGCCAAACTGTCATAAACTGGCGGAGAGAAACTTATTGATCCGAAAACTTTGTCCAAAACTTCCTCCTAACTATATACACTCTCGGTTCCCAAGACAAAGTTAGTTAAAAGTCGTGCAAGACTTACCTGCGGTGCGTCCAGTAGCGTCACGGGCTTCCTCGGGGTCGAAATAAGGAACGGTCACTCGTATTCAGAAAGGTTATGGTAAGTACGAACGCGGGAAAGACGTATGCAGCTGGAGACGCGGATTTCGGCGATACCTAGAGGTTCTTGACGGTGGACGAGACGAGGAGGTGACGATGCTAGCCGGGAGTGGCCGGGAAATAGCGAGTACATAGGCGGGGGGTGGGTCGGTTAAAAAAATATCAAAAAATATTTTTTTCAGAGTTCACTCTACTGTGTTGGAGGTATAAATAGAATTAAATTTTTGAAGTAAAACATGTATTTTATTAAGATGTTTTTTCTTTAATCCACATAATAACTGGCAAATTTAGCGTTGAAACACTAAACTTGGCGAATCTACACAAACAGATACCTTAAAATTTTCATTTAGGTATTTTAAAGATTAATATATTTTTTTCTAGTGGGCCGATTTTGATGATTTTTTGTAGGTAAATTATTTGACTTTTTAGTACCTCTTTCGAAATTAGAAATGAAAGTTTCCATCTGTCAATTATACAAGGGAAAACAAAATGTTGATATTTAGGTGAAATTTTGAAACACCCTGTAGAATATATTAAGGCAACAAGGAGTTTATTTTTTTTATTATCTAGGTACATCGTTTCTCGATAGTTCGTTTTTTAGCCGTCGGCAAAAAAAAGTTTTTTAATTTCACTCAAAATTAGTTATTTGGTTTGGTTTGGTGACCTAAATGCAAAATATTTTCACGATGTCTGTCTGTCTGTCTGTCTGTCTGTCTGTCTGTCTGTCTGTCTGTCTGTCTGTCTGTCTGTCTGTCTTTTTTTTTTTTTTTTTTCTGAGGATGGTAAAAAAATCTTCTTAGACGCCTGGTCTGTTGTTCTGGCGACCGAGGTGTGCCGGATTCCTACCGACTAAAAAAATTCCACCCTAAAAATCCCCTTGATCTTTAATCTACCTGGTTCCCAGGCCGAGCATTCAAAAATGGTGTGACTGACATCGTCGATGGCACTGCTGCAATATTTACAGGCCGCACTAGCTCTTTTCTTGAAACGATATAAATAATGTTCGAAAGCTCCGTGACCGCTAAGTATCTGGGAAAGATAATAGTTTACCTGTCCGTGTTTTCGTTCAGTCCATCTTCTTATATTCGGGATTAACATATGTGTCCATTTTCCATCGTACGCCTCGTCCCATCTTCTTTGCCACAGTTGATATAATATCTCCTTCGCTTCATTTTTGATCTCAGCCTTATCTGTTCTTCCTGTAGTTTTCTGATCATATATATAAGCCCTTTCCTTTACTACCAGGTCTATTGGTGGTATACCTGCGATTACGAATACCGCTTGCTCCGCTACAGTTCTGTAGGCAGAAACAACTCTCAAGGCGCTCCGTCGCTGAACTGATAGAAGTTTTGTTTTTCTTTTTTAACCTCCAGTGCCTTTGCCCATATTGGAGCGGCGTACAAAATACTGGCGTGGACCACTTCATTTAAAAGTATCCTTTTCTCCTGCCTTGGACCTCCGATGTTTGGCATTACTCTTGCTAATTTAGCCACTGTTGTCTGAGCCTTTACCACTACTGCATGTATGTGTTATTGTTAAATTTGTAATAACATCAAAATCAGTCAAAGTCGCAGTTTTTGAGATAAAAAAAATTGGAAAAATTCCTTTACTTTGAAACTAAAAGAACCGACCAACTTTTATTAACATATTTTAGTATGGGCGGCTATACGTGCCTCCCGGCGCCAATTTTTTTTTATTGATCTCACTAACTTTATTTTTTGGAGATATTCGCTTTTGAAAAAGACACTAACATTTTTCGTAATTTTTATATTAAAATCGTGCCTTTGTTTTTGATCCTAGTCAGCAGACTAATCGAGAAACTTCAATAAACTAAATATGCGTTTTTTTAAATATACACACCTATACATTATGAAGAAGGGTAATAATAATAATAATGGGTAATGATAATAATGTAACATAATGCAGAGTAAGATTACTGCTAAAAGACGAAGAGGCTGCTCGTCCTCCTGATATATAGACCAGCCATCAAAACACTCCAAACAATTTACAGAAAAAAATACTAATTTTAAGAAACAATCCCTGTTTTTTTCCCTCCCGTTCTAGACGATATTTTCCCTCCTCACTCACCTCGGCGCCTCTGTCCAGAAAAGTGGGTGGTACTACCCTGCTCGCGGCGTCCGTTCCGTCGTCTGGGTGGACGCAGCTAGAAAGACCGCCCGCCTCGATCGATCACCCTCTCCCTCCTCACCACTCCTGTTCCTCCACCCTCCCACTCTCTCTCCAACGGAGGAAAGAGGTTGCACGAGGCGCGACGTGCTGGTGGAGAAGAGTGCAAGCGGAGATGGTGTTTTTGGAGGAAAAGTTTCGCGTTGGAGGACGGATGGATGGTAAAAAGGGTAAGGGATTGTATAATGGGTGCAGAGAAAAGAGAAAGAATGGGTAAGAAAGGTAAAACGCGTGGAGTAGAGAGATATGAACGGTTTTAAAGGGATTGAAATGAAGGAATATTCATGTAAAAAAGAAACCGTCTCATATGTTCATGAATTATGATTTAATTATGTTTTAATCGAAATAAACTCTGCCGCTTGTTGAAAAATTATGGATGTTTGACCAAATTTGGTTTTTAGAATTCTGAAAATAAAAAAAATGGGTGTGCACTATGTCAGCATATTTGAAGTGAAACTTCTTACTAACATCAATTGTTAACTAACCAAATTCAAGGATTTGAAGGATATATATTTTTTATGAATGCTTTTTATAAAATTCAAATAAATTAGAGTTAATATAAAAGCGTATACTATTCTAGCTTTATAATTTTATGTTTTTTTTTTAATTTTTATTAAAAAACATTAATTCTATCACTCGGCCGGATAGCCTGGCAGCTGTGGTCATTAAGCCAAACTACTACTAGATCTATATCTCTGACTACTACTAACTGCTACTAACCAACAATTTGTTTTGTATAGCCTGTGGTCTGTTTTTGTTTGAATGTTTTGTTCATTATTCATGCTGGGGATTTATTTTTAAATTAATGTTAATCGTTAGACAACCAGTATTTTTTTTGCATTATAAAAATTGTCACTCTAAATCGCTGTATTTTTTAGACAGATGTCACTTTTCTTGTCATTATTCAATTCATTATTTGAATTTTCAGAATTTTGTTAACAAAAGTTTCATCTTAAAATAAAATTTTAATCAATCACAATTATTTATCTCTATCATTTACCGGATTAATAATACAGAAATTACAGTTTAATCAAACAATTCATTATTTATAATGATTTACAGTAATTTTAAAAAATTTTACTATACAGGGTGGCGCACCTCATTCGCCTCGGTTGATTATACGAAAACGGGAAGATGTAGAAACAAAATATTTTATAGGTATATGTGGGGAGGCAATGTGCACAATTTAAAATTATTTTGAAATATACAGGGTGTTTCAGAACTAAGATCCATACCAAAGTTATTTTTTTTATGGAACACCCCGTATTTTATTTCATATTTGGATTTTTGGGCCCAAAAAAAGGCATTTATTATAAGGGTTAAGTATGTTTAAAATCTTTAGTTTTTGAGATATTTAAAGATATTTAAATTTGCATGCTACAATAGAATAGACTATTAACACCCTGTACATTACTTTTCAGAATTAATTCTTATGCTGAGTTTAAAGGTGGAGAAATAAACATTACTGAAAAATGGTATTGGTTCCTTAAATTTATACAGGGCTATCAAAAGTTGCTGATCTATTTTAAGGATATATTTTATATAAAAACTTCGTTATTTAAAATGCAAGACCCTGTATTTTTTTAAAGAAATGGAAGCAGATTCAAACGCTCTTTTAAACTATATTAGAGTTTCCTATACCTATCTAGCTCAGATTTTGAATAAAAAGCGATTATTAAATAAAATTGCAATCAAGATTTTCTAGTGACCGTTAGTAACTATTTGCAAAATGGACATTAGTTTATGAGCATCATTATGTATAATTTATAACAGTTTACTTAAATTTACCTACAATAGTTTAATAAATAAGTATTTATTATTTTATCAAGAAAAATAAATCAGTATCTGCTGGCCGAACGAATAAATATATTACTAGTGATATTATTTTGTGATGAAAATTGCTTCTTGGCCTCAAGGGCTTATGCTCAAAGATATCCAAATAGGAACTTCTTAACTATTTATTAAACTATTGTAGGTAAATTAAATAAAAGTAAACTGGTATTAATTTAAATAAGTCCATAAATTAATTTCGATTTTGAAAATAGCTACTAATTGTCACTAGAAACTTCCACGACAACACTAGCCATCTTGATTACAATTTTATTGAAAAATCGCTTTTTATTCAAAATCTGAGCCAGATAGGTATAGAAAACCCCAATATAGTTTGAAAGAGCATTTAAATCTGCTTCGACTTATTTAAAAAAATACATAGTGTTGCATTTGAAATAACGAAGTTTTAATGTAAAATAAATATTTAAAATAGACTAGCAATTTTTGATACCCCTGTATACATTTAAGGAAGGAATAACCTTTTTTTTTGGTAAGGTTTATTTCTCTACCTTTAAACTCAGCACAAGAATCAATTCTGAAAAAAATAATACTAAAATAAATACTTTACCTAGACCGTTGTTCAGAAGGAGTTAAATTGTTTTACAAAGGAGTAAATCTACCCTGAATGGGGTAGCTGTGGCAATACTGCCGCTCTCATTATTCCTCTAGCGCGTCTCGCTGCCGTCAAGACCGTCTCGCGGCTGTCATTCAAGTCCAAAATGTCCGAGTGTCACGGCCTTGAATTTTTACTCCCAACACGCGTAAAGAAGTTTCACTTGAACAAGGAAGTGAACCAAAAAAAAACGATCTTTCATACTCAGCCATACAGATCTTTGAAACAGTGGCGTAACATGAAGGAAATTTTAAATATGCGGTAATTGAATGTTGTTTTTATCCTTGCTGGTTAACGCAAGCCAATACATAAGACCAGTAAGCTATAGACTATATCTTTGTGCTCGCTATAATCGCTTTTGTGTTCAGAATAATTAAGTAGAGACAAAACAAGTTGCATTTCTAATGTTTATTTGGTCAAAAAAAAACTGCAGGATGCAAGAAAACCGCCTACCGAAATCTCTTCTTTACGGTGAGCTTGTAGACGGTAAGAGGAAACCGGGTGGACAACTCAAAATGTACAAGTATATTTTCCATGAAAACTTAAAGGGAATTAAAATGCAGAATGAGTGGGAAGAGGCAGCTCGCAATAGAACGGAATGGAGCACCCATACAGCACACTTCGTCCCAGGGACGTACATTTTATGTCCATTTTACGTCGGTACGTCCCGGGACCAATTAGGGACGTCCTATGTACGTGCATAGTACGTGCCCCATGTACGTACTATTTATGTACATTGTAGGACTTCACTACGGACGTACAGGCGAGTACGTACTACGGACGTACATGCGAGTACGTACTACGTACGTATCTTGAAAATTTTTGACAACGCATTACAAAATGTTATTTAATTTTAATATCATGACTGGATTATTTTGGTCAGATATACTCGATAATAATGAATGGACTGGATTAGTGGATCTTTTCTAGGCTAACGTTAATTCAAGTCACTCTAACCTACTTCTACTTCTCTTATTAATAAATCTAACCCGACCGATATAAAAAATGATTTCCTAAATTATCCAATGACCATAATGCATGACAGCCTTTGAAGAAATCTGATGGGTTAAAACTGCAATATATTATGCAATCAAGTCTAACACGAAAATTATGCAGTCCTATGTTTAAATTTCCCGCTAAGTTATTCGTTCACATTCGAGTCTTGTCGGAATCGGAAGTCGGTTTCTAATGGCGTTTTCGATTGGAGAGTGTATTTCCATTTTTTATTAATAAACGTAAAAAATAAATACAACAATACACTGTCAACAAGCACAATCGAAAACTGGATCGGAGTAGGTGCGCACTCCGATCCAGTTTTCGATTGTGTTGTTTGACTGGGTGTCATGTGTCATGGTGTCCGTATGCTGTTTGGCTTCCGCCTTTTTTTCTTTTGTCGTTGCCTTCGTTGCTCGTTGTTTGAAGGTAAGTTAAAGTGTAATAATATAATGTGGCGCAAAGATACTTCTAGCAAATATTACAAAAGGGAAAATGTTCAAATTAAGCGGTTTGAAAGAGCTCTTCAAGAGAGAGACAGAGGCTCCATACCCTAATCAAAATAGACAGCCTGCTTCATTTAATCAGGCATCTTTCCTTCAATGTTGTAATGATCAACATAGCACATCAGATGTTTCAGTTCTTGATTTACAGTCTGAAGATTCTCTGCCACATCTTATCAATAGCGAAACTGAAACAGATAACCCTCGAGATAACTTATGTTGTGTATCTCAAAGTGGGAAATCATCAGATGAATTACATGACACTGCCACATCTAATGTGACTATTTCACCTAGCACAGTCACAACCTCGAATGATTGAGAATCGGCTCATTCAATTTTTTCAAACAGAGGCAAGAATAAGATATTTGAATACTTAGTTTTCTTTTTGTATTTTTTAGTTAGAAGCAGTTCGAGAATAAAAAAAATATCTATCAACATCCAATAAAAGACAGAATGCGCTAAGGGTGTAGTTGCCGGACCGAAGCCAGACTCACGGGTGTATCAAGACATAAGGGATGACCCTGTACCTGAGTTTTTATATTAATAAATATTTTAAGCTGACTTCCATTGAATTATTTCTAATTAAATTCCTAGGTTGTATACGTCGCGTCGTTGAAAAATGTACGACCATAGTATGTACATTGTATATCCATAGTACAAAACATAAAATGTACGTACCTGGAATGCGACGTACATAGTACGTACTTTACCAGATCCCAGGGACGTACAAAGCGTTGGAAAATGTACGTCCCTAGTACGTACATAGTACGTACCTGTACGTACTTGTACGTACCAGGAACCTGACGTTCGTCCCAACATTACGTATCGTGGCTGCATGGGCAGTTAACAACGACCACCAAAGAGTCAATATGCAACAAAGTAACGAGATTTTGGAATATCCCGAGAGAGATAACATCACGTAGCGCGCTTTTTAGTGACAGTAAAGCTTATTAAAATCTCGTGATGGGTGTCAAATACTAATCAGCGAGTAATGGCAGTATGTATTTTACATGATTTTCTCCCAAATTGATACAAATAAAATGTACATCAGTTAAAATCTTTTGACATTTCTAAATAATCAAATTCAGACCACGCGCGGCTTAAAACCCACCTTTTTTTCGTATTATTTTTACTCAGCTGCCCCAGCTGCGACCTACAAAAACAAGCGGACCCGCCGAAACCGCAGCTCGGGAAAGTTTTGACCGTACGGAATTAAACGAAAGCTGCCGATTTTAATCAGTCCGTTCGGAGTGTGTTTGGGCAGAAGATTAGAGCAGGGATCCGGCGGAATAAAATCTGCCTAACCGCAGATAATGAAGAAGAAGCCCCCCGTCTCTTTCGCAGCACGATCGACTGGAGTTTTTGGATAGTCTGTCACAATAAAGGCATGAAAATAGTATCGGAAAATTCTAATAGTGTGTGAAATACCGGAGAAGTTTACAGTAAAATTCCTGATACAGGATTCCCTCTTGTTATGCGGTTGTTTATACGCGATTAAGGGCAGACATAACCTTTTCTGAAAGAACTTCTTTGTCCTTTAAGGGATTGATGGAACTCTTGAGGTGCTGTCTACACAATTCTTACATGTTTGATTGATGGCCATGTCTAGACTCTAGGATGACTAAATTAGGCAATCTTGCGACTGGTATACTACCTGTTAAGGCTGAACTGCGCCTTTATTAGTCCAGTAAGCGACTACTCGAACTACTCCATCTTAATCTCCAAAACAACAACGTGAAAGCCGCCATGTTGTTGAATAAGAAAATGTTTCGTTCCTATAATAGCAATTCTTGCTTTTTGAATACATTAACTTGAAATATTTGTCCCTAAACTGCGAATAAATTATTCTCATTTTACTAAAAAAAAATTCAAGAAATTTTTTAAAACTTCTTTAATTTTAAGACCCATTAGTATTTTTCAAAGTAGAAACAATACAGTTATCAATTTTGTTGTTTGCGTTTAACTTTTTTGCCTTGGGTAACGAGTTACAGAGTTGGTTAATGTGTTACAATAATTATGATCTTCAAACATCCTCCACACTTAAATACTTTTGTTTTGTTTTTCTTTACTGCCATCTGGCATATGTCTCTAACTAAATCATAAAAATAATATTTTTACTATAATTATCTCAATTTAGGATAAAACGCGACTTAGACGTTGTAGTTTGTACTAAATTAGGCTGCTAGTCAACGTAGATATCCAACGTCGTTTCGACCCAAAAATTATTCTCCAAACCAGTGCAGACTAGGGTTGGCACGAGGTTGTGCCGACGTTGCGCCCCGACGTCCAAATGCTGCCTGGGTAGGCATTTGCATAAAAATGTGTATTTTGGTGGGTATTCCACAAAATTTGCAGGCTATCGAGGAAACAGAAAATGTACAGATTGCAGAAATAACTTGAAAATAATATTTATATTAATACAGCATTATATTACGTCATTTTTTCAAACATGTCCTTTAAATCCTTCAATTTAATAACTTTTAGTAAGAAGTATCACTTCAAATATGCGATTACTGTTTTTTTTTCACGCAAAATGTTTTTAAACGTTTCTAAACATTTATAGGCATTTTCTGTTCTTTTTAGCGTGGATAAATATGCGTGAGCGCGTTGCTAAAAGTCACCCAAAACGAAATCCCTCATTTTCTGGCCGGGACAAGTCGGCGGGCTTGTCGGTCTCAGCGTTGAAAATGACTAATCTCCTTAATTGATTCTGTCCGAGACGAGAGACGCATCTGCCGACGCCCCCGAAAACCCTTTTCGGCTTAGTATTGTTAACACAAGATTCGATAAGTCAGCGCGTGTGTGGCAGTGGAGCGACCCCAGTCGTTCTGACTTCATCCTGAACAGACTCAAAATGGAGTAATAAATAGTTGTAGCAAAATCAATTGGCGTGCATGTCATCAAAATATTTGTCAAATGCACGTTGAAATATTGCCACCATAAAATAATTAACTAGAAAGAAGTGTCAACTCTGTGTTAAATCGTGGAAACACGATACGCTACCGAAAGCCTTCGTTGTCGTCTGGAGAACTAATTTTCCAATTGACAGGTTGACATGATAAGGACATGATGGCTTAATTTTCATTTCCGTTTCCGGTTATTCAATGGCGGGCCCTCTTTCAGTTCAAATGTATTTTGTATTTTTTTCTTTTCATAAATAAAACCAAAAAATAATTTATTCACATATATTTATTTGAAATATGGAACAACGTGACTAAATAAATATAAAAATATAGAGGATTGTATTGTTTCAATACCAATTAGTTAATTATATGTACTTTTAACGTAAATTAGTTAAGGTATAAGCATGACTTACAGTAATTTGTAAATAAACACACGTATTCGCAGACTTCAAGAACAGAAAACGGACACAGGAACATGAAAACGGGAGCCTTATACAAAAACCTGAAAACAGAAAAACAAATTTTTTTATACTAAAATTAACAATGTAAAAATATCAATAGGTATAAAATATAAATATACTGTTTAAAAAAGTGTCCATTATTCCCAAAGAGACCTGGCTTATAAATCAAAAAGAAGCAAAAAGAGACTTTTAGTCGGATAATCTAATCAGATTATCAGTCCGATTTATTGCATTATTGACAATAAATCGCACATACTGGAGATAACTAATGTTGACAATAGTTAAAAATGTTCTTACCTTGCTGTAAATTGTTTCCATTTTCAAAAAAATCGCCGATCAAAGAAATTATAACACCATTTTCTTGCATCTAAAAAATGTAAAAACAGTGTTTATTTACTACCTATTTTTCATATACATGGAACATACCTACTACTGCAGAAACGTCATTTTCTCCAGGATTCTTCATGTAATATATATTTTATATACTTTATTACCTTTATATTTATAAATTTCAGCCGAAATATTAAATTGAACTTCCAAAACGAAAGTAACCGGAATGAATTAAAATGGCGTCGAATATTTTCGAATTTGTTCTAGAACAAATGTCAAGTTGTCTCTGAAACTGAAATCTGTCAATTCTAAACTGTGAAGTTAGACAATAGTTAAACAATGCTGTCCTTGTCTAGGCGGCCATACTTGTCGTGAGGAGAATGACAAGAATGACACTAATGACTGTTTCCAATTTTCCTATTTCACTGTCACCCCCCTGATTGCCACTGCTACTTTTTTAATTTGGCTTTTGACAAGTGTCAAATAAAATTCGGAAATATGACACCGATTTGTCACTTCAATTTTAGACACAATACATATACAATAGTATTATATATTGTTTTATTAGGAGTAAAAATTACACTTTTTTGGCGAGGCTATACGCTTGACCGACGTACAGATGCGGTACAAAAAGTCATTTTTACTCCGAATAGAACAGAGCTATTTTTTTTTCAAACGCCACAAATACGTTCCAAATAATATAAAAAGATTTAAAGGTAATACCTTGTATGTAATTATACAGGGTGGTCCGAACTGTATTCCGGAAACTTGATCAGCATATTCTGCATACAAAAATAGGTAAAAAAGTTCTTATAAATAATAAATAAATAAATGCCTTTATTGTCAAAATTTTTTTTCAATTTGTAGACAAAGCTAAACTAACAAACAAAGTAAAAAAAACAAGGTACACAAACAAACAAACAAAAGATAATACAAAACATTATACAAATAATATTGTCAGTCTTATTGTTAAAATAAACATTTATAAATGTTTACAATGTCAAAGACCAAAAAAAAATTAAAATAATATTCAAAAATATTTAGCCAGTTTATAGCAAAATATCAATGACCTCTAAATAAATTAATTTCGATGTCATTAGTAAATATAGCAATAGCAAACATTAGACCAGTGTTTTCAAGATCAAATTCGATTTTCAATTCAAATATAATTCATTTACTGCGTAGAAAGCCTTGTCTAGTAAATAAGAGTTCAATGCTTTGCGAAATGAAAAAAATGATGTTATGGATTTGATTTCAAATGGCAGGTGATTGTGCATTTTTTTCGAGTTGTATAATATTGAACTTTTAACTAACTCTGAGCGTGGGGTAGGTAGATAAAGATCTTGCTCCGCGTTCCTGAGTGGATAAGTGTGAGATGGCCTTTCTTGAGAAGCTGATACATGTTTACGTATTAGGCAAACGGATTCAAATATAAATAAGGAAGGAAGAGTCAATATTTTTAATTCTCTAAAAAAGCCCCGGCAATGAGTTCTGCTGTTTAGTCCCAGTGAATATCGAACAGCTCTCTTCTGGAGCTTGAAAATGCGGTCAAATTGAGCCGCACAACACGTACCCCAGAATGGAAGGGCATACCTGAGGTGCGACTCAAAAAGTGCATAATAAACAGTTCTAGCCACTGACAAGTTAAGCTCCTTAGAAACAGACCTTAATGCAAAACAGGCAGAGCTCAATTTTTTCGACAAAGCTTCGATATGTATGTCCCATTTCAGAGAATTGTCCACAACAAGCCCTAAGAATTTTACGGATTTTACGACGTCAATGGTGGTGTTGTCAAGTACAAAAGGCTGCAACGAGTTTTTATACGACAAAGCCTTAGTTTTAGAAATGTTGAGACTCAGGAGGTTCGAATCGCACCAAGATTTAATGGTGATTAAGTCATTTGATATAATCCTATGAAGTGCCGCGATGTCCTTGTTGCTCCAAGTGAAGCTAGTGTCGTCCGCAAAAAGACATATTTTGCCACTGATGTTTATGTTAGCAACGTCGTTAATAAAAAGAAGAAACAAAATAGGGCCTAGTACTGAGCCTTGTGGTACTCCACATTCTATTGGCTTGCTAGAAGACAACGTGGTATCCACCCTCACAAGTTGACTTCTGTTGCTCAGATACGACTTTAAACCATTCGAGAGATGATCCCCTGAACCCATAGTGCTGCAGTTTATTAATTAGGATCTTATGATTTACACAATCGAACGCCTTAGAAAAATATATGTCCTAAATAAAATGTATGTCCTAAAATGCTTAGTTTCCGAGGTATAGGGTGTACAAGTTTCATATTTATTTCGATTTTTTCTAAATAATTTATGAAGTAACATCAATATTTGGATGAAAATTGGTATCTGGTAGTTTTTTGATATGAAAAATTTGATTTTGATGTCAAAATGACTCCTACTTATAGAGGGCGCCAGCTACATTATGTTTTAACTGGTTTGAAGAGTAATAACTTTTCGTCCGTACCCTCGGCCTAAATTTCTAAATTTTGAATTTTTTGAAAAAAAATTTGATTTTTTTTTAAATTTTTAGTTATATTATCTCGATAATATGGCAACGTAGGTAGTAGATTAAATTTACAAGAAAGAAAACCTAGAAAAGATCCAGTGGTTGTCAAAAATTCAGCTTTTTTTTATTTTTGAAGTAAAATATGTAACTCGATTATTTCTAAATATTTGCACATATTTAAGACTCACCCTGTATAGCCTCAGTAATTGGAACTGTGCGGAAATATATCTTATATTATTTTTTTCTGGTCCTCTGGGACGCCAGAGGCGTATTATTTTCCCGAAGAACTTTTTCGCATCAAGCTGTTGTCTTCTCATTTCGGCCTTTCCGTAAATGACTGCCCATTTATCCTTCGGTTAATGAAATTATAGTCCGCGTTAGGTCCGTCTTTGTCCACCCCCCCCCTCTACACCCCCCGTTGCCGCAATCTCGTCTACCCAACTGACTTTTACTTTGAACTAGGGATGTACAATGCATAGAAAAATATCGATAGTGTGTATCGATCCTAAGGGACCATATTGTAACAGGGTAGATGTAGATCTATTGTGTCTCCCTTTCTTGAGTTATAACTTATCATACGGTCTTTAACAAAAGCCATCAGTATCTGAGACGGTTCTACAGAGGATAGTTCTCGGTCTTCGATATCAGTACCAAAGTTTATAGCACGAATTTTTGTGGTCTCGGTGCACTCTGTGATGAGGTGTTCAAGTGTTTTCCGATTTTCTTCACAGAAACTTCAAGCTATTGAGTGTTCATTGGGGAAACAGTGTCCTGTTAAAAACCCCATCATAATCCGAAGATTGTTTTTACTTAAATCATGGCGAAATTTCTTCGAGTGTCTTGGTGGTTCCCATTCCAGATTGTGTATGGAGTCTTGCAGGTTCTAGAGTTCAGTTTTAAATTGATGGTGTAGTGTGTTTGTGTTATGAACATATTTACTAATTTCTGGCTTGTACCAATGTATTCCAATGTACCGAATGTATTCCATTTAAAATATCAAAACAAATTACTGATTATCGAACATATAAACTCCGATACCACGAAAAATATTGTCCATCCCTACTTAGAACAAGCACCATTCTAACCCATGTTTTCAGTTTCTCGCCAGCGACCCGTGCTGCCCTCTTTGCGGCGTAAATTGCCAACGCTCTACTGTTTGTTCACCGTTATTATAATATGGAGATCGTTTTGTTGTGTTTGTATGGGGTCGAGGGACCTAACCACTATACATATTTTGGTGTAAGAACCTATAGAGAAATATTTTATAATTCTTCATCTTAATGTTTCACATAATATACAGGGCTATTCACCACATACGACACGAAGTATTGTAGCTAAACGATTAGATTTTTACAAATTGTAAGTTTTGGGTTCGTTGAAGGACTATTAGAGCTACAATTTAAAAATATTTTTACAAGGTACAGTGTCCCAAATAAATAAAAAATATCAAAGTTGTATTTTTTTAAATGGAACACCCTGTATATTATTGCATTTTTGGTTTCTACGATTAAAATAAAGGTAAATTTGATTAAGGTAATAAAAATTATACTACCTTATACAGAGTGTCTAAAAATTTATTTTAAATAATTATTAGCTTTAAACGGCAATAACTTGTTTAATTTAAATAGAACACCCTGTATATTTTATGGGAATCAGATGCACAATTTAATTGTCTATCAAACTGTATTATACCACTTTTTACCTATCCCTTCAAGTTTTCCTAGAAAATGCATTTTGTTATAATTTAGACCTCATTTATCAGTATACCCATTGAATATTGACATTTTAGCTTGTTTTTAAAACAATAAATGTACAAAATGTACAGGCTAGTAATATTATCGTTTTTAGTAAAACGATAATATTACTAGCCCATTTGAATGCAAAAAGAAAACTATTTAAATCTTTATAAAAGAGTATACTATTAATTAAATATGCCACCAGTATTTCCGCTCAAATACTAATTAATTACATACTTAATTGTATTCATTAATAAATTATTCCAAATAAATGTGGATCTGAATCAGAAATCAATATAAGCTATAAAAATGAACGTCTCTGTTGTTATAAATAAGCATCTGTTAAAAAATGAAATATCATTTTTAAGGTGTTAGTTTTTTTACCACACTGTCTAATACACATACATAATTCATTTTTTAGTATTTGGAGCAATTATTATTAATCAACGCAAACAGTCAATTAATGTAGTTTGAATACTGGAATCATATTAATTGGTTCTTTTTAACAAATATTTAAACAGTTTTTTGTCGTTTAATGAAATAAACGAACTATATCGACAATATTAGTATCTGTACTCTTTAAAAATTTGGTACATCTTTAAAAATAATCTAAAATGTCAGTATTCCATGGGTATATTGATAAATGAATTCTAAAATACAAGAAAATGCAATTTCTACGGAAACTTGAAGAGATAGGTAAAAAACGGTAGAAAACAATTTGATAGACAATTAAACTGTGCATCTGATTCCCATAAAATGTACAGGGTGTTCCATTTAAATTAAACAAGTTATTGCCGTTTAAAACTAATAATTATTTAAAATAAATATTTAAACACTCTGTATAAGGTATACATATATAAGTAAAATCTTTATTATTGCAACACAATAACTGATCAATAAATAAACTTCAGTAAATATTTAGTATTAAAAACTTTGAGACCCTCGGAGAAATGAAGCCTTCAAATTTATACTGCAATTTCACAAAATTGAAAATATTTCAGAAACGGTAAGGTTTAAGTGTAATAAACCTTAATCAATTTTACCTTTATTTTAATCGTAGAAACTAAAAATGTAATAATATACAAGGTGTTCCATTTAAAAAAATACAACTTTGATATTTTTTATTTATATTTTCATCTTTGTAAAAATATTTTTAAATTGTAGCTCTAATAGTCCTTCAACGAACCCAAAACTTACAATTTGTAAAAATCTAATCGTTTAGCTACAATATTCCGTGTCGTATGTGATGAACAAGCCTGTTTATTTATATTTCTTTTTTTTTCTTTCACAGCCTGGTTCCATCCAATGTCAAAAGTTGCGATCTCTAGCCAATCTCATCCATTGTCTCCCTCCACTGTTCTAACGTAAAAAAAACGGCGTTCAGTTGGCTTGGAAATGACGATCGATGACATATTCCATATAATTTTACGTATCAAATGACAGCGATCTTCATTTCATAGCCATCGCTGACGCCGTTTTTATTCGATTATACGGTACTTTAATGGAAATTACTCGATAAATAGCAAAAACGAAAATGAAGGAAAATGAAATATCGTTCTTGAAAAACAGCAGCTGAGCGCTTATTTGAACAAACATTTACCTTACACTTAGACATAAGTCATGGCGAGAAAAAATACATTTTTCCCATCTTTCATATCTATCTCGTTATTCTTCTCGATTTATTGCTGTTTGGATTTAATCTATCGCTAGCAAAATCGACGTTGGTGGAGATATTGGAACAAGATATGATATGAGTAAGAGATAAAATTGATAATATATGGGAAAGACTGTTATAAGTTAATTTTTTGATTAATTTTAATTCACTAAACAGTTTCTAGCCGACCATACCATCAGGTATGGTAGGCTATTAAAATCGGCAAAAAAAAAGTTTTTTAATTTCACTCAAAATGAGTTATTTGGGTCATAAATTACCATACAAAAAAATACAAAATATTTTTATGGCGTCTGTCTGTCCGTCTGTCCGTCTGTCCGTCTGTCCGTCTGTCCGTCTGTCCGTCTGTCCGTCTGTCCGTCTGTCCGTCTGTCCGTCTGTCCGTCTGTCCGTCTGTCCGTCTGTCCGTCTGTCCGTCTGTCCGTCTGTCCGTCTGTCTCCGTTCGTCCGTCTGTCCGTCTGTCCGTTCGTCCGTTCGTCCGTCTGTCCGTCTGTCCGTCTGTCCGTTCGTCCGTCTGTCCGTCTGTCCGTTCGTCCGTTCGTCCGTCTGTCCGTCTGTCCGTCTGTCCGTCTGTCCGTCTGTCCGTCTCGTCCGTCTGTCCGTCTGTCCGTCTGTCCGTCTGTCCGTCTGTCCGTCTGTCCGTCTGTCCGTCTGTCCGTCTGTCCGTCTGTCCGTCTGTCCGTCTGTCCGTCTGTCCGTCTGTCCGTCTGTCCGTTCTGTCCGTCTGTCCGTCTGTCCGTCTGTCCGTCTGTCCGTCTGTCCGTCTGTCCGTCTGTCCGTTCTGTCTCTCCAGGTCTGTCCGTCTGTCCGTCTGTCCGTCTGTCCGTCTGTCCGTCTGTCCGTCTGTCCGTTCTGTCCGTCTGTCCGTCTGTCCGTCTGTCCGTCTGTCCGTCTGTCCGTCTGTCCGTCTGTCCGTCTGTCCGTCTGTCCGTCTGTCCGTCTGTACGTCTGTACGTCTGTACGTCTGTACGTCTGTACGTCTGTCCGTCTGTCCGTCTGTCCGTCTGTCCGTCTGTCCGTTTGTCCGTCTGTCCGTCTGTCCGTCTGTCCGTCTGTCCGTCTGTAACACGATAACTCAAAAACCGCTAAACCGATTTTAACCAAATTTGGCACAAAAATACTGTGGCACTCGAGAATCTGGCCATTAGTTTTTGGTTGGGGTGGGGGGTTGGTAAGGGGGTATGGGACGGGGTTATAAATTTAAAAAAATCGTAACTCTAAAATTACAGTAGCTAGCGAAACGCAGTTTTCAATTTAAGATTAGGAATAATATTTGCAACAAAATTTGTAATAACATCAAAATCAGTCAAAGTCGCAGTTTTTGAGATAAAAAAAATTGGAAAAATTCCTTTACTTTGAAACTAAAAGAACGGCCTACCAACTTTTTATTAACATATTTTAGTATGGGCGGCTATACGTGCCTCCCCGCGCCATTTTTTTTATATTTTTTCATGCATATTATTCATAGATGTTGTTCTCAGTAGAACCAGTAGATTCATTAGCATCTCTGAATTATTCTCACACATAAAAATATGGATGAATGTTCCTTGTTGAATCAAACCAATCAAAGTATTTCAATTCAACCAATAAGATTAATACCGTATCATCGTATCGTCGGACAACGGATGACCAAATGATGACTGTTGGTAGAAATATAATCCACAACCAAGTTTGAGACCAGTTCCAAACCAACGATTCGTAGAAACAAATTGACAACCGGTTGGATATTTCGCTGTGCGAATACAGCTAATATAACGAGTTTTCCTTCAAACAAACCACTTATTATTCCAATCCAGACGTTCCTCGCCAATTGTCGCCGGTAACTAATATTCAATTTGAATCTCTTTTTCCATTCTTCCCTTATTTCCTACAATATTCTCCATACCGTGTCTGCCAGTATGTGGACCGCTCAGTCTGCCGTCCTTCGCCGTACCACGTTACATTATTCATGAAAAGACCCACATTTTTATCGATACCCACGTGAGCTGTGTTTATTATATTGTCAACGCTCCGCCTATAGTCATCAATCATTTTTTATGAAACCCACAACGTGAGATAGAAACTTTGTCATCGGTTAAGTACATGACGACGGTGGTAATAAGGGATAACATAAGGTTTCGTGCTGTATGGTATTTGATGGTATCAATTAAATATTTGTTCCAACCGGTATATTTGTAGAACGGTAATTTCCTATCAGTCAATTCATTGTCAAGATGAACACAAACGATCAAACTTTTCAAATAATAAGTGGGCGACTAGAAATTACGGTTGGAACGAACCTAATGTTATATTAGTTTAATAATATTAATACAGGGTGTTTCAAAAAACATGTGAGATGGCCGTGGAGAGATTCCTCACGTAAAAATAAGATTTATTTTTCATATCAACATAGGTCCGATTCTACTTTATTTTGTAACTACAGGGTTTTAAAGCCTTAATATTTTTTCGATTTATTACAATTTTCTTCCAAGTACTTTTAGCGTTTCGAATGAAATTTTGAGGGTGAAAGTTACTATAAATGCGACATCTTATAAAGCTAAAAAAGTGTCGACGTATTCACCAGGAGTAGAGGTAGAAGGGAGTTTCACCATCAGTGGAGCAGTGGAGCAGGTGGAGCAGAGCGCGTAAATCAGCTAGGAACATGTAAAATAGGCTAATAAACAAGAATAAACGGGTTTGAACCGCTTTGGACAGCTTTTGAACAGCTTTGAACGGGTTTGAATAAAAACTGAACAGGTCTGTTGTTTTACGCTAAAAAGCCGTTCAAAGCTGTTCAAAAGCGGTTCAAAGCAGTTCAAACCCGTTTATTCTTGTTTATTAGCCTATTTTACATGTTCCTAGCTGATTTACGCGCTCTGCTCCACCTGCTCCACTGCTCCACTGATGGTGAAACCCCCTTCTACCTCTACTACCAGGGACGTGCATATGGGTAATAACTAGAATATTTTTCTAAAAA
Source organism: Sitophilus oryzae (assembly GCF_002938485.1). NCBI lineage: Eukaryota > Metazoa > Arthropoda > Insecta > Coleoptera > Curculionidae > Sitophilus > Sitophilus oryzae. The sequence continues at coordinate 296,708 of NW_022146580.1, read as the reverse complement.
AAGCATGTACGCCACTGACTTTTTATTATCTTGTTTTCGAAACAGTGTAAGCAGTTTAATGCTGATTAAAAGTTGTCTTTTAATATCTTAACTTGCGAAAGTTTTAAATAAGTACTCATTGGTTCCTCATCAAAAAAGGTACTACATGTAGCAAAATAAAACACTAAATCACCACAATACACCAAAACACTTTTACTTTTACACTGGACGCCCGTTTCGCAAACCATGTTAGCATCTTCAGCAGATGATTATAAACTAAAATACAATCTACAAGTTGAGCGTGTATATACTCGCTCAGTGGGCACCGAGTGGGCGTGGCAAGATCTAGCCAACCGAGTCAGAAATCACCGAGCGTAACAGTTAAATTTCAGCCACTAGGGTAGTAGTAACAAAGAACTTGAAGGAATTGGACCGTTGTCTCTGTTCATACTATCTTTACATTTATTAATTCTGATGCTTTCATATGCATCTAATTGCCTGTAATTTGAGACTTGTTTAAGTAATTTTAAGTTATCAAGATCTATACAATGTCCTTTATCAACAATATGTTCGGCAACGCAAGATTTATCAGGTCTACCATATCTTATCTGAGCTAAATGTTCTTTAATTCTAGTTAATATTGATTTTCTAGTTTGCCCAACATATTTCTGATTACAGTCTTTACAAGAAATTTCATAAATACCCGACCTTTCTAGTGGACGTGTTTTATCCTTCGGATTACCTAATAATTGTTGTAATTTATTATTAGCACTATACACAAGTTTATAATTGACATTCTTAAAAATTCCTTTTAGACCACAGGATAACTCTCTATCAAACGGTATTGAAAAATATTTTGACGTATCTTTCTCCACTTGAATAGTCGAATTTTCAGTAATCATTAACCTCTACCTACGTTTTCTAATTATTTTATCAACTAGCGAAGGAGAATATCCATTAAATTCAGCTAAATTCCTAATGTAATCTCTTTCTATTTCATATCTTTCGCTGGAAAGTGGAAAACTAAGTAATCTATGAACTAAGAAATTTAAACTAGCCATTTTATGTTCAACACTATGATATGATTCATTAGGAATATATCTGCGTGTAGTAATATATAATAATATTTATTAATAAATTAGGTAAAATATATAATTTATTACTTTTATTTTAATTTTATTAATTGTGATTAATAAAATTGCGTTTATCTCATCAAGGAGGCCGAATTCAAAAAAAGATCAATAGATAACTTTTAATTGGCATTAAACGGCTTACAAAATTTTGATATCAAAAGAAAAAAAGTCAGTGGCGCACATGTTTTTTTTTTGAAAAATATTCCAGTGATAACCCATATGCACGTAACCCATATGCATTTGTAGAAGAAAATTATAATAGTCAAAAGATTATTAAGATTTTAACACCCTGTAACTAAACAAAGCAGAATCGGACCTATGCTGATATGAAAAATAATACCTTAGCCGGATGTTCCTCAAGAGTGGTTCACCCGTATAACTTTTTTATTTTTTTTATTAAAAAAAAGAGATTTGATATGTTAGTATATTACATAAATTAGTAATTTATTAATAACGACCCCACTTGTTATAGAGGCCTAAGCATTAACAGTTCGGTCAGCAGACTTTTTGGAAAGGTGCTACAGGGTAGGCTCAGGGACAGTATTGGTGACAAAATCTCGGAAGATCAAAGCGGATTCACACCGGGGAAATCCTGCACAGATAACCTTTTTGTCCTGCAGCAGGTGATGGAAAAAAAGATAGCAGTAGATCAAGAAGTCTATCTAGCATTTATTGATTTGGAGAAAGCGTACGACTCTATTCCCCGCAGCAAGATATGGGAAGTCTTGAATATCTTAGAAGTAGATAGACCTTTGCTTAAGATAATAAAATAGCTATATAAAGAAAATGAATCGTACGTTAAGATAGGACACAGGCTATCTAATCCAATTAACACCACAAAAGGGTTGCGACAAGGATGCAGCTTATCTCCTCTGATCTTCAACGCTTACGTCGAATTAGCCCTTAGGGAATGGAAGACGAAATATCAAGGTATGGGAATACCCATTGGGGACAACACACTATTTACCCTGAGCTTTGCAGACGATCAGGTCGTGATTGCGCAGGACTCATACGATCTAGAGTTCATGACTAAGAGGCTTTATCAAGTATACAACAAATGGGGACTTCAGGTTAGTCTAAAGAAGACCGAATACTTAGCTGTCAATTCCAACACTTGTTTTGAAGTCTTCATTAATGATAACGTCCAGATTCAACAAGTAGACAAATTTAAATACCTGGGTGCTACTATCAACAACGAGGGTTTGGGCAAAGAAGAAATACAAACCGAATTCAGAAGAGCAAACAAGTTATTGGATGTCTTAACAGCCTCTGGTGGGACCGACACTTATCTGCAACAACTAAAAAGAGACTTGGAAGAACATTGGTGGAGTCAGTTCTTTGCTATGGTTCAGAGCTGTGGACTCTGGAGTGCAGACGCGAAGCGCAAAATCCAAGTTGTTGAAATGGACTACCTTAGAAGAAGTGCAGGTATATCTAGGATGGAAAAAAAAAGACAAACATCGAGGTCAGGCGTATCATGAATGCATCGGAGGAGACAGTACTGGATCGAATCGAAAATCCAGCTTAAAATGGTTTGGACATGTTCTGCGTATGCCGGAGAACAGGTGGCCAAAAGAGTTTGGGCTCCCCAGGGCAGAAGAAAGAGAGGTAGACCTAGAAAATCCTGGAACGGAACGGTTACGGAAGCAATGGAAGCTCGTAACCTAGAAGCTGATGACGCTCTAAATCGAGATGTGTGGCGTAGGGTAACGGGAAGGCAGCAATAGGCTGTAGATGGAAATGAGTATTAAATACTTAAACCAAATCACGTTTATATATATATATATATATATATATATATATATATATATATATATATATATATATATATATATATATATATATATATATATATATATATATATATATATATATATATATATATATATATATATACATAAATTAGTATAACATAAATTAGGATTGATTGAAAAAATTGTAATTAAAGTTTTGATTTCCATGCATTATTCTTGCTACTATGCTTTATACAACGACAAATATTAACAGTATACCCTTTCATATCAAAGCACATTTTCTAAACACTTATAACTTTAATACACCCGACTCCATACCTTTCATATACACATACTTCGTACATCAACACAAGAAACAAGATCCCTCGTTCCTTTTAATATCAGCCCATCCGAATTTGTTGGAAAATTCGCTACTTTTCCCGACCCAAACATATTTTCGCCTAATATATTCGACGTCTCGAATAACCCGTAACCCCATCTCATCCTTCTCCCATAAATAATCAACGTAAAGGTGAAGAAAATTTCATATTAAATCTACGAAGAACTGCGTGAGTGTGTATGTGTCGGAGAGGCGTAGTGAGGGGAGGAGGGAGAACTATAAGAAACAGTGGTGGAGGTAAAGTAAAGCAGTCAAAACCAAAGAATGTTATAACTCAGAGTCTAAAGATATTGGCACCGAGCATATAAACTATATATCTGAGTAGCTTCCCGTATCCAGGGACCTCAGTACCTGCAGTTGGTTTGGTTATGTTAGGTCAGGTTGTTAATATGTAACTTATGTTTATACACTATCGGACAAAAGTAGAGCAACACTTCAAGAAATATTTGCAAATCGCGATTTTTTAATTATACATGCATGATAATGTATACAAATACAATACATTTAAAAACTACGAAATAGGCTATGAGTATCGATGACAACAAAAATTTTTACTAACAAAACAAATTAATTTATTTTGACATTTAGTTTTGAATGCTTAATAGTAACGCGTCAAAAGTAGAGCAACATTCAAATAACTCATTCCAAAGAAGGGTTTTAGCAAAAGTAAAGCCCAAAATAATTCTGCGAGGTTTATTTTATGTTTTTTTAAACATTTCTATGCTGGATTAGTCATGCCAAGAGGAATTCCAGTTTTGAAAGACTTGAAACAAAGAATTGTGAATGCATTCATGGAAGGTAACAAACAAGCAAATATTTCAAGACAGTTTGTGTTACCCCGGTACAGTGTATCTAAAATAATTTCATCGTATAATAACAGGGGACACTTAGAAAAGTTGCCAAAATCGGGAAGGCCAAAGAAAACAACAGTAATAACCGACAGACGCATCAAAAGAATTGCTCAAAATGATCCTTGAAAGTCCGCACCTAGAATTATTGCCGAAATTCCAGAAATTACGGTTGGTATATGAATAGTACAAAGAATATTAGTAGATGCAAAGTTATTTAGTAGACGTCCAGCCAAAAAGCCGTTAGTTTCGGAAAGAAATAGAGCAGCCAGCAGGTTGGCATTCGCACGTCGGCATTTAAACTGGACCGTCAATGACTGGAAAAAAGTTCTGTTCAGTGATGAAACGCGCTACAAAATATTCAATTCTGATGGAATGAGACGTGTGAGGCGACCAATCAATACAAGGTTTAATCCTAAATACGTAACATCTCCAATTAAACACGGTAAAGGCAGTGTATTTTTATGGGGTTGTTTCTCATGGATTTGTTTGATTTGTTTATATGGATATCATGCAGAATATTATGCTTCCTATGCAGAATGGGAAATGCCACTGTGTTTTATTTTCCAACAGGACAACGATCCAAAACACTCTTCACAAGTTGTTCAACAGTGGTTTAGGGAAAATGACGTTTGAGTTTTGCAATGGCCAGCACAATCCCCAGACCTTAACCCCATCAAAAATCTTTGGGAAGAAGTAGAACGTCGTATTCGTACCCAAATGTTTTCAAATAAACAATCCTTGATAAATAAAATTAATGAAGTTTGTACAAATCTTTCCGAAAATGTCATTCAGAAGTTGATTGCTTCAATGCCGCGCCGTTTTCAGCAAGTTAATAATAATAATGGGTATTCTATCAATTACTAATGTATGACTTTCAATTGTATTCAACAATAAAATTTGTTCAATACAATTTGTTGCTCTACTTTTGTCGCCCCTATTCTTATCAATTTTTATAATCAATATTATTTACCATTTTTAAACTGATTAAAAGTACACCAAAATAGTATACTAGTACTAAAATAGTACTATAGTAATAGTGTAAGGATAGTGTGTTAGTAAACATAGCCGAAAATCACAACCTAATAATTTTTTTTATTCAAACATGAATAAAAATGAACTTTGTTGCTCTACTTTTGTCCGATAGTGTATAAAAATCAATGTTTTAAGCAACTTTAAACCTTAGTATGAAGACAGTATTTGTGTTATTATTATTTCTCTTTTATTAAAGTTCAGAACAGCATAGTTGTATTCTTTGGAATAGAGATTAAGATTTTCTCTACCGTACTCTTTTATTTGTGAATTTCAGACAGAATACGGCACTCCTTTCATTTTATTTAATTTAGCGTTTGATCTACATAACCTCTTCTTGTGGAAATATTTTTAACACAACATAGTTTCCTTTATTTCATTTAAACTTTTTGTTATTCGGTTGGTCAAATTTTACCTCTGCAACTTTGTTGAATGAACTTTGGTATGTTATACTGCAACATTAAACCTCCACAATTGTGCAAGGTATTTTCAATACATAGGATGCTTGTGTAGGATGCAATCAATCATCAATGAATTAAAACGGTATATTAATTCTAAAAAATACACAAAATGTCTATGGCATTTTACAAAAAAAATATCTTTATTTTTGTTTCATCTTATTCAAAAAAAATATGATCCGCCTCTGGTTGATTACGAACCAGAAAACACGAGCTTTGTTTATATTGTAGCATCTTTGAATTAAAAGCGATAGATATAGAGTCTGGATGGGAGTTTATTAAAGGTTTAACAACACTTAAAGAGAAATAAGGTATCGGTTACTCAGACAGAGTGTTGTTGCTACGCGGTGCTCGTGCTCTTTAACTTTTCGATATGAGCGGAGCTAGAAGGGGGTGCGAGGGTGAGATTTAATAGGGTAGAATAAAGGTTAAGGAAAGATAAAGTTTTGTACGGGTAGTTAATATTGCGAAGTATTGTTATCGTAAACAATTATGCAGAAGGATCGAGCTTTATTAATTACAACCAAAAACTTTAATAAACAAAAATTAATGACTATTTTATTTCATCAGCTCTTTTTCATATTCTTCTTTTATTTGCGTAAATGAGTTTTGTAGCTGTACCGTTTAAAGCCATTTTCTACAAAGTATTCCATATTCATGATTGAGATCTTAAAAACTAGAAGGGATCTCTTATTGGGATCTTAAAGAACGTTCTAGAAGAGATATTAGCTCAGTTTTCTCGTAAAAAAAACGTAGAGATGAGCAAAACTGCGATTTTCCAATCGCAATTGAAACTGTGATTGCTATTTTCATATTGTTTTTAAAATATATTCATAATTAGGTAATATATGATTCTCATTTTATAATTAAAACTTTGATATTCTCAATAACTCATAACTTTTAAGTTATGTAGTAATAGAGCTCTTTAAATTATGTAGCAAATTGATTAATAACATCCTATCCCAAGTAGCAAAATTACGTTGTTCAACGTAATCACAACGTCGCCAGGAGCAATCCAACGTTGCCGGACAACGTCGAAGCGATGTCTAAGCGACCCATATTTGCACCAAAATGGTGGATGTTTTTAGGGTCGCTACAATGTCGCCAACGTTGGCAACATTGTTTAAGGCGACGTAGTACGTCGTGTGCTAAAAGTTGATTTTTATGCCGATTCGCAATATTTTGAGGTTAGAGAATAAATAGAATAAAAATATTCGTCGTCAAATTTTACTATATTCAACCATGGGGAAACCAAAACATTGATTTCGATTAACTTGAATTAGAAATAGAATATATTATGCTCCATTAAGAAATAACTAGGTGAATTTAACTTCGACAAATCTGCAAATTTTTGAGATGTCGGCAATCGAAATTCATCAACGAAGATTAGTTTACTGTTGAAAGTGATCATGATACTTCGAAATATGGCAAAACCCCTTTTTTATTTCCTAGTTTTAATTTTAAAATTATAGCTTACTTGGTTAACCTAACTTTTTTTTTTATTTTGAGACTAATATGCGAAATTTATCAGGAAAATTAGCTTACAACCTTAACAGATACACTTTTAACGAAATTCGCAGTATTTTGTGGTTTCTGATATTTTATTCGATTCTTCCATAACGCACGAAAAGATAAATCGTATTAAAATGTCGGAGTTGCCTAAGGCAACCTTTAAAATACCAATATAGTGCATAAGGTGCGGTAACCGACCTTTGGGTCACCTATGCCAACCTTTGGTTCAAAAATTGACACCTGCTTTGACGAAATAGGACCTCTGAACCCTACCGACATCTAGGAGGTAAATAAGAAAATTCCTTCTTACAGTGCTCTTTTTTAAACAATAAAATAAAGAAGAAAGCTCATCCTTTGGTGGTGGTGGTCACATAGGTACTCGTTAATAAGATCGCTGATATTAGATCAGTATTTCTATTTATTTATTGTTAAAAAAGCCGTACAGAAACTTTTGTTGATTTTACCACTCATTTGAAAATTAAAATCTAATATTCTCTTCAATTTATGCTGAAACTGAACTTCAGTTGACTGCTCTTCTGGAGGATCATTATTCTCGTAGTATTCCTCTGTTGTATGGGCTTCAGGTGTACTGTTATTTATTTCTATAGTATCCATTGATGATAAGCTACCACCAGTAGAACTATTAGTTTTCAAAATTGAAGTGGACTTTCCTTCGATACATGATTGCGAGGATGACGAACTTATTATTTCCACTTCATTTTTCGGACACTGACTTGCTCGCTGACTTTCTTCTAAATACTTTCCCTTTTTCTATAAAAAGTTGTAGAGTATTTATATACTTTTTTCCTATACATCTTCTTTTTTGCTTTACACATTAAGTACCAAGTACTACAGAAAAAATACCTAACCAGATGTTATGTGACAGTACAGTACAGAATTTTTTGAAGTTAGGTGTAGATAGTTCCGCTTCCACAACGAAAATCGATATCGTCGCACTCGTCGCCGTAATCCAACGTAGTAATTGGTTATAATTTTGAAGTTGCTTTGGGTCGTTTAATGAAACGTTGTTATACTTACAATCGCAATGGAAAAGTACGTTGCACAACGTTGTACTACGTTTGTTATCCTGTAGTACAATAAACATGCCTTCTGGCGACGTAATGACAACAGTATAAAACCCAACTTCTAACAACATTGTGCCCTACAACGTTTACCAATTTCAACGTTGCGCGTCAAAACTAGTCGAAAGTCGGAATTTTGTTACTTGGGATGTGTACTGTAGATTACTTTTACGTTGAATCTGTTTTTAGAATTCTGAAGTAATATCACATTTTCTAATTTCCGTTTTCCTATCATTTCCTAAAAAGTCGTTGGTATGCCCATCTTGCATCATCTGTAATAACATAATATTATTAAATCTGTTGTCTTATTAATATATATCTCATTTTATGAAACTATCTATGTAACTTCATGGTAATATGAAATATCTACATCAGTTGAATTAAAGTATATCAAAATTCAATAAGATTAATTTATTTTCTATGGTTTGGACTTCAATTTTATATTCTTTTTGACACTGACACACACACACATGCAATCAGACAGACAGTCCGTGAGTTCGATTTCAAAGTTTGTATGTTGGTCTCAAAGAAATTTCTTTAATACATCCCTTAAATCCGTCTGCTGCGGAAATATTTTCCATTAATAAATTATAAAATACAAATTTTAAAGAAAAATATTTTTATTCCATATTCCAGTAGAGCGCACATATGTGGATCTGTTAATGACATAAAATTTGTTACAGATTTAAATAATCACCATTTCTAAAAGCCGGGATGGTTAGGTTAGGCTACAGAGCGCTAAAAGCAAAAGTGAGTCCACAGTACAGAGAGTTGACAGAAGCGATGTTGACAGCGCCTCCACAGAGCGATAACAGGGTTGTGTCAAACGATAACAGGGTTGTGGACTAGAGAACGTAAAAATTACGCCAAGCGTGCCAAATAAATTATCAGGCCTGAACGATACGGAATCCGGTGATGATAGGCCAGACATCATATATTATATATAAAAAAGACATGTAACAAACTAAAAACGTTACAGTTTCTTAAAAGATTTTGATTACAAGAAAATATGTAAAAGTGGCCAACGCTGTGCCAGTCAAGCTTAATCAGGCGACTAAAAGTTTTATTTGATATGAACTATACAGGGTGTCCCAGAAATAAGTGCAAGTATTTTAACTGGGAGTATAGTTCAACCCCAGAAACACGCCTATGAGGTTTTTTTCGCGAAAACAAAATTTGATAGTTTGCATTTTTTGAAAAAAAGTTTGGATTTTTTTTTAGTTTTTAGTTAAAAAAACATAATTTCTTGGTAATAATTTGGCAACATAGGCAGTAGATTAAATTTACAAGATAGAAAATCCAGGAAAGATTCAGTGGTTCTCAAAATGTTAGCAACTCCGTTATTTTGGGCTTATTTTTTAAAACGATAAAGAGAAAATATGTTTCTTTTATCGAGATCTACAACCCCTTAAAATACTTGCACTTATTTCTGGGATACCCTGTATATATTTGAATTTATATTCCATTAATGGCAGCTCAATTGTTTCTAACCTATTACTATGTCCTTTTTGCTGCTATACATAGAAAGCTATATTATTTATCTCTAACATACAAAATCTATAACTTCCCTCATTAAAGAAAAACAAACAAGCAATTCCTTGCAATATTCCACACAAAATTAGTCACCCGATAACCCGTACAAGATTCAATCATAACCCGGGCGACTTTCCTAGACATAGCCGTAGATCAAAGCGGAGAAAGGGGGGCTTCACACACATAAATCCTCAGCCTACCGATAACATTATTAGAACGAATCGCGTAGATGTCACAACAAACAGCGACATTTCTGCCCTCCTTTCCCTCTGTTGCCCTTGTTTCCCCAAGGGTGGGGGGAGGGTGGTTTGATTTACAGCGGCAATTCCTCTTTATTTCCCTACTTGGAAGGAACGGGGATCTCTACGGCCCAATCTATTTATTTATCGAAGAGGCGAACATCATCGGGATGGGCGAGATAAGACAGTTGCCCGCGCTATATTGCAAGAGTATAAAAATAACGTTTTTCCTTTTACCATTGTGGGATTAGCCTTATTGTCTATTGAGATAAAATTGAGAGAATAATTAGATGACCAGTCAGTGGTAATTATCCTAAATTTTGGAGAGGGCTGCATCGCCAGAGCATATTTCCAGATAAAATATAAAAAATATAAGATTTTGCACAAGAAATAGTTGACGGATGATTACTAGTAATTTTGCTGTAAACAGCTTTGGTGATATCAAGTCTCTCCCTATACTATAATTTAAAGTTGTTATTAACAACTTTAAATTATAGCTCTACTGGTACTCTACAGTATGTACCTGGATTGTCTTTACAAGAGGAAAAATTTTTTTATTATTGAAAGTTGGTTAATCCTGTTTGTACTAGTGATGGGTTGTTATTTAACTATCTGTTATTTTATAACAATTATTTTGAAATAACATAACGCAACCGTTACTACTTCTAAAAAATAACAGATATAAAATAACGACACGTAGAGATCGATCGTTCATGAAACGAAATCGGCGCTCTGCACCGCCACAAAATTCGATGCTGCTCGAAGCAATTCCAAAAAACAACTAGTATGGATGGAAAACATGTTATTTCGACAACCATCGATACAGCCGGCGAGATACAACGGACAACGGAGTGGGGAATGCGCTACGACGCGGCGAACGTAGCTGCATCGGTCGATGGTCGTGTTGGGCTTGCAACAGCTTAAAAATAATAGAATATAAAATAAGCAGCTTTTTTGAAACAGTTGCGGGCATAACGCCTGGCGGTCCAGATAACAGGAGTGGGAAAGGAACGCTGCTGCATCGGTCGATTTTCGATGGGGGCTCGCACCGGGTTGGAGAATAACGTATAGAAAATAAGCAGTCATTTTAGATACGTTATTTTTTAACCTGTTACTAGCATAACATGCGGCGGTCGAGATAATCGGAGTGGGAAAGTAACGCTGCTCGGTCGATTGTCGATGGGGGTTCGAAACAGGTTGGAGAATATCGCATCAGTTGTTTTAGATACATTGTTTTTCAACCTGTTACGAGCATAAGAGCGGAGGTCGAGATATTATGGCGCTGTATGTTTCAGTACTTAGTTATTAAGTATCAATATTTAGGTATTTATTTATTCTGAAAAATTTTCAGAATAAATACCTAAGTAGAAATTCTCCTTTGCAAATTTAAGTGTAAAATTAATTCGAACTCTAGTGTGTAGCTGGTTTACTTATAAAGAATATACTACACATTTTCTTATATTGCTATTTTTTAGCCGACCATACCAATAGATATGGTAGGCTATTAGGATCGGCAAAATTAGTTATTTGGCTCATAAATGACCTAACTACAAAATATTTTCATGGTGTCTGTCTGTCAGTCTGCCGTCTGCCGTCTGTAACACGATAACTCAAAAACCGCTGAACCGATTTTAACCAAATGTGGCACAAAAATACTGTGGCACCCGACAATCTTACCATTAGTTTTTGGTGAGGGTGGGGGGTTGGTAAGGGGGTATGGGAGGGGGTTAAAAATTTTTAAAAATCGTAACTCCAAAATTACAGTAGCTAGCGAAACGCGGTTTTCAAATTAAGATTAGGAATAATATTTGCAACAAAATTTGTAATAACATCAAAATCAGTAAAAGTCGCAGTTTTCGAGATATTAACATATTTCAGTATGGGCGGCTATACGTGCCTCCTGGCGCCAATTTTTTTGACCGCAAATGGTAAAATCATAACTAAGAGCTTCTCGCCCCCGTCGAGTGAGATGCACCCTGTACACTGCTACGCAATTCAGGCGGATCGAGGGGCAGGGCGTAGGTAGATCGGAATGTATAGGTATAGACGAGTGGCGACATTTTGGCTTTTTTATATCGCAATTTGTAAACAGCGCTTATTTGTAAACAACCACCGTTTTTAGAGAGGTATTTTAGATAACAATCGATATTTAGAAATGTTTTGACACCCTGGAAATACTACCACCGAGCACGTCATTGTTGCAACTTGCAACTGCGTTAATACGCCTGGCGGTGACCGCCCTCATACTCTTTCAAATATTTAGCATTAAAATAAAGAAACCTGTTATTTTTAAGCTGTTTTTTTTTTATAAATAACTATAACAGTTTCAACTGTTATCTAAAAATAACAGTTTTGCCCATCATTAGTTTGTACTTTCCCAAATTTCCATACCTGTTCGGTTTTAATTTAAAAATAGATGCAATCTTTCTTAAATCACTCAATATCGACTGGTTTAAAATTGTTCAAATTTGACATGTGTATTTATCATACATAAATCTTTAAAAAAATTAATTACGACTTTGCTATAAAATCAATAGGGGAGCTAATATCTGCACAATTCAAAATTTGCATTGGATTTCCTATGTTTCCAACGGCGATGAATCACCCGGTATGTCATTTTTTCAAATATGTCCATCAAATCCTTCAATTTATTAGCTGTTAGTGAGAAGTTCCACTTCAAATATGCGCACATAGTGCACACACATTTTTTTTTGTTTGAGTATTACAAAAACGCATCTCCACATAAAATTCATTTTCCTCAAAATATTTTTTTTTTTCTTTTTCCTCATTTTTTTGAATAACTTTGGACCGCCGTAACTCAATAAAAGACCGATCCTTCTGCCCTGCCTCCTCCTCACCTCCGTTTTCCACGCTTATCACCTTGGAAAATGTATGTAGATTGGAGCCGTGGGGCGGGCGGCGTGGAAAACTCAATTTTCACACTTCTTCGGCCATCTTGCGGCCCCTCGTTACTACAAAGGCCAGCTAGTTCCGACAACTTTTGCATTCCAACCTAATATTTGCACCGCGTACCTAAGTACAACTGTGTGGGCTGGCTGGTGCGCGAACTGAGATCGGACTTTGAATATATAAAAGCCCTGGGTCGGAAAAGGGAAATGTACTTTTATGTTTCTTTATGATGGGAAAATTGAGTTTTTTCCCGGCTCTTTTTTTTCAGCTATAGAAAATTTTTATATTTTGTGCAGGTTTTATTATATTGAACAATTCTAAAGATTTTTTTGGATATACAGGGTGGTCCGGACTGTATTCGACAGTATATTCTGCAGATAAAAATAAGTAAAAAAGTTTGTATAAATGTATGTACTAAAATGCTTACTTTTGGAGATAGAGGGTGTCAAAGATTCATTTTTATTTCGATTTTTTCCAAATAATTTCTGAAGTAACGTCAATATTTGGATGAAAATTGATGTCAATTGACGTCATTTTGATGTCAATGTGACTTCTACTTGTGAGTAAAAAAATATACATTTACGACGTTTTGTACGTAAAAAATCACTCTTGGTTAAAAATCACTAGGAGTAATGGTCCTCGAGATATTTGGAATGGAAATTATTGTCGTTCATCGTTCCGTCAAACCAATAAAACTGAAATATGATCTGTTATTTATCTGCTATTATATACAGGGTTGTTCACCACATACGGCACGGAGTGTTGTAGCTAAACGATGAGATTTTTACAAATTGTAAGTTTTGGGTTCGATGAAGGACTATTAGAGGTACAATTTAAAAATAATTTTACAAGATACAGAGTGTCCCAAATAAGTAAAAAATATCAAAGTTGTATTTTTTTAAATGGAACACCCTGTATATTATTTCATTTTTAGTTTCTACGATTAAAATAAAGGTAAATTTGATTAAGGTTTATTATACTTAAACCTTACCGTTTTTGAAATATTTTCAATTTTGTGAAATTGCAGTAAAAATTTTAAGGCTTCATTTCTCCAAGGGTATCAAAGTTTTTAATACTAAATATTTACTGAAGTTTATTTATTGATCAGTTATTTTGTTGCAATAATAAAAATAATACTACCTTATACAGAGTGCCTAAAAATTAATTTTAAATAATTATTAGCTTCAAACGGCAATAACTTGTTTAATTTAAACGGAACACCTTGTATATTTTACGAGAATCAGATGCACAATTTAATTGTCTATCAAATTATATTATACCATTTTTTACCTATCTCTTTAAGTTTCCATAGAAAATGCATTTTCTTGTAATTTAGAACTTATTTATCAATATACCCATGGAATATTGACATTTTAGATTATTTTTAAAGATGTACCAAATTTTTAAAGAGTACAGATACTAATATTGTCGATATAATTTGTTTATTTCATTAAAAAATAAAAAAACTGTTTAAATATTTGTTAAAGAGGATCAATTAATATGATTCCAGTATTCAAACTACATTAACTGACTGTTTGGCGTTGATTAATAATAATTGTTCCAAATACTAAAAAACTGAATTTTGTATGGGTATTAGACAGTGTGATAAAAAGTAACACCTTAAAAATGATATTTCATTTTTTAATAAATGTTTATTTATAACCACAGAGACTTTAATTTTGATAACTTATTATTATATTTAATTCTGACTCAAATCCACATTTATTTAGAATAATTTATTAACGAACACACAATTAAGTATGTAATTAATTAGTATATGGGCGGAAATAATGGTGTTATATTTAATTAATGGTATACTCTTTTATAAAGATTTAAATAGTTTTCTTTTTGCATACAAATGGGCTAGTAATATTATCGTTTTTCTAAAAATGATACTACGATAATATTACTAGCCTGTACATTTTGTACATTTGTTGCTTCAAAAACATTCTAAAATGTCAATATTCCATGTGTATATTGATAAATGAGGTCTAAATTATAAGAAAATGCATTTTCTACGAAAACTTGAAGGGATAGGTAAAAAATGGTATAATACAATTTGATAGACAATTAAATTGTGCATCTGATTCTCCTAAAATATTAAAATTAATAAGGTAATGTTGGTAATGGGACCAAAGATCAAATAACACTTGAAATATATAATATGTACAATAATTGTAAGTAGTTTTTATGAATCTGTTTGATGTATAATGCATTGTTTTTATATTTCTTGAAATATATATTTTTTTACTTACAAAGAATAATAAAAAATACAGTTACTCACTAAAAGCACTTAAGGTTTGTAATAGATGTAGTTAGAATATCAAACACCAAACCAAACCAAAGATTATGTTTTATTTTACTGGTATTCCTCACATTTTAAAGGAAAGTCATTTCATAAATAAGCAGAAGGACATTGTATAGTACATTCTATATTAATAATTTTTTTATTCTATACTTGTTAGTTGACCATTACTTACTAGGTACAAAATTTAGTACTGATTCCAAACCTATAGTTGTGGTTGTGACATATTCTGATGTGTTTCTGGCAATTTAAAATAAGTTAATATTTAAACAAACATTTCTGGCTTTCCTGACAGGAGTGTGAACACAAATTTAAAATGGTATAATGTGGATAATATTCTGATTATTACAGTTTGCATGGATGTTTTTGTATGTTGTTATTTTTAATAAAGTATATTTAATGAGTTTTTGAGTATTTCTTTTTCTCTCAGGGGATTGTGTTCTAATCTTTATATATAAATATTCATAAATTATATCTACAAAATTTATTACCTTATAACCTTTTGCTAAAGACTTTGTAGTTAATACAGTTTAACAGTATATAAAAGAACTATTTAAATAAGATGTTTGAAAATATATAGGTGTTTTTGCACACATCAATTCAATTTGTGATTAACTGTACTGAAATAAAAACAAATTAAGCGAAATGGGGTGATATTCTATTAATTTCACTTATTAAACAACTATAATTATTCAATAATCTTGATAATTCTAGGAACTCTCAGATATCGTCAAAACATGAAAACAAAAATTCACTTCCTATAGTTCTTACGTCCCTTTAACTGAAATATAAGGAACAGGGGAGTTAATATTCTCACTGAGAAAGTTTATAAAATTCCTTTAAGTAAAATCTCTTCGGATCTGCGGTAAAATACCTTTATTCTTATTAAATAATTTCAAACTTGACAATCCTGAAAAATGTTATTGTTAACCAAAGAGTAAATCAATTTCTGAGTTCGCTAACGCCAACTTATTTTTCATTAAAAAAAATACCAATTTTCGTAACTAGGTCGGCCATATTGAGGAACTTTTAAAAAAATTGTACTATAGGAGTAATAAAGACAAAATGAAATAAAATGAAGTTGTATTACTCCAAAAGAAAAATATTAATCTCATTTCACGAAAACCCCTTAATTAAGACAGTCACCTTAAAATACGTTTTTTTTTCCTTTCCATTCTTCTCCCTAACTCCCGCTGTTTACATTCCGAATTTTTCCAACATAAATCTATGGGGTAAACGAGCTGCGATCCGCACCTCCCGAGGGAGGGTTTCACCCCCGATCGTCTTTTTTCTTCCGCGTCGGATTTATCGCGGTCGCCTCGGCCGGACGGAGATTTAAGAAGAAATTCAAATCGGCGCTGGGACGGGACGGTAGACACGGCCGTTTATCTTGGGAATTACCGGGAGACCTCAAAGGTGCGTCGCGGAATGTTAATTAGGCAATTTAAGTTAATTGGGGCGTTTATTTTCGGATTTGGCGGTTCGTGTGGGATTATGGAGCCGTGGTTTGCTTTTGGATCGGTGCGGATGAACGGACGGATTTTGGAGGAAGAATGGAATGTACAAAGAATTCTAATGCTTCATCCAGGACCTCGAAATTACTGAAATAACACAAGTGACGATAATGCAATTTTATCGTCGTGTATAAAACAATATTTTTTCCATAGCGAGTTACGTTTTAAAAAATATTCAGAAATTATTGTTTCAAGGAATTTATTACGAGTAGAAAAAATATTGTGCTGGGTTGGCGTTGGTTTCTATGTAATTTGACAAATAAATAAAGCTGTCTCTTTAGTTGTCAGTTTTGAGTCAATATTTTTTAATTCTCTTTCGTGTCGATTGCTGATTGAATTGGAGCCGGAAATGGCTAAAAACGAAATAAGTAAATTACCAACAGATATTCAGGCTGAGGCGACAAATGCCATATCCAAAGTACTTTCATTTAAATCCCGAATAACTTATGAAAAGGAATACAAAAATTTTCAAAAATGGAAGCAATTAAAAAACGTGCGAGAAGAAATAAAGTTTTTAACCTATCCTCGCTGTTAAAGTATAATTTAATCCACCCTTGCGGTAAAAGTACTATTTTATCTACTATTTTTAATATATATAAGACAATTATAACATTTTTTTTTATTTTTAAAATAAATACTCCTACTACATATATTTTAACAATTTTGGTTGCGCAAAACTGCCAGAAACCTTCATATTGTCTTCTTTTTGGATAATAATTATCCAATCGGCAAAATGTGACTATAAAATCCTTCATATTAAAGGAAATCGTTCAATTCTGGCAACACTGTGTGGACACAAACTTGGTCTGTACGTTTTATCTGCAACGTTTTACCCACACAATCAAACCGTACGATAAGTCGTTGCGTGTGGACCGCGCTTTAAAGTGGCATTTTGATTTTTCAATACTAAATTTATTACCAGAAGAACAAGTATTGTGCTGGGTTAGCGTTGGTTTCTATTTAATTTGACAACTAAATAAAGCTGTCTCTTTAGTTGTCAGTTTTGAGTCAATATTTTTTGATTCTCTTTTGTGTCCATTTGGTGTCTATTGTTGATTGAATTGGAGACAGAAATGGCTCAAAATGAAATAAGTATATTACCAACAGATATTCAGGCTGAGGCGATAAACGCTATATCCAAACTACATTTAAATCCCGAATAACTTATGAAAAGGAATACAAAAATTTTTAAAAATGGAAGCATATAAAAAACGTGCGAGAAGAAATAAAGTTTTTAATAAGATTAAATGATATTTTAACAGCGAGGATAGGCTCGCTGTTAAAATATCATTTAATCTACACTTGCGGTTAAAGTACTATTTTTGATAGATATAAGGCAATTTTAACAGTTGCCATGGAAAAAATTAAAAAATAGCTAAATCTTAATAAACCCCAATGTTTAGAATCACTCAGAGTCATTTTAAGAGAAGAGTTTTGATATTTGATAAGATTTTACGTATTTTTCGTATGCCATAACGCCTAAAAAGGGGTAAAAATAACTGCGAGACGTTAAAACATTACGAACAAATTTGGGGTTGACAAAGTGGGGCCTAGATAAATAAAATCGCTCCGAACGCCAACGAACCATCTCGACGAATCTTTTTTATAATATAATTTAATAATTCCCCCCTGGCTGCTGTGGGGAATGGGGAGACGGTTTGTGGTGGAATTTATAGGCCTACTAAGCTTGTAACAGAACAAAGTACAGCGGTATTTGGTAAAGAAAAATATAAAATAAAAAAATTGTGTGAGCACTATTGCACGGAAATATGTCAAAATTTGTCAAATCTTGGTTTGGTTTGGGCTGGGGACGTACTAACAGACTATCAGAAGCTGTCAAACATAGTAAACTTTGTTTTGAATTTCTCGTTGGTTTCTTTGAATTTATGTAAAAAGAAAGCAAATATGTTATCAGAAAGTAACAATAACAAAGAATTTTATTTTTATTCTTATTAGTCCATTAACAAAACGAAAAGCTCACAAAAAAGCAGAAGTAACAGAAATGCGACAAGAATTTGAGTGAGGAAAATAGAAGAGAGAAGTAAAAGAAGAAAAAATATAACACTTTCAAAGAGTATTAAACATTTAGGAACATGCATATAGCCATATGTTGTTGCTATTAAATTGTATTTATTTTTTATTAAAAAAATATATTATTGAATTTATCACTTCTACATTAATATTTATTACTTATGTTATATTAACTTACCTCTTTAGATATGTCCATTTGTTGGCTGTAGGATGCACTAGCCTAAAACAAAGAAAATAAAATGTAGACTATGAAGATCTGAAATATCATACTAGAGTAAAGCTAGAGAAAATAAAGATATATTTTATCCTCAAGGTGCATCTTTTTTCGATAATTTGGTGTTTGATTCATCTCAACAGCTTTTTTTTATAAGAAACATTCGCTTTTAAAGAAGACTGTAACCATTAGTAACAATTTTAGCAAACCTATAAAATAGTGCTTTTGTTTTTGTAATATCACTGTCACGGAAAAGTCATATTATTATTGTTTATCAGTCACTCTAACAGAAATGGCTTTAAGCTTAGAAATTGTATTTACCATTCTTTCTTTAATTGAAGATGGTAGAAATCAACTTATGGAATTAAAATCAACTCTGCAAGAGCAACAGCCAACAATCAATGATAATATGACTTTTCAATGACAATGACATTACAAAAACAATAAACAGTGTCATAGGTGTGTTGATGAACAGCAAAACAAAGGCATGCTTTTAATGGTAAAATTGTTGTAAATCATTACAATCTTCTTCAAAAGCGAATTAATTAATGAAAAGCGATCTTATTAAATGGTTTCCAAATTTCTAACTATGTTAATTAAACACACCGGAAAAATCTAGGGATATCATTTTATTAAAATTAAAAATAAATGATTTGAATAAACAACCACATATTTCTAGGCTGATTCTTTCTACTTCGATTGAAACGAAGTAGTCACACTTATTATTTCCAAATTTCGCATATTTGCAGAAGTTTTTGTGCATTTTTTGTCAAATGTATAGAAAGCTTCAATTGTTAGAATTTAACCTGCACTGGCTATGTTTTTATGATAACTGGCCAGAATTCATTCAAATAACTCTGTTTAGTATTAAACAACGTTCGCTGAGACGAAATCCTAAGGGTCGTGGGTATGCTCGAAGCTGAAATGCGCCAAATCAACGTAGCTAGAGCATTAAACACAACGGAAAGTGTAAGTAGTATTGCGATTAAGTGTACGCTACCGTGAAAATGGCGATGTTGCTGAAAGACACACAGGGCGACATCGCTTTACTACCCCTCAGCAAGATCATTTTTTACAATTAAATGCTCGACGCCGACCGACTCTTACAGCACCAGAGCTTAGTTTAATTCTCCAGGAGGCAGATAATGTAACCGTTAGTCCTGATACTGTTCGCAATAGATTAAGAGAGGTCAACTTAAGAAGCAGATGCCCCTGGAGAGCTCAACCCTTAACGAGAGGAAATCGAGAGGTACGATATTTGTGGGCTCAAGATCATGTTCAGTGGTCGAATGAACAATGGGCCAATGTTCTCTTCACGGATGAGTCAAGCTTTGGAATTCATCCGGATTCGAGAAGGCTTAGAGTATGGAGAGAACCAGGAAATCTTATTCAGTTGGATCATGTTGAGGAAGTGCATCCTTATCAAGGTGGAACAATTATGGTCTGTGGAGGAGTCCAGTTAGGCCGAAAAACCGATCTCGTTTTTCTTGAAAGGTTTCTAACAGGAGTCACATACCGTGATTTAATTCCTGAGCCTGTCGTGTTACCATATGCCAATGATTTTGGGAGAAAATTCATTCTCATGCATGACAATGTACGGCCTCATACAGCCAGAGTGGTAAGTGAGTTTATCAATGCTCATTAATTAAACATCTTACCCTGGCCGGCACAATCTCCTGACCTCAACCCCATCGAGCACGTATGGGACGCGGTCCAAAGAAGAATTTTGAGAATGGGTATGCCTCGTGAAACTCGTAGGGATCTGGTTCGGGCCGTGAATGCAGCGTGGCAGACTGTATCTCAAGAAGAGATCGACAACCTGATCAGGAGCATGGAGAGACGATGTAGGGATGTAATAAACAGTAGAGGAGGCCATACCCTTTATTAAGTAAAAATGGGTTTATATTTTTTATTTTAATTCACAGTTTAGAAGTTCAATAAATATCAAGGTAAATGTGAAAATTTCGGTAAATTTCGCATTTTTATTTCGAAAACGTCCTCTAATGCCCGATTCTACAATGCAAGTATAAAAGCCAGTATAATTATTCTACTGATAACCTATACCCCGATTTATTCCAAGTATAACTGGTTGTCGGTTTTACAATCGTTTTTTATAATCGGTATAGTTATTCCAAGTATATCTCCTTAGTAGTTCCAATGAACTAGCATTTTGACATTTGACATTTTGAAAGGCGGATATTATCTGTGGTATTATACACTATAACCTGACTTTCAGCTCTGTTTTCAGTAACGTTTTAGTGGTTTTCATGGGTAGTTCTTTATCTTTAGCGGTCAGAGTAGCGGTTTCATTTCATTTTTGTTTCTTGAGTGTGTGGTTTGCGAGCGAAAGCTAATATAAGTATGGAGAAAAAACGGTGTAATAATTTTACAGCCGACGAGACTGAAGTTTTACTGAGCTTAGTGGAGGAATCTCAGCTTATTGTAGGCAAGTGCAGCATATTGATTTCTTTATAAAGGACATCCGGTATACCGGACATCCTTTGAATTGTATTTTCATATTACTTATTTTATAGAATGCAAGAAGACAGATACGATTAACAACAGCAGAAAAGAGCTAGAATGGAAGAAGATTGAGACTAAATTTAATTCGATGTGTGCAACAGCACGAACTTCTAAAATGCTACGTAGCAAGTGGGATTCTCTAAAAAAAACCACCAAAAAGGAATATGGAGAGTACAAACAAAGTTTATATAAGACAGGTGGTGGACCAGGAAGTTCTGACTTTATAGCAGACACGACAAATTTGAGACAAAGTGTCCATACCGCGAGGACAAACGTAACCATTTATTTATTTAAATTTTATTATATTTGAAATGCAAAAAATAAAATTACTGACAATGGCTGGATAAAATTGAAATATCCCTAGACTTTTCCGGTGTGTTTAATTCTACAGGGTGCCGCAGAGTTTTGTTAAAATTAAGTAATATTTTTTTTTATTTTTGCACCATATTTAAGTAGCATAAAAATTTAAAAAAATTATTTCAATAATTTCGCTCATATATCGACTTTAAAGGTCCTATAAACGATCCGATAAACTGATGTTGCAGTACCCTGTATTTTCCCAAGTATTCTCATCTCCACGTTTTCTCTCCACTGCTTCTTCTCCATCTTTTTCGGTCCCGGTCCTCGCCCGCAGCCACTCCAGCGATCGCGGTTTATCGCCAGGCTGGCAATAGCCAGAGGCGCCTTGCGGCTGTCGCGGCATCGTAGGCCCTAATTAGTCCGTTCGGGATACAAGATAATGTACTCTCTGGCGGCGTAAATCTTTCTCTGCCTCCATACTACCAGCTTCAGCGTCCTCCTCTATCTGCTCCTGCTTGCTCCTGCTGCTTCTGGTGGTGGTTAGGAGCCGATCTTTTCCCCGGGATGTCGCCGTGCCGAGATCGAGATGGAAATCGTGAATGGCCTCGAGCGGAGTGGGTTTTGAGAAAGGGTTAGAGGCCTACGATGCACACAATAGCAGTTCGGTCTATATACTAGAGGTGGGAATTATAGTTCCTCTAGAGGAACTAAAATATCGCAACAGAACCGACAGAACTACTCGTCATCGAGTTAGTGTCTTGTGTTTTAACCGTAGTAAATTCAAAATTCAAAGGTCAAAAACGAATAGCTTATTAGTGTAATTTTCTCGGTTCGCATCGTAAACAACTAGTATAAACAAATGCACGGGTTTAAATAGCGATTATACGAAAAATGTATACTATAATTATTCTAAAATTGTTAGCAAGTATAATTTGTGAAATTTCTAAAAATAAAAAAAAAAGTAAATATTTTGATACCTTCAGAGGGTATAACTTGTATTAAAATTTATTATTCCATCTCCAAACACTTTTCACTAGTGTGTTATAACTTCAAAGCCACACCATTTTATAGAAATTATTAAACTTTATTCATAAATTACGAATTGTAACAGTCAAATTTCCTCGCAACGACCTCTGTCTAGCTCATAAATTATCGCAAATAACTATTATTTTTGCATCATGTTTACTATAATTTTATTGTTAAATATTATTTTATTTAAATTTTACAATTATGCAACCCGATATACACCGCGATTTATACAGCTACAGCTCCACAATATTGTCACTGGCCCAGCATTAGAATTTTTGTCCATCTCTCTATATCTTTGATCATCACCTCCGTCACTTGTCACTGTCAGATCAAATCAGATGTTTTTGGATTTATTTATCCTTTGTTTTGGTTATTGAAATTTTATAATTATCAGATAAAATTTCGTAGTTAAATTGTTTATTTTTGATGTGTGCAATTCGTTCATTTTAATTGTGGAATTTCTGAATTAAGTTCGTTCATTGACTGGATTTGAAATATGGATGTGAAAATATTCTAGAACGTCGTTTTTTATTTATGCCCTTTTGTGAGTTGGACTAGTCAAGATATATAGTTCTCTATCTATATCCTGGAGGGAGATTTCCGGTTGAAATCTGATTTTGTGAAGGAAATCGAATCCTTGCATCACTTCTTGTGTACCCACCGTCCGAATGTCGTCGTGAAGAACTGGCTGCCGTTTCGTGAAGCATTCCCTGTTGGTGAATAGCAGGTCTTCGTAAAGAAGGATTAAGGCTTCCGAAACACCTTTGGTCAGAGACGTGGTTGGATTTTGTTGATTTGTATGGACCGCCGACCAATTTCCGCAATGGGATTAAAATAGCCAAATTTTTCCGACCGATATTCCGATTCCACGTGCCCAAGAAGTCCCCGAATAGTTCCAAGGTATGCTATAATTCTTCTGCCTAGTCTAAGTCAATGCTCAACTGATTTTTATTCGTATTGTTGACTGGTTTTCGACTTTTCCACGCCCACGTGATGTAGAAAGATTAGTTGAGTGTTATCTTTCTTAAATCTTATTTATGCTGTCCCTCCATTTTTTGAAATAGACTCTGTCATTACAACGGCTCGTTCTGGAACACCTACAGCACCTTGAATCTTTTTCGCAATCTCTATTTTATTGTTGATAGACTCTTCGATATATCCTTCCGCAACCGTTGCAGATCGCCATCCTCCGTGTCTTTTTAACGTTGTCATGTTCACTCCTGCATTTGCCAGTAATGTAGCGGATGATCTTCTCATACAATGGCCAGTGTATTGCTCAGGATTTTGTAGGCCCAAGTACTTGCGGAAGATCTTCCTGAATCATTTTTCTTTAAAATCTGACTTGCTGGTTGATAATTCACTATTTTATCGGTAAAAAATCGCGATTTATCTAAAGGACGTCTTAATGTCAGTGCTATTTATTATTTACAAAAATACAAAACGCACATCTGTATTGCATAGTAACATAAATGTACCCTGATAATTTATTAATTAGCAACAAAAAACTTGATAGTAGAACTGGTAGATCCTTTTGAATCAATTATTCTTTAGAGATTGGACATGAAACAGTTCTGCTGTTGCCAGCGTGACTTATATGCAATATAACACCCTATATAATACTATAAATAACTATTATTTAATATATTGAGTGATTTTAAAATAAATAAAATAAATCTTAAATTCTTGCTCTTGACAATATGAAAGCACTAACATCACTCACTCATTATCTCCTATACTCATCTACTCCGGCCATGTTAATAATCTCTCCCCATCCCTCCACTCCCCCCACTTCTTTGCCGGTCGTTCCTCCAGACCGACCGTCTTAAGGGCCCCGAGCGACCAACGGCAAATTATCGCACGGTTTATTGTTGTTGGCCGGGCTTAACTGCTACTCGGAATATTTAGACCCGTTTAGCGGTTTGATTTGACTTTGAAATTGCGAGACGAGCCACTTCTTTAAGCCGGTGCCGCTGCTGGAAGCGAGGCAATTTCGGTTTTGGGGCAGAAACCCGCCCGCAAGCTAAGGGGGTGGTTTTTGGGGAGTCAGCAGTGCTGGTGGTAGGAGGTTGCGTAGGTAGAAGGTTACCTCTTTGTGAAAATTTGAGGTGTATGAAAGATGGAAAAATAGTTTTAATTATAAATGTATTTTTTATAGTAATGAAGGGAGTAAAAACTTCTTCTGATTCTATAACCTAAAGTACGGTTTTATATTTAATGTGATTTTGGCGTGTGTAGAAGTTTCTATTTACGAGAACATTAATAAAAGCAGATGGGGAAATTAAAGAGAGGAAGAAAAAGTAGTAGGAGTCTCTATACCGGGTGCGTCTCAAAAGTTGCTCACCCCTATAACTTTTTTATTTTTCCAGGTAAAACAACGAAATTTGGTGTGTTAGTATTCGACATAAATTAGGATTGATTGACGTATTCAATTGTTTTTGGTCACTTCCTGTTTCACCGCAAATGACTACAACTTTTGATTTTCGTAAATCAGGCCAGGATCGTCACGACTAATTGGAAATATAAAGCCTTTTCTGGAAAAAGGCTCAATAAGTAATTTTATGTATAATGAAATTTTAAGAATTAAGTAAAATTTTTGAAAGGAAGTTTTTTTGTACCTCTTCTAAAATTTATGATGTTTATCAAAATAATTTAAAAGGAACCTAGTGATTTTCCCACTGCAGGGACCTAGTCATTTAACAACGTAGGTTCCTTTCTTTTATTTAAATTGTTTGTTATACAGTTGGCCAAAATATTACCTTTTCAACTTTGTTGGCGAATTTGGGTTGTTACACTACAAAAGATACTACATATTGTATTGAAAGCAGAAATTAAAGATTATATTTCAGTTTATTGTTTTACTAAAACTCTTTCTAAAAATACCCTACCCTCAGTTTCATTTAACCAACTTCAGTTACCCGGCGACTACTCACGTGCATCTCCATTCTCTCCTTTTGTCCAAAACTAAAGTTCAAACGATTAACATTCTCGTTTTGAATTGGGGAATTCGCGATACACCGCCAGACTTTGAATGTATTCCCGTATATCGTATCCATCCGGCACCGAAAGATAAAAGACCCTGTTCAGCATTTTCCTTTATTGTTGTTTGTTGTTTTTTTTTTGAAGGAGAATGAGTCAGATTTGTGGTGCAGAAAACACGTTCCCGCTCCAACAAACTATAGTTTTATCTAATCTGTTTTCACTGTGTGTAGAAGTTTCTATTTACGAGAACATTAACAAAAGCAAATGGGGAAAACCAAAAAGAGAAAGAAACAGCAGTAGAGTCTCTATCTATAGTTTAATTTGTTCCAGACTAATAATAGAAAGTACTCCATAGAATAAAACATAAATCTCGAAATCTAATAAGAGATTAAATTTAGTTTAAAACCAAATGTAAATCATATATTGTTTAATTATGTTAAACCTTATATTATTTAACCTTATATTATAAAACCTTTATTATTATAAACTATTACATCATTTATTATTAAACTGTATTCTACGTAAAAAGTTTTACAATAAACAGTTTTCACCTTCTCGATAACTTTGACAGTAATATAGATACAGGGGGTGTCCCAAATATCAAAATTTTCAAAAAGACCCTGTAGCTCAGAAACGAAAAGGGGTATAAAAATTTTGTTTACGGCAACTTTCGTTTGACAAAGAAGTGAGACAGGTTTGTGAAAACCGCACCCTTATATCTTCACGAATAACGGAGATATCGTATGATTTCAACCAAAATGGGAGACCCTGTACACATCTTTCAGAAGCGTAGATTTCTGTCTGAAGGAAATATTAAAGGTTCGCCTTGTATATACATAATATGTCCAAGTAATTACATTACATGCAATAAATTCGTTATGAAATCTCATAACAATAAATATCCTCTCCGCTTATTGTTCGCGGCGGATTCTTTACATGTCAAAAATCATCTTCGGCCCGATATTACCTGCCAATAAAGGGAATAAATGGGGAGATCTCATTCAATAAAGGTAGATTTAGGTTGGTGTAAGCCCTAATAGAAGCACGGTCAACAACAGATAATGGCTCTCATTTTTAATTTTTATTGCCCCATTGTACGCCGTGGGGATGAAGGATGGGGATGATAGTTGTTAGGGTTGGATTAGAAAAGTTTCGTTGTAGGAATCTATTTTTTTTTTGTTCATTTAGTGATGTGAGTTTTAATTAATATTATTATGAAATTAACTGCCCCAAATTTAATGCTTCTTTTTGAGAAAGAGCTAACTCCTTTAAAATTCATTATTCTTTCATTAATTTTATTTATTCCAAAAACTATTCGGTATAAACTTAAAATTTATCCTCTAGCGTTAGTTATATTATTCTATAGGGGTTAGGTATATTATTATAGACCTTATAGATGTATTGTGTCTTTCTCTCTTGAGTTGTAACACGCATCATACAGTCTCAGGGCCTTGACAACAATTAGTATCTGAAACGGTTTTACAGAAGTTAGTTCTTTATCTCCAATATAAGTCGTCCCAAGTAGCATCTATCTGACTTCGAACTAAATCTGACCTGAAGCGACGTCAGACTTTGTGCAAATTTAGGTCAGGTGCTGGTGATACGACCGGTGACGTCGCTTTCCTATTAAAAACGACGTCGTTGGATCCGAGTCGGTAAATCCAACGATCTGTCGACGTACAAAATAACAACGTACCATTTTTATTAATTTCCCAACGTCGTTCCCACGTTGGCTTGCACGACGTACATATACTTGAACTAGCCCGACGTCTACCCGTTGTCCGAATAGGATACATCTCACTGATAATCCCTAAAATAACGTCCAATTATATTTTGTTGTATTTTATGTTCATATTTATAACCTAATTTACGCATCTCTATTTACGTCCGTAAATACAACCCATTAAGTAGCATTTGCGTAACTTAATTTTTTTATTATGCCTAAAAAAACACTAAAAAGGCATTTAAACATTCATCTACATTTTACAGAAAGAGGTCAAGGCTTTTGCAAAATAATAATAGTAGTAGTGATGTCTTGTCTCCACCCATAAATGCTTTTTATCCGGAAGAGATGCTGCATTACACTGGTGCATCTTAATTTCATTTTTTAGCTTAGGAAACCAGCAGACCCCATCCTCCTCCCACATGTGAGGTTAGGCTTAAAAAAGTGGCTGTCCATTTTTTTAAGGAGAAAACAAAAACTAAAATATAGTTGCACAAATCCACAAATCACTGATACGCAAAGTGAGGTTACGTGGCGTACGTTGGAATTATATACGTCATAATACGATTGCCGGTCGTCCGGTTTGATGACTTCGGTCGTGTGAGACGACTAATGTTGGGGACCCGGTCGGAATTAGTATATTGGTAGTTCATATTAAGTCGGACACAGAAATCCGCCATTCTTAACAAGTATCCGATTGTCAGCCATTTTAAAATCGTTTTTTGTTTTTAAAATTTATATTTACATTTCCATTTCTAGTAGAATAATATTAATAAGGTTGAGTTTGGGGGGAACCACAGTACAGTTTTATGATTAAACCAGCTAGAAAATTAAAAAAATATTTTGCGAGTTACTTTTTTATAGATAATTTTATTTCATAAATCTACCTAATTTTGAAGGCGCTCGTTGTTTTCCGGAGTATTTTAATCAGATATATCAAACAAATGACTTCCGTTGACAAAACTGATGTCTGGATTAATGATTCAGAATTATTATAATATGAAATTAGATAGGCACTTATATTCGAGGAGTGATTATGAATCAATTTGTAATTAGGTAGTTTGGTTAGGTTTTTATGTATTCTTGGTAGCAAATATGAAACCAAACGTAACGTAAGTGCTTAGCGACGAATTTTAAGTAACTAAAATCCAACGTAATATGACGTTGGTAATTGGTAGAATTACATTCCCTATTAGGTCAGATACCGACGTCGAGGCGACCCGAATCTGTATTCCCCATTTAGGTGCAAATAAGGGTCGTCAGGCGGTCGAACCGACGTTGGTACCCGACGTCGAGTTTATTGAACGCGACGTTTACCCAACGTTAGATAACGTCCAAATGCTACTTGGGGTACCTAAGTTTATAGCACAGCGCACTCAGTGAAGAGGTGTTCTGGTGTTTCCCCATTTTCCCCACACAATCTGAATTCGTCGTTGTTTCTTAGCTTCAATCTATAGATGTGTTCATTGAGGAGACAGCGTCCTGTTAAAAGCACCGTGACAATACAAGAATTGTTTGAGATAAAAAATGACACTCTGTATACATAAACTCATAATCTAAAGATATTGGCGCCAAACATATCAACTCTAGTTGAGTAGCCTTCCGAATCCAGGGGCCTCAGTACCTGCTAACTAACAACACCTTTTCAGTTATCAATAAGTGGGTTAAACTTCATACCTTGGTATGAGGACAGTATTTCTTTTATTATTATTTCTTTTTATTCAAGTTCAGAACAGCATAGTTGGATTCTTTGAAAAAGTGATCAAAGGTTGTTTTCTGCCGTGCTCTTTTACTTGTGAATTCCAGACAGAGTACGACACTCCTTTCATTTCATTTAATAAAATAGGTAGGTCTATTTACAAATTTAGCGTTTGATTTACATCACCTATTCTCATTAAATTTCCCAAAATATTGCTTCTGTCGAGCGCTTCCGAGGTAATTCATAATAAAAAATATTTTTAACACAACGTAGGTTCCTTTATTTCATTTAAATTATTTGTTATACAGTTAACTGAACAAATAAAGTTGTTGAATGAACTTGAGTTGTTACTACATGTTGTAACGTTTTTAGTTCGTTACATGTCTTTTTTATATATAATATATGATGTCTGGGCCTATCATCACCGGATTCCCTCTCGTTCAGGCCGGATAGTTTATTTGACGCGTAATTTTTACGTTCTCTAGTCGGCAACCCTGCTATCGTTTCACTGTTCTGTGGAGGCGCTGTCAACATCGCTTCTGTGCAACTCTCTCCGTGCTTAACTTCACTTGGCTTTGACCGTCCGACTGTCACCGTCAAAAAAATCCTTGCTTCGCGAAACTGCAATTATAAAAATCTTGCTGTATAATTTAAATCAGCTGCTATTTCGAAGTTACAGGTAAAAATGAGATATTATCTTTTTTGATTCGTTATTATTACTGCGTATTTTTAGGGTGGAGTTTTGGATGTTTTTGGATGAAAGTTAAACCCTTTAAACCAAAGATTTTACACACTTTGGAAAACGGAGATGATGTTACACGATTAATTAATGTTATGACGATTAGAATTCTGCTTATGGGCTCAAGCAGAGTATTTAAATAATAGAAATTTCTTAAAAGAAATTTTATTTAGTGATGAGGCAACATTTAGTACAAACGGAGTAGTATCCTCTCAAAATTCGCGATTCTGGGCAGTCGAAAACCCTGAATGGGTGATCAATACAAGAAGACAGTATTCTCAGAAATTAAATGTGTGGTGTGGCATACTTGATAGAATCATTGGTCCATATTTTTTTGAGAGAAATTTGAATAGTCCAACGTTTTTGAATTTTCTGATTAATGACTTTTGGGATGCAATACATAATTTACCATGCCAAACCCGTTTGAATTTAAAATTTCAATTGGACGGATCACCTGTACATAACGCGGCAGTTGTCAGGGAATGGTTAAATGAAAATTTTGAAAATCAGTGGATAGGCCGAAATAGCCCGCTAATTGAGTGGCCACCGAGATCCCCGGACCTAACACCCCTTGATTTCTTTCTTTGGGGTTTCTTAAAGCAACAAGTTTACAAGTCTAGACCTCAATCTGTAGATGAATTACGTATTAGAATTACAGAGGCTTCTGCAAATATTACACCACAGCAGCTTAGGAATGTAACTGTTAATCTAAGAAAAAAGATGCGACAAATGTATTGAACTGAATGGAGGGCTGGTAGAAGCAACTAGGAATTATTTGAATATGTTTAACTTATTATTCGGTTATTGTGTTGCTTATAGTATTTTTATATCATTGTTTGTAATAAAAACTCGTTGTCGTGGATTGTTTTTTTCAAGGGTTACTTGGATAACTCATCGTTAAATTGGCAAAAATAGGGAATTATTTAATTTAACTGCAGAATTATTAATAATTAATATTTTTTAAACGAAATTTGGTACAGAACTGTTTTGGGGATGCCGAATGTAAGTGTACTCAAATTTTTTGAAAAAAAAAAAAAATCGCTAATATGATTTTGCAAATTTTTCACCACAAAACTTTATTAAGTAGGCCTTGTTTTTTGTGAAATAACATGACATTGAGCCCTAAAGTACATTTTTTGAAACTTTATATTTGAAAAAAAAATCATCAAAATCGGACTATAAACACAGATTTTATGGAGGGTGCCCGGTCTTGAGTGGGTCACACTGTATTTTTGGGTAAAAATATAAAAGAAGAAAATTATTTTCCCTTTATTTATCTCTCCTTTTCTTGACATTTTCATAATCCGCTGGCGTAATGAATTAATTTTAGCTGTCGTATTTCGTCCGTCGACAACGGTTTGGCAACCGCGCGATCACGGCGCGGGAATTTAAAATTCCGATTTCCGGTCACGTCCGCGTAGCTGTCGCCACAGATTATTTCAAGGCTCGTGTTAATGGCGCCAGATTCAACCATCAGCTTGGCTTCATGTACCCATTATTTCTCTGTTTCGTATTTGCGGATTGAAATATAACGAATTATCTTGAGGTTTTGGAATTAATTTTCTAAGGACTTTTCTATTCTACAGTTTTCAAGCTTAGGCAACCTGGTAGAACTTACGACGCGACGGAGAAAAATCAAAAAAAGGTTTTTCTTGATATAAGTAAAAACAAACTTTGGTTTGTCACGAGGTTTTTAAGAGGATACTGTCTCCTCAACAAACATCTCAGTAGATTGAAGCTAAGAAACAATGGCGAATGAAGATTCTGTGGGGAAAATGGGGAAACACCAGAGCACCTCATCACTGCGACAAGACGAATCTCGGCCGGGGCATAACTTTTTTATTTAATTTTTTAAATACTGTTGTATTCTATAGTTTATTTTTGTAGTATAAAAAAGGAACTATTTATTTTGTTATTTTTTTAATTTCCGCTATTAATATAAATTGATTGTTAGTACAATACCTCATTTAATATAAAATAATATTCTACTTTTTGAAATGTATCGGGCCCTAATTGTACCTAAAAGTAATATATTTTTACAGTGATATACCATATTGTAAACTATTTAATATTTCAATCACTTAAAAAGTTAATTTGTATTGAATAATTGCCTACCATTAAAGGAAATTTGAGCTATAATCCTTGATGGGCATATTCTGGGTATGCAAATACTTCCTCTAAATTTTGGGTTTCGTTCAACCGATTTATTCTCAAAACCTGAAACATCTATATATAAAAAGAAGCACAGGTCACTAATTATAATAAACTTCACCCTTGGAATTACTTCTATTACAATTACAATACATTCATCTGCATTGGCATTTTTTACTTTTCGATGGGAAACAATCAACTTCCCAACATTTTTAAAATGATGTAACAATTCCTCTTATGGTTACTTTTCCATAGTCATATTTTTATCCTCATCTCTGTCCTCATGTCAATTCAGAGACGATGAACATGAAAATTATTTACCATAAACATCGCAAACTAAAAACCTAATAAACAATTTTATACCGTACATAAAAATAAATTTAATATTTTTACCTATTATCGTCCAAATCCATGTTAATTGATAATTAATATTTTGGATTTTTGTCTTTTATTTTTAAATATATTTTTGGAACTGCTGGTTTTAGTAATTATTAAATTAAACGAACTAAAAAGTCAGAAAAAATAAACAATTCTTATATTTTTAACCATAACCTTAAAAAATGCAGATCTCAGATCATTGTCTCTAGATCTCCTGTCAACTTTCTTTATTTTTTATTTATTCCTTATTTTCCTAGTTATTCCTTGGAGCCGCTATCGACCATACCTTGTTTTCTTTGTACCATGAAACTAATCGCTGTAAACTCGTTTTAGATATGAGTTATGTCAAAACCTTGACACTTTATGTTATATAACTAAATAAACGGGGACAGAATAGATCTCTAAGGTCACAGTGATTAACTACAACTTCCCATACAATCTATAATTTTCCTCAATAATGGCAAATATTGAAAATTAATTACATTCTATAATATTAAAGACTGTGATCATATAAAACTGTAAATAAACAAAGAGTTTACTATCATTTTGTTGATATATGTTTGGACAAATACAACTCAGTAAGTATATTTATATATCAAATAAATCAATTATTATATAAAGATTCTTGCCACTTAATTGCTGATATAGAAATTTAATTCTACGCTGTGTTTGTCATAATGTGGATCAACCTGCTCTCACTACCGGTTTCGCAGCCCTACTCCATCATCAGGTGAGCTTGGGCAAATCCACAAAATGACAACCACGGCGCAGAGATAGTTAAGTGTCGGTTAGATATTAAGTCCCGAACAGGAGATAGCGGCCTGCGTGCAATTTTGTGGATCTTCCCA
Organism: Sitophilus oryzae; assembly: GCF_002938485.1. Taxonomy (NCBI): domain Eukaryota; kingdom Metazoa; phylum Arthropoda; class Insecta; order Coleoptera; family Curculionidae; genus Sitophilus; species Sitophilus oryzae. Next base: position 263,416 of record NW_022146580.1, on the reverse strand, counting down.
AGCTCATCTGATGATGGAGTAGGGCTCCAAAACCGGTAGTTTGATCCACATTATGACAAACACAGCGTAGAATTAAATTTCTATATCAGCAGTTAAGTTGCAAGAATCCTTATATAATTTTACTAGCGTGTACCCGCGACTTCGTTCGCGTCGAATTAATCATTTGTAATTGTGGTGATAAAGCAAAGCAAGAATTTCAATTAACGTGCAAACTGGATAAAATTTTCTCACATTTATGTCAGCATGAGAAAAAACAATCGAGGAACCCCTCCTTATCGAACCTCTACACCCCACAGTCAATCCGTTTACCAAAAATCAGCTTTAAACGTCAAGCAGCTCAAGCAGAATCGTGATTACTCAATGGTCATATTTTATGAAACACCCTGTATAAATTTTTAAAAAATCTTAAAAGTGTTTAAGAGTTTTTCCGAAAAACTCACCGGTTTTTAAATAAAAAATAATCTAATACTTGAGGAGTGGTTTCACCCCCTTAGAATTCGAGTTTCGAAAAATCCCTTCTTATAGAACCTCTACACCCTAAAGTCAATCCGTTTTCCAAAAATCAGCTTTTTACGTCAAGCGATTAAGCAGGATCGTGATTAATCAATGACCAGATTTTTCGAAACACCCTGTATACATTTTTAAAAAATCTTAAAATATGTAAAAAAACAAAATAAAATATACGTGTTTAAGCGTTTTTTCGGAAACTTGACCGTTTTTTAAATAAAAAATGTAATAATTGAGGGGTGGTTTAACCTTGGTTTTACCCCCTTGGAACTGGAATTTCGAAAAATCCCTTCTTATCGAACCTCTACACTCTAGAATCAACCTGTATGCCAAAATTGAGCTTCTTACGTTGAGTGGTTTGAGCAGGATCGTGATTAATCAGTGAGTCAGTCACTTAAGGATTTGATATATTAGTATAGATTATACAGGTTGTTAACTGGACAGTTACTTATAGGGGAACAGAATGGCAACACTACCTATTGAGAACGCATGCACTTTAGGGTTTTCTGCCGACACGTTTATCGACGAGCGGTCCGAGGTTGCCATATTTCAACCTTAAAGCTCTTGCCGCGAGTAATAAACAAATTAACAACCTATATTGCAAGAAATATGTTTTCTATAAATCAATTATTCGGTAGAAAATGACACTCTGAATAGAATGACATATCATATGTCAACTTTTGACATTTTCGCATATGGTTTATTTGAAATTGTAACATGGGGTTCATAACGACAGTTTGACTCAAAATACCAAGTATGCGGTATCAAATTATTCACAAAAAATACTTTTTCTAAAGAAGCACTCAAGAGAGCCACACTCGTTCCATTTGAAAAAATTGGGATATTATTAAAAATACGATTTGGGCATCTTTCAATCGCCCAGGATAAGACACTAAAAACAATAAACGATTAAATCTATTTTTCCAAGGCTCCTTGGTTAATAATTAGTGTTTTTAACACACCCATGGAACTCTAGACTGAAATTTAAAATAAAATTTGTTTTTGAGCTGGTATGTCAAAAATTGACATATATGATATGCCATTCGTTTCAGAGCGTCATTTTATATCGAATAAAGTATAAAAATACCGAGGGTGCCATTTAAAAATCAAAAGTTATAGTCATTTCTGATGAAATAGGAAGTGACCGAAAACCATTGAATATGTTAATCAATCCTAATTTATGTCATATACTAACATACCAAATCTCGTTTTTTTATCTGAAAAAATAAAAAAGTTATAGGGGGTGAGCCACTTTTGAGACGCACCCGGTATAGTTTGGTTTCTACTTTCATAAAGATAATCTAAATACATCTAGACAGTTGTGTAAACTATATAAACACCAGAATCAACTATTATTAATACACCACACGTTAAATCAAGTTACACTATACATTTTATTATTTGTTTACTGCCTTTTCGGTTGGTTTTACTACAAATCTGAGCCAATTAAACTTGCTAACTCGACTCGTAAAGTATACCGACCACGAAACACCAGCCGAATCGTCATGCAAACGACGCCTGAAACCAAAAAGCATATTTTTTTACATTGTTGACGCGATTTACAGCAATATAAAGCCGCGAAATTCCCTAGTAAAATTTACGACGTCATTAAAATGACGATCGTCTTCTGTTTTACGAGCCGCTTTGCGCCGTTACATGCAGATACATTTCTATTGGTTGTAAATAATGGCTTTGGAGACGGGTTTGACAAATCTGCGACGTTATGGGAACGCGAGTTTCGGGAGGTTATGTTTGGACACGAAGCGGAAGGAAGTCTGAACGACATTACTCTTGCTACAGCAAATAAAATTCTACTGTCATATTACATATTTGAACATAGAAATGTAGAAAATACCTACTAACTATACCGGGTGCGTCTCAAAAGTAGTTTACCCCTATGCCTTTTTTATTTTTTCAGATAAAAAACGAGATTTGGTATCTCCAAAAAAATCATTTATCCATTATGGGTTTTTCGCCACTGCACTGCAAGAAAAATCTACAAAATAAAATTGTTATTTTTTGTAAACACTTCTGCGTTAAACCTAAACGGACGCTGCTTGTCAGAAGTTATGTTTACAGTAATACAAATTTGCATAACAAAGAAAAAAATGCTTAATAGTTGGGGAGCACAACGTATAAAAATAGCTTCCCGTGGGAAACTTCATGAAGGGAAGGTGCCAGTGGAGTTGTTTTATCAGAAAAACTATGTATTCCATTAATTTTTATGACACCGTCACAGATGTTGCGTTTGTTTGGAGTGCGTTAAACAAAATGGCTGCCATAGCAATATAGACAATGTGCCCTATCGTCGCCGCTTTTTAACCGATTTCAATTTTTTTAGCTTGTTAGAAAGGTAATGTAAAGAGGAAAACAATGAATTCTTGAAAGTATTGCAAAAAAATAATATTTTGGTTGTTGGTTGGATTTAAAGTGAATAAAATTGAAAAGTATTGTGTTATATTATTTTTACCAAAATAAAATATGGTCTACGTTACATGAGTTCATGTATTTAAAAAAATTTAAGTGATACATTTATACATATATATTAATAAAATTACAAATCGGCATCATCACTATCAACTTCATCACTACCTTCGTCGGCAAAATCAGGCGGATGCAAATGATCAAAAGTTGATTGGTCCGCATTACAACTACACATTTCTGTGCAAGTCATATTGTTTTCTAAACATTTACTTGGTGGTGAAAATCGATTTTTAAGACACGAACATCTAATCAGTTGAAGAAGAGACTCTGGAGCACATGGTTCTTCACACATAACAGGGGTAAGCACTCCCTCTTCCAAATATCAGCCGTGTCCAACTGGATTAGGGATGACTGCATTTGGTTCATCATCTTTTGACCACACAAATGCTTCAAGGTTAGCTCTCTTAATTGCGGGTACAAGGGAACCTCTAGTGGGGGGTAACTTATCTCCAAGGGCTTGTTTGGCAGTAAACATTGACCATCGTAATTCTGCAAGTGATTTCGATAGAGTGCTTGCTTTATAAACTCGACAAATAAATATTTCTAGCTGATGCAAACCATCATCAGGTACTAAATCACTGGTACCAAGTTTCTGCAAGGCAGTAAGTTCTTCTTCACTCGCTGAAAAAAATGCCTTCCAGTATGACAACTTTCCTTTTCCAAACAAACATATTACATAGAACCCGGGCAGTGCTGAAGATTTTAGTGGTCCGAGTGAAATATATATGTTTTTAACTGATATTGCCTCGCCTGACGATGGTACAAAAAAGGTGTTTTCGGGAAGCCTTGCATAGCGCCTCTTGCATACTAGCAAAACTAAAATATCTGTATCATTAGCAAATACCAGTAGTGTATCTGCACCTCTAACTTTCGCATTAATAACATGAAGTATAATTTTTGTGTCGGCTTCTTCTTGAGTACTCTTTAAACAGTCCAAAGAGCAGTGCGTCGCAGAAACTTCATTTGCTATGAAACAACATATTTTTTTGCTGATATCTTGGCATGACTTAGAATTGTATGTGCAATATAGGTGGTTAATTCATCTTTGGTACGAGTATGTGACAACAACTTTTTTAAATTTATATTTGATATGTCAGTTGTGTCACATATTTTGTACTGTGTTGCGACACCGTCATGAAGCCTCTTATCCCTAGTAAGGGTTTTTATTGATTCGTCCATGTACGTGTCGAAAATCACATGAAGTTCATCATATTGCCAGTATTTCCTTTGAGTCTTTTGTGCGAACAAATCAGCAAGATTTTTACAAGTTTTCACTGCGCTAGTTTTATCAAGAGCCTGCAATTCTCCCATTGCATCTACAATTGCAACGCAGTTATTTGATTGGTGAACTTGAGCAGATGACAAAGAATCTTGGATCATAGCCACACGCAACATCTGTGAAAGTGTCACCATCGACATTATTGGACTACATGTTTTTATCTATCGATTAGTACCACTAGTACCATCCCTTCATTAACTTTTCCACGGGACACACAATGCTTCCGTACTATAACGTTTCGGAAAGTTTATCCCTTTCCGTCGTCGGAAGCAAAAAAAATACAAAGAATAAAAAAAAAACTATCTAAAATATCTAAATTCAACTATTCGAGAACACTTTACTTTTTTAAAAAACAGATACGTCTACAAGAAACCGTTGACGTTCTGTTAAAATTACATTATATCAAGTTAATCATTGAAGAAGATTGTTCATGCATGCTTGTCAAGCTTGCAGTAGTATGTGTAGCCACCTTAAGAGTAGTCTATATATAATATTTTTCTTAGTATTTCAACTTCTGATTTTAAACTTTTGAGTTATAAATAACATTATCTAAATAATTTGTAGATTTTTTTTCAAATAACTAAGATACGGAATTTCTAATAAAAAATATCTTAACTTATTTTCGAAAGAGAACACTAGTAATACACGATATTTTTGTGGCCTCCTCCAAACAATACTCAACCAGAGAGATAATTTTCCAGCTAATCTAATAAAGACCGAAGAGTAAATAAAAGAGGCCTAATTTAAGACGACTCCTCTCCATTTATTCACCCCTTCATCCCTTCTTTTCCTTCTCTTATCTACCCCCACCCTCGAGCCTGTGTGTATCTGCTGTTCTTCTATTGTATCTAGAGCGGTAATTAGGACGTCATTGCCGATTAACCGAGGAACAGTCGCTCGTCTAGCGCCATTATGATTACGTTTGACAGGCCGAAGGCTGAAGAAAATTCAAGCAGAGAGGCAGGCCTACCCTCTCGTTTCGTCTTAATTTTCTCATTTGCCCCGTCAATTTTTATGGCTGTATTTAATTAGGGGTAGTTGGATCTTTATCTATACATTTTATTATAATAGTAGTTTTTTTAAATATTTAGATCAACAGGATGTTTTAGCATAAGTGTGTTCTGCTTCCACGTTCTGCTTCCCTAGTAGAAACCAAGTTAAAGTAGAACTAATGAACCTGGAAGGCTCCAACCATAACCTGGAATGGGAATCCTCCTCCAAGACACTCGAAGGACTTAAGGTGGGTCAAAAAAATTCATTAAAAAAATGTCTTTTTTTTAGATTTTTTTTAGAGTATAAAGTTAAAAAAATAGTCGATTTTTTTGACCCATCCTAATCACTATACCAGCCAAAGATATTTAAACTCAAGAGATACAATTGTTTACCTTTCTCCTTCATCAGCCATTATTCTATCCTTATTTTCCCATCTCTCTTACACCGAAAGCTTTTGCCAGATTTACCTGTATATTGGTATTAGTATTCGATTAAATACCACAACCAATTATTAAGTAATAAATAATTTCGTTATATTTTTGTATTATATCAACTACATTAATTTGCTAACGTCAATCTTTTCATTTAATGCTTAACTGCTTTACTATTTTAAATGTTATAATAGAATAAAAATACCACATGCTCGTGTTTCTTTTAATAATAAAAAGCAGTTTGGCAACGTCAGTTTTAGAAATATGCCGGCGTAATACAACGTATTTCGAGGATGAATGGAAAATCCTAGATTCTCCTTTTGCGATGTTGCTATGCCGCCGATCAAGCTCCATATTCTTTATTTGCAGTATTGTAGTATTTTTGCGTTATTTTGTGGACTTCTGTGGACATTATTTTGAAAATATGCATTCATGTATTGTGTACAAGAGAGTGTATCATTTAAATCCAAATTTAACTTTTTACCGGTAAATACAAATAAGTAGGGTTAGGTATATTACTATATCCTATTCTCTGTAGATCAGAGGTGTACCTACACATAAAAAATAGTAGATCTCTAAATTATATTTTTAGGTTTATTTTTTAAATAATATATTATTATATTTATTAGTTATTATGTTTTTCAAATTATATATTTATTAATTAAATTATTTGTAGAAAAAAGGTACATGGTACATACTAATTACAAATAAGTTAAAAACAATTTCTGTTCCCCTTTTAAGAAAGGGTATTGAATGTTAAAAATTAAATTTAAGTTCTATAAACCGCCTGTAATTTATAAACAACATCTATTTTCGAAAAACCGTACTTTCTTATAAGAATAAATCTAATCTAGTTACCTACTTGGGTTTGACAAACCATTACCTACCTTTTGTGAAAATATTATTGGGGTGTACCAAAGATGGAATTTTGCGGCCTTACTTTTTTTGTTACCGTTACAATTTTATACGGCTTTTGTTTTAAATTTTGGTTACTATAAAGTAAATGGACATCTTTTGACATACATATAATTATTGTTCTTATTACATGAATTTTATGACTTTCTTACATTTTATTGTATTGAAATTCTTTGCATATGCACTTTTTATTATTTATAAACAATATGAATTTTCCTTTGCAAACAAGAGAAAAAAAACTAAATATTTTTTTAAACTAAGAACCGTTTACTAAACAATCACCATTTTATTTTATTTATGATTTTGTAAAATTATCGCTAGACTTTTCTGATGACTGTGTATTATAATATCAAATAATTTTGTTTAAATATACACATACCGTATGATCGAATAAAAACAGCGTTCAGTTGGCTTGGAAATGACGATCGATGGCATTTTCTATATAAATTTACATATAAAATGACAGCGATCTTCATTTCATAGCCATCGCTGACGCCGTTTTTATTCGATCATACGGTATAATATACATCTTATATTTTTAGTTCTGATTTACTGTGTTTGAAACATCCCTAAAATGAAAGTTAGGGTAAATAAATGTTGAATTTTCTTACTTCTTATTCCCTCATAAATGAACAATTGTGAACTAATAAAAATTATAAGACACATTTTAAATTTTATTCACTGTTTTTTATTGTAGTTGTAAAATTCATATAGGTATATAATAATAAAGTTTGTATTATTTTATATATAAAATACTGTGTTATTAGGTTAAAATAACTATTTTATTTTGTTATTGCTAATAGAGGGAATCTCATTCGCTGGAGACGAACAAGGTTTGGAACAAGATATCGAAACTGCATTTACTACTACACCTAAAATTTGATATTTTATTTCATAAAATAAAATAAAAAACGCTTATTAATTTTTTAATCGTTATTCTTATGTGAACAGCCATCTTATACTAAAAAATTATGTCGGTTTTTATTTTATTTCGCTATCCTCCCTCAACTTATTTTTTTACAATGCGACAAATATGTAAGATGTAAGTTTTATTATTATTTTATTTTAATTTATTAAACAATTATTTTAATTTCCTTAAAATACTGTCGGTCGATCGGCACGCCACTGGAAATTGACCTCAAACGTCTAATCTTTGTACACAACTACATTGTTGCCATCGAGCAGATACCCCTATTTCCTTCTCTATCCATTCTCTCTTGCACTCGTTGATTTTCGCAAACCAATGTGTGATGAAGCTTTAGAGCGTTTTATGAATGGATCATTGTATCTCCCGAGCTTAAATATTTTTGATACCAGCAAACGTTCCTCACTTTTCATTCTTTTTGTTGCTCAATATTACAATGAGGTGTTTCTCAAAGTTGTTTTCGGTATAGGACCAACTTTTCAATATCAAGGAAAAAAATATCTTCTGGTTTACAAGATCCTTGTAGTGTGCACTCTTATATAAGACACAGTGTATAGAAAATCAACTATAAAAAAAGACATTAATAGAGCAAATCAATTTATGAAAACAGATCCCCGTCTAGAAATATTCTAATCAATTGCTTCCCCAACCCGACCAAAGCGAACAAAATAGTGGCAGAGGATGTAAAAAGGGTCGGAACGACGTCGGCACTAGATCAAACGGCGACCTGAGGTCCGACAAAGGAACGGACCGGGGGAAGCGGGGGCGTTGCCGGACCGAACGGTAAGCGTCGCCGTTTATCAAACGGTCACCTCGGCGTGCAATTTGTCATTAGGGCGGTGATACAAACAAGGCCCGAGATCGTTTGACCTTAAAGGGTTTTAAGGTGCGTAATAGGAAACGCCGCGCTCTGTGCTCTAAACTATAGGCGGTCTTTAATCTAGAGTTCGGCTATCACTTTGAGTGTGTGGAAACTTGTTGAGCTTTGTTATTTTAGTTGATTACTGCTTTTTACTGTTTTTGTTAAGAATACGTCTTAAAACAGAATGATTAGATTTTGTGAAGGGCCAACTCAGTTCTGTACATTAGGGAATTTAATTTTATCTTTCAGTATATTTTAGTCTGTCTTGAAGAAGTGGAAGCTCGAAATTGCGGAAAATCTTTCTAAAGATTCGTGTTTGTTACCTTTTTTCTGTTAGCATTTGTTAAATCTGTAAAACATTTTCAATTTGAATATAATATGTACACTGAGATGCAAAAAAAATGCAACGGAAAAATTTTTGGTCAAATTAAAATGTTATATTTTTATTATTTTTAACCCTATTCTCATGAATTTTTTGAGCAAGCTGCATATAATTATATCAACTTTAATTTTTAAACTCAGTTTTTTATAAACTTTAGTATTTGGCATTTACAGGGTTAATCGAGGGATTGATTTTTTGCCTTAACTTTAAAACACCCTGAGCAATAATTTCGTGTGTAAATTTTCCTGAAATAACATTCTACGGTCAGAACCATGTCTCCTGAGCATTTTGTTTTTTGGATTATGTCAATACGTGTTTTGGTTAATATTTAACAGCGAAATGAACTTGCCACCAATAATTTGCAGTTTTTTCAATTATTATTTCTTTTGAAGATATTTTTCAATATGACAAGGCGGCTTTGGCGATTATTGTGAACAATAAACTACTATGAACTGCCCATCATGTTCGACGTCTGGGAAATGCTTGGCAGGAGGAACTTATAGGTCGCGAGGCGATACCAGCTTCATTAAATGATCTTCGCTTGGTTCTTAAAGAAGAATTGAAAAATATGACGCAATATGATATATGCAGCCTCAATGACAATGTGAACGGACGTATACTAAGGGCTGGCAAAATTAGTCTTGGGTCGAGATTTCTGTATGTAAGAAGAGTACAATGCGTTTATAATGTACTGAACAAAGAGAGGACAGTAAACACGTTGCCAAACGTATGAAATAAACCGAGAAACTGTGCACATCGCTAGGAGACGTGGAAGGGGATATAGGAGATTTGTTGCAGTTGACCGGTCGACCCAATCAGTACCTCTGTCAGTACTTAAAGTTCTAGGGAAAGGTGTACGTCATGCGTTCAGCTTCACGATTTAATTACGTCTCGTGATACTTAATTTGTTTATTTATTAACCAGTCGTTGTAATTTTCCCTATAGCTTGAATTTTTTTAAGTGCAAGCTAGAAACACTTGCATTTTTGGTAAAAATAAGTGGAATTGAGTGGGTGTTCGATAGTGGTCGCGCTATTAGAACTCTGAATTCAAAAATCGATATCTCGAAATCTATTAGAAATAATAGATTGTAGTTTTTTCAAGAACTTTGTCAATATTGCTGCTGTATTTTTTTTTGTAGACAGTATGTGAAAATCTTTATCATTAAAAAAATTACACGATTGCTGAAAATTGCTATGCTCTAAAAGTAAATGGATGGATTGTTTACAATTTTTGAATGGAAAAAACAACCTTATCGAATTTTTCTTATGTAAACATATTGTAAAATATCCGATCTTGAAAATAAAAAAAAGTTTTAATATCTAAAGTGGTTCTTGAGTTATGGCTTGTTATGTGTTAAAAAGTTTTTAAATTATCGCGATTACTGACGTTTTTTCTTTATAAAAAATGACACCTTAACGATATCCTTATAATTCTATTTCAGATGCTCAGAAACATGTCTAATGATTTTATCTAGTTATCTTTTGAAAAAAAAGTCTTTTAAAAATAAGCGGTTTGCGATCGTGATTTTACTTTACTTGATAGGGAAAGGGGTACCAGCAACGCCGCAACAGCACACCGTCGCATTTCTCTTACTCCGACTTAATCAGATCCCTATGCGATTTACTTCCACACATGTAAATGCCGACCCAAAAGTAACAGTTGCCAGCACGGTATAGACAGTTATAGCAAGCCAAGAAAGGCAATACAAAGTATTAGGTTATTTAAAAAAAATCTGTTTGTATACTATTACAGATGTTTTCCTTAATATCGGTAGTGCTGTCATCGTTATTAATGTTTATTAAAACCAGGACCCTGGTATTTAGTTTTTTCTTAATGTCACCAAAACCATCTCGTCATATTAAAAAATTACATCAAAAAGGAATGATAATTGAAAAAATGGCAAATTGATCGTGATAAGTTCACTTCGCTCTTAAAAATTAACGACAGCATGTATTGACATGAATCAAAGTCATGGTTCTGACCGTAAAATTATATTTTACGAAAAATTACACACAAAAATATTGCACAGGGTGTTTTAAAGTTAGGGTAAAAATCAACCTCTCGATTAACCCTGTATAATATGCCAAATACCCATTCCGACTAGTTTTGACTACGCGCAACGTTGAAATTGGTACTTTTCCCTGCCCTATGCATACCCAAACCTCAAATTACGTAGCGAAAACGTCGCTACGACGTTGCATTTAAACAGTTGTATATTTTGACCTTTAACAACGTTGGTAAACGTTGTAGTGCACAACGTTGTTAGAAGTGGGGTTTTATACCGTTATCGTTACGTCGCCAGAAGGCATGTTTATTGTACTACAGAATAACAAACGTAGTACAACGTTGTTCAACGTACTTTTGAATTACGAGTGTAAGTACATACTAATTACAACGTAATACAATGTTTCATTAAACGACCCAAAGCAACTTCAAAATTATAACCAATTACACGTTGGATTACGGCGACGAGCTACACCTAACCTCAAAAAATTCTGTACTGTACTGTCACAGAGCAATTGGTTAGGTATTTTTTCTGTGGTACTTACTGTGTAAAGCGAAAAGAAGATGTATAGGAAAAAAGTATATAAATACTCTACAAATTTTTATAGAAAAAGGTAAAAGTATTTAGAAGAAAGTCAGCGAGCAAGTCAGTGTCCGAAAAATGAAGTGGAAATAACGGGTTTAGGTTCGTCATCCACATCCTCGCAATGTACTACTAGTGGTAACTTATCATCAATGGATACTATAGAAATAAATAACAGTACACCTGAAGCCCATACAACAGAGGAATACTATGAGAATAATGATCCTCCAGAAGAGCAGTCAACTGAAATTCATCCTGACGTTCCTTTCGACTAAAAAATAAAAACATTTTTAAGTCAGTGGAGTGTACAAAATAATATATCCCATTCAGCTGTAAACTAGCTTTTAAAAGGATTATCATCTTGTGGTATAAAAGGGCTGCCGATTGATGCACGTGGAGTGGTAAGATCAACAATACTTCCTATACGGCTTTTTTAACAATAAATAAATAGAAATACTGATCTAATATCAGCGATCTTATTAACGAGTATGTGACCACCACCACCAAAGGATGACCCAGCTTTCTTCTTTATTTCAATTTTCCTTGGTGAAAAAGAGCACTGTAAGAAGGAATTTTGTTATTTACCTCCTAGATGTCGGTAGGGTTCAGAGGTCCTATCAGGGGGGTGACAGTAAACCGGAAAATTGGAAACAGTTCTGGCGCGGTCTTACCCAGGCAGAAAGCATGGCCTTCTAGACTGTCCTAGACAAAAATCTGAATATTTCTATATGATTTCTGTCAATTTCAGTTACGGAACATTTTTATGCACGTCGGCGTCCTCTTCTTTTGTCTGTGTGTCAGCCATGTGTCAACTCCCGAGGCCTCTGGCAAGGTCGGGCGCCATTTTAATTTTTGCCGTTTTAGATTTGATTGAAGTTTGTTTATGATATTTCGGCTGAAATTTATAAGGGTACAAAAGATGTTTTTGATATAAAGTTCCTTGTTAACACCTTAATAAAGTATATATGGTATTAATTACATGAATAAAATGATGAAATCGACGTTTCTGCGTGTAGTAGGTATGGGCCATATTATATGTAAAAATAGGTAATATATTAACTGTTTTTATATTTTTTTAGCTTTAGATCCAAAGATCTTGGGATATTCTTTACCAAGGATTTTTCCGTATCTCTACTTTAAAGACTGATCGGTGATTTTGAGCAATTGAAAGCAAGTTACACAAGGTAAATTATGATTATTGAACTACCTATTATTAGCCTACATTAATTATCTACAAGATGAACAGAAATGCGTAATTACATATCACATAGGTACCTATTATGTATTTTCATAGCAATAATGCTATGTATGTAGATTATTTTTAAAATACAAATGAGGTATTAGATGTATATCATATCATGTATATCATATGTGTATCATATTTTTTATTCATTTTATTTTCATTCAAGTCCTGTTTGATTTAATTCACAACAGTCTTATGTACCTATATTTATGTTTTTTTTACATATTTTTTTTTTGATTCCAGGTTTTGCGTGGGTTCCTGTTGTCTTTTTCTTGCTTCCAGTTAGTTTTACGCCCGTGAAGCTGTGAAAACATTTATTTATCTTCAAGTTTCTGTAAGTCAGTGCATTGTTACTTTACTATTTCACTTTAACACAGCATCTCTGATGTTATTTAAATATTTTGATATTGATACAGTAGTTTATGGGTTTATAGCTCTTTAATTGTGTTGATTTGCATATTTACATTGTTCTAAATTCCAAATAAATATTTTTGAGTAATTTTGTTGTATTATTTACTACTAGAAAAGTAAAAAGTATATTAACCATTTAAACCTCCTGAACGAACAGCCCGCCATTAAAAACCGGAAACGGAAATAAATTTCATAAAATTGAAATTGTCATGTCAATGAAGTGTCTATGTCATGTCAAATCATGTCAAATGTCCCAGCCGCCATATCTGAAAATTAGTTACCCAGGCAGCCACGCTGTTTCCATAATTTAACATTGACTTGACACTTCTTCTTGTATTTATTATTTTATGGGTCCTATTTCGTCAAAGTAGGTGTCAATTTCTGAACCAAAGGTTGATATAGGTGACCCAAAGGTCGATCACCGCACCTTATGCACTATATTGGTATTTTTAAGGTTGCCTTAGGCAACTCCGCCAATTTAATACGATTTATCTTTTCGTGCGTTGTGGACGAATCGAATAAAATATCAGAAACCACGAAATACTGCAAATTTCGTTAAAAAACTGTATCTGTTAGTAAGCTAATTTTCCTGATAGATTTCGTATATTTGTCTCATATTTAAACAAAAAAAGTTAGGTTAACCAAGTAAACTATAATTTTAAAATTAAAACTAGAAAATAAAAAAGGGATTTTGCCATATTTCGAAGTATCATGGTCACTTTCAACAGTAAACTAATCATCGTTGATCAATTTCAATTGCCGACATCTCAAAACTTTGCAGATTTGTCGAACTTAAATTCACCTAGTTATTTCTTAATGGAGCATAATATATTCCATTTCTAATTCATACATCATTCATTTTGGTTTCCCCATGGTTGAATATAGCAATATTTGACGACGAATATATTTAACTATAACCCTAAAATATCGCGAATCGGCATGAAAAAGAACTTTTAGCACACGACGTCGCCTCAAACAACGTCGCCGACGATGGCGACGTTGTAGCGACCCTAAAAACATCCACCATTTTAGTGCAAATATGGGTCGCTTAGACGTCGATTCGACGTTGTCCGGCAACGTTGGGTTGCTCCTGGCGACGTTGTGATTACGTTGAACAACGTAATTTTGCTACTTGGGTACGTAATATAAAGTTTATAAAAATGTTTGTTTACAAATTAAAGTTGATATAATTATATACAGTTTGCTAAAAAATCATAAAAATAGGGTTACAAATAACAGAAAAATAACACTTTAAATTTGACTGAGTGTATCTGGTTTAACTTTAAAAATCAGGAAAAATATGCGGAGATTTTTGCGCTCCAAAATCGCTATTATTGAATTGACGGAAGGGCCCGAGGGGGGTCGAAATAACGAAAAAAAAAGGGGAAAAGAGCCCTAAAATGACCGATGGTGTTGCCTTACAATAAAATATCCATCTCCGACAAAACAAATAAATCCTTATTTGTATTCTTTCGACGTTCCTGTCTCGTTTCGATATTTTATATTTTTGTCGTCTCTGTTTACTAAAAATATTAGTTTTTTCCTTTTCTAATAAATATTTTTTTCAATTCTTAAATTTGGTTTTCAAGCTACTTTGGAAAAAATGCATAATTTACCATTCTATGATACTCATTTCCTTCGCAAGAATACAGAGTGTAAAAAAATTATATCACGGTAACTGTTAGTTACGGAGAACAGCAGACATCTTTTGTGCGACAAACTTGTACGCTAATCAGCAAATTAGCCAGCCAACCGCTAAAAGAATGATTATTCGCGTTGCGGCAAACTTGCGGTGATGAGAGCGGCACAATAAACAATACAGGCTCGGCTTCATGCAGATTTTGAGGCCAGGGACGGCTTTAGAAGTTGCTCCTTTAATTGGCGCATTATATTTGAAAAAAAATCATACCATAAGTTTTCTTAGTATATTCATATGTTATACTCAATATTTTTTAAATTAAATGTTCATAAAATGCTCGTTTTAAGAATACCATTGTGTCATGGAGTCTTCCAGGTTTTTGAATTTTGCTTTGGGAAACAGTTTCCCAACTCATTTTCTAGATAAATCGTTTGCTTTTTTATTACCTTATATCTCAGAGGAAGGGGATTTTATTTTCTTTGCCTAATTTGTTCAGCTTCTATAAGCATTAGTTGACCAACTTCGAATTTATGGTTACTTAGTTGATCGCTCTTAAGGCTGATTGACTGTCAAATAAGATGGCTATTTCCTGTTTCCGATAGTTCCTATCTAAGATAAATTGTACGCATCTTTCGATAGCGTCGATTGCCTGAAGGATTCTGATGTAGGTGCCTATTGGTTCGGAGTATTTAGTTTTCGGCACAAATACTCCTATCCAGCTTAGATGCTTGGCTATTCACCTGATTATTTCTGATATTCTTTTAAAATGTGAAATCGTAAAGAGACAGAGAGGACATTTTCCTCAGGCGGTTGCAACAATGAGTCAGTATTGCAATTGAATACCGTACTGGCAACTCTTACTTTTGGGTCGCTATTTACACGTGTGAAAGTAAATCACATAGGAATCTTACTAAGTCAGAGTGAGAGAAATGCGACGGTGTGCTGTTGCGGTGTTGTCACATTTTTCAGCTACTCCTTTCCCTACCAAGTAAAGTAAAATTACGATCGCAAACCACTTATTTTTAAAAGACTTTTTCGAAAAGATAACTAAATAAAACCATTAGATATGTTTCTGAGCATCTGAAATGGAATTATAAGTATATCGTTAAGGTGTCCATTTTTTTATAACGAGAAAACGTCAGTAATCGCGATAATTTAAAAAATAAACTTTTAACACATAACACGCGATAACTCAAGAACCACTTTAGATACTGATTTTTTTTTATTTTGAAGTTCGGATCTTTTACAAAATGTTTAAATAAAGAAAAATAAATTTTTAAAAAACCATTTTTCATTTACTTTTAGTGCATAACAAGTTTCAGTAATCATGTATCTTTTTTATTTATAAAGATTTTCACATACTTTCTGCGAAGAAAATATAGCAGAAATATTTTTGAAAAAAACTACAATCAATTTGTTTGTAATGGATTTCGAGATATCGACTTCTGAATTCTAATAGCGCAACCACTGTCGAACACCAAATCAATTCTACTTATTTTTACCAAAAGTGCAAGTGTTTCTAACTTGCAGTTGAAAATTTACAAGCTATAGGGAAAATTGCGACTTGTTAATAAATAAACAAATAAAGTATCACAAGATTTCCTAGAATTTTAAGTACTGATTGGGTCGACCGCGACGAATCTGCTATATCCCCTTGCACGTTTCTTAGCAACCTGCACAGTTTCTCGGTTTACTTTGTATGTTTCGCAACGTTTTTAATGTTCACTCTTTGTTCAGTACATTATAAACGCATTGAACTTTTCTTACATACAGAAATCTCGACCCAAGACTAACCTTTGGCAGCTTTTAGTATAATCTTATCGCAGAGTAATACGAATATTAAAAAGTAGCCTAATATTCAGGAAAGCAAACGCGAGTATTTCTTTGTGTGTTTCTTTAAAACCAATTTGTAATTGAAATTGAAAATTTTGGAATGCTAGAGACGGTCCTGGAACTGTTTAATTGTTAGGTGGCAAATAATTAGCACCCGGCGTTTCGGGGGGAGCACCGTCAGTCCGACGGCCCATTGAAAGCGTTTTGTACGTTTCGACAACTAGATGTTCGTTAAAGTCGGAAACAATACCGTTTCACGTTCTGACGATCCTCTAATGAATGATCTCACCGCTAACAAGATCTGACTGTGTGTTGTGTGTTGTGTCTGTGCATATATAGATATAGGATTTTGGTATTTTCTTTCATTTTTATTGAAGAGTGTACTGATTGGTTTATTTTCAGTAATAATAAATTTGTTGTTAATTTTTCATAATTTTTGATGACATGATCCACCTTTCCTTTAAATTCTGAAAACTTACAAACTTTTTATAAAAAAATTTACGAAATAAATAAAAAATATTTTTATCTATTTTGTTGGACATCTTTTTAGGGTTCCGTACTTCTAAAAAAATGGAGCCCTTATATGAACACTCTGTTCATCTATCTGTCAAAGACCCTTTATCTCAAGGACGCGTAGAGATATCGAGTTGGAATTAAAACCATATATTCAATTCTACAGTCCCTTGAAGCTATGAAAAAAACAAACTTCTAAGTTAACATTAATAGTATATTAAATAACGAGTTTTGAAAACGACGTTTTGCGCACGAGTTCGACAGTTTGTTGGCTCGAGTCGCAGGCAAGAGCCACAAGTCGAACGAGTGTACAAAGAAGTTTTCGAACGAGTTTTTTACGCTATTTTTTCTACGACTACAAATTAGCAGCAGACTGACTAAGTTTTTGCCAGTTTTGTGAAATAATTTGAGATGTAATGATGACACTTTTCTGATGGCTGCGTTGCGTTTGGCGTTTCAGCTAAACATTGGATGTTAAAAATGTTAAAATTGGCACATGTCTTGTCATCCTTAGCACACAACAATTTGCAAAACGCCAATTTCAGATCGAGTTTGCCGTGTGTCAAACTGCATTTTCTAGGCTAGTCGTAGAAAAAAAAAGATACGGCCGTTTATGCCACAAAAAACCGTATATTTTGACAGTCCCAAGGAAATCAAAATTTATAGGGAATTTTCTGTTGGCATAGAACTATGAAATTTAGCAAGTAATACCGTCTTAAGCTTGATTTTCATGCATCCGTTATCCGACGATACGATGATACGATATCAGTTTTGTTGGTTGAATTTAAAGACTTCGATTGGTTAGAAAATTACGCAGTTTTTAAATTTATTGCATTTTCATGCCTCCGTTCATCGGATATACGATTTGCTTGTGATTGGTGTTATTTTATATTTTCATTTTTGTAACGATTTTGCTGTTTTACTTATAGTCTAAAAGCTAGCAACGTTTTCGAGAGAGAATTTTAAGAAAGCTGTTTTTTAATATATCTTTTGCTATGCTCTCCTGAACAGAGTGCGGACCTTCTTGCTGCCGAGAGACGTTGCGTTTACTACTGCGCATCATATCTATATTCAACAGCTATTCACTACTGCGCATCAAAAAATTCGCTCTGTAAATGTATTTCAGGAACTAACCTATGTGTAGCATATTAATTTTCATAAAAAAGTAGCAAAGTAACGTGAAAATCGCATCATTGTATCTCTATTTACAAACGAGAAATCCCATAAAACACAGAAAATGGGATATCCTGTACAGATATGATGCGCAGTCATAAAATTCCCGTTTTCCCGACGGTCGGTGGACCGTCGCATCCGGAAAACCGCGGTGCTAGCTCTTGTACCTACCATTATGTTTTTATTAAGGTTTTATACGATCATTCTCCGTCGGCGCGGCGGGAGTAAAAAATAGCAAATAAAAATCAAGCTTTATACTGCAAGTATTGGGAAAATTTTGAAAACTATATATTTGTAATTAAATCATAAAAAATATAGTCTTTACACAAAATCCTCGGTAAGCGAGTCTGACTGGCACTTTATTTTTTTAACGCTACTAATACTCCGCATAATCGGAAACACCCTGTACATTCATAAATCCCTTTTATCTTCCGCCTCATAAATCCCACCCCACTGCTCCCGGGACTGCGGTCATCTCGCCAAATCTTGGCAACTGTGCCAAGCACGACGGCGACGAAGACGTCTCCGGAATGCTATTTGCTCCTCTACGACCGCCATATTGCTCCCTTCTGGCGAAATCCAGACGCGGCTAGGAATTCTTCTCCGGAACGCGATGTTTGCGATCCTTTCCAGATTGCGCTTGGTGCGCTAATTGACTAGAAATATGCTGGATTGGCGCTTCCAAAAAGAGCAGAATGGAGAAGGAGAAGAATGTCCAGAGGGTGAGTGGATATTGGAGAAAAAAATGGATAAAAAGACATGACAATACAATAAGAACCATATGATAATTTGCTTGGAAAAAAATCTAAATCTAATGATGATCTTTATACAAGTGAAAATAATGTTATAACATACAGGGTGTCCCAAAAATAAGTGCAACTTTTTTAAGGTGTGGTACATCTTGATAAAAGAAACATATTTTCATTCATTTTTCAAATAAGTCCAAAATAACGGAGTTATTTTACTTTGAAAATTTCCAAAAAAAAAATATTTTTTGCTAAAATTTTGAGAACCACTGGATCTTTTCTGGATTTTTTTTTGTAAATTTAATTTAATACCTATGTTGCCATATTATCAAGAAATTATGTTTTTTTAACTAAAAACTAAAAAGATTTCCAAAAAATTTTTCAAAAAATTTCGAATTTTCAATTTTTTTTTTTGCGAAAAAACCTCATAGGCGTGTTCCTGGGGTTGAACTATACTACCAGCAAAATAAAAACACTAAATCACCACAATACACCAAAACACTTTTACTTTTACACTGGACGCGCGTTTCGCTAACCATGTTAGCATCATCAGCAGATGATTATAAACTAAAGTACAATCTACAAGTTGAGCGTTTATATACTCGCCCAGTGGGCACCGAGTGGGCGTGGCAAAAACTGATGTAAGCCATTTCAGTAGTAGGAACAAAGAACTTGAAGATTGGATTGTTCAAAACAATTTCACATTTATTACTCCTGATGCCATGCATTTACTGCTCGTAATTTGAGACTTGTTTAATTAATTTTAATTTATTTAGATCTATATAATGCCTTTATTGGTCATTTGTTCGGTATCCTCAAGATTTATGGTTCTGGCCATAAATGTTTTTAAATTGTTAATATTGATCTTTAATCTAGTTCATCATAGTTGATGATTACCTATTTAAAGAAATGGCCTGACCTTCTTAGTGGAGATGTTTTATCCCTTTGGATTACCTAATAATTGTTGTAATCCAAAGAATAAAACATCTTCACTGGAAAGGTCGGGTATTTATGAAATTTCTTGTAAAGATTGTAATCAGAAATATGTTGGGCAAACTAGAAGATCAATATTAACTAGATTTAAAGAACATTTAGCTCAGATAAGATATGGTAGACCGGATAAATCTTGCGTTGCCGAACATATTGTTGATAAAGAACATTGTATAGATCTTAATAATTTAAAATTAATTAAACAAGTCTCAAATTACAGGCAATTAGATGCATATGAAAGCATCAGAATTGATAAATGTAAAGATAGTATGAACAGAGTCGACGGTCCAATTCCTTCAAGTTCTTTGTTCCTACTACTCTAGTGGCGGAAACTGTTACGCTCAGTTGGCTCTGACTCGGTTGGCTAGTTTTTGCCACGCCCACTCGGTGCCCACTGGGCGAGTATATAAACGCTCAACTTGTAGATTGTACTTTAGTTTATAATCATCTGCTGATGATGCTAACATGGTTAGCGAAACGCGCGTCCAGTGTAAAAGTAAAAGTGTTTTGGTGTATTGTGGTGATTTAGTGTTTTTATTTTGCCGTTTAACACCAAAGGTTCCAACCCTCAACTGTAATATACTACCAGTTAAAATACTCGCGCTTATTTCTGGGACACCCTGTATAGGGTCCGTCAATAGTGCGTCGGGCATCTGTAGCTCCTAGAATAATTTTTTTTTAAGTGCAAACCTGAAGTATGTACGAGGATGTATTTCAGGAAAATATTTTAACTTCTATAGTAGTTAGAGTGGATCGGGATGATTTTTTTAAATGGAAAACCCTGTATGTTATTGCATTTTTGGCCTCCTTTCTGAGTACTTTACATAATCCTAAGATATGAGTAAATATATTTCAATAGTTTTAAAGATATTAACAAATAAATAAAAAAATATGTATATTGTTTTTGTTATTTACATATGTTTCGTAATAAATTGATCATACTCCAATATTGTCTATCTATCTGCATTCTTAAAATTCTTTTCTCAGCTCCAACAGTTGATTCATTAAATTTAGAAAATGTACTATTACTATGTATAATAACTACTTGAATACTGTGTATATAAATATACATTATATCAAATATGGCAGAGCGCTTGGTTGTGTTAAAGATTATTAGCCGACAGGAATGAAAAAAGAAGAAATAAAAAAGGTGTAGAGACTGGGGTGTAAAACAAAAGAGAATCAAGGGCCGGGATGCGGCGTAGTCTTTTGCATAATGAAAAGAATTGCCAGAAATCCTGGCCTACTATGCCAACGCCGCTGATTTCAGTATCTACGTTAAAATATACAGTGACCACTAAACTTCAATACCTCGGCTAAAACGTGAATTTCACACTGTGAATGTGAAGTTTACTGTTTATGATAATTTGGGCATTTTGGATATGCTGTTGTCATGAGATGACTATTTTCACAATTAATTAGCACATGATTTTTTTATTTACTACTACTTCTAAACATTCGTTATTGGAGTTTGCTAGATCCACGATCCACTAGGGTAATTGCAGCTAATTAGCCTGGGTATCAAAGCACGAAGATCGCAATAACAAAACGAATCCTAAGAACAACATAGATCAATTCCAGGATATATCTTATATGACCGGCAAAGAAGTGAGGATATAAGAGAAACATGTAAAATACAGGATGTAGTAAGATGGGCGAGATCCTATCCGATAGTCAAGCAGCACTTAACGCGATCAACTCAGTAACTATCAATTAGAAGTTGCTCAAAGAATGCCTAGAGAAGCTCAACAAATTAGGCAAAGAAAATAAAGTCCTCCTACTCTGGGTGCCTGCTCACCAAGGGATAGAAGGCAACGAAAAAGTAAATGATCTAGCTAGGAAAGAAGCGAACACTCCACTAACTGGACCAGAACCGTTGTGTTTTCCAAACGGGAACCAACTGAAAGCGGAACTGAAGAATCTGGAAGACTCCATCCGTAACTTGGAATTGGTGTCCTCCTACGGTCTAAGACACTCGAAAAAGTTCCTCAGAACTTATGACCGTGAAAAATCAAAGGTTTTCTTTGATTTAACTAAAAACAATCTTCGGATTGTCACGGGGTTTCTAACAGGACACTGTCTCCTCAACGAACACCTCAGTAGGCTGAAGCTGAGAAAAAACGGCGAATGCAGATTTTGTGGGGAAAATGGGGAAACACCAGAACACCTTATCACTGAGTACGCCGAGACGACGACCATTCGTGCCATGAACTTTGGTACGTCTGATGTCGAGGATGGAGAGCTGGAGCCGTCTCAGATACTGGCTTTTGTTAAAGCCCTGAGACTGTATGATGAGTTATAACTCGTTATAACTGAAGAAAGGGGAACACACAATAGATCTATAAGGTCGCGGTGATTAACTCCTCTCCTAAACATTCTACATTCTACAAGATGGTCCAGAAAACCGAAGAAGAGAGTGGAGAGACCATGTGGACAGGATGCCAAACGACCAGTTAGCGAACATCGCTAAGGAGAAAGACCTAAGATGGTATGAAAGCTGGTCTTCACCATGTCATCTGTTCTTAGGGAACCATTGAAGAAAACACAGGACTTGATCCTAACGTACGAAGAAGAAGAAGAAGAAGGTTACAAGTGTACCGAGAAGGCAGATGAAACGGCTCACCCTTATAATTTTTTTATTTTCTCTGATTAAGTTGTTTCAAAAGTTGACACATGATACGTCATTCTATTCATTGTCATTTTCTATCGAATAAAGTAAAAAAATACGGAGGGTGACATTTAAAAATCAAAAATTGTAATCATTTCCGGTGAAACAGGAAGTGAACAAAAACAATTGAATGCGTCAATCAATTCTAATTTATATCATATACTAACACACCAAATCTCGTTTTTTTTTTGGGCACGTACAGCCGCCCATACTAAAATATGTTAATAAAAAGTTGGTAGGCAGTTCTTTTAGTTCTAAAGTAAAGGAATTTTTCCAATTTTTTTTTATCTCAAAAACTGCGACTTTGACTGATTTTGATGTTATTACAGATTTTGTTGCAAATATTATTCCTAATCTTAAATTGAAAACCGCGTTTCGCCAGCTACTGTAATTTTGGAGTGGCGATTTTTTTAAAATTTTCAACCCCCTCCCATACCCCCTTACCAACCCTCCACCCGCACCAAAAACTAATGGCCAGATTCTCGGGTGCCACAGTATTTTTGTGCCAAATTTGGTTAAAATCGGTTTAGCAGTTTTTGAGTTATCGTGTTACAGTGATAGTTAAGATTAATAAAAGTTATAGTGATGAGCCACTTTTGAGACGCACCCGGTATATAGAGATAATACAAGTAATTATTATAAAGGCCAAAACCTGAAGAATTCATCATCAATCTCAAAAAAAATTACTGGACTGGTTTCAAGGAAAATTCTTAACATTCTGGCCGGTCCCGTCGACACAGTAGGCCCTACCTCATCTCCCAGTGTAGTTCCGGTGAAAAACCTGGCAATGACTGTCACTCCGACACCTACTAAACAACCTGGCTCGCTTTTAAGTCGAGGAAATCACTCGATTTGCAAAACAACCGCCTAAAGAGGGCGCTCTCCCGCTCTTAACGACTCTCACTTCATCCAAGGATGCCCTTTTGTGCCTCTAGGGGGCGTCAAAGTGAGAGTGCGAGAGTCCGTTTAAAAATCAAATTATTTTTTATTTTTTTTTGTTGCTGTGGAGTGAGGTGTGAAGTAGTGATAAAGAGAGAGGGAGGCAAGAAGTAAGTGTTTTTCATTAGTCTTTATGATATGATTTTTCTTTATGAGTGTTTCCCATGGTAGGATTTAGTTTTTATGGTCGAGTAAGAAAAAGTTGTGTGTTTAATACAGTTAAATTTTACAGTTAATCAGATGACTGTTTGGTTGTATGAATGAATTGTGGAAGTATGGAATGTTGGGAGATAATTTTTTTATGGATTTTTTAGCGAGTTTGGGAGAAATTAATTAACTTTATTAAGAACTAAATTTAATAAAATAATTCACCATAGTATTCATACTGAGATCACATAAAAGAAAATGCCAACATGTTTATCGGAACTCATTATTCTGAACATCGACAAAATCAGACATATAAACAGTATACGAACGACACACAACAACTCATTCCAGGAATTTCACATTCCACTAGTTATCGCATATACTTTCTTTATAACTATCTGGCGGTTCTCAAAATATTGCCATTATTTTTTTAAATTTTCAAAGTTAAATAACTCGGTTATTTTTAATTTATTTAAAAAATGGCAAAGAGAAAATATATTTCTTTTGACCAGATCTGCCACCCCTTAAAATATCTGAACTTATTTCTGGGACACCTTGTATATTCTCTACCTATAATACATTCTGTTATTATCGAAAATAAATTTATAATAAAAATTTATGTCGTAAAGACGCTTACTAAATCTTTTCCTGTCAATTTTATCGAACCTTATTAAATTCAACCCCGATCAACCAAAACAAATCAAATCCACTTTAACCTCTTACAGTAGTAAAACCAAACGACACCTCTTCTCACACTTCCTCACTGCGGTATTAATCTTTCAACTTGAATTTCCACCAACACACGCGAAAGATGTTAATGATTAAAGGAACCAGTCTAGTCGATTTTAGACAAAATGCCATGGTTTAGGTCCCAGAGAAATAAGTAAACCTAGAGAGGGAGACTAGCTGAAATTTCAAACACTAGTCAGAACAGCAAAAAGACGGGAAGAATTATTTTTTTGGTCATATGGTATTACGTAATAAAAAGTCATGTGGGCAAAGAGCTACATGGAAGGTTCAGTCTACAAGTTATTAGACTTTCAGACTAGTTATTAGACTGTAGCGAAATTCAATTATCTCGGCAGTTTGATTTGACTTTGAAATTCAGCACAGAATTAGCAGCGCCTCAAAAGTATTCTGGAAATTAAAAGACAGACTTTTCTATAAATATGACTTGAGCACACAAGCGAAACTTGCACTGTATACAGGGTTGTTCACCACATACGACACGGAGTATTGTAGCTAAACGACTAGTTTTTTATAAATTGTAAGTTTTGGGTTCGTTGAAGGACTATTAGAGCTACAATTTAAAAATATTTTTACAAGATACAGAGTGTCCCAAATAAATAAAAAATATCAAAGTTGTATTTTTTAAATGGAACACCCTATATATTATTACATTTTTAGTTTCTACGATTAAAATAAAGGAAAATTTGATTAAGGTTTATTACACTTAAACCTTACCGTTTTTGAAATATTTTCAATTTTGTGAAATTGCAGTATAAATTTTCAGGCTTCATTTCTCCGAGGGTATCAAAGTTTTTCATACTAAATATTTACTGAAGTTTATTTATTGATCAGTTATTGTGTTGCAATAATAAAAACTTTATATAGAGTGTCTAAAAATTTATTTTAAATAATTACTAGCTTTAAACGGCAATAACTTGTTTGATTTAAATGGAACACCCTGTATATTTTATGAGAATCAGATGCATAATTTAATTGTCTATCAAATTGTATTATATCGTTTTTTACCTATCTCTTCAAGTTTTCGTAGAAAATGCATTTTCTTATAATTTAGACCTCATTTTTTATCAATATACCTACGAAATATTGACATTGTAGATTGATTTTAAAACAACAAATGTACAAAATATACAGGCTAGTAATATTATCGCTTTTAGTAAAATGATAATATTACTAGCCCATTTGTATGCAAAAAACCAATGGAATACTAACATTTTAGATTATTTTTAAAGATGTACCAAATTTTTAAAAAGTACAAATACTAATATTGTCGATATAGTTCCTTTATTTCATTAAAAAAATAAAAGAAACTGTTTAAATATTTGTTAAAGAGGGCCTATTAATATGATTCTAGTATTCAAATTACATTAATTGACTGTTTGCGTTGATTAATAATAATTGCTCCAAATACTAAAAAACTGAATTATGTATGTGTATTAGGCAGTGTGGTAAAAAGTAACACTTAAAAATGATATTTAATTTTTTGACAAATGTTTATTTATAACATCAGAGACGTTCATGTTCATAACTTATTATTATATTGATTTCTGATTCAAATTCCCATTTATTTAGAATAATTTATTAACGTACACAATTAAGTATGTAGTTAATTAGTATTTGGGCGGAAATACTGTTGGTATATTTAATTAATGATATACTCTTTTATAAAGATTTAAATAGTTTTCTTTTTGCATACAAATGGGCTAGTAATATTATCGTTTTACTAAAAACAATAATATTACTAGCCTGTACATTTTGTACATTTGTTTTAAAAACAATCTAAAATGTCAATATTCCATGGGTATATTGATAAATGAGGTCTAAATTATAAGAAAATGCATTTTCTACGAAAACTTAAAAGAATAGGTAAGAAGTAGTATAATACAATTTGATAGACAATTAAATTGTGCATCTGATTCTCATATAATATACAGGGTATTCTATTTAAAGTAAATAAGTTATTGCCATTTAGAGCTAATAATTATTTAAAATAAATTTTTAGACACTCTGTATAAGGTACTATAATTTTTATTATTGCAACACAATAACTGATCAATAAATAAACTTCAGTAAATATGTAGTATTAAAAACTTTGATATCCTCGGAGAAACAAGGCCTTAAAATTTATACTGCAATTTCCCAAAATTGAAAATATTTCAAAAACGGTAAGGTTTAAGTGTAATATACCTTAATCAAATTTACCTTTATTTTAATCGTAGAAACTAAAAATGCAATAATATACAGGGTGTTCTATTTAAAAAAATACAACTTTGATATTTTTTATTTATTTGAGACTGTAGCTGAGGAATTGTAGCTCTAATAGTCCTTCAACGAACCCAAAACATACAATTTGTAAAAATCTCATCGTTTAGCTACAATACTCCGTGTCGTATGTGGTGAGCAACCCTGTATATTTAGTCGGTTTAAAATGTTTTTCTACATTGTCCGATATACCCAATTTCCAGCCTCTTCTATTCGTACAATCCTCTGTTGACAAGTTTGTTTCACTCATCGCTGTGTGTACGCTCTTTTGCCATTCCAGTTTCAATACCTTCCCTGTTTTCTTCTGTCCTTTGGTTGCTAATTGATTATTTTCTTGGGCCATCTAGTATTCTTCATTCGCTCTACATGTCCGTATCACATCAGCTGCTTTCTCTCTATATCACTATTTCTTTCTATAGTATCGTACCATTTATACCCATTTGTTGTTTTATGGTATTATTTATTATTCGTTGTTGTCTGGAAATTGATCAAAAACTCATTGATCTTCGAATGGCATCCATTTCTACGGCCTCTATTCTCTTCTTGCATTTCTCAGTTATTCTTTGACTACTTACAGTGTACCGAGCGATAATAATCCCCACCATGTTATATGTAAGCGAAACCTGGGTGCCGTACCGCCAGCACATGAACGGCTTTTCAGTCACAGTAAAGCTCATAAAAGAAAACTACATAGTAAGAGGCACACAAGCTACCACCTTTTCCAACAAGGGTCGGGAGCCTACCTCTAGACCCAATAAGCGACACCGTTTCGTCTACCCCGCCTGGGTCAACCAGGCGGGCTAGACGATCCTCTGAGAGTAGGTCTGAGCGGAGCAGAAGCATGGAGATACCTCCGACTGCTCCACTAAGGACTTGCTCCAGAGGAAGCAAAAGCGAAAACACTCCTCCGAAAAGGGAGAGTAAAGAAACCAAGAAATAACCTGACTCATCTCCATCAAAGGGCAAGAGAGGGAACGAGAACCTCCCACCTCTTCTCCGACAGGGAGAGAAAAAAGCCAGAGTGGAAAACCGTCCAACACCGGGAGGCAAGCAGGCACGTATCTACTTCTAGTAAGGGAGACTATCCTGAAAAGTAAGTGAGGCTGTATGATACGTTATAACACAAGAAAAGGAGAAACAACAGATCTCTAGGGTCGCTTCCATATATTCTACATTCTAAGGTGCCTCTACGTTCACTTATTTCGATGTGATTTAGGTGTTTCCAAATTCTCACTCACACATAGATCCACATATTTTCGGCGCTCTCAAGAGACAGCTAACACATAGGGTGGCGGTTTCGTCTACTTACCGCACAATTAACAGAATTTTAAGAGATGAGCATGTTTACGTTGGCGGAATGAGATAAAATAGTTTGCGTGAAGATGCGCGAATACGGAGGGGAGGTTTTGGCTATGAGGGGGTAAGTTATTTTAGATAAATCGGTGCGGTTTGGAGGGTAAAGAAGTTGAGATTGACAGCGGGTGTTGAATGGGAGGATTTGAGGCGTGGCTGTAAGAAAAACACTTATAATATGTATAGGGTAGGCGAAATCACTTTTTTTACAGGAGATAGACGAAAACTAATATCGGTATTTGGAACTCGATAGCGATCTTTTCACTCTACACATTCATATTTTATATCAGATAATTTCGTCAGTTTATATAGTACAGCTCCGGTCACATCTGTGATCTGTAAAAAACAAAGATATTTCTAAATCATTTCCATTCGAATACGCATTAATTCCATTTGGTAATTCTTTAGGGCTTAACAGCGCCAACCTTCCAGCATCTTTTCCATCGCAAAAGATTTAGCTTTCGTCAGTTTATGCCGCGCCCGGATCTTCCGGTAAATCCGGGCTTTGGCACAGAGATACACTCACACGTACACACGTCTACGTACGTGCAGTCTTTTCCTAATGGAGAAATTATAACGGAAACAAGAGATGACAAAGTTTCCTGGGCCTCGGGAACAGATAATTCCTTTTCTTAACTACTCGTCTTGTTTCATAAACGGGGAATTGACACTAATGAGTTACGGATCTCGGAGCGAAATATATAAGTTTCGGAGTTTTGTTCTTTTGGAATTTAAAAAAGGTTCAGTAGTTTTAGAACCACTCAGCGTAACACTGAACAAAAATATCTAAGTTGGAGTAGACAAAATATTACTATAAAAATTGTGCAAAGTATACAGGGTGTCATTGAAATGGTGTAAAAATCGGGGGGTGACGGGGGGTGACGGAAAATGCATATTAAGGGAGTTAGGTGCACTGAAACTGGGGGTGAATTTAAAAAACGGTTGTTTTAAAATTCTGGGCTTAAAAAACGAGATAAAATTTCGAAAAAAAATAATCTGCCATAAATTTTAACTCTGAATCAAATGGTGATACTGAAAAACTATTTGGAAAAGCGGAAAGGGTAGTTTTTGCAAGGGTACGGGGTTATTTCGTGAATAACTTTTTTGAGGTTACTTTTTTTGCAACGTGGGTTCATTTTTTGAAAACTACATACTTTTTCCTACAAAAAAGGTACTCTTGTTGCACATCGCCCAGAGTGATGGTTTTCGAGAAAATTGAAGGCAAAGAGTTTGCTCTGATGGGTTGCTAACTCAACATAAACTTATGAAAGTTATGGCGGTTCAAAAGTAACCAAGTAGTTATTAAATAAATAATTGGAAAATCAAAATTTCATGATTTTTAAAACATCTGATTGCTTTATAAACGAAATAAACCAATTACCAAAATTCCTTATTAAAATAATGCATTCCTTAATTCATTCATAGTAAATGTTTAAAGTGACCACCACTCATTTCAATGCAGACATCTGCTCTTCTTCTCCAAGATCTGCGTACCCTGTGAAATATCCTTGGTGTTTGTCCGAATTTGATTGGAACAGTCAATAATGCATTGCCGTAGTTGCTCTTCAGTATTAATCGGCACTGAGTAAACCAAAGCTTTCAAAGTGGCCCCAGAAGTAGAAATCTAGTGGATTATTTCGTTTTTTAAAGCAATAAGATATTTTAAAAATCATAAAATTTTGATTGTTCAATTAATTATTTGATAACTACTTGGTTACTTTTGAACCGCCATAACTTTCATAAGTTTATGTTGATACCAACCCATTAGAGCAAACTCTCTGCCTTCAATTTTCTCGAAAATCATCGCTCTGAGCGATGTGCAACAAGAGTACCTTTTTTGTAGGAAAAAGTATGTAGTTTTCAAAAAATGAACCCACGTTGCAAAAAAAATCACCTCTAAGAAATTATTCACGAAACAACCCCCTACCCTTGCAAAAACTACCCTTTCCGCTTTTCCAAATAATTTTTCAGTATCACCATTTGATTTAGGGTCAAAATTTATGGCAGGGTATTTTTTTTCGAAATTTTATCTCGTTTTTTAAGCCTCCAATTTCAAAACAACCGTTTTTTAAATTCACCCTTTTAGTGCCCCTAACTCCCTTAATAAGCATTTTCCACCCTATACTTATAGGAACTTTTTTTACTATTTTTAGGAGTACTATCACCCCCTGATTTTTACACCATTTCAATGACACCCTGTATTGTTTTATTAGGAGTAAAAATAAAAACAAAAAAACAAAAAAAATAATACTAAATAGCGCACCTTTAAGGGTGATGCTAAAAGTTCTAAATATTCCTTTTCTTATATGATGGTGACTCGACCTCAGCCTTAATCACCGCTCACCACCGCCGCTAATCCTTTCCTCAAGATTTTCATTTTAATTAGAACCTCGACCGTACACTACGCCAGCCATCTTTTGTCCTCTTCCTCTCCCCCGACGACGTTTCGAACAATTTCTTCCTCGGTTTTCTTGCGTTCCGCCACGCTTGGCCGCTCCGTAACCCGGACTTTCACCCCCTTCCTCCCCCTCTTGGTCCCAAAAGACGGAAACAAAGGGGGACCTCGCGCGACCGTATCCCCCCTCGGACACAATGCAGCTCCTACGGTTTCCGCTGCATTGTGGCGGTGCGTTAAAGGGTGGATAATGTGCAGGATAAAGGGTTTTTGGTTGTGGGGAGCTGGGTGGGATGTGAGGGGGGAACGAGGGGAAAGAAGGAAGGAGGATGACGACGTTGGTCGTCTTCTAGGCGAGTGGGTTCGGGGAATGGTCTTTTGTGGGCGTGCGGCTGGAAAATGTGCTTGTTTTTGATAAATAGCAGATATTTAAAATATTGGTTAGTTTGAGGTTTATTTTTTTTGCAAAAACTGCAATATTTTCGGTTTAATTTAGGCTCTAAATTTTCTGACACGTGCTATACAGGGTGTCAAAAAAATAGTGCATATGCCTAAAATGCTTCCCGAATAAATTACAGCCCACGAAAGGTTAATTAAAAAAATATATTTTGTTTATTTTTCGGTTAACAGTTTTTCTTGAAATTTGGTACTTTTATACACATTTTAATGCCAAAACAAATGGCGATTGTGTATAATTCGCTACGAGCAACAGTTCTTAAGATATTCAGAATTGCAACAGTCAATACATGTCATTATTGACAAAAAATAAACGTGTTGAGTAGATAGTTATTTGACTAAAATGACAAATTTGGGATCTTTTATTTTTTTAAATTAATCATAAATTTTTCTTCGAATAAATGGTACCAATTTGGCTTGCGCAGCGCGACCAAAGCGGCGCACAGTGCTTCGAACATATGGCCTCTAGAGGACAAAAATCCAAAACTTCTCTTTTATTGTAAGCAATTTATTCAAACTAGGTTTATTTGACACAAATGATGAGTACTCTCATTGTACTAAATGATGATGTTCTTAGTCCCACGTTTATGAAAAAAAAATCTTATAAATAATAATAATGCTGGAGCTGTGTTCCATCTAAGCAAATAATAAGTTATAGTATGAAAACGGTGTAAGTATTAAGTAAATTCCTGTGATAAAAAAAAATTGAAATAACATTAGAACATGATTCCTACAATATAAGCCTAATATAAGATAAAAATGTTTTTCTTTAATGAAAAAGAAACATTAATGTTATAAGATACTATAAATTTACTTTAGGACAAAAAAATGCATAGATCGTAACTACTCTGATTCAGGAGAATCACTGCTGACAGAATCTTCCAAATTTATAGTATCCAAATCACAGGTAGATGAACTATCCTCACATATAAGATATATCTGTACATCATTTTCTAATATGTTACTTTTTCGCGTTGTTACTGTTCATTTTGTCGGTATGAGGGGTTCGGATGTTAATAGTTACCTCTTTAATAGACCATATTCATATATTATTTTTTCCTTTTCTTGGGCATGAGATTTTATAATAAATTGAAAGATGGATACTTTTTTTATGCGACATTTCGCTCCAACATAGTGGACTTTTTCAGGCACAAGTGGTGTCTCATTTGACTGGAAGGTTTATCAATATCTAATAAGAACATATTTTTGAAATACAAATAATTTTGAGTTCTTGTCCTTATGATCAAGCCAAGTATTAGCCAGATCGGCATTGCTTATCAATTTTACTCCATCTGAAAAGTATTATAAAATAAAGTTCGTCGCAAGCAGACGCAGGTGAACTATACAAAAATTAAAAGTGTATAAATATGGCAACAAAATATTCAATAAATACGATATGTTTTGATACGTTTTTTTAAATGCCTTTTGAAGTTTGAAAACGTAAAATTTTTATACCCATTTAAGAATCATCTTAAAAAATAAATAAAAACTAAACAATCACGAACTTGTTTAGAAATAAATTTAAAGTACATACTTTGTTTAACAATATCCATAGTGGCTTTCAATTAAGTACGTACCCGTTTAACTCCATAATATACAGAACTACTATGAATGTTATTCTTTTCACTGATGAGATAATGATCGCAAAATTTATTTTTAGTGAAAATATTTGCTAACAAAAACGCTGCATATGAAAAATAATATACAGGATGGTTGAACATTGCTATAAGTATAAAATTATATATTCAGATGTTAGTAAATTTTAACTTATTTTTTGATTTTTGTCCATGGGACGAAGCACTGTGCGGCGGCAGCCCGCGCTGCAGCGGCTGCTGTTCATCTGCTCGCGAAGCAGACGAGCGGCTGAAATCGTAGTTGACTAGGGCAAAAAATGGCGCCATTTACGTCAAATGACGATCAAATTTAATCAACGAAATACAAAAATATCCCGTGGTTTATGATTATGAAAAGAAAAATTACAAAAATTTTGTTATTTAAGAAAATTGTTGGAAAAAGGTCGCTAAAGAATTAAAAAAATGAAAATACCCTTCCTCACGTCTCCTTTTAAACATTTCATCTACTTTACACCTTTTTCTAGAGAACATTTAGTAAAATTCTTCTTCATATTCCTCTTCTTCTAATAAAATTAATGTTATCAAATCCTCGTAATTCATATTTTTTAATAAACCCCACGAAATTTAAAATGGCAAAAACGCTACAGTCCGCAGTCAACGGCTGTCTAGAACTGCGATACCTTTGAGACATAATGGAACCATTTGATTCTTAAGAGTTGTCTAAGGTGTCTCTGTTGCAACTTGTTTAGTGCCTTCATGTGTCGGCGGTACGGCACCCAGGTTTCGCTCCCATATAACATGGAGGGAATTATTATTGCTCGGGACACTGCAAGTTTCGTTTTCGTGCTCAAGTCACGACTGTAGAAAACCCCGTCTTTTAATTTCCAGAAAGCTCTTGAGGCGCTGCTAATTCTGTACTGAATTTCAGAGTCAATATTAGCTTTTTCCGAAATCAAACTGCCGAGGTAATTGAATTCCGCTACATATTCCAATAGTTCTTCTCCAATTTTTATAGCATTGTTGTGATCTTCCGTGGGAGTGCACATGATTTTAATTTTATCGATTTTCAGCTTAAGTCCCAAAGCCTCGTATGCCCAGGTATGTATTCAACATTTCTTGTAATTACTGGAACGTATTTGCAACTAGAGCACAGTCATCAGCGTATTGAAGTTCTGTGATGAATTTTGTACGTGTTTTTGCCTTGAGTCTTTTTATGTTGAAAAGACCGCCGGCCGTCGTATCTGTATCTAATGCCCAAACCTCTCTCCTGCAGTTTGCTGTCCACTATAATGGAGAGCGCTGCTATGAATATGTTGAATAAGAGAGGCGCTAAGACACATCTTTGCCTAAATCCTGTGTTTCTTAGGATGTAAATAAGACAAAACATAACTGTAATCTCTGTTATTCTCCTACCTAGTAGACCCCTCCCTGAAGACGCGTTAACTTTGAAAGAAAAACCTAATCTCCTCTCAAAAACGAGCCAAGAAAACCAAACGCATTACCTTGTCCGCCATCAGGTTAAATTTTAATTAAGCCCTCGGAGCAACGTTTCGACGGAAAGAAACGACCACGGCTGCATACTAAATTCCACCGCCATCCACGGCCAAATTAAGCCAAGCAAGAGCCTCCAGCTTGTTTCCCCTATTTTCAGGGTAAGAAGACTAAAACAAATTCCAAAAACAGACCGCTTCTTTCCTGATGTTTTCCTCCAGGACTTACTTAAAATCTACTACACCTCCGCGGCTGCAGCAGCCCTAATCAATTATGCAACGTGCCGGAAAATTTCCTACAGATTTGGACTGGTTCAGTGTATTAAGTCTGTTTTAATCTTCATATATTTTTTATGTCTTTAAATACTCAACTTAAAACCGCCATATTCGACTCAACAAAATGAATTGGGTTTAAACGATTTGATTTTAGTACACTGTATACATATTTTTCCAAATATTAGTATTTTAATAAAACACACTATTAGATGTATCAAAATTTAATGAAAGTAACTTTATCTCTACATATATTTAGGCTTGTTAAAAGTTTCTTAAAACTAACCGTCTGACTACAATGTAACCATATACCGTTCTGGCAACTCTTACTTTTGGCTCGGTATTTACATGAGTGGAAGTAAATCGCATCGGGATCTTATTAAGTCGGAGTGAGACAAATGCGACGGTGTGCTGTTGCGGCGTTGCCATATTTCTCCGGTACGCCTTTCCCTATCAGGTAAAGTAAAATCACGATCGCAAACCGTTCATTTTTAAAAGACTTTTTTCTTCAAAAAGGTAACTAGATAAAATCATTAGATATGTTTCTGAACATCTGAAACGGAATTATAAAGATATCGTTAGGGTGTCCATTTTTTTATAACGAGAAAACGTTAGTAATCGCTATAATTTAAAAAAAATTTAACACATAACACGCGATAACTCAAGAACCACTTTATATATTGGAACTTTTTTATTTTGAAGATGTTTAAATGAGAAAAATTCGATTTTAAAAAACCCGTCCATTTACTTTTAGTAATGCATAGAAATTTTCAGCAATCGTGTAACTTTTTATTTGTAAACTTTTTCACATACTGCCTACGAAGAAAATACATATAGCAGAAATATTAAGAAAATTTTTGAAAAAACTACAATCAATTCGTCCTATTGCTACCAAAAGTCACTAACTAACATTTTCCAAACAACCAAAAATTCAATCACTAACTATATTTTGAAGCGGAAAATCGATTGAAAAAGTCATTAGCTACGATTTCTGGCTATTTATGTTTTATTTTGATACCGAATAGTTACTAACTATAACATCTTTATGCAATGCATTTCATCTTTAGACGCGTTTTCTCGGAAGTAACAAAAAGTAAGTTAGTGACTTTTGGCAGCAATGGGACGAATTATTCTAATAGATTTCGAGATATCGATTTTTGAAGTTCTAATAACGCGACCGCTGTCGAACACCAACTCAATTGCAATTATTTTTACCAAAAGTGCAAGTGTTTCTAATTTTCACTTAAAAATTTGCATGCTCAAGGGAATAATTACTACTAACTTACTAATAAATACAAATCATTGTATAATTGTAACAATGCTAGCTTTTTCCCGCAACTACGTTCGCGTTACATCTCGAATCGTTCATGCCTTGATTTAAATGATTGTTCACTTCTTTATAGAGAGAGCTAGTGAGCCTTACAAATGCACTATTTAAACTATGTTTTTAAGAGTTTTAGAGCTAATCGTATTTCATATGAAAGTTAGCAATTGTCGATTTTCTGGGTATTATACAGGGCGAATTTTGAATAAGTGCAACTATTTTCATTGCTGATAAATCTCGATGGAAGAAACATATTTTCTCTTTACCGTTTTTCAAAAACTCCAAAATAACCGAGTTATTTTAGTTTTAAAATTAAAAAATCAACAAATTATGGTTTTTAACTAAAAACTAAATAAAAGTTTTTCAAAATTTTCCAAAAAAATTTTCGCGAAAAAAATCATAATCGTGTTTCTGGGGTCAAATATACCTACTACCGCCAAAAATAATTGCACTTATTTAAGACTCGCTCTGTAACCCAAAGTTGAACTTTTGCAAAATCTGAAAAAAAAAGAAAATCTCTCCAAAAACATAAATAGTGAAATGATTATGTACCCTCTATGGTTAGAACCCCTACCTAATGGTCCTATATAAACTGTATATTACTAAAATAAATAGATCTGTCATATAAAAAAGTTTTCAATTGAATATTTGAAGTTTTCAATTGTCGCTTTTCTTGCTTGATATACTCCCCTGATTTTTTTTTATTTTTCAAGCGCACTAATACTCTCTTTATATTATATACGTTATTTTTTATTCCTAGAAGGATGATCTAAAGAAGAAATATTTCGTTCATATTATCGATGTCACTGAATAAACCCTTTTATAAAATTTAAAAATAATAATTAAATAATTTAATAAAATATCTAAAAACTTGATATATAATCTAACTGACACACCACTGACATGCCACTAACAATGACAAATAATTTATCTCTGGAGGTATTGTGTGTAGGTGTTTTTCAGGTATGTTTTAATATTTATTCGTTTTACGTAAAGAAATAGCGATTAAACGATATAAAAATACTCCATAACAAATCTAGACATATACTCGTATACCTTTCATTTAAAAAAAGAATCATCAAGATTGGTGAAGCGGTTTCAGCGGGATGGATGTAAGAAAAAAACCCTTTGAGCTTTTATATATGTATGGATATGGATATTTAAAATAATGTTGCGGACCCGTGTGGACTCGACCTAACCTAACTATATGTCCCGCCCTCAGATGACCTTAACATCGCATTAAAGAATAGACACCGTAATGATTCATTCGAACGTTCGAGAAGAGTCGAGTTCCACTGGAATGGAGTAGTATATACGAGAACATTCGAAACCTTCTCTATGCATCCACGATATGGATTATTCGAG
Source organism: Sitophilus oryzae (assembly GCF_002938485.1). NCBI lineage: Eukaryota > Metazoa > Arthropoda > Insecta > Coleoptera > Curculionidae > Sitophilus > Sitophilus oryzae. The sequence goes on along the minus strand of NW_022146580.1, from coordinate 226,508 downwards.
AGCTCTTTAGCTGTGGGTATAAAAGGCGGCGGCTGGGGCCTAAAGAGGACAGATATAAATAGACGAGTACAGTTGACGCGCTAAAATTCAAAATAAATTCTTTCTAGATAAATAGTTATAAATTGTTTGTAAATAGTTCTTTAAGTCTTTTATCGTTATTGTTTTTGTAAATTAGTGTTAAATAAATTGTGACTTTCTATCCACACGCGGAATGGACGAAAAACGTAACAATAAAATATAAAAATAAATAAATGTTTTAGCAAATAACTTTGTAGAAAATGGCCGTACCCAATTTTTTATAGATAACACCCAAAAGAAAATTGAAATAATTATAAAACGAGTAACAACAGTTTAGTTAATTAACAGAGAAATATATTTTTATAATAAATATATTATTATCGCTAAAATTATATTGTTTAATTTCAGATCCATTCTTTCTACCCACAATACGATAGACTTTCTTATCATCTCATCATAGAAACAAACAAAAAGACCCTGTTTTTCTGGACCGGTCACCCCCACACACAAATACACCGAAACCAAAACAGGCCGGACCCACGTCACGCTAAATTCTTGATAGGGCACGGAATATATATCCGGTCCTGTTAGCTTTTGACGTATCGCATGCGTCTTTCACGGGAGGAATTATCCTCAGAGAAATTTAAAATGACACGACCGACGGCAGGACGGGCCCTAGGAAGTTGTTTGTACAGTTTTGCCGCTCTCTGAATGTTTAATGCTAATCGGGAAGTTGTGTAAACATCGGCGCTCCTTTTGCCCCGGTTTCCACTACTAACGTTGCCACGTTTCGCTAGAAGACCGCACCGCCCAAAGTTGACTAATGAGTTAGCGTACAGAGGTCACTAGCAGTGATATTTGAGTTTTAGGGGTGATATGAGTGGGGTTAGACTGAGTGGTAAATTATTAGACTCGAAGGATATACAGGGCGGCGCACCTCATTCACCTCGGTTGATTATACGAAAACGGAAAGATGTAGAAACAAAATATTTTATGGGTATATGTGGGGAGGTAATGTGCACAATTTAAAATTATTTTGAAATGTACAGGATGTTTCAGAACTAAGATCCATACCAAAGTTATATTTTTTCTTATGGAATACCCGGTATTTATAATAAATAGGTATAGAATAAAAGGTATTTATTATAAGGGTTAAATATGTTTAAAATCCTTGGTTTTTGAAATATTTAAAGATATTTAAATTTGCATGCTACAATAGAATAGATTATTAACACCCTGTACAGGGTGGGTCAAATTCGACGCTTTTAAATGGAAACACCCTTTTCTATAGGAGATAGATAAAAACTAATATCGGTGTCTGGAGCTCTATTTTTGTCAAAAACATGATGGTGAAAACCGCATATCGATATCTGTTACCGTTTTGGAGTTACGGGGTGTTTTTCAAAAATATGCATTTTTAACAAATCGCTGTAACTTTTTTGCTATGGAAAATTTTGTATTTTTATGAAAACATTTCCAAAGCACCTTTTTACGTAGAATTTAATGGTTTAAGTATAATTTTTTTAAAATTAATAATTTAAGAATTATCAACAGAAAATTTGATTTTTTTATATGGGACACCCTGTATATTTTTAATTTATTGAAAAGAATTTAAAATTACGAATTATACAGGGTGGCGCCTCTTATACGACGCGGAGGCTCCAAAGAGAACGGTAGTTTATATCGAAATGAAATTTTGGGACCATATGTAGTATAGATTAATTGAGAGCATTTTGTAAAATATAGAGTTCTACAGGGTGCCCCTTAGAAAAGTTACGTATCAAAGTTGTTGTTTTTTTTGTAATGGAACACCCTATCATTAAAAAAACATATGCCTAAAAAGTTTTTGACATATTTCACATTTTGTGAAAATGAAGAATAACTTATAAATCCCAGTAACAATTACCTAAATAGAATTTTTCCTGTATATCCTGATATTTAATTAAAATAACAAATAACCATTGTATGTTAAACCAGATTAAAATTTGACCCGACAATTTATACAAGGTGAGAAAAAAATAATATTAAAAACTGGTCATTTTTAAAAAGAAGTTACGCCTTTATTTTAAAAAGAACGCCCAGTATATTATTCCGATATTCAATGTCAAATCAAATCAGTATCTTAGTGTATCTTTAAACATATTGATGATAAAGACAAAATATTTTATAAAATCGTTTTAGGAAAATTAACAATATTTTTTTTAATATAAATTTTAAAAGTATAGACAAATAAAAATAAAAACTATTATTAAAAGAAAAATAATTGAATCTTTAAAAGATATGTTTTTTTTCTGAGAAAGGTTTATTTAATACAAATTAAACCCTATTAGTTCTAACTACATAATCAAACTAAAACTACACCGAGTGTACCGTATCCATAATTCACAGAGAGGTCCAACCGGTCCAAATCGCCAAATCAGTACATCAAACGGGTCCCGCTCCGTCACTTAGGCCAAATCTCGTGTATTACGTTGTCGGAAATTCGGACTTAATCGAGTTTCCGCCAATGTCCAGTAGCCGGACTTTAGAGCCCTGGACGAATTAAAGCGTTCTTTTCTTTTGATAACCCCCGAGCCTTCAAGTTGGCTCTCAAGCCTCGTTTTGAAAGAGAGCGGTTAATCGAGTTAAAGGGTTTCGGGGGTTAGGACAGGAATATCCCGTGTATCTTTTCATAATTCGGTTAGATCGGTTTTGATAGAGAGGCTGAGGATCAATTATATGTTAACTTTTTGATTCAAAATGTTTGAGATATTACTACCTAATTTACACAGTTTTTTTTATTTAGATGTCCTCTTGTCATTGTTCAATTCATTATTCGAATTCTCAGAATGTTGTTAACAAAAGTTTCATCCTAAAATAAAATTTTAATCAATCACAATTGTTTTTGTCCATCATTTACCGGATTAATAATACAGAAATTACAGTTCGATTACAAACAATTCATTATTTATAGTGATTTACGGTAATTTTATTAAATAATACGAATATTTTCGCTGATTATTGGTTTGAGATAAATATGATAGTGTCCTTCGAAAATGGGAGTTATACTCTGTTTTTTTTTTCTCAGGTGAGATTTCGACAGACGATGACAGAAGAAAAGCAGATGACATCCCATACCAATCTATTTATTTTACTAAAAAAAGTTTCTAATAATTTTTAAGTTAACTATGGATGGGTTTAAATATAAATCCGTCATACGTCGTCTCTTGTTGTTTTTAACCAATTTTATTGGTTTATTTCAAAAATGACAGATCATATTTCAATTTTATTGGTTTGACGGAACGATGAACGACAAACGGACGCCGATGCGTATGAACTCGCCTTTAGATTTTTTAGACTTTTGACGCTTGTCAAAGTCTTGCCAAATTATAGGTTATAATTTTTGTGTTAATAGGTAATAACTTTTGTCAAATACCCTGCGTTTTGGAAGATGATGCATTTTGATTCGTGATATTACGCGTGTTTTGTGTCTTTTGAAGTCAAGTAGAGGAAAAATCGAGTGAAAATTAACTGTACACCCAGAGCACAGCTAATAGTTAATACTCGCTGCCCAGACAGAAAGTCTTATACACCAATAAAGTTACCATCAATAAAGTTCGTATACCATCTCGTCGTAGATAAGTGCATCTCGAATATGGTAGAAGGACCATACTATAAAGACATACTAAAAACTGGAGTAGCTGTAAAATATCGACATCACAAAATAGGTAAATAATGGATTTTAGTACTGCAGAAAAATAATGTCAAAAGGTACTGGTTTAAAAAAAATAGATTAAAGTTAATTAATCAATCTTTAAGGTATAAAGTTTGGTAAGTGTTATTATTAATAAAATAGTTTGTTTTATTTGTGTTGTTTTATTCATTCCTGTGGAATATTACAAATTTGTATTTGTACATAAGTTTATATTGATAAATAATATAATCGTAAATGCGGGAAGTTTCATAAAGCTTGAAAGTAAGAAATAGCTTTTTTATATTTTTTTTGGTATGTGGTATTTTGTTCCTGTTCGTTTTGTATTAACTCATACCATTTTTTATTAAATAAAATAACTCGATTACATTTTTTCAGTTTTATACAGTAATTTTTTGTAATTTCTGTAATTTTTTTAGGAAAAAATCTAGTCGGCCGCTGTCACTTTTTAGGATGTTTCTAATATTGTTTTATTTGACATTACCCTACTGCAATACGTTATTATCTAGATTATTATTATTATCATTATTATCACTAAATTCTTAATCTAAAAATATTTTTAGTCCTGACATGTAATGCTTTACATTTTATTTTTTCATTTCAAATCAGTGAGTTTTATAAAAAAAATACAAGAGATAAAACAGTTTCTAAACAAACTAAACTATCCAAATTAATTTTTTTGCATGTGTTTGATAAGATTTTTCTTTAAATTTCGTTAACAAGAATGATAGGGGTAGTTTATTTCAACCCTTCCACTCATTTTAAAAAAGTGAAAAAATTACCAGAAAGTGTGTTTTCATAACAGTAATGCTTCCATAAAATTTCATTAGTCTAGCTCTTTTCGTTTTCAAGATAAAAAATAAGAACATTATTTTTCCGCCATCTTTGTACCGCGATATCTCCCTAATGGTTGACTTTTGACCCAACGTTTATAAAGCAAACTACCCTTTATTTTGAACAAGGAATCACCCCCTGAAGTTTTACGCATTTGTTTTGAAACACCCTGTATAATATATTCCAATACATGTTTTTTTTAAATGAGAAAATTAAAAAAATTCAAAAAAAATCCTCTTTCCAAAAAAAAACATTTTCTGCGCCAAAAAATCTCATAGACTAGTTTGAAATATACCACCCCTAAAAATATTTGCATTTATATCAAGTTAAACTTCAAAATCAACAATTACTACCTGATAACAATTACTTAATAAGGTAAAACCAAAAAGCCCTAAACTTTCAGTATGATTATTTTTAAAAATAATCATTCAGAAAAAGACATTTTTTATAAACACTTTTCTTCCACAGGGAAATATTATTGTAATGACTGCATTTTTATTAATCAACCCCAAACCACAACCAAATTACCTCTACCTTCTCAAAAGAAAAAACAAACAAATAACTTAGTTAGAACTCTCAACTTTTCCAAAACATCCAAAAAGAAAAACGAACGAAGAAAAACTTAAGAAGAAAGAAAAATTTTCCTCTTGGCCCGCTACGAACACAGGAAAGAAGAAGAATAATTGTCGACGTCAAGTGGTCCGTGAACGAACAAATGAAAACATCAAACAAATGACGCTTGACGTTTGGCGTGCTGGCCGACGGATTGATAATTTTTCCCTTCAGGTCCGGGAAAAATGGGAAATATTCTGGAAAATTGTTATTGCGATAAGGCAATTGGAGCGATATTGTTTCCAATGATAATTTATACGAAATATTGGCCCCTTTTTCTGTTATTTTTTGTTATTGTTAACTGTTATTGTTGGGGGAACTGAATGGGGAATGAAGGAAATTAAACGTGATTGGTTTCGGTGTTTTAAATAATGAATTTATTCGAGATAATTTCAATATTATCACTGGTTTACGTTTGATTGAGCTGAGTTTTAATTATTATGATAACTTTCTGTCGGTAAATATAGCCCGAGTCAAAGGATCACAATAATTATTCGTACACTTGCCAAGTGGGCCGAACAACGAGCGAGGCGCTCAAACGACTGCGCAAATAATTGTAATGTTATAGGATCGTAGTGTTTTTCGAGTAAAAATTTAAAACGTCAAAACAATAATAGATTATACAGGGTTGTTCACCACATACGACGCGGAGTATTGTAGCTAAACTATTTAATTTTTGCAAATTGTAAGTTTTGGGTTCGTTGAAGGACTATTAGAGCTACAATTTAAAAATATTTTTACAAGATACAGAGTGTCCCAAATAATTAAAAAATATCAAAGTTGTATTTTTTTAAATGGAACACCCTATATATTATTACATTTTTAGTTTCTACGATTAAAAATAGCAGGTTTTTGATTAAGGTTTATTACACTTAAACCTTACCGTTTATGAATATTTTCAATTTTGTGAAATTGCAGTATAAATTTTACAGGCTTCATTTCTCCGAGGGTATCAAAGTTTTTAATACTAAATATTTACTGAAGTTTATTTATCGATCAGTTATTGTGTTGCAATAATAAAAACTTTACTACCTTATACAGAGTGTCTAAAAATGTATTTTAAATAATTACTAGCTTTAAACGGCAATAACTTGTTTAATTTAAATGGAACGCCCTGTATATTTTATGAGAATCAGATGCACAATTTAATTGTCTATCAAATTGTATTATACCATTTTTTACCTATCTCTTCAAGTTTCGGTACAAATTCGAACTCATTAGAACTCATTTATCAAACAGATTATGTCGAATCCATGGAATACTGATATTTTAGATTATTTTTAAAGATGTACCAAATTTTTAAAGATTACAGATACTAATATTGTCGATATAGTTCGTTTATTTCATTAAAAAATAAAAAAAAAACTGTTTAAATATTTGTTAAAGAGGACCAATTAATATGATTCCAGTATTCAAACTACATTAATTGACTGTTTGCGTTGATTAATAATAATTGCTCCAAATACTAAAAAACTGAATTATGTATGTGTATTAGACAGTGTGGTAAAAAAACTAACACCTTAAAAATGATATTTCATTTTTTGACAAATGCTTATTTATAACAACAGAGACGTTCATTTTCATAACTTATTATTATATTGATTTCTGATTCAAATCCACATTTATTTAGAATAATTTATTAACGAACACAATTAAGTATGTAATTAATTAGTATTTGGGCGGAAATACTGGTGGTATATTTAATTAATGGTATACTCTTTTATAAAGATTTAAATAGTTTTCTTTTTGCATACAAATGGGCTAGTAATATTATCGTTTTACTAAAAAGGATAATATTACTAGCCTGTACTTTTTGTACATTTGTTGTTTTAAAAACAACCTAAAATGTCAATATTCCATGGGTATATTGATAAATGAGGTCTAAATTATAAGGAAATGCATTTTCTACGAAAACTTGAAGGGATAGGTAAAAAGTGATAAAATACAGTTTGATAGACAATTAAATTGTGCATCTGATTCTCATAAAATATTCAGGGTGTTCTATTTAAATTAAACAAGTTATTGCCGTTTAAAGCTAGTAATTATTTAAAATAAATTTTTAGACACTCTGTATAAGGTAGTATAATTTTTATTATTGCAACGCAATAACTGATCAATAAATAAACTTCAGTAAATATTTAGTATTAAAAACTTTGATACCCTCGGAGAAATGAAGCCTTAAAATTTATACTGCAATTTCTCAAAATTGAAAATATTTCAAAAACGCTAAGGTTTAAGTGTAATAAACCTTAATCAAATATATCTTTATTTTAATCGTAGAAACTAAAAATGCAATAATATACAGGGTGTTCCATTTAAAAAAATGCAACTTTGATATTTTTTAGTTATTTGGGACACTCTGTATCTTGTAAAAATATTTTTAAATTGTAGCTCTAATAGTCCTTCAACAAACCCAAAACTTACAATTTCTAAAAATCTAATCGTTTAGCTACAATACTCCGTGTCGTATGTGGTAAACAACCCTGTATAATATCAAATTTCCATTAATAACTTCAATATTGACGACATACCAAAATCGTTCCTTCAGCAATAAATATAGTGGACAAATGAATACTACACGGGAAAAACCAGATATGTTATATTTTCATAGAATTTAAGATAGAGATACAACATTATAGGAAATGTTAGCGCCATTCGATAAAAAAGAAAGCAATAATACGCTTAGTTACAGCTTGGTTATTTTGCCGTACAAGGGAAAAAACAGAGTAGTCCACGCGTAAATGCCAAAAACCAGAGATGTTACGCATGGGCGACAACCATGCCTACTTAATAAAACTAATACTAATAAAAAAAATAAAACTACTAATAAAAACCTACTTAAATATTAATTTTCTTCCTACAACAAAAAAATAATAGTTTAGATTTAGGTTTTATGCAACCTTTAATTGGACATCCCTGGTTTTCCCCTGTTTTGTTTTGCATTATGACATTTTTATTTCGGTATTTCAGAATATGGCGAAAATTCGCAATATTAATAATTCAGAATTGGTAGTAATATATATTTTTCTAATTATTCAACCAAAAATAACATATTTCTTTAAAAACACTAAACTGTATTTTTCTCGGCTCCAATTAAAATGAGCAAAACTGGTTTTTCCCGTGTAGTTTTCAAATGATGTTGTTTTGGAATTTATGGATTTATACAAAAATGGGTCGTTCATATGGATGGCCAAACATAAAGAATATAGAAATCGTATTGCAGTGTACAGGGTGGGTCAAATTCGACGCTTTTAAATGGAAACACCCTATTCTATAGGAGATAGACGAAAACTAATATCGGTGTCTGGAGCTCAATTATCATCAAAAATATGATGGTGAAAACCGCACATCAATATCTGTTACCGTTTCGGAGATACGGGGTGTTGTTCAAAAATGTGCATTTTTAATAAATCGCTGTAACTTTTTTGCTATGGAAAATTTTGTATTTCTATGAAAATTCTGTATTTCTATGACAATTCTGAATTTTGTATTTCTATGACATTTCCAAAGCGCCTTTTTACTTAGAATTTAATGGTTTAAGTATAATTTTTTTAAAATTAATAATTTAAGAGTTATCAACAGAAAAAGTGATTTTTTATTTGGGACACCCTCTATATTTTTAATTATCTGATAAGAATTTAAAATTGCCTTTCCAAAAATATAGCACACTTGATATTTTGTTATAATCCCCTTCGAAATACAGAATGTTTAAAAGTTCGCCACTTTTAACTAGTAGGCTTTGGACCCCTTATTGATGAAATGCCCTTAATGGAACCCGAAAAACATATTTTTCCGGCAAGACGACGCACAAATTTTTGCAGCCAATTTCAAGAATAATTGAATAGCTAACCAAGATCCCAGCCGTTGGCCGTCGAGGCCGCCTGACTTAGTGCCCGTGGATCTAATCCTATGTATATATTTGCGGAAGAATAAAGGTTCCTTATTCTTCCGTATAATCTAGACAAGAATTAGAAATACTTAGCAGTTATGAGAGGTATCTTTCACCCCCACTGAGTTAATGAATTCCGTGAGAAATGTTCAAAAACTGCCCCGTCTGTCCATAACAGAAGACGGTCGATATGTCGAACACCTGTAGCAACATCTCATGTCTTGGTTTGCTATTTATTTTTATTGTTATTAGATAGTTTAAATGTGTTGATGTTGGTTAAATATATTTTAAATTGTTACAAAATTCTGCATTTCTCATAGCAAATATTATTTTCGTTTTAATTGATGCTCACAGCTAATTTTTTTTTGCATTACAGCCGGTGCCGTTCAAAGCCTACTTATTTAAAGCGGGCGAATTTTTATATACTCTATATCTCGAAGAGGAATCGAGCAAAATATCAAGTGTGTTATATTTTTGGAAAGGCAATTTTAAATTCTTTTCAATAAATTAAAAATATACAGGGTGTCCCATATAAAAAATCTAATTTTCTGTTGATAAATCTTAAATTATTAATTTTAAAAAAATTATATTTAAACCATTAAATTCTACGTAAAAAGGTGCTTTGGAAATGTTTTCATAAAAATACAAAATTTTCCATAGCAAAAAAGTTACAGCGATTTGTTAAAAACGCATATTTTTGAAAAACATCCCGTAACTCCGAAACGGTAACAGATATCGATATGCGGTTTTCACCATCACGTTTTTGATGAAAATTGAGCTCCAGACACCGATATTAGTTTTTGTCTATCTCCTATAGAAAAGGGTGTTTCCATTTAAAAGCGTAGCATTTGACCCACCCTGTACATTTAGAGGATGTTTAGTTCCTCCAATATACGACTAATAGCATTGACAAGGTACCTGATAGGATTCAGTGGCACACCATTTTTGTGAACTTTTGATAACGCTCAAAGATGTGGTGGTTTACTATGATGTGGTGTGAGTGATTTTCTTAAATTATCAGACATGAAATTTCTATATTTGTATAAAGTTCGGCAGATTTATCCATTTTACTTTCAAGAATTAAAATCATATGTTGCCATATTATCAAAATTAAAACTTCAAATCTCATAAACGTGTTTCTGGGATACCCCAAAAATATTTGCACTTATTTATGATTTACCTTATTTATGATACGACCACACGCAGATATATTCCTAATGAATCACATCACAGTGTTGAACATAAAATGGCTAGTTTAAATTTCTTAGTTCATAGATCACTTAGTTTCCCACTTTCCAACGAAAGATATGAAATAGAAAGAGATTACATTAGGAATGTAGCTGAGTGTAATGGATATTCTCCTTCACTAGTTGATAAATTAATTAGAAAACGTAGGTATAGGTTAATGATTTGTGAAAATTCGACTTTTCAAGTGGAGAAAGATACGTCTAAATATCTTTCGATACCGTTTGATAGAGAGTTATCCCGTGATCTAAAAGGAATTTTTAAGAATGTCAATTATAAACTTGTGTATAGTGCTAATAATAAATTACAACAATTATTAGGTAATCCAAAGGATAAAACACCTCCACTGGAAAGGTCGGGTATTTATGAAATTTCTTGTAAAGATGTAATCAGAAATATGTTGGGCAAACTAGAAGATCAATATTAACTAGATTTAAAAAACATTTAGCTCAGATAAGATATGGTAGACCGGATAAATCTTGCGTTGCCGAACATATTGTTGATAAAGAACATTGTATAGATCTTAATAATTTAAAATTAATTAAACAAGTCTCAAATTACAGGCAGTTAGATGCATATGAAAGCATCAGAATTAATAAATGTAAAGATAGTATGAACAGAGTTAACGGTCCAATTCCTTCAAGTTCGTTGTTCTTACTACTCTAGTGGCGGAAATCTAACTGTTACGCTCAGTGGGCTCTGACTCGGTTGGCTAGATTTTGCCACGCCCAGTCGGTGATAACTGAGCGAGTATATAAATGCTCAACTTGTAGATTGTACTTTAGTTTATAATCATCTGCTGATGATGCTAAGATGGTTAGCGAAACGCGCGTCCAGTGTAAAAGTAAAAGTGTTTTGGTGTATTGTGATGATTTAGTGTTTTTATTTTGCAGAGTTTATATAAGAAAAAGTTTGTTTCGATTTATGCGGTGTTTTTAAGGAACGTTACCCCAGCGTAAAAAGAGGATTTTCTTTAATAGATTTTTAGCTACGGAAACCTAAAAAAAGTAATTGTTAGACATTGATAAAACTTTTCAACCGAAATTTTTCCGTTTAATATAATTTCTTTCCTCGTTTCATTACGTAACCACTACCACCACCGCCTTTTCCTCAAAGGAAACCTCCCCCGGAAAAAAGGAAAGCGAAAAGCGAACGAGCAGATTTTTCACAGCTCAATTAAAACCAATTACCGTCGGCAGTCAAAGGAGCCGCCTGCCTCCATCTTTATTCCACGGCCGCCTCATTAAAAGAGAACAGAAAAAACACGAAAAATAATTACCTGTTTCGTCTTGTCGACGGTCCTTTGCAATTTTCATTAAACATTGTTCTTGCGCCCGTTCTGGTGAACGCGGGAAGGAAATGAAAAATTACCCGGACAATGGCTGGTGAAAGGAAGAACACGCTGTAGCGCCGCACCTCCAATTAACGAGGGCTATTAAGACGTGGGAGGGGGACATAAGAAGGTGAGGAGGGATGGTGAGAAGAGAGGAGTTAACGATGTTGTAAAAAAGGGAGATTACTCTTTTTTCTTTCAAACGAATAGAAATACAGTTTATCCAACAACAACTACTTATACAGACATTACCCAAGTAGCATTTGGACGTTATCTAACGTCGGGTATACGTCGCGTTCAATAAACCCGACGTCGGGTACCAACGTCGGTTCGACCGCCTGACGACCCTTATTTGCAACTAAATGGGGAATACAGATTCGGGTCGCCTCGACGTCGGTATCTGACCTAATAGGGAATGTAATCCTACCAATTACTAACGTCATAATATTACGTTGGATTTTAGTTACTTAAAATTCGACGGTAAGCACTTACGTTACGTTTGGTTTCATATTCGCTACCAAGAATACATGAAAACCTAAACAAACTACCTAATTACAAATGGATTCATAATCACTCCTCGAATATAACTATAAGTGCCTATCTAATTTCATATTATAATAATTCTGAATCATTAATCAAGACATCAGTTTTTTCAACGGAAGTCACTTTTTTATATATCTGATTAAAATACTCCGGAAAACAACGAGCGCCTTCAAAATTAGGTAGATTTATGAAATAAAAATATCTATAAAAGAGTAACTCGCAAAATATTTTTTTAATTTTCTAGCTGGTTTAATCCTAAAACTGTACTGTGGTTCCCCCCAACCTCAACCTTATCAATATTATTCTACTAGAAATCTAAATGTGAATATAAATTTTAAAAACAAAAAACGATTTTAAAATGGCTGACAATCTGATACTTGTTAAGAATGGCGGATTTCTGTGTCCGACTTAATATGAACTACCAATATACCAATTCCGACCGGGTCTCCAACATTAGTCGTCTCACACGACCGAAGTCATCAAACCGGACGACCGGCAATCGTATTATGACGTATATAATTCCAACGTACGCCACGTAACCTCACTTTGCGTATCAGTGATTTGTGGATTTATGCAACTATATTTTAGTTTTTGTTTTCTTCTTAAAAAAAATGGGCAGCCCCTTTTTTAAGCCTAACCTCACATGTGGGAGGAGGTTGGGGTCTGGTTTCCTAAGCTAAAAAATTAAATTAAGATGCACCAGTGTAATGCAGCATCTCTTCCGGATAAAAAGCATTTATGGGTGAAGGCAAGACATCACTACTACTATTATTATTTTGCAAAAGCCTCGACCTCTTTCTGTAAAATGTAGATGAATGTGTAAATGCCTTTTTAGTGTTTTAGGCATAATAAAAAAATTGAGTATGTTTATAAAAACTTTTTATTAGGTTATATTCATGATGTTCATTAGGTCGCAAATGCTACTTAATGGGTTGTATTTACGGACGTAAATAGAGATACGTAAATTAGGTTATAAATATGAACATAAAATACAACAAAATATAATTGGACGTTACTTTAGGGATTATCAGTGAGACGTATCCTATTCGGACAACGGGTAGACGTCGGGCTAGTTCAAGTATATGTACGTCGTGCAAGCCAACGTGGGAACGACGTTGGGAAATTAATAAAAATGGTACGTTGTTATTTTGTACGTCGATAGATCGTTGGATTTACCGACTCGGATCCAACGACGTTGCTTTTAATAGGAAAGCGACGTCACCGGTCGTATCACCAGCACCCGACCTAAATTTGCACAAAGTCTGACGTCGCTTCAGGTCAGATTTAGTTCGAAGTCAAATAGATGCTACTTGGGTACTCACATATATACATGCATATAAAATAAATAAATCACACGCGTGAGTTTTTCAAAAACCACACCATTTTATAGAAATTATTAAACTAATTTAATTTATTTAAATTAACATTAACATTAAATGAAAATGATTTTTTTGTAGATTCAGAAATTGTAAAACCATTGTATGCCTCCAGATGCTGTCCTTTAACTGCTTGAAATAGGCTCGGTCAATACAACGGCTCGTTCTGGAACACTTACAGCACCTTGAATATTTTTCGCAATTTCTATTTTATTGTCGATGGACTCTTCGATATATTCTTCAGCAACCGTTGCAGATCGCCATCCTCCGTGTCTTTTTAACGTTGTCATGTTCACTCCTGCATTTGCCAGTAATGTAGCGGATTATCTTCTCATACAATAGCCAGTGTATTGCATAGGATGTTGTAGGCCCAAGTACTTGCGGAAGATCTTGAATAATTATTGTTCTTTAAAATCTGACTTGCTGGTTGATAATTCTCTATTTTATCGTTAAAAAATCGCGATTTATCTAAATGACGTCTTAATGCCAATGCTATATATTATTTACAAAAAAACAAAACCCACATTTATATTGCATAGTAACATATATGCACCCTGATAATTTATTAATTCGCAACAATGAAAGTAGAACTGGCAAATCTTTTTAAATCAATTAGTCTAAGACTTTAGAGATTGGGCATATAGCCTGTATCATGAGTTATAACTCAAGAAAGGGGTAAAGCAAGAGAAAAAATTGTCTCTACTGTACCCCACCCATTCATTCTAGGTCAAACGTGCTTCCAGTAGCTTGAAAGTTAAAGAGGCACCTTTCCTCCTCCTCGCCACTCCTCACGGTGAAAGTCGACCCTTATGGACTTCGGGCTAAAAGCAATTACGCTTCCGCTAATGTCTTGTCCGGCGTACTGGCCACCGCACTTGGCCGCTACTTCGCGCTGCCTAACGACGTTACTACCTCCACGACTATCGGGACAAATTACCGCTAATGTCCGAGTTTGCGCCCGCCTCCCCTTTCAACAACAACTCGCCAAGAGTTTGTCAGTGGTAATGGCTGCGGTCGCCTAACGAACTCCTAATATGCGGGGGAGAGGTGGGCTAGGTCGACCGGTGCAGGTAATGCATTGTACATTAGGGGTGGTTGGAGTAGTTTTGAATTGAATAATATGGGAAGCCTTGATAGTAAATATTAATTTGCGATTTTTTTAAATTTATATATTTAACAAATTCGGCAAAGAAAATAAAGTCTTTCTACTCTGTTGCTCATTCGTAAAAATTTCGATTATAATTATCATCAAAAGAATATATTAACACCGAATTACAACGAGAAAACTTTCTTGGACTTGGTCCTTTCGAACTCGATGGCATGTGTCCATCAGCAGTTTACCCTTAGCTAAAGAAGTATGATTCTTCAGTGGCGGATATAAATTCATTATTAAATAACATTATTATCATCAAAAGAATATATTAACACCGAACTACAACGAGTAAACTTTCTTGGATTTGGTCCTTTCAAACTCGATGGCATGTGTCCATCAGCAGTTTACCATTAGCTGAAGAAGTACGTTTCTTGGATTGGAGGGTTTAAATTTATTATTAAATAACATTATTATCATCAAAAGAATATATTATCACCGAATTACAACGAGAAAACTTTCTTGGACTTGGTCCTTTCAACTCGATGGCATTGTCCATCAGCAGTTTACCATTAGCTGAAGAAGTACGATTCTTCAGTTGGGGGGTATAAATTCATTATTAAATAACATTCTTATCACCAAACGAATATATTAAAAGCGAATTATAACGAGAAAACTTTCCTGGACTGGGTCCTTTCGAACTCGATGACATGTGTCCATCAGCAGTTTACCATTAGCTGAAGAAGTATGATTCTTGGCTTGGAGGGTAAATATTCATTATTAAATAACATTAATATCACCAAAAGAATATATTGAAAGCTAATTATAACGAGAAAACTTTCTTGGACTGGGTCCTTTCGAACTCGATGGCATGAGTCCATCAGCAGTTTACCATTAGCTGAAGAAGTATGATTCTTGGATTGGAGGGTAAAAATTCATTATTAAATAACATTAATATCACCAAAAGAATATATTAACAGCTAATTATAATGAGAAAACTTTCTTGGACTGGGTCCTTTCGAACTCGATGGCATGAATCCATCAGCAGTTTACCATTAGCTGAAGAAGTATGATTCTTGGATTGGAGGGTAAAAATTAATTATTAAATAACATTATTACCACCAAAAGAATATATTAAAAGCGAATTATAACGAGAAAACTTTCCTGGACTGGGTCCTTTCGAACTCGATGGCATGTGTCCATCAGCAGTTTACCATTAGCTGAAGAAGTATGATTCTTGAGTTGGGGGGTATAAATTCATTATTAAATAACATTATTATCATCAAAAGAATATATTAAAAGCGAATTATAACGAGAAAACTTTCCTGGACTTGGTCCTTTCGAACTCGATGGCATGTGTCCATCAGCAATTTACCATTAGCTGAAGAAGTACGTTTCTGGATTTGAGGGTTTAAATTCATTATTAAATAACATTATTATCATCAAAGAATATATTAACACCGATTTACAACGAGAAAAACTTTTCTTGACTTGGTCCTTTCGAACTCGATGGCATGTGTCCATCAGCAGCAGTTCTACTATTAGCTGAAGAAGTACGTTTCTTGGATTGAGGGTTTAAATTCATTATTAAATAACATTATTATCATCAAAAGAATATATTAACACCGAATTATAACGAGAAACTTTCTCCTGGACTTGGTCCTTTTCGAACTCGATGGCATGTGTCCATCAGCAGTTTACCATTAGCTGAAGAAGTATGCGTTTCTTGGATTGGAGGGTTTAAATTCATTATTAAATAACATATTATCATCAAAAGAATATAGTAAAAGCGAATTATAACGAGAAAACTTTCCTGGACTGGGTCCTTTCGAATTGGATAGAATGTGTCCATCAGCAGTTTACCAATAGCTGAAGAAGTATGATTATACGGTTGAGGTGTATAAATTCGTTAATAAATAACATTATTATCATCAAAAGAATATATTAAAACCAAAGTATAATGAGAAAACTTTCCTGGACTGGGTCCTTTCGAACTGGATGGAATGTGTCCATCAGCAGTTTACCATTAGCTGAAGAAGTATAATTCTTCGGTTGAGGGGTACAAATTCATTATTAAATAACATTATTATCATCAAAAGAATATATTAAAAGCGAATTATAACGAGAAAACTTTCCTGGACTGGGTCCTTTCAAACTGGATGGAATGTGTCCATCAGCAGTTTACCAATAGCTGAAGAAGTATGATTATACGGCTGAGGTGTATAAATTCGTTAATAAATAACATTATTATCATCAAAAGAATATATTAAAACCAAAGTATAATGAGAAAACTTTCCTGGACTGGGTCCTTTCGAACTGGATGGAATGTGTGCATCAGCAGTTTACCATTAGCTGAAGAAGTATGATTCTTCGGTTGGGGGGTACAAATTCGTTATTAAATAATATTATTATCATCAAAAGAATATAGTAAAAGCGAATTATAACGAGAAAACTTTCCTGGACTGGGTCCTTTCGAATTGGATAGAATGTGTCCATCAGCAGTTTACCAATAGCTGAAGAAGTATGATTATACGGTTGAGGTGTATAAATTCGTTAATAAATAACATTATTATCATCAAAAGAATATATTAAAACCAAAGTATAATGAGAAAACTTTCCTGGACTGGGTCCTTTCGAACTGGATGGAATGTGTCCATCAGCAGTTTACCATTAGCTGAAGAAGTACGTTTCTTGGATTGAGAGGGTTTAAATTCATTATTAAATAACATTATTATCATCAAAAGAAGATATTAACACCGAATTACAACGAGAAAACTTTCTTGGACTTGGTCCTTTCGAACTCGATGGCATGTGTCCATCAGCAGTTTACCATTAGCTGAAGAAGTACGTTTCATGGATTGGAGGGTTTAAATTCATTATTAAATAACATTATTATTATCAAAAGAATATATTAACACCGAATTATAGCGAGAAACTTTCCTGGACTTGGTCCTTTCGAACTCGATGGCATGTGTCCATCAGCAATTTACCATTAGCTGAAGAAGTACGTTTCTTGGATTTGAGGGTTTAAATTCATTATTAAATAACACTATTATCATCAAAAGAAGATATTAACACCGAATTACAACGAGAAAACTTTCCTGGACTTGGCTGGTCCTTTCGAACTCGATGGCATGTGTCCATCAGCAGTTTACCATTAGCTGAAGAAGTACGTTTCTTGATTGGATGGTTTAAATTCATTATTAAATAACATTATTATCATCAAAAAGAAGATATTAACACCGAATTACAACGAGAAACTTTCCTGGACTTGGTCCTTTCGGAACTCGATGGCATGTGTCCATCAGCAGTTTACCATTAGCTGAAGAAGTACGTTTCTTGGATTGGAGGGTTTAAATTCATTATTAAATAACATTATTATCATCAAAAGAAGATATTATCACCGAATTACAACGAGAAAACTTTCTTGGACTTGGTCCTTTCGAACTCGATGGCATGTGTCCATCAGCAGTTTACCATTAGCTGAAGAAGTACGTTTCTTGGATTGGATGGTTTAAATTCATTATTAAATAACATTATTATCATCAAAAGAAGATATTAACACCGAATTACAACAAGAAAACTTTCCTGGACTTGGTCCTTTCGAACTCGATGGCATGTGTCCATCAGCAGTTTACCATTAGCTGAAGAAGTACGTTTCTTGGATTGGATGGTTTAAATTCATTATTAAATAACATTATTTTCATCAAAAGAATATATTAACACCGAATTATAACGAGAAACTTTCCTGGACTTGGTCCTTTCGAACTCGATGGCATGTGTCCATCAGCAATTTACCATTAGCTGAAGAAGTACGTTTCTTGGATTTGAGGGTTTAAATTCATTATTAAATAACATTATTATCATCAAAAGAATATATTAACACCGAATTACAACGAGAAAACTTTCTTGGACTTGGTCCTTTTGAACTCGATGGCATGTGTCCATCAGCAGTTTACCATTAGCTGAAGAAGTACGTTTCTTGGATTGGAGGGTTTAAATTCATTATTAAATAACATTATTATGATCAAAAGAATATATTAACACCGAATTACAACGAGAAAACTTTCTTGGACTTGGTCCTTTCTGAACTCGATGGCATGTGTCCATCAGCAGTTTACCATTAGCTAAAGAAGTAAGATTCTTGAGTTGGCGGGATATAAATTCATTATTAAATAACATTATTATCATCAGAAGAATATATTAACACCGAATTACAACGAGAAAACTTTCTTGGACTTGGTCCTTTCGAACTCGATGGCATGTGTCCATCAGCAGTTTACCATTAGCTGAAGAAGTACGTTTCATGGATTGGAGGGTTTAAATTCATTATTAAATAACATTATTATGATCAAAAGAATATATTAACACCGAATTATAACGAGAAACTTTCCTGGACTTGGTCCTTTCGAACTCGATGGCATGTGTCCATCAGCAATTTACCATTAGCTGAAGAACTACGTTTCTTGGATTTGAGGGTTTAAATTCATTATTAAATAACATTATTATCATCAAAAGAATATATTAACACCGAATTACAACGAGAAAACTTTCTTGGACTTGGTCCTTTTCGAACTCGATGGCATGTGTCCATCAGCAGCCAATACTCATTAGCTGAAGAAGTACGTTTCTTGGATTGGAGGGTTTAAATCCATTATTAAATAACATTATTATCATCAAAAAGAATATATTAACACCGAATTACAACGAGAAAACTTTCTTGACGCATGGTCCTTTTCGAACTCGATGGCATGTGTCCATCAGCAATTTACCATTAGCTGAAGAAGTACGTTTCTTGGATTTGAGGGTTTAAATTCATTATTAAATAACATTATTATCATCAAAAGAATATATTAATACCGAATTACAACGAGAAAACTTTCTTGGACTTGGTCCTTTCGAACTCGATGGCATGTGTCCATCAGCAGTTTACCATTAGCTGAAGAAGTACGTTTCTTGGATTGGAGGGTTTAAATTCATTATTAAAAAACATTATTATGATCAAAAGAATATAATAACACAGAATTACAACGAGAAAACTTTCTTGGACTTGGTCCTTTTGAACTCGATGGCATGTGTCCATCAGCAGTTTACCATTAGCTGAAGAAGTACGTTTCTTGGATTGGAGGGTTTAAATTCATTATTAAATAACATTATTATCATGAAAAGAATATGTTAACACCGGATTATAACGAGAAACTTTCCTGGACTTGGTCCTTTCGAACTCGATGGCATGTGTCCATCAGCAGTTTACCATTAGCTAAAGAAGTATGATTCTTGAGTTGGCGGATATAAATTCATTATTAAATAACATTATTATCATCAAAAGAATATATTAACACCGAATTACAACGAGAAAACTTTCTTGGACTTGGTCCTTTCGAACTCGATTGCATGTGTCCATCAGCAATTTACCATTAGCTGAAGAAGTACGTTTCTTGGATTTGAGGGTTTAAATTCATTATTAAATAACATTATTATCATCAAAAGAATATATTAACACCGAATTACAACGAGAAAACTTTCTTGGACTTGGTGCTTTCGAACTCGATGGCATGTGTCCATCAGCAGTTTACCATTAGCTGAAGAAGTACGTTTCTTGGATTGGAGGGTTTAAATTCATTATTAAATAACATTATTATGATCAAAAAAGAATATATTAACACCGAATTACAACGAGAAAAACTTGGACTTGGTCCTTGAACTCGATGGCATGTGTCCATCAGCAGTTTACGATTAGCTGAAGAAGTACGTTTCTTGATTGGAGGGTTTAAATTCATTATTAAATATTATTATCATGAAAAGAATAATATGTTAACACCGGATTATAACGAGAAACTTTCCTGGACTTGGTCCTTTCGAACTCGATGGCATGTGTCCATCAGCAGTTTACCATTAGCTAAAGAAGTACGTTTCTTGATTGGAGGGTTTAAATTCATTATTAAATAACATTATTATCATGAAAAAGAATATGTTAACACCGGATTACAACGAAAACTTTCTTGACTTGGTCCTTTCTAACTCAATGGCATGTGTCCATCAGCAGTTTACCATTAGCTGAAGAAGTACGTTTCTTGGATTGGATGGTTTAAATTCATTATTAAATAACATTATTATCATCAAAAGAATATATTAACACCGAATTATAACGAGAAACTTTCCTGGACTTGGTCCTTTCGAACTCGATGGCATGTGTCCATCAGCAATTTACCATTAGCTGAAGAAGTACGTTTCTTGGATTTGAGGGTTTAAATTCATTATTAAATAACATTATTATCATCAAAAGAATATATTAACACCGAATTACAACGAGAAAACTTTCTTGGACTTGGTCCTTTTGAACTCGATGGCATGTGTCCATCAGCAGTTTACCATTAGCTGAAGAAGTACGTTTCTTGGATTGGAGGGTTTAAATTCATTATTAAATAACATTATTATCATCAAAGGAATACATTAACACCGAATTATAACGAGAATCTTTCCTGGACTTGGTCCTTTCGAACTCGATGGCATGTGTCCATCAGCAGTTTACCATTAGCTGAAGAAGTATGATTCTTGAGTTGGCGGATATAAATTCATTATTAAATAACATTATTATCATCAAAAGAATATATTAAAAGCGAATTATAACGAGAAAACTTTCCTGGACTTGGTCCTTTCGAACTCGATGGCATGTGTCCATCAGCAGTTTACCATTAGCTAAAGAAGTATGATTCTTGAGTTGGCGGATATAAATTCATTATTAAATAACATTATTATCATCAAAAGAATATATTAAAAACGAATTATAACGAGAAAACTTTCCTGGACTTGGTCCTTTCGAACTCGATGGCATGTGTCCATCAGCAATTTACCATTAGCTGAAGAAGTACGTTTCTTGGATTTGAGGGTTTAAATTCATTATTAAATAACATTATTATCATCAAAAGAATATATTAACACCGATTTACAACGAGAAAACTTTCTTGGACTTGGTCCTTTCGAACTCGATGGCATGTGTCCATCAGCAGTTTACCATTAGCTGAAGAAGTACGTTTCTTGGATTGGATGGTTTAAATTCATTATTAAATAACATTATTATCATCAAAAGAATATATTAACACCGAATTATAACGAGAAACTTTCCTGGACTTGGTCCTTTCGAACTCGATGGCATGTGTCCATCAGCAGTTTACCATTAGCTGAAGAAGTACGTTTCTTGGATTGGAGGGTTTAAATTCATTATTAAATAACATTATTATCATCAAAAGAATATATTAACACCGAATTATAACGAGAAACTTTCCTGGACTTGGTCCTTTCGAACTCGATGGCATGTGTCCATCAGCAGTTTACCAATAGCTGAATAAGTACGTTTCTTGGATTGGAGGGTTTAAATTTATTATTAAATAACATTATTATCATCAAAGGAATATATTAACACCGAATTATAACGAGAATCTTTCCTGGACTTGGTCCTTTCGAACTCGATGGCATGTGTCCATCAGCAGTTTACCATTAGCTGAAGAAGTATGATTCTTGAGTTGGCGGATATAAATTCATTATTAAATAACATTATTATCATCAAAAGAATATATTAAAAGCGAATTATAACGAGAAAACTTTCCTGGACTTGGTCCTTTCTGAAACTCGATGGCATGTGTCCATCAGCAGTTTACCATTAGCTAAAGAAGTATGATTCTTGAGTTGGCGGATATAAATTCATTATTAAATAACATTATTATCATCAAAAGAATATATTAAAAGCGAATTATAACGAGAAAACTTTCCTGGACTTGGTCCTTTCGAACTCGATGGCATGTGTCCATCAGCAATTTACCATTAGCTGAAGAAGTACGTTTATTGGATTTGAGGGTTTAAATTCATTATTAAATAACATTATTATCATCAAAAGAATATATTAACACCGATTTACAACGAGAAAACTTTGGACTTGGTCCTTTTCGAACTCCTGATGGCATGTGTCCATCAGCAGTTTACTATTAGCTGAAGAAGTACGTTTTTGATTGGATGGTTTTAAATTCATTATTAAATAACATTATTATCATCAAAAGAATATATTAACACCGAATTATAACGAGAAACTTTCCTGGACTTGGTCCTTTCGAACTCGATGGCATGTGTCCATCAGCAGTTTACCATTAGCTGAAGAAGTACGTTTCTTGGATTGGAGGGTTTAAATTCATTATTAAATAACATTATTATCATCAAAAGAAGATATTAACACCGAATTACAACGAGAAAACTTTCTTGGACTTGGTCCTTTCGAACTCGATGGCATGTGTCCATCAGCAGTTTACCATTAGCTGAAGAAGTACGTTTCATGGATTGGAGGGTTTAAATTCATTATTAAATAACATTATTATTATCAAAAGAATATATTAACACCGAATTATATGCGAAACTTTCCTGGACTCAATCCTTTCTGAACTCGATGGCATGTGTCCATCAGCAATTTACCATTAGCTGAAGAAGTACGTTTCTTGGATTTGAGGGTTTAAATTCATTATTAAATAACACTATTATCATCAAAAGAAGATATTAACACCGAATTACAACGAGAAAACTTTCCTGGACTTGGTCCTTTCGAACTCGATGGCATGTGTCCATCAGCAGTTTACCATTAGCTGAAGAAGTACGTTTCTTGGATTGGATGGTTTAAATTCATTATTAAATAACATTATTATCATCAAAAGAAGATATTAACACCGAATTACAACGAGAAAACTTTCCTGGACTTGGTCCTTTCGAACTCGATGGCATGCGTGTCCATCAGCAGTTTACCATTAGCGAAGAAGTACGTTTCTTGGATTGGAGGGTATAAATTCATTATTAATAACATTATTATTATCAAAAGAATATATTAAACCCGAATCATTACGAGAAAACTTTTCTGGACTGGGTCCTTTCGAACTCGATGGCATGTGTCCATCAGCAGTTTATCATTAGCTGAAGAAGTACGTTCTTGGATTGGAGGATATAAATTCACTATCAAATAACATTATTATAATCAAAAGAATATACTAAAACCGAATTATAACCAGAAAACTTCCCTGGACTGGGTCCTTTCGAACTCGATGGCATGTGTCCATCAGCAGTTTACCATTAGCTGAAGATGTACGTTTGTTGGATTGGAGGGTATAAATTCATTTTTAAATAATATTATTATCATCAAAAGAATATATTAAAACCGAATTATAATCAGAAAACTTTCCTGGACTGGGTCCTTTCGAACTCGATGGCATGTGTCCATCAGCATTTTACCATTAGCTGAAGAAGTACGTTTCTGGATTTGAGGGTTTAAATTCATTATTAAATAACATTATTATCATCAAAAGATATTAACACCGAATTACAACGAGAAAACTTTTCTTGGACTTGGTCCTTTTTGAACTCGATGGCATGTCCATCAGCAGTTTACCATTAGCTGAAGAAGTACGTTTCTTGGATTGGAGGGTTTAAATTCATTATTAAATAACATTATTATGATCAAAAGAATATATTAACACCGAATTACAACGAGAAAACTTTCTTGGACTTGGTCCTTTCGAACTCGATGGCATGTGTCCATCAGCAGTTTACCATTAGCTAAAGAAGTAAGATTCTTGAGTTGGCGGATATAAATTCATTATTAAATAACATTATTATCATCAGAAGAATATATTAACACCGAATTACAACGAGAAAAACTTTCTTGGACTTGGTCCTTTCGAACTCGATGGCATGTGTCCATCAGCAGTTTACCATTAGCTGAAGAAGTACGTTTCATGGATTGGAGGGTTTAAATTCATTATTAAATAACATTATTATGATCAAAAAGAATATATTAACACCGAATTATAACGAGAAACTTTCCTGACTTGGTCCTTTCGAACTCGATGGCATGTGTCCATCAGCAATTTACCATTAGCTGAAGAACTACGTTTCTTGGATTTGAGGGTTTAAATTCATTATTAAATAACATTATTATCATCAAAAGAATATATTAACACCGAATTACAACGAGAAAACTTTCTTGGACTTGGTCCTTTCGAACTCGATGGCATGTGTCCATCAGCAGTTTACCATTAGCTGAAGAAGTACGTTTCTTGGATTGGAGGGTTTAAATCCATTATTAAATAACATTATTATCATCAAAAGAATATATTAACACCGAATTACAACGAGAAAACTTTCTTGGACTTGGTCCTTTCGAACTCGATGGCATGTGTCCATCAGCAATTTACCATTAGCTGAAGAAGTACGTTTCTTGGATTTGAGGGTTTAAATTCATTATTAAATAACATTATTATCATCAAAAGAATATATTAATACCGAAATTACAACGAGAAAAACTTTCTGGACTTGGTCCTTTTCTGAACTCGATGCTATACGTGTCCATCAGCAGTTTAATACATTAGCTGAAGAAGCGTTTTTGGATTGAGGGTTTAAATTCATTATTAAAAAACACATTATTATGATCAAAAGAATATAATAACACCGAATTACAACGAGAAAACTTTCTTGGACTTGGTCCTTTTGAACTCGATGGCATGTGTCCATCAGCAGTTTACCATTAGCTGAAAAGTACGTTTCTTGATTGGAGGTTTTAAATTCATTATTAAATAACATTATTATTATCATGAAAAGAATATGTTAACACCGGATTATAACGAGAAACTTTCCTGGACTTGGTCCTTTCGAACTCCGATGGCATGTGTCCATCAGCAGTTTACCATTAGCTAAAGAAGTATGATTCTTGAGTTGGCGGATATAAATTCATTATTAAATAACATTATTATCATCAAAAAGAATATATTAACACCGAATTACAACGAGAAAAAACTTTCTTGGACTTGGTCCTTTCGAACTCGATTGCATGTGTCCATCAGCAATTTTACCATTAGCTGAAGAAGTACGTTTCTTGATTTGAGGGTTTAAATTCATTATTAAATAACATTATTATCATCAAAGAATATATTAATCACCGAATTACAACGAGAAAACTTTCTTTGGACTTGGTGCTTTCGAACTCGATGGCATGTGTCCATCAGCAGTTTACCATTAGCTGAAGAAGTACGTTTCTTGGATTGGAGGGTTTAAATTCATTATTAAATAACATTATTATGATCAAAAGAATATATTAACACCGAATTACAACGAGAAAACTTTCTTGGACTTGGTCCTTTTGAACTCGATGGCATGTGTCCATCAGCAGTTTACGATTAGCTGAAGAAGTACGTTTCTTGGATTGGAGGGTTTAAATTCATTATTAAATAACATTATTATCATGAAAAGAATATGTTAACACCGGATTATAACGAGAAACTTTCCTGGACTTGGTCCTTTCGAACTCGATGGCATGTGTCCATCAGCAGTTTACCATTAGCTAAAGAAGTACGTTTCTTGGATTGGAGGGTTTAAATTCATTATTAAATAACATTATTATCATGAAAAGAATATGTTAACACCGGATTACAACGAGAAAACTTTCTTGGACTTGGTCCTTTCTAACTCAATGGCATGTGTCCATCAGCAGTTTACCATTAGCTGAAGAAGTACGTTTCTTGGATTGGATGGTTTAAATTCATTATTAAATAACATTATTATCATCAAAAGAATATATTAACACCGAATTATAACGAGAAACTTTCCTGGACTTGGTCCTTTCGAACTCGATGGCATGTGTCAATCAGCAATTTACCATTAGCTGAAGAACTACGTTTCTTGGATTTGAGGGTTTAAATTCATTATTAAATAACATTATTATCATCAAAAGAATATATTAACACCGAATTACAACGAGAAAACTTTCTTGGACTTGGTCCTTTCGAACTCGATGGCATGTGTCCATCAGCAGTTTTTACCATTAGCTGAAGAAGTAATGTTTCTTGGATTGGAGGGTTTAAATCCATTATTAAATAACATTATTATCATCAAAAGAATATATTAACACCGAATTACAACGAGAAAACTTTCTTGGACTTGGTCCTTTCGAACTCGATGGCATGTGTCCATCAGCAATTTACCATTAGCTGAAGAAGTACGTTTCTTGGATTTGAGGGTTTAAATTCATTATTAAATAACATTATTATCATCAAAAGAATATATTAATACCGAATTACAACGAGAAAACTTTCTTGGACTTGGTCCTTTCGAACTCGATGGCATGTGTCCATCAGCAGTTTACCATTAGCTGAAGTAGTACGTTTCTTGGATTGGAGGGTTTAAATTCATTATTAAAAAACATTATTATGATCAAAAGAATATAATAACACCGAATTACAACGAGAAAACTTTCTTGGACTTGGTCCTTTTGAACTCGATGGCATGTGTCCATCAGCAGTTTACCATTAGCTGAAGAAGTACGTTTCTTGGATTGAGGGTTTAAATTCATTATTAAAATAACATTATTATCATGAAAAGAATATGTTAACACCGGATTATAACGAGAAACTTTCCTGGGCTCTGGTCCTTTCTCGAACTCGATGGCATGTGTCCATCAGCAGTTTACCATTAGCTAAAGCAAGTATGATTCTGAGTTGGCGGATATAAATTCATTATTAAATAACATTATTATCATCAAAAGAATATATTAACACCGAATTACAACGAGAAAACTTTCTTGGACTTGGTCCTTTCGAACTCGATTGCATGTGTCCATCAGCAATTTACCATTAGCTGAAGAAGTACGTTTCTTGGATTTGAGGGTTTAAATTCATTATTAAATAACATTATTATCATGAAAAGAATATGTTAACACCGGATTATAACGAGAAACTTTCCTGGACTTGGTCCTTTCGAACTCGATGGCATGTGTCCATCAGCAGTTTACCATTAGCTAAAGAAGTATGATTCTTGAGTTGGCGGATATAAATTCATTATTAAATAACATTATTATCATCAAAAGAATATATTAACACCGAATTACAACGAGAAAACTTTCTTGGACTTGGTGCTTTCGAACTCGATGGCATGTGTCCATCAGCAGTTTACCATTAGCTGAAGAAGTACGTTTCTTGGATTGGAGGGTTTAAATTCATTATTAAATAACATTATTATGATCAAAAGAATATATTAACACCGAATTACAACGAGAAAACTTTCTTGGACTTGGTCCTTTTGAACTCGATGGCATGTGTCCATCAGCAGTTTACGATTAGCTGAAGAAGTACGTTTTCTTGGAGGGTTTTAATTTCATTATTAAATAACATTATTATCATGAAAAGAATATGTTAACACCGGATTATAACGAGAAACTTTCCTGGACTTGGTCCTTTCGAACTCGATGGCATGTGTCCATCAGCAGTTTACCATTAGCTAAAGAAGTACGTTTCTTGGATTGGAGGGTTTAAATTCATTATTAAATAACATTATTATCATGAAAAGAATATGTTAACACCGGATTACAACGAGAAAACTTTCTTGGACTTGGTCCTTTCTAACTCAATGGCATGTGTCCATCAGCAGTTTACCATTAAAGGCTGAAGAAGCATGTTTCTTGATTGGAGGGTTTAAATTCATTATTAAATAACATTATTATTATCAAAAGAATATATTAACACCGAATTATAACGAGAAACTTTCCTGGACTTGGTCCTTTCGAACTCGATGGCATGTGTCCATCAGCAGTTTACCATTAGCTGAAGAAGTACGTTTCTTGGATTGGAGGGTTTAAATTCATTATTAAATAACATTATTATCATGAAAAGAATATGTTAACACCGGATTACAACGAGAAAACTTTCTTGGACTTGGTCCTTTCTAACTCAATGGCATGTGTCCATCAGCAGTTTACCATTAGCTGAAGAAGTACGTTTCTTGGATTGGAGGGTTTAAATTCATTATTAAATAACATTATTATTATCAAAAGAATATATTAACACCGAATTATAACGAGAAACTTTCCTGGACTTGGTCCTTTCGAACTCGATGGCATGTGTCCATCAGCAATTTACCATTAGCTGAAGAAGTACGTTTCTTGGATTGGAGGGTTTAAATTCATTATTAAATAATATTATTATCATCAAAGGAATATATTAACACCGAATTATAACGAGAAACTTTTCAGGACTTGGTCCTTTCTAACTCGATGGCATGTGTCCATCAGCAGTTTTCCATTAGCTGAAGAAGTACATTTCTTGGATTGGAGGGTTTAAATTCATTATTAAATAACATTATTATCACCAAAAGAATATATTAACACCGAATTACAACGAGAAAACTTTCTTGACTTGGTCCTTTTCGAACTCGATGGCATGTGTCCATCAGCAGTTTTACCATTAGCTGAAGAAGTACGTTTCTTGGATTGGAGGGTTTAAATTCATTATTAAATAACATTATTATCATCAAAAGAATATATTAACACCGAATTATAACGAGAGAAACTTTCCTGGACTTGGTCGCTTTCGAACTCGATGGTATGTGTCCATCAGCAGTTTACCATTAGCTAAAGAAGTATGATTCTTGAGTTGGCGGATATACATTCATTATTAATTGACACAAATCATCAAAAAGAATATATTAACACCGAATTACAACGAGAAAACTTTCTTGGACTTGTGGTCCTTTTCGAACTCGATGGCATGTCCATCAGCAGTTTACCATTAATGGCTGAAGAAGTACGTTTCTTGATTGAGGGTTTAAATTCATTATTAAATAACATTATTATCATCGCTCAAAGAATATATTAACACCGAATTACAACGAGAAGACTTTCTTGGACTTGATCCTTTCGAACTCGATGGCATGTGTCCATCAGCAGTTTACCATTAACTGAAGAAGTACGTTTCTTGGATTGGAGGGTTTAAATTCATTATTAAATAACATTATTATCATCAAAAGAATATATTAACACCGAATTACAACGAGAAAACTTTCCTGGACTTGGTCCTTTCGAACTCGATGGCATATGTCCATCAGCAGTTTACCATTACCTGAAGAAGTACGTTTCTTGGATTGGAGAGTTTAAATTCATTACTAAATAACATTATTATCATCAAAAGAATATATTAACACCGAATTATAACGAGAAACTTTCCTGGACTTGGTCCTTTCGAACTCGATGGAATGTGTCCATCAGCAGTTTACCATTAGCTGAAGAAATACGTTTCTTGGATTGGATGGTTTAAATTCATTATTGAATAACATTATTATCATCAAAAGAATATATTAACACCGAATTATAACGAGAAACTTTCCTGGACTTGGTCCTTTCGAACTCGATGGCATGTGTCCATCAGCAGTTTACCATTAGCTGAAGAAGTACGTTTCTTTTGATTGATGGTTTAAATTCATTATTAAATAACATTATTATCATCAAAAGAATATATTAACACCGGAATTACAACGAGAAAACTTTCTTGGACTTGGTCCTTTCTGAACTCGATGGCATGTGTCCATCAGCAGTTTACCATTAGCTGAAGAAGTACGTTTTGGACTGGGGGTTTAAATTCATTATTAAATAGCATTATTATCATCAAAAGAATATATTAACACCGAATTATAACGAGAAACTTTCCTGGACTTGGTCCTTTTCTGAACTCGATGGCATGTGTCCATCAGCAGTTTACCATTAGCTGAAGAAGTACGTTTTGATTGGAGGGTTTAAATTCATTATTAAATAACATTATTTTCATCAAAAGAATATATTAACACCGAATTACAACGAGAAAACTTTTTCTTGGACTTGGTCCTTTCGAACTCGATGGCATGTGTCCATCAGCAGTTTACCATTAGCTGAAGAAGTACGTTTCTTGGATTGAGTGGTTTTAATTCATTATTAAATAACATTATTACCTATCAAAAGAATATATTAACACCAAATTACAACGAGAAAATCTTTCCTGGACTTGGTCCTTTTCGAACTCGATGGCATGTGTCCATGTGCTTCACCATTAGCTGAAGAAGTACGTCTTTAGATTGAGTGGCTTAAATTCATTATTAAATAACATTATTAGCATCAAGAGAATATATTAACACCGAATTATAACGAGAAACTTTCCTGGACTTGGTCCTTTTCGAACTCGATGGCATGTGTCCATCAGCAGTTTACCATTAGCTGAAGAAGTACGTTTCTTGGATTGGAGGGTATAAATTCTTTATTAAATAACGTTATTATCATCAAAAGAATATATTAACACCGAATTATAACGAGAAACTTTCCTGACTTGGGTCCTTTCTTTGAACTCAGGTAGCATGTGTCCATCAGCAGTTTACCATTAGCTGAAGAAGTACGTTTCATGGATTGGAGAGTTTAAATTCATTATTAAATAACATTATTATCATCAAAAGAATATATTAACACCGAATTATAACGAGAATTCTTTCAGCGGACTTGGTCCTTTTGAACTCGATGGCATGTGTTCATCAGCAGTTTACCATTAGCTGAAGAAGTACGTTTACTTTGGATTGGAGGGTTTAAATCCATTATTAAATAACATTATTATCATCAAAAGAATATATTAACACCGAATTATAACGATAAACTTTCATGGATTCTGGTCCGCTTCGAACTCTTTGATGGCATGTGTCCATCAGCAGTTTACCATTAGCTGAAGAAGTACGTTTCTTGGATTGGAGGGTTTAAATTCATTATTAAATAACATTATTATCATCAAAAGAATATATTAACACCGAATTATAACGAGAAACTTTCCTGGACTTGGTCCTTTCGAACTCGATTGCATGTGTCCATCAGCAGTCTACCATTAGCTAAAGAAGTATGATTCTTGAGTTGGCGGATATAAATTCATTATTAAATGACATTATTATCATCAAAAGTATATATTAACACCGAATTACAACGAGAAAACTTTCTTGGACTTGGTCCTTTCGAACTCGATGGCATGTGTCCATCAGCAGTTTGCCATTAGCTGAAGAAGTACGTTTCTTGGATTGGGGGGTAAAAATTAATTATTAAATAACATTATTACCATCAAAGGAATATATTAAAGTCGAATTATAACGAGAAAACTTTCCTGAACTGGGTCCTTTCGAACTGGATGGCATGTGTCCATCACAGTTTAACATTAGCTGAAGAAGTACGTTTCTTGGATTGGGGGGTAAAAATTAATTATTAAATAACATTATTATCATCAAAAGAATATATTAAAGTCGAATTATAACGAGAAAACTTTCCTGAACTGGGTCCTTTCGAACTGGATGGCATGTGTCCATCACAGTTTACCATAAGCTGAAGAAGTACGTTTCTTGGATTGGGGGGTAAAAATTAATTCTTAAATAACATTATTATCATCAAAAGAATATATTAAAACCGAATTATAACGAGAAAACTTTCCTGGACTGGGTCCTTTCGAACTGGATGGCATGTGTCCATCAGCAGTTTACCATAAGCTGAAGAAGTACGTTTCTTGGATTGAGGGGTAAAAATTAATTTTTAAATAACATTATTATCATCAAAAGAATATATTAAAACCGAAATATAACGAGGATGCCCTCCTGGACTGGGTCCTTTCGAACAGGATGGCATGTGTCCATCAGCAGTTTACCATAAGCTGAAGAAGTACGTTTCTTGATTGGAGGGTTTAAATTCATTATTAAATAACATTATTTTCATCAAAAGAATATATTAACACCGAATTCCAACGAGAAAACTTTCTTGGACTTGGTCCTTTCTTTGAACTCGATGGCATGTGTCCATCAGCAGTTTACCATTAGCTGAAGAAGTACACGTTTCTTGGATTGGAGGGTTTTTTAATTCATTATTAAATAACATTATTATCATCAAAAAGAATATATATTAACACCAAATTACAACGAGAAAATTCCTTTCCTGGACTTGGTCCTTTTCGAACTCGATGGCATGTGTCCATCAGCAGTTTACCATTAGCTGAAGAAGTACGTCTCTTGGATTGAGGGTTTAAATTCATTATTAAATAACATTATTATCATCAAGAGAATATATTAACACCGAATTATAACGAGAAAACTTTCCTGACTTGGTCCTTTCGAACTCGATGGCATGTGTCCATCAGCAGTTTACCATTAGCTGAAGAAGTACGTTTCTTGGATTGGAGGGTATAAATTCTTTATTAAATAACGTTATTATCATCAAAAGAATATATTAACACCGAATTATAACGAGAAACTTTCCTGACTTGGTCCTTTCGAACTCGATGGCATGTGTCCATCAGCAGTTACCATTAGCTGAAGAAGTACGTTTCATGGATTGGAGAGTTTAAATTCATTATTAAATAACATTATTATCATCAAAAGAATATATTAACACCGAATTATAACGAGAATCTTTTCATGGACTTGGTCCTTTTGAACTCGATGGCATGTGTTCATCAGCAGTTTACCATTAGCTGAAGAAGTACGTTTCTTTGATTGAGGGTTTAAATTCATTGATTAAATAACATTATTATCATCAAAAGAATATATTAACACCGAATTATAAACGAGAAACTTTCATGGACTTGGTCCTTTTCGAACTCGATGGCATGTGTCCATCAGCAGTTTACCATTAGCTGAAGAAGTACGTTTCTTGGATTGGAGGGTTTAAATTCATTATTAAATAACAGTATTATCATCAAAAGAATATATTAACACCGAATTATAACGAGAAACTTTCCTGGACTTGGTCCTTTCGAACTCGATGGCATGTGTCCATCAGCAGTCTACCATTACCTTAAGAAGTACGTTTCTTGGATTGGAGGGTTCAAATTCATTATTAAATAACATTATTATCATCAAAAGAATATATTAACACCGAATTATAACGAGAAACTTTCCTGGACTTGGTCCTTTCGAACTCGATGGCATGTGTCCATCAGCAGTTTACCATTAGCTGAAGAAGTACGTTTCTTGGATTGGAGGGTTTAAATTCATTATTAAATAACATTATTATCATCAAAAGAATATATTAACACCGAATTATAACGAGAAACTTTCCTGGACTTGATCCTTTCGAACTCGATGGCATGTGTCCATCAGCAGTTTACCATTAGCTGAAGAATTACATTTCTTGGATTGGAGGGTTTAAATTCATTATTAAATAACATTATTATCATCAACAGAATGTATTAACACCGAATTACAACGAGAAAACTTTCCTGGACTTGGTCCTTTCGAACTCGATGGCATGTGTCCATCAGCAGTCTACCATTAGCTTAAGAAGTACGTTTCTTGGATTGGAGGGTTCAAATTCATTAATAAATAATATTATTATCATCAAAAGAATATATTAACACCAAATCATAACGAGAAACTTTCCTGGACTTGGTCCTTTCGAACTCGATGGCATGTGTCCATCAGCAGTTTACCATTAGCTGAAGAAGTACGTTTCTTGGATTGGAGGGTTTAAATTCATTATTAAATAACATTATTAGCATCAAAAGAATATATTAACACCGAATTATAACGAGAAACTTTCCTGGACTTGGTCCTTTCGAACAGGATAGCATGTGTCCATCAGCAGTTTACCATTAGCTGAAGAAGTACGTTTCTTGGATTGGAGGGTTTAAATTCATTATTAAATAACATTATTATCATCAAAAGAATATATTAACACCGAATTACAACGAGAAAACTTTGTTGGACTTGGTCTTTTCGAACTCGATGACATGTGTCCATCAGCAGTTTATCATTAGCTGAAGAAGTACGTTTCTTGGATTGGAGGGTTTAAATTCATTATTAAATAACATTATTATCATCAAAAGAATATATTAACACCGAATTATAACGAGAAACTTTCCTGGACTTGGTCCTTTCGAACTCGATGGCATGTGTCCATCAGCAGTTTACCATTAGCTGAAGAAGTACGTTTCTTGGATTGGAGGGTTTAAATTCATTATTAAATAACATTATTATTATCAAAAGAATATATTAACATCGAATTATAACGAGAAACTTTCCTGGACTTGGTCCTTTCGAACTCGATGGCATGTGTCCATCAGCAGTTTACCATTAGCTGAAGAAGTACGTTTCTGGGATTGGAGGGTTTAAATTCATTATTAAATAACATTATTATCATCAAAAGAATATATTAACACCGAATTATAACGAGAAACTTTCCTGGACTTGGTCCTTTCGAACTCGATGGCATGTGTCCATCAGCAGTTTACCATTAGCTGAAGAAGTACATTTCTTGGATTGGAGGGTTTAAATTCATTATTAAATAACATTATTATCATCAAAAGAATATATTAACACCGAATTATAACGAGAAACTTTCCTGGACTTGGTCCTTTCGAACTCGATGGCATGTGTCCATCAGCAGTTTACCATTAGCTGAAGCAGTACGTTTCTTGGATTGGAGGGTTTAAATTCATTATTAAATAACATTATTATCATCAAAAGAATATATTAACATCGAATTATAACGAGAAACTTTCCTGGACTTGGTCCTTTCGAACTCGATGGCATGTGTCCATCAGCAGTTTACCATTAGCTGAAGCAGTACGTTTCTTGGATTGGAGGGTTTAAATTCATTATTAAATAACATTATTATCATCAAAAGAATATATTAACATCGAATTATAACGAGAAACTTTCCTGGACTTGGTCCTTTCGAACTCGATGGCATGTGTCCATCAGCAGTTTACCATTAGCTAAAGAAGTACGTTTCTGGGATTGGAGGGTTTAAATTCATTATTAAATAACATTATTATCATCAAAAGAATATATTAACACCGAATTATAACGAGAAACTTTCCTGGACTTGGTCCTTTCGAACTCGATGGCATGTGTCCATCAGCAGTTTACCATTAGCTGAAGAAGTACATTTCTTGGATTGGAGGGTTTAAATTCATTATTAAATAACATTATTATCATGAAAAGAATATATTAACACCGAATTACAACGAGAAAACTTTGTTGGACTTGGTCCTTTCGAACTCGATGACATGTGTCCATCAGCAGTTTACCATTAGCTGAAGAAGTACGTTTCTTGGATTGGAGGGTTTAAATTCATTATTAAATAACATTATTATCATCAAAAGAATATATTAACACCGAATTATAACGAGAAACTTTTCTGGACTTGGTCCTTTCGAACTCGATGGCATGTGTCCATCAGCAGTTTACCATTAGCTGAAGAAGTATGATTCTTGAGTTGGCGGGTATAAATTCATTATGAAATAACATTATTGGAGGGTATAAATTCACTATTAAATAGCATTATTATCATCAAAAGAATATATTAAAAGAGAATTATAACGAGAAAACTTTCCTGGTCTTGGTCCTTTCGAACTCGATGGCATGTGTCTATCTGCAGTTTACCATTAGCTGAAGAAGTACGTGTTTTTTGGATTGGAGGGTATAAATTCATTATTAAATAACATTATTATCATCAAAACAATATATTAAAAGAGAATTATAACGAGAAAACTTATCTTCTAATAGCGAGAAAACCAGAATTCTTTTCAAGAAATCCTGTAGTATATTATTTGTAAATTTCTCAAAAAATATGATTTTTCTAACCAATAAAGCAGCAATAAAAAAATTAGCCGCTCAACTAGGCTTTCTTTCACTTTCAACGCGGCAAAAAACACGCGGCTTATTCGATCATCGGAAACATATCGGGAAAATGGGGCCCAATGTAAAAACCCAACCGAGCGTATCGAAGGCATTAGAACGACAATGGGAGATCGGTTTGACGAATTCGGTGCGATGCCTGTCTGATTTGGGGAATTCACACGTCGCCGAATATCAATTTCTGGCAAACGACATTGAAAAGAAACCTTTATTTTTCTTTCCCGTTTTTCTAAAAAAATAAAAATTGGATAGAATTATTATAAATATTTAAAAAAGTTGAGATGAACCGCCTATTTAGAAATAGGAATATTTCTAAATAAATTCAAAACATTAATTTTTAAGACACTCTGTATACATAAATAAGATTATTAATTTTTGCTAGAAAGAGGGTAATCAGACGACGAATAGAGTTAATAGAAATTTTAATATTTTTTTTTTAAGATTGTAACAAAGAATGTTAATAAAGGCAAAGTAAATGTTTCCTCATTATTTAACTAGCGTTGACTAAAGCATATATTTTATTACCTTGATAAAATCTGTTCTAAAGTTTTTCCTTATTTATTTGATTTGACAAAGATAATATATAACATGTGTATGTATTTAATGCATTCGATTTATGCTGTGAATAATTTCTAGTTTAAAATTAAATACTAATTAAAATACGGGGTGTGTCTCAAAATTTTAGCAAAAAAATATTTTTTTTGGAAACTTTTTAAAGTAAAATAACTCCGTTATTTTGGACTTATTTGAAAAACGATAAAGAGAAAATATGTTTCTTTTTTCGAGATCTACCACCCCTTAAAATACTTGCACTTATTTCTGGGACACCCTGTATAAAGACGATCGTTTACTGTTCATTCGTGCCGATGTTTTTGATTCAGTATTATTTAGTGTGAATGATATTAGTGCCTGGGCGAATATCTTAGCTGACAAAAGTGATCAGTCAAAACCAAAGAATTATATAATTCATAGTCTAAAGATATTGGCACCGACCATATCAACTCTAGTACCCTCCCGAATCCAGGGACCTCAGTACCTGCAACCTACCACCTAACTAACGTGTACTTAATTAATGTACCTAACTAACACCTCTTCAGTTATGATTGTTTTATGTGTGTTAAATCTAAAAAACCTTGGTATGAAGAGAGTATTTGTATTATTATTATTTTTCTTTAATTAAAGTTCATAACAGCATAATTGGATTCTCTGGACTAGTGATCAGGGTTTTCTCTGCCGTGCTCTTTTACTTGTGAATTCCATGCAGTGTACGGCACTCCTTTCATTTCATTTAATAAAATAATTATACATGCTATTTACAAATTAAGCGTTTTATTTACATAACCTATCCTCCTCAAATTTTCCAAAATAATAATATTGCTTGTGTCGAGCGTATCCGAGGTAATCACAATAAAAAATATTTTTAACACAACGTAATTTATTAACTGTATTTCATTTAAATAGTGTGTTATACAGATGGCCAAAATATTATCCCTTCAATTTTGTTGAACGAACATGGGTTGTTATACAAAGTTTAAAAAAAACAAAATATTAAAAAAATATTTGAGTATAAAAAAATAATTCATACCATATTAGATTTAGCTAGTTAATTTACTTATTTAATACTCATCTTGTGTATCTTAGGTACCCATGATTTTTTTCTCTAAAAAAAAAAGAAATTTGTTTGCTACTTACAAATTTGATGGGATCGAAATTTGTCTCCCTCAACCTCAAAACCAGACCGAACCTATTCAAACAAAACCGCCAGATTTCCTAACGAATTTGTCTATTTAAGCCTAGAGAAGGGCAAACGGACACGATTTCATGTCCACTTGGAGGCGATCTGCACGTCATCGAGAAATAGTAAAGGTATTAGGGTTAATTTACCCCTCTCAATTCTAATTACCCTACGGATATGGCTGGAAAGGAGAGGAGAAACATTGATGTAATGGAAATAGTTTTAGCAAGAAAAACATTAAAAAATGCATATATGGAAAAAAAATTGTGTGCACTATACACCACATATCTTTACGATGCTCCAAAGACACATTACAAGTTGATTCTCCGTATCAGCTCCCTTCCGTTTCCCTTCCGTTTACATAATATCATGTAAATGAATAGGACAATACACAATATCCGTTCCGTTCTCCTTCCGTTCCATATCCTTTCTTTCCATACATTTTTTGGCCGACGGACTGAAGCGTATCGGAAACAGCGTTCTCAAGTTCTGACAATTGTACCAGCTCTGTTAACATTTTGCTGACATTTATTCATTCTTTCATCTCTTAATTAAATCTATTACCTTTTTGAAAAGTTACAAATTTTTAAAATAAAACTTTCGTAATGATATTACAATAAAAATTATGGAACTGATACGGAACCTGACTTCATGATTATGATGTTGTTTATCACTTGAAATGTTGTTTATCACTTGAAATGATTGAAATGTTGTTTATCACTTGAAATGATTGAAATGTTGTTTATCACTTTCCTTATAAAACTACAGGTTCTTGTTACTAAAGGTTTCATAGTAAGGTTTTATAAAGGTGTTCACATCTATTTTATATAACTTCTGGTATTAGATGTTATAAAGGTACGCAAGATATACACTATATAACTAAAGGTGTTATTAAGAACCATTATGTAACCAATAATACTACAAGTTATATAATTGTTCCCTCAAATCGTTTTTTGCACCTTTCAAATGTTTGCATGCTTTATATAACCTGTAGTTACCGAATATCAAACCTAATGACATAACCTCAAATTTTTAATATAATCAAAACAAATAATATATTAGCTAGCAAGCAATTCGGTATTATAATGAATAATAAAAAAATAAACTGGACAAAACACAAAAATACATCTACGTTCAAAAGAAAGGTTCTTCAGAATTTAAAAACAATTAGGAATAATCCAAACCTCATTCAAACTACATCTACCAATATTGAAAGCAAACATGCAAATTTACCATCCACAAGCAGAGATCAGGATCAACCTGAGATATTTCCAACAGAAAGTTGCCAAAACGATCAGGAACAGGAAGATGCCTGGCTAAGGCATTCTCTAACATAAGAGAATGAGCTTTGCGCTTAACATTACACATTCTGCACTTAAAGAGCTTTTTTCTATAGTCAATTCATTCATAACTGTTCTACCAAAGTACCAAGGGACCCTAGAACTCTTTTGCAAACTCCTACCACTTTAAATATAGATCAAATTGAACCAAAACAGTATTATTATTACAATTTTATGAGGTTATGTTTTGTTTTCTGTACATTTTCTGTCAAATTGCTGTAATGTCTAACTTCGTTCACAGGGAGTCGCTACAGTCGACACCACGGGTTACATGAAGGTTTTCTGGATGACTAAAAGTAACCATAAACACCCCGGCATTTATAATGGTGATTTGTATCACCTTTAGTTGTATAAAACACTAAAATTGGTGTTTTAAATAACCCAAACTCATTTACGCAACCTTAAGTAACCAAATTTATATAATGGTTGATGAGTATGTTATAGACCCTAAAGTAATATATAGCACTTTAAATATAATGGACGCCATTATTATTGATGTCTTCATTTTTGGCTACAATGAGTATTTCTAAGATAACCAAATACCAAAAAAAAATACCGAATTTTCATACTCTTATAAAACACCCTGTATACGAGAATTCGCTAAATATATTTTCGAAAATCACATAGTATCTTAATGACAATAGATGCATCTAAAACCTGGTCCAAACCTCATCCCAAAATCCTTTTTAGTTCAAGAGATATTCAACTTTAAATATACCCTAAAATTTTGCTTGTCCCGATAATCATGTCCGGCAGTTTATTTGACGAAATTGTCCACAAGTACTAGTTAAACGCTTTTCTTCACTTACGCACGCCAGAAAGAAATCTAACTAACCTGTTTGTTTCACTTATTTTTAATGGCGAAGCCGTAAGGGGAATCCCCTGGTGTCGATCCCGCAGATCCCTCACGGTAAATCCCACAAATTTGATCCCGCGGAATCACAGGGGGATCCCGCATTTACGGGATCCACCATTTGCGGGATTGCATTCCCTATTCCTGATGGTACCTGACTTCTAAAACAATTTTTGCATGGATTTCTCCAAACCGGAGAAAGCCTGGAAGACTTGGAAGAGGGCAAACATAATAAAGGCATTGGAGTGTTCGAATGACGTGGAAGTTAGACATCGGACAACGTAGCAAGACGTTCTAAACCGACGTATTATTATTATTATTATAGCAATCCAAATATGAATATTTCCATAACATGGTCACCGCTTAGGCAACATAATTAAGCGTAGGAAACGGATGTTGGCGTCCTCCTCTAGACAAATATTTTTCTTTTTCATAATTTGTACAAATCTATTTTATCTCACTTTGTCTGAAACTCGTTCACCTATAATCTATCCAAACTTCTCCGGCGAAAATTAAATAAGCTCCAAGAACAAAGTTATGGGAGCGTACTAGCTATCACTCATTAAATTCAAAAGCTTGAGCGCGGTTCGTGGTTCCGACCGAAGCTGACGTTTCGCCCCCGCCATCATCAGGCCGAAAAAATAACGAGGAATAGCTGGCGTTACGCGTGCTGCTGCAGTTTTTTTTGGGGGGAAAATTTGAAATCTGGCTAATTAGCGTAAAACGGGGAAGTTTTTAGTGTTTTCAATTTACGTTATTTCGCGTTTTTAGGGTTTTCAAATTGTACATTCTCGATCAAATTCAATCAGTTATGTTTTAATTATTTTTATTACAAAAATTATACTATTTTTTTACCTTTTAACATCGTCCGCAAACCTTGATATTTAAGTATCTATTTTCACATTTCTACTGCGAAAATTGGAGGTTATTTATACAGGGTGGCCCGAACTGTATTCCGGAAACTTCTGCTGTTAAAAATAAGTAAAATAGTTCGTATAAATGTATGTCCTAAATTGCTGAAACTATAATTTCGGAGATACAGGGTGGAGAAGTTTTATTTTTATTTCAAATTTTTCCAAATAATTCCTGAAATAACGTCAATATTTGGATGAAAATTAGTGTCTGAGGGTTTTTTGGCATGAGAAATTTGATTTTGATGTCAATAGAACTCTATTTGTAGGGGGCGGTACCTACATATGATTTAACAGTTTTGAAAAGTAATAACTTTTCGTCCGTACCTGTATAAAACTTCTGGGTAAAAAAATATACATTTCCGTGATTTTTTCCGTAAAAAATATCTTTTGGTAAAAATTGCTGCGAGCAACCATTCTCAAGATATTTAGAATGAAAGTACTCAATACATGTCATTATTGACAAAAAAAATAAACATATTGAGTAGATAGTTATTTCATTTTTTTTTAATTAATCATAAATTTTTCTTCGAAAAAATAATGGTAAAACAGTTTCTGTTGAACTTTTGGCACAAAATCATTTCAAATTTATGATTTCACTTTAATAACTATTTAGTCAATATGTTTAATTTATGTCAATGATGGCAGGTATTGATAATTTCGATTCCAAATACCTCTAAAGAGACCTTTTTTACGTAGAAAACATCGTAAATGTATCTTTTCTTACTCAGTAGTTTTAAACAGGTATGAACAAAAAGTTATTAATCTTCAAACCAGTTAAAAATTAAAGTCCCTAGATATATAAAGTACCGCAATTACCGCCATATTGGCGCCAAAACTAGCGGCAAATTTAAAAAAAAGGCCAACATTTCGCTGTTTCGGCTTTTTAAGCAGCTGGTCGGTCCGGCGCCAATATGGCCGACCAACATTGACAGGCAAGCCGTAAAATAAAATATTTATTAATTGTAATAGAATTACGTTTATTATCTACAATTTACCCTCATTTTAACGTAATATCAGGTTGTATATTAATATTCAATTTCATAAATTTAATTTTTTAGGCCTATATGTGTTAAGAGGTTATAAACGAATGGTTTCCGTACAAGTGTTTTTCAGTTGTATTAGCATTTATTTTATGTTACCTTTTAGCGCAAAGTACGCCAACAGAAGTAAGTTA
This sequence comes from Sitophilus oryzae, assembly GCF_002938485.1. Taxonomy (NCBI): domain Eukaryota; kingdom Metazoa; phylum Arthropoda; class Insecta; order Coleoptera; family Curculionidae; genus Sitophilus; species Sitophilus oryzae. The sequence goes on along the minus strand of NW_022146580.1, from coordinate 184,384 downwards.
ATAGGTAAGAAGAAATAAAGTTAGAATAACATTTAGCATTTTAGTACTTAATTCAGTCAAACAATTGGAAAAACTTTGTTTGTTGATAAGAACGGGCTACCTATACCATAAGTAAACCTTTCCTATTATACCAGTTATGCTGTAGTTAGTTTTGACAAATAAGCATGATGTAACGAAAGTCTTTGGAACTATGAATAAGCTACAAACTTAAATTTGAAGGCCGGCTTTTATATGAGAAAATTTTGAACCATGGTTGAAACAAATAAATGTAATAATTAAATTGATATGATACATACCTGCTATTTTTGAAATATATTAATATATTGATAGAAAGATTGTTTCAGTTAGTATGACTTCAGGTAGTTTCAGCATTTTAGGTATGTAATTGTGCACTTATTTTATAAATAACTTAGAAAGAAGCTTGAAACACATAGGGGCTCTTTATGTGTGCTGTATAATTAAGGTTTGTATGTTATGGAGTCATGTTTATACAACAAATTTATTATTAGTTGAATAAAAGCAAGTTAATACCACATAATACAATTAAAATATATTTTACTCTGCAATTTAATGTTATATTTTTAAAACAACAAGTGTCATAATGTTTAAGTATCATTATAATAAAAAAGTTATACTGCTATAAATTTAACATTGAAATAACTGTAATTATTGTTATACATAAATTAAGTAGGAATAATTTTACCTCGACAATATGTAAAACTTCAAATGAATCTTAACAATTTTATGTCATGTATAAAAATCAAATTTAAATCACACACTTTTATTTATAACTGACAGTATAAGACCAAATTTTTAAATATAACTTTACATGCTTACATTATATTGTTTACTTTCTATTAGTAATTACAATATGAACCAAAAAATATTAATTACTATCAATAAATACATAAAAACTAATCTATTTAAGTCCATGAAAATAACTATATAGTTAGCATATGCATAAACAACATTCTTGTTATTAGGATCAAATTTATTTGAGCTTTTTTTCATTGTTTTGATTAATATCCCTGTTAGTCCTGACTGGTAAAACCACCTGAAGCGATGTCATCCAAATCTATATATGTATCATAACATAACTTATTCTTTTAAATAATTATCCTTCGTTTGGTCTGATGATAATATATTGTAGATTTATCTAAACTTCTTGCTGCAAAATGTTGAAAACTAAACTACACTAAACATTTTAGGGAATGATTACGTAGAGATTTCACTTACACTTAGCATCCTTTTTAAAAGATATGTATGGTAGTTTGCAAGTAAGGTCTTTGTCTTGTTCTAGATTAGATTTCTAGAGGTTGATTTCGGCCTGACCCACTGCGACCTTCTCAGATCTATTGTGGTCTTGTCTTGTTCTATAATGAAGTTTTATGTACCAGTAGGTTATACTACAAATAAGATTGTTAAAAATATTCACTGGAGCATAAATAAATTCAATCCACTACCTAACGTGTATTGAATATCGACGATGTTAGAAACACATCAAATGGCGGCCTTTTCTTGTAATACATATTTCTTCACTAAAGATATCGACGCCTATACATTATTAACTAATAAATTTGTAGCATTTTAGTGGCTTTATAATTATTTTAAAATATGTGGATAAATATTTTTATTCTGAAATTGACAGCTTCTCAACATTTGACATGACAAATTCAGACAAATGTGACATTTAAACAGTCCTACCACTACAGTTTTTCCAGAAATACCCCATAAATCCGCCATTTTGGCGCCAATAACATTGAACAAACCAATTGCGGTACTTTATATATCTAGGGACTTTATTAAAAATATGTGGGTGACGCCCTCTACAAGTAGGAGCCGTATTGACATCAAAATCCCCAAATTTCTCTTGTCAAAAAACTCCCAGACACCAATTTTTATCCAAATATTGATGTTACTTCAGAAATAATTCAGGAAAAATCGAAATAAAAATGAAACTTCTACACCCTGTATCTCCAAAACTAAGCACTTTCTTACATAGATTTATACGAACTTATTTACTTACTTTTATCTGCAGAATATGTTACCGAAGTTTCCGAAATACAGTTCGGACCACCCTGTATTTCAATTTTTAATAAAAAAAATTATACTAGTTTTAACCTTTTAACGTTGTCTGCAAACCTTGGTATTTAAGTATCTACTTTCATGTATCTACTCAGAAAATTGAAGGTTATCTATAGATAATCCGCTATTTTTTCGCCAAAAAATATCATTATAAGTGTCCCGCATCTCATTTCTGTATAGAAAATTGTCAAACTCAGATGTACCTAAAATTTATAAAACCCGGTAGCGCTAATAAAAGACACATATGGAAAAACTGGCGTAAGAGCCATCAGGTTAGCCTGGACTCCGCGGTTTCACCGATTTGCGGTGCGCTCCCCATCGATACACTTTCCCAAGTAGGCCGGGTCCAGCCGTCGCGCGTCGCCATGACAACCGAACACAAGAAATAGTTTTTTGTTTTAATAGTCACAAATACCTATTTCGATAGAAAAGTGAAATTTTGTAGTCGCGTCGCGCATTATATTTGTCTATAATTATTCTAAAAGACTTTTATGTGTTTAAATGTGGTGTAATGTGTTTTATGGTGGATGGCTGATTTTTCCTGAATATATAATGTAAGTACAAGATATTTTAATGTTTGTAGCACGCGCATCTCGTATTTTGTATGATATTTTATAAAATATTTCGAGTAAATCAATCAAAATCATATTTTTGATCTGTAAATACTGGTACTATATTTTTATAGAGATAAAATTTATTAAATGTTATGTTTTTATATTATGTTGTATTATGAGTTGTGTGTACTCAATGCGTATATTTTTGGTCTGTATCCTGATACTGTATTCTTACAGAGAATTAAAAAGGTTTAGGTAGTCTTAATTGAGGTCATAAATTTAAGCTAGTTCTACCAGATTAAGTAGATAGATAACGTATATTATTATACAGGATCCGGCAATAGTGCGTCGCGTCGGGCACCTGTAGCTTCTAGAATAAAAAACTCGGGAATTTTGTAGGAAAATATTCCAACTTCTATAGGGTGGCTCAAAAAAGTGTGAGTGGTTCGGGATGATTTTTTTTAAATGGAACATCCTGTATATTATTGCATTTTGGCTTCCTTTCAGATCACTTTACATAGTCCTAAGATACGAGTAAATATATTTTGATAGTTTCGGAGGTATTAAATAAATAAATTAAAAAAAATATATTTTTCAGCCTTTCTTAAAAAAAATATTACAAGAACTGTCCGGAAATCAAAATTATAAGGTACTTACTTTAGATGGTCTGTACTTACTTTGCTATTAATATGGCAATCGTAAATCATACAGGATGTTCAAAATTCTACGCCAAACTTTGTAAAATATGAAATAGTTTTTCTTCGTCTTTTTTAATCCAAACCAAACCAAACCTATATATTATTTCTTTATTAGATGGAGAATTAAAAAATAAATATTTTTTGTATTTATAGTATTTCAAAATTTTTAACGGTTTTGCAGATATTTGCGGTTTTATATTTCATATGGCATTTTCCACAGTAAATTTTTCTCGTATTTTACCGTTGAAAGAGCCAGACGAATAATACCGTATGATCGAAAAAAACGGCGTCCAGTTGTCTGGGAAATGACGATCGATGACATTTCCCATATAAATTGACACCGTTTTTTTTTCGTGTATTTGCGAAACCATTAAAAATTTTTAAATACTTTAAATACAAGAAATATTCATATTTTAATTCTCCATCTAATAAAAAAATAATATATTGGGTGTACCATTTAAAAAAAACAAAGAAAAATTATTTTATATTTTACTAATTTTGGCGTAGAATTTTGAACACCCTGTATGATTTAAGATTACGATATTTACAACAAAGTAAGTAGAGACCATCTAAAGTAAATTCCTAATATAGTTTTGATTTCAGGACAGTTCTTGTATGTTTAATATTTTTTTAACCCACTTATTCCTGAACCATGTTTCCGCCAAAGAAAACGACTAATTCGTTTCAAAACTTTTTATTAGATATAAAAAAACAAGTTTTTATCAAAATTGGTAGATAGATATACTAGGTTGCCAAAAAAACTGCCGTCCTATATGCAGGACGTCAGGAACAAGAGCTACTTGTTCTTATGCAATGAAAAAAAAACTACTAATTGAAACAAATATATCGTGATACAATTGTTTACACATTAAATCTAAGAAAATAGCATATATTCATTTTTAGAAATATTAGTAAATTATTTTGAGGTATGATAAGCCACGAAACATCGTACGTGGAGGCCTATGTCGCATTTTGTGCATCGTGTGGTTGTTTTTTTATGACAAAACCGACATTTGGTTTGACGATCTTGGGGAACCTATGATCATATGATCATAGGTTCCCTCATCAAGACCTATGATCATGTGTACCTCTTGCCAGCTTTTGCAATTGTGCTTTTGGCCTCAAAGGATTCTTCAAAATGCGCTTAGAAAGTATAGTGCCGGTTCCACGTATACCCTTTTCCGATAAATATTCAAGCAGTGGAAGATTTGTAAAAAAATTGTCAAAGAAAATGTAAAATTTACTTTCAGGCCAACGACTTTGAAGTCTATCCATATAAGTAAGTACAACTCCTGGACCAACTCCTATATCTTTGTATTTCGATGTAATATGCGTTGATGCTCCTTGATAAGGCTCAAACTAATTTATATATCCATTTTGGCAGCAGCCTACCCATAGTTTGTAACCCCATCGAATAGGTTTTCCCTTTATAAATTGCTTGGCACCATGTCGCCCAAAATAGGGTATCTCATTGACGCTATGATATTCAATGTGCGGAGCATGTTTCAAAAAGTTTTGGTTTAGTAATGTGAATAGTGGCCGTATTTTAGCAAATTTGTCATTTGGAGTTAAATTAGTGTTGTCGGCAATATGGAAAACTAACATAATATAATCAAATCGATCCCTAGATAGTGCATCTGACATAAGAGGATTGTGAACATCCTTATCTTTCTCCCAAAACATTTTTCGTCTCGGATAAAGAACGTATCCACTCAAAACAAGAATACCTACAAAGCTTTTCATTTCCCTTACAGTAACAGGCGTACTATTTGTATTTTTGGATAATGCATATCTATTTGTTTCTTCTATTAAAATATCAAAAATGTTGTCGTCAAACAATTTGGAAAAAATCGAGTAAGGATCTTCTTCTTGATATTCTTGGTACTCGGTGTCATTAGTTGATTCAAATATTCCCCATTCGTATGAAATGTGATCATCTGTCCAGTTGTAGGTTTTTGAAACTTTTGATACTTGTTTTGATTGCGTAACTAATCTGGCTAAAGGTATTGTGTTCGTCATCAGAGTCGTCGTCTTCAACAGGTACCTGAATCTCAGCTGGGGCTCTCAGCTGTGCTGATGGTAAGTTATCAGGAGATACTGCATCCTCTTCGCCTGAATCCTCATCCGTGTCCCATCCATCGTTCGGTGGAAACAGAATTATATCGGCTGAAGCATGAGGAAAATCGTCTTCCTCGATCATAGCAATCACCTCATGCGCGGAAAATCCTCTAAATTAATAAAATAAAATAAAATAAAATGTGTCTTGACAACAGTACCTCTTGTTCCTAACGTCCTATATAAACGACGCTAAGTAATAACGTTCTCTTGTCAAAAACTGCTATTCAATTTGGAGGTTAGAAATAAATAAGTCATTATTGCTGTGTTTTTATGATATGGTAATTATGAATTTAAAAGTATACAAAAAGAATTTCATCCAAATAACTTACTTTGAAAATCTGGTGCCATATTCCGCCATTTTTGCCAAAGTTTGTAGCAACTTTCCAAGGAAACAAAAGCACTGGTAAACAGAACCACGTGTTGTAACGTTACTAAAGAACTTTCCGAACACTATTAACAGATGGCCCGCGCAATTGTGATAGCAGTGGCGTAGGCATATCTATTTTAAGTAAGCGTCCTATAGGAAGGACGTCAGGGATATCTGGGTTAAGGAAGTTTGAAAAATAGATTTTTTTTATTTATTTATTAATATCTCTGAAATTATCAAAATATATCTACTCATATCTTAGGATTATGTAAAGTGATCTGAAGGGAAGTCAAAAATGCAATATACAGGGTGTTCTATTAAACAAAACATCCCGATCCACTCACACTTTTTTGAGCCATCCTAAAGAAGTAAAAATATTTTCCCGAAATACATCCTCGTCCATACTTTAGGTTGGCCCTTAAACGAAATCATCAAGATTTTTATTCTAGGAGCTACAGATATCTGACGCATACTACTATTGCCGGACTCTGTATTAAAACACCCAGCGTTGTTTTAATATGGAAAGTGTATGACTTTGAGTCTTTTTTCTTTTTAATTTACAAATTAAGTAATGATAGAACTTTGCGGTTCATATACTTTCAATAAGTTCTTTTAATTAACTCACAGACTTGATTTATTAAAAAAATCCAATATTCTCTCCAGAAATTTTCTATTTTTAAGATAAAAGCAGACAACGTTTCTTTTCCTCCACTCTAATTATCTTTATTTCTGTCCAAACAAACCGTTCAAGCCATTTTGTTTTTGCCAGCAATATCGGGCGACTTATCTGAGCGTATCTTCCAGAAACAAAGTTTGAGCGACACAATCTTGTGCCATCGAACGTAACGATATTACATAATGGACTCATAGCTAGCCATCGGGGTCACAGGCACTGATTATACACACAAACATATGGCATAGGGTAGAAGAGGGTTTTTTTCCCTTTTCAGTTTATTTTCCGATGCAGAAATGGCCGGAAAGGAATCTCTTTTATCGGGGAGAGCCTCTAATTAAGAGCTGACAAGTTTTTATGAAAGAGGAGAATGCGAGGATTATCTATCTGCCTCGAGACAATAATGGATTTAGCTAAATTGGGGTTAGTCGTATTTTGCTGAGAATCCGTTTATTTGTTCAAGAAGTAATGAAAAAAATTTACAAGATTTTCTTTATGTTTGTAGAATTTTTAAGACTCATCAGATTCTATTATTTTTATTTTTAGAATTTTCACAAATTATAGTTCCTAACACTTTTAGAATAGTTAAATAATGAATTTTTCGTATAAGCTTGGTGTATTTCAGTTCATTTCAACAAATACTGACCGCAGCCACAGAATATCTAGCTACGCAACAAAAGCCTCGTTACACGTATAAAATCGTAGGTATCAAAAGGAGACAGGCTTTTAAAGCCTGTCTCCAAATCAGATATTTTGATGCGGTAGTTTTGCTACTACATAATAGAGGGCGATAAATTTAAAAGAAAACAGTTTTCTACAAACGAAATTTAAAAAAATTTTATGCAGCGTTGCCATTGTGTAATTCATATCGTAATACTTCCTTATAAAGCCTACCTTCAAATTTGCTACATCATTTAAACATATTAAAATAGATTAGAGCTCTTTTTTCAAACGTTTAGGTATTTAACTTGCCATGTTAGTTGGAGTTAAATCTTACGAGCTGAATTATAATCACTTTGTGACGTTTGATTGTAATTGAATTTCCTGGCGTTCGATTGGACTTATATATACTTGGTATAGTAAGTATCTTCGGTGACATTGTAATATGATGGTACTATGATGCATATAAAGTGGTACCTTAATATAGTACCATATTACGATACCACTTTCTGACGTTCGATTGGGCTCATATTTGATTATACTTGCGTATTTTTGATGACATTGCAATATTATGGTACCATGAAGTACATCAAGAGGTACCATAATATAGTAGTACCATATTACTATACCATTTCCTGGCGTTCGATTGGTCTTATACTTTGTATACTACGTGTGTTCGGTGACATTGTAATATGATATGATGGTACTTTGATGCATATAAAGTGGTACCTTCTATAGTACCATATTATGATACCACTTCCTGACGTTCGATTGTGCTTATATTTGATTATACCTGCGTATTTTTTATGACATTGCAATATTATGGTACCATGAAGCATATCAAGGGGTACCATAATGTAGTACCATATTATACGATACCATTTCCAGGCGTTCGATTGGGCTTAAACTTTGTATGATACGTATGTTCGGTGACACTGTAATATGATGGTACTATAATGCATATAAAGTGGTACCTTCTATAGTACCATATTATGATACCACTTCCTGATGTTCGATTGGGCTCATATTTGATTTTACTTGCATATTTTTGATGACATTGCAATATTATGGTACCATGAAGCATATCAAGAGGTACCATAATGTAGTACCATATTACAATACCATTTCCTGGCGTTCAATTGGGCTTAAACTTGGTATACTACGTATCTTCGATGACATTGTAATATGATGGTACTATGATGCATATAAAGTGGTACCTACCTATAGTACCATATTACGATACCATTTCCTGGCGTTCGATTGTGCTTAAATTTGGTATACTACGGATCTTCGGTGACATTGCAATATTATGAAGCATATCGAGTGGTACCATAATATAGTACAATATTATATGATATCATTTTCTGGAGTTCGATTGGGCCAAAATTTGGGATACTTGCGTTTCTTTATAAAGATTTGTTTAATTAATAATTTTAATTTATTTTACGAATTTTAATTTATTGTACGATGTCGTGACAGCAACTTTTATGCCGAACTAATATATTATTAATTGTACCTGTGTCACTTTTAAAATCTACCTAGGTCTATATAAATAACGTGGCAACAGAAGAAATTTGTTATTATAGTATTTTTTTAGTCAATTAACATTTTTATACTACTTTTTAATAAATTATTTCCATTATTATTAAACGTATATTTCATTACTAACGTTTCAGCATTAATAAATATCACTATCAATCGCCCTATATATTATTAATTACAAAGGTATTTAAAGTTATTTTCTTAGTTAACATAATAAAGTAGTGTATTACATATATTAAAAATGTATTTTGTGAGCATATGTTTTCTAATAATATACTTAAACTTAAAACTATTTTAAAAGCCAAACGAATAATTAATGTAAGTGTATCTGACAAGAAACGAAGAATAGAAAGAAATTATTATACACCATAAAAAGAATGGGATGCCAATTAAAGTCATTTTGAATCTGGCAACTGTGCATATTTAGCCGAGCTTTAAGGCCGTCGACGTGCCGTCGACAACCGTCGATCTAAAACCGAAAATTGAAAATTTCCAATTATATTCTGATTATGATATTGTCGCGCCATCTAGTATTTTATTTGTGCAATTTTAGCTCTTTCATTTCGAGTATTTTTCTGTTGCATAGCTAGATATTCTGTGCCGCAGCGCTTCAACGGCAGAAATCAGAAATTATCACAGTTCATGTTGGTCGCATCAAAATAATATTGAAATCGTGGCTTTGCCATGATATTTAATTGTTTTAATTTTTTGCTATTGCAGTTATTGAGGCTATATAAAACATTCAGGTACGAAGTTTGTGTGATGTAACGCTGTTTCGGGTGGTAAAAATAAGTGAAAAAGAATTCTAACTAGGTGTGGTGTTGTGGTTGTGACAATTTAAAATGGATTGGAAATTTCCGAAAAAATGTCAATTAGGGCGTTGTTGGGAGAATTTTCATTCAATAACTCAACTTTTCCAGATATTCAACTCTCCCGAAACAACATTTTATAGCTTTATAGTTTCTCACACCGATTTGATCAAAAGCAAAAATGGATTGGAGCAATTAATCAAAAAATTAAATAGACATATGTAAAACTTGGAAAATAAGTTGGTTATAATAATGGTTTTATAATTCGGAAACTCTGTATTTATTTATCTAGTAATGCTAAAACACTCTATTTTAAAGTCGATTAGAGAAAATAGTATGATTCATTGGCAAGTAAAGTAAACATTTACGATCCGGTAAAATTGTGATGTAAGAGGAGGCTTAGCTTGCCTACGGCGGTTCAGTAGTAGACTGGCCAGCCGGCTGTTGTGTTATAGAGCTGTGTTTTGTCATAGAGCTGATATTTGGGGGTTGAGACTCTTTTGACTATAAACGTTGCAAGTACTGTAAGGCAACGCACAGTGCTTCGTCCCATGGACAAAAATCGAAAATAAAGTTAAAATTTACTAATATCTGAATATGTAATTTTATACTTATAGCAATGTTCAACCATCCTGTATATTATTTTTCATAAACAGCGTTTTTTGTTAGCAAATATTTTCACTAAAAATAAATTTTACGATCATTATCTTATATCAGTGAAAAGAATAACATTCATAGTAGTTTTGTGTATGGAGTTAAACGGTACGTACTAAATTGAAAGCCACTATGGATATTGTTAAACAAGGTAAGTACTTTAAATTGATGTCTAAACAAGTTCGTTATTGTTTAGTTTTTATTTATTTTTAAGATGTTTCTTAAATGGGTATAAAAATTTTACGTTTTCAAACTTCAAAAAAGCATTAAAAAAACATATCAAAACATATCGTATTTATTGAATATTTTTGTTGCCATATTCATACACTTTTAATTTTTGTATAGTTCACCTGCGTCTGCTTGCGACGAACTTTATTTTATAATACTTTTGAGATGGAGTAAAATTGATAAGCAATGCCGATCTGGTTAATACATGGCTTGATCATAAGGACAAGAACTCAAAATTATTTATATTTCAAAAAATGTGTTCTTTATTAGATATTGGTGAACCTTTCAGTCCAATGAGATAACCACTTGTGCCTGAGCCCACTATGTTGACGCGAAACGCGGCATAAAAAATGTTTCCATCTTTCAATTTATTATAAAACCTCATACCCAAGAAAACGAAAAAATAATATATGGATATGGTCTATTAAGGAGGTAACTATTAACATCCGAACCCCTCATACCAACAAAAAGAACAGTAACAACGCGAAAAAGTAATATATTAGAAAATGATGTACAGAAATATCTTATATATGAGGATATTTCATCTACCTGTGATTTGGATACTATAAATTTGAAAGATTCTGTCAGCAATGATTCTTCTGAATCAGAGTAGTTACGATCTATGCATTTTGTTGTCCTAAAGTAAATTTATAGTATCTTAAGTTTTTTTTTAATTAAATATAGCATTAATGTTTCTTTTTCATTAAAGAAAAACATTTTTATCTTATATTAGGTTTATATTGTAGGAATCATGTCCTAATGTTATTCTAATTCTTTTTTATTACAGGTATTTATTTGATACTTACACCGTTTTCATACTATAAATTATTATTTCCTTAGATGGAGCACAGCTCCAGAACATTTTTATTATTTATAAGATTTTTTTTCATAAACGTGGGACTAAGAACATCATCATTTAGTACAATGAGGGTACTCATCATTTGTGTCAAATAAACCTAGTTTGAATAAATTGCCTACAATAAAAGAGAAGTTTTGCATTTTTGTCCTCTAGAGCCATATGTTCGAAGCACTGTGCAACGGGTCGTTTGACCGGAAGAAAACCTCTGGTGACGTCTTTCCTTCGAGGTTGGTCTCGAGAGTTTGAGGTCTCCCTTGTCTTCTCGATTGACACGATGCGGCGTTGGGGTAGAGAAACTAGTGAGGTACCCCAATTAGCTTATTCGATTGGGATGCGAATCTGTTTAGCGGCAGAGTTGCGTCCGGAGGAAGCCCCTATACTATTTCAGGTGACACTAGCTAGTTGTTGAAGATTATTAACCAATATATAACCGAATGATATTTGAATTAGATGGAAAATATGGAATGGGATCTATTAAATAGAATATATCAGTGGCTAGGGGGCGGAGTACCCCCGGGTGAGTCTTACTATTTAACTATCAATTTTATCCAGATCAGTAAATGTTTGTTTTGTTATTTTCATGTACAATGAGAGAGTGCTTGCCAATGACCAACTAAATGAATATTTGAGGTGAATTTGCATTGTGAGACCCGGTTGAGTAAGCCCCAGAAATAAGCGATTTTACACATATGCTACGAGAGGATAAAATATAATTTGCAATATTAATGGTATACTTTTATTAATCAACTAGTGAATAAATGCTTTATGAACGTCTTCTAAAATTATAATCATGTACCTTTAAAAAATTTCGTTACAGTCGAAATATTATGACCTCACTAGCAAAACCGGTATGTAAAACTATGCTCGCTACCGTAGCCGAACTCATCTAAAACGTTTTTTTTTAGCTATAATAATAAATGATAGTACAAGTAAGACCTTCTGAACTTCCCCTAGGAGATACAAGACCTTGTCGTTGGTGGGGAAGCTCCTGGTCAGGTGCTGGGGGGAATCCCCTCTAGCACTTGGCTTGGTCTAAGAAGCATCTCACTCATCGTCTTGTTCCTGACTGTAGTGTCGTGGCCAGGGAATTGCACCAAGACATATAACGATACCGGGCGGGGCTACGGACAGCCTCAACCTTGGGGCACCGGGGGGCACCCCATTGTATTTTACCTCTTACTTCTACATGCGAGGCTCTGTAGAAGTGGACCGACTGTCCCTAGCGACTCATAGGAACACTAGAGAGATCTGGTAATAATAGTAATAAAAACATCACCGGGTGAAGCTGTGGGGAAACCCCCTAGCGACACTGGGAACAGTAACAATGAAAGTTCCAAGGGGCCAAACCCAAAGAGAACTACAGGAGAGGTGGCTGACACTTGCGTGAGACCATCCTCCGCAAGTGGCATACAAGCTACCACCTCCTCCAAGGGTCGGGAGCGTACCTCCTACCTCTAAACCCAACAGGCGATACAAGCTACCGTTTCGTCTACCCGGCCTGGGTCGTAGCTCCTCGACTGTGAGGGACACGGGTGTCCGTAGGAAGTCCTGGGACTGTATGATGAGTTATAACTCAAGAAAGGGGGACACAATAGATCTCTAGGTCGCAGAGATTAACCCCCCTCCCACTTATTCTAAAAAATTCTAAAGACCTTCTGAAGATATTAAAATATTTACTTTTATATTTTTATTTTTAGAATTTGCATAAATTATGTTTCCTAACACTTTTAAAATAATTATATAATAAATTGTTCTTATACTCGCTGTTTAAACCCGTATATTTGTATATACCAGTTGTTTACGATATTCTCCGATGGTGGCAGCAGCGGCGAAGAATACACCAAGCGTATATCACTATAGCTTATATTACTAAAAAATGGAATAAAACGGAAAAACTTAAATTTAGATAAAAACTACGTTCAATGAGGTCATAAAATAGGGGGTGTACCTTTTGAAATAGTAGGAAAAAATAAAACATCAAGTTTTGATTCACCAATTCTATAGATATCAAAATTTTCTGCCTCTTCTCCTTCTCTCAGTGCCTATCCTCTATGGATGTTGGCAATTATTGGTCCTGACTAATTATGGTCCTGACGAAAAAAAGTAAAATTGGACCTATATATGTTAATATGAAAAATCTTATTTTTACGTGAGGAATCTCCCCACGAGAGATGGCGCATGTTTTTGAAACACCCTGTACAGGAGAGTGGAGAATACGTAGCACCTTAGGACATTACATGTGTTCTTATAGCAATCATAATGAAATTTTCTAGAAACTACTTATACAAGGTTTCTATGGACACCCTGTATATCTAGCAAAGTTAACCAGTTTTATTATTAATATTACGAAAAGCTTTTTCCCCACTTCTCCTATAATCCTACTCCACTCATAATAACCGTTTAACGTATTCCTGCTATGTCTCCTAAACGTCCAGCCTGTGTCCACTCCTGTCGCCATATTGGCCACTCGGCAACTTCAGGGCCTCGTCTAATGATGCGCCGATCACTTGAGACAACAAATTTAATAAAAACTTTGCCAATATAAAACGGGAAAATGCCTGGGGATGAGGAAAGCAAGCGAGCTGGAAAAGAAAATAAATATCTAGGCGCAGCCATATATAGAAATGAGTTCAAGTGCTGTCGGCCTCATTAGCTAAACGAGGACTCAGGATGATGGCCAGTAGCCATGTTGCCACGTTTAGTTCATTAAATAATATTTTAACTATACTATTGATATAATATAATTTGTAATATAACAATGTAATGTAGTAGAACCAAACAGTCATAAAATTTACTTAGAATTAACTAATTATACAGAGTGAGTCTTAAATAAGTGCAAGTATTTTCAGGGGTGGTATATTCCGATCCCATGTTAAAAATCGTGCATTTTCTTTTAAATTTCCCTGCATATTTTTCGAAAACTTTTTAAAACTGCCTGTTCACCGCAAATTTTCCGACGCACGGTGGGGTATTAGCATGAAAAAGGTGATCGAAATTCGAAAAAGCAAATGTGTTTAAGATTTCCCAAAAAAAGATAAATGATAAGTTACATCATGTCTGCCATGAATGGCGTTGCTATGGGTGTGTTTAGTTGCATTCGTTTGTTTCAACGAAACGTCAAAGTTGTTACTTCTCACAGGTAAGAGGTAAATGGCTAAATTTTATGTTTAAAATTATAAATTGTTGTTGTTCTTGTGCTCTTTTTACGTTTATATTATTGTTTTGATTGAAAATGGCTCAGCAAGCTGCAGGTATGTATTTTACAAAAAAGTATTATTTATTTTGATATTCTCTATACTAACGATTTTTTTTTGCAACTAAAAGTTAGGCGTTCAGAAAATTTGATTAAATTTGTGACATTTTTATTATACTTAGAGATTTAGTTGCGCATTTCGAAGCATTCAGCATATTGTCTATATACGTTTTACTTAGTAAACATTGGGCTTTCATACAGTAAAATAAAATACTGCGACTTTTTGCGACTTTGCTGATAAAATGAGAAAAACATTCTTGGTTTCCTCTAATTTGCCAATCAGTGAAATACTAATGCGAGGTGTAAACCGCGATGGCATTGTTAGTACAAAGCCATCGCATTAGTGCCATTAGCAGTATAGAACAATTTGGCATTAGTAGCGACTTTAGTGGTATGGGCATTGCTCGCGGATCAGTCGTAGCATCAGTAGTATTAGTTGCGATATTACTACTGGCATTAGTGGCATTGACCGTGGAAACACTGGAACAGTGATTTTTCTTTCTTTTTTTAGAATCGACGAATTATCCTTTATTTTGTTCATATTATTTCCTCTTTAATTGAAAATAGCAATAATTTATATAAGGTCTACATAAAAAAAATTCGATCAACTATCTGTGTCAAATACCCCACTGTGCGACGGTATAATTTTTTAATCTCTGATATTACCATGATTATGGCAATAAAAGGGATGCAATGTTGCCATTTCCTAAATGACCTATATTTTTAATTAGATAGAATTTTATTTATCATTCATTATTTTTTTTTAATTATTTATTATTAAATTATATTTCGACCCTAGAAATACGATATTTCTAGGAACGGCGGTCGTAACACTCATCCTATATAATTACTTACAAGTTATTAAATTTAAAAAAGTATTTGCGATATTTGAAGCAAATGGAACATGTTCTATTCGGAGTAAATATGTACTTTTTGTGTCTCGCTTGTATAACATCACTCAAAAAAGTATCATTTTTACTCATAACAAAACAACATATTATTGTTGATATGTATAATGGCTTTCGATGAGTTTTTCACCTTCATGCACCTATCCACATATTCATAAACACCTAGTATACGTATTTATCCCGAACATCCCACCCAAACATAATTAAAACAGTCGACATCGTCGTCAAACTCCGTTCCCCGCCACATCGCTTCCAACTTCCAACTTTCCCTACAAATTTTAATGCCGAAAAAGTTTCGCCGAACTTTCCGAGGGGTCGATTAAACTTTAGCCCAACTCTCCGAAACTGTACCGAACTGTTTTCGAGCGCGTTTTCACGTCATTTTACGTACCCACAGCGACCAAAGTACCACCCCGGCTCCAAAAAGTACCGAAAAATCAATTTTTGATGGAAAATTTCGGAAAAAAAGCGTGGTTGGAGCGTAGGCGTGCTAGCGGAGGTGGAGACGCGCCGCCGCGACGCTTCGCAGGCCTGGAGGCGGCGCCGGCCTGCGTCGGGACGCCAATGGGACCGTGGACGGGGCGGTACGACGCGAGCGCGGAACGTAGAGGTTTAAAAAAGTCGAGAGCTGACCTTCCAATAAGGGCCAGGTGCGAAGGAACGCATCTACGTGTGGGAGCCTATAGGCTCGGGGAGATGTATGGAAAGTAATAGATCGGATGCTGATACGTTGGTGAGAAATGACACTCTTACGTTAGAAAGGACATAGAGGAAAACTTAAGGGATTTTTTGAAGTTTCTTTACGCGCAATGGAAGTAAAAATTCAAAGCCGCGACACACGGCCTTGAATGGCCAAAGCGTCACACGAATCATCACGTCAAGCTTCACAAAAATAGGAAGCTGTAAAATACGCAACCAACCGTCCAATCAGATCAAAGAAATAATCGGAGACGTAGATCGTGCGGTATCGATGATGTTCGGTACTGGGAGAAAATTGACAGGAGATATGCGTTATTTTGATTAATTTTATATGGTTATGGTTGAGAATTGTTTTTTATTTCAGATTTTTTAGTTCGTTTAATTTAATAATTACTAAAACCAGCGGTCCCAAAATTATATTTAAAAATAGAAGAAAAAAATCCAAAATATTAGTTATCTATTAACATGGATTTGGACGATAATAGATAAGAACATCTAAATTGATTTCTATATTCGATATAAAATTGTTTATTAGATTTTTAGTTTGCGATGTTCGTGGTAAATAATTTTCATGTTCATCGTCTTTGAATGGACATTATGATCCAAGTAACTAATCTAAAAATAAGCCAACATATCTTTTCTCCCCAAGCAGCATTTGGACGTCGGGACAACGTTGTGTCATGCGACCAAACGTCGGGGCGCAACGTCGGCACAACCTCGTGCCAACCCTAGTCTGCACTAGTTTGGCGAATAATTTTTGGGTCGAAACGACGTTGGATACCGACGTTGGCTAGAAGCTTAATTTAGTACAAACTGCAACGTTGTTTAAAATCCTAATTCACAGAAATACAAAACTAATATGGCGTCTAAGTCGCGTTTTATCCTAAATTGGGATAATTATAGTAAAAATATTATTTTTATGATTTAGTTAGAGCCATATGTCAGATGGCAGTGAAGGAAAACAAAACAAAAGTAGGTATTTAAGTGTGGAGGATGTTTGAAGATCATAATTATTGAAACACTTTAACCGACTCTGTAACTCGTTACCCAAGGCAAAAAAGTTAAACGCAAACAACTTTATTGATAAATGTATTGTTTCTACTTTGAAAAATACTAATGGGCCTTAAAATTAAAGAAGTTTTAAAAATTTTCTTGAATTTTTTTTTTAGTAAAATGAAAATAATTTATTCGCAGTCGAAAAAATTGTTTCCGCGTGTTTTTTAGGGTCAAATATTTCAAGTTAATGTATTCAAAAAGCAGGAATTGCTATTTTAGGAACGAAACATTTTCTTATTTAACAACATGGCGGCTTTCACTTTGTTGTTTAGGAGATTAAGATGGAGTAGTTCGAGTAATCGCATACTGGACTAATAAAGTCGCAGTTCGGCCTTAACAGGTAGTACACTAGTCGCAAGATTGCCTAATTTAGTCATCCTAGAGTCTAGCTTGTGCCGCCCTCTATAACTAAATAAACGAGGGAGTGGATAAACTATCGGTAATATATGTCGATGTATATTTAAATTTAGTTTTATATGTATCTTTCTTATGTCCCATTTTAATTCAGTTTTTTTTTATAAAAACAAAAACAGCACTGAACTGTCTGACTGAACAGAACAATGAAGTGAAAATTTAAGATTTAAGGTTATGGTTCAATACAGTTGCAAAAAAGTAGTGACTCGACGTACTACCAACGTAAGAATAAGGAAATCTAAAGAACGTTGGAATTAGTAAAACAGACGACGTTTGCATAACGTTGGAATAGGTCCTGAAACTGACGTCGGAAAACTCTATATTGTCCAACGTTGTAACTACGTTGTCCGAATCACTTAAAGATCACTTAAGCAAAAAAGGTCACAAGACAACGTTTATTCGACGTCGCAGAAGCTTCTACTTTGCTGTAGTACTAGTCGAACGTCGGCACAACGTTATAAAAACGTTTATATTTATTTTAATACCCAAGGTAGGGAGCTAACTATTTTTTGTAACCAATCCAACGTTGTGTTTAGTAAACATGTGGTCGCAAGTCGTGAAAATGCTACTTGGGTCCTTTGTGTGTTAACGAAAAGATTTTCTTCTCTCATCATGAGGAAGTACTATATCACTTAAAAACTGTTGGGAAATTGATTATTTGTCATGGAAAAGTATGCCAATGGAGATTAATTGTAATAGAAATAATTCTAAGGGTAAAGTTTATTATAATTAGTGACAGTTCGGTCTTCCTCTAGGTCTCTTAATTCCTCGTGGATACCATGCTGTAATTTTGTGTAAAGCCTGCTTGTTCGTCACCCTATTTATAAATAATAATTTATAATAATAATAACAAACTCAAAATTATTTTTAGACCGGTATTTTCGCACTTGGCACAAAACTATTGTATAAACCTGTTAAACTTAAAGTCCCTAAACAAAATAAAAACAACAAAATATAACTTCTCCAACACGGCAGTAATATATTCGCTTCAGAACTCGAGGTATCCATCTTCCCGTAGCCATTTCCCTATTCAATTTGCTGCCTTCGCCCGACTATTAAGGCAGACATTCCGTAGCCGGTTGCAAACTCTCTGTCACTTCGACACAAAGTCGTTTCGGGAAGTTGGAAGTACACGTGCCTCGTGCAGGACATGTAGATATGTCGGTATATTCTCACCCAGTCTGATTAATGAAAAAAAGGGTCAGATGTATATTGAAGAATATACAGTGCTTGGAAAGTTGTAACGAAAATATTTTTGTTACATTTTTCCTTTTATATCGTTTATCCGTTTTTTTATATATTATCGATTTTTTGCGGAACCTCGATAGTGGTACACATCTCTAGCGATGATTGTTAGTTTAAATTGTTTAAATATTTTATATATTTTCTGGTTGCCTATGGGTTACCGATAATAATTTGTTTATTTTTAATGAAAACGAAGGTTTATTATTAATATTTTGTTTAGTGTTAAATAATTAAGATGCAATTGTTACACACATTTTTTTGAAGGTATGTAGGAAATTTTATGGTATTTATTATTTTTACTATTAATTATAAATTTTTATATTGACATTTGGTACTTAACGCATGTCTAAATGAATGGGAGAATTCTATAAAGGGACTTTTTTGTTTTGCCGAAAATCACTCTCTCTCATCTCGATCTTCTTAGCTTAAACACCTAGTTTTTCCAGACACCGGCACGAGGTACGACTTGGAAATTATTTATTAGTTTTATTTTTTTAAATATTTCTTACTATCTAATATGATTTAATTATTTGATTTAATTATTTAATTAGCTTCTAACTTTAAATTCCTTTTTTCTATTTTATCTTTTTATCTCACAATTAATTTTTTTTATCATAATGTTTTTATCTTCTTATCTTAGTAGCACGTGTATAGTAGTTTTATAATTTTTCTAATACCTTTAATTTTTATCTAGTACTAATTATTAATTTTTTTATCTTTCTTCCTTATGTACTGAGACGCAAGCTGATGAACAGGAATCCGCAGAGGTGTTCTATTTAGCAGTCTCAGGGGCCATGAATAGAACCAGCCACTGCAGGAGTACTCTCAGAGACGAACCAGGAGGGACTCTGGTAAGTAAGGATTTTTATAATATTTTTATTATACGACTTATGTCACCTTTAACGAATCCTTGCTTGCCAGAAGGCAACTCTTGTTTTATCTGGACCCTGTAGTGGTGGTGTCTATTGGCAGGCCATTCGACAGATAGATTTTTGTTTTTTGTTGTTTTTGGGTCACTCTAGGGAACGTATCTTTACCTCGTATCTGCCAAATTTACCTTACCTTATCTTTATCTTATTTGGCGGATGCATTATCTTTGTTCCTGGAGTGACATATCTTTTCTTATAGTTTTTATCTGTCGAATTGCCTCATTTATCGTTTTTCGTATCTTATTCTACCTTTCTATTTACCTTTATCGTTCTATCTTTTTTTTTAATTTATCTTTTAATATCGCATTTTAGTATTAACTTTTGTTCTAATTTAAATTTTCATATATTTTTAGTTTTTTTATCTTACATTTTTTTATTCTTTTTACACGTGTCTACAAATTAAATCAAATAATTTACTGTAACAATATGTATTTTTTTTTTCAAGTCGTACCGAAGTGATTGTGGTGGTCTGGAATTTTCTAGAGAGAGAGAGCAAAATATTTTTCTTTTATATTTTTTTTTATAATTCTATATTTATATTCTTTATATTCTTTAAATAATTTGGACAATCTTTTCAAATATAACTTAATTTAAACTGTCATTGCCTATTTTCTTTTTTAAATTTTAATTATAATTTTTATTATAATAATTAGTAGTTGGATTTAGATATTGATTATTGTGTATTTGAATCACTAATATGTTGTTTAATCATAAGTTATTTTTATTGTACCTTCATTGGCAACCAACAGACAGTTCAATTGGTAATTTAGAACACCACCACAAAACTGGGTACTTATCAATTGTGTTGAGTAGAATACTGCTGTTTGTTATCTTCTAGGAAGATACGAGAATTGATCCTCCCCATAAGTAGCTCACGCACTGAGACTGGTGGAGTCTCACAAGCTCTCCAACGTTAGCCGGATAATCACGCTACCCACCAGCAGACGAGTGCAGCGAAGAGGGTGAGGCCTTTCTCCCAACCAACCGAAGCAGAAACACTTAAGTATTCCAGTTGCATATCTAATCTCATATAATCGAGACTGTCACAGCCAATTACATTGATTGTTTATAATTGTTAATTAAATATAAGTCATTAATGAAATTTTCTATTGTCTTATTTAATTCCAAAGCATACTTCCACAAACCAGTAACTTTTAGAATTTTGTGGGTTATAAAGTAATAGATGTGTGTGTCATTTAATTTCTAAAGTAGTTAATTTGATTTATAAGGAAATAAGTTGGTGCAATTAGGAATACAAAGCTGGAAATCAATATATTTCAAATTTCAAGAATTATTACTCCAAAATATGTATTATAGGTATAAGGTGATTAACTTCCCATACCCAAACAATCTACAATCCAGTTGTAAAGAAATACCATAATTTATCATGTTATGATACAACTTTTCTTCACAAAACTACTAATATTTTCCTGTTTTCCCGGATGATCTACCGTCGCGTCGTCCCACACGCGCGTCCGGGAAATCATTTCCTGGCCGTAAAAAGCGACGAACGAACGAACCTAGCAAGATCGATCGAGATACGTACGTTCCGAGGCTCCATTCCTCCTCCTCCTCTCCTCCTCACTCACTCGTCCCGTTGGAAAACTTCGCATCGGATAAATTGAACAGGAAACAGCATGAAGTATGCGCTAAATGTCGCGGAAAATAATGACGAATCGACGCTGTCTGTTGCTTATAGAGAGCCGAGCAGCGCCCTAATGCGAAGAAGAAGTCTATTAATTTGGGGAGGATTGGAGGGGAAGGGTGAGGAGGTTAGAGGTCATTAATAATGGTGGGTTCGCACCTTCAAAGTGGCCAGAAGGTGGGTTCAAAAACAGAGACCGGTCAGGCATATCGCAGCCACCTAGATTTAATCAAATAATAAATATCTACACTGAAAAAAATATTGTTCATAATATTAATGAACATTGATTATTAACTGTTGTTTCATTGGGACAATGATTTTTTTCATTAATATAATAATTTGTTAATCATAGATCGATGTCCGATTTATTAATACTATGAATCTAATTTCATCAATATAATGAAAATCTGGTTATTAAATTAATGTAAGATTTTCATTAATATAATGAACGCGTTCTTTATTTTAGTGCTGAAACTTTAATAAACGCATATTCATTATATTAATGTACTAAATCATTGATTAATGAGTTGTATATTGTGACAATGAACAATGTTATTAATACAACGAACACACTACATTATATTAATGTACGCGGTTATTAATATCAAGAATAAAATATTAGGGCTTAAATGTCCGCCATGTTGATCGGTTACTTTGGCACTTTAATAACGTCTGTGTGGTTGAGTTATTCAGTGAGGCTTTAGTTTCATTAGAGCGGTAAGTGTTTTCTTCAATACTTTAAATATTTTAAATAAAAGTCCTATCGTATTGTAGTTAATTTGTTGTGTTGTCAAATCAAATTCCGCTGTGTGAGATCTCTGGTGTGGGTATTCATTAAAACAGCGGTTTCCAAACATGTTTCAAAAGATAAAAAAAAGAAGAAAAACATAGTAACAAGTCGAGGCATGGAAGTGATTATGGTAAATTCGAATGTTCTTTTAATATTTGGCATTTTAATTATTTTGATATACGTCTTTTAGAACCGGAAGAAGATGTTGAGACCTGCAGTTCAAATTAAGCCCTCAAATTCGACAATTTAACATCGGACCCACTTGATGCGACTTGGAAAGCCTGCAAATTCGTCTAGACGTTATCAAGTCTAAGGATGCAGCTAATATAATGAAGAAATGGTCTTTTTATAGAAATACCTTAAAATATCGACTAGTAAATTAATTTTCTTATTATAATTTACCCTAAAATTAATAAATAATATTACTATTCTCTTCGTCGATTCGATTGTTTTAATTTTTAATTTGTATATGCTATGTCGAGTTTAATAAATTATTAATAGTTTATTGCACTTGTTTTTTATTAATAATCCCTAATGGAAAAATTTACTGTGCTCGTAAGTAAGTCGGCACTATTAGTAATTTTGTTACTTTTGTAGCTAAGGGCTTGTTCAAATGGAAATCTATTTAAAGTAGAATTATTTCAGGTAGATGGCTGGGAAATGACTATCAATGACATTTCATATCAATGACAGGGATCTTCATCATCGATTATACGGTGTAACAAGAGTTACTAATAGTGTCGACTTTTAAATGTATAACTAAATAGGTTATGAAATTATTTCATTGTATTAATGATACGGTTCATTAATATAAGGAATTAGGTACATTATATTAATGAAATCTGTTCACTGTACCAATAAATGTGTTCTTCAAATTAATGAACACTGTTAATTGATTTAATGAACTTAAAGTTGATAGAGTTAATGAATTACTTTTCATTGTGCCAATGAAATCGTTTATCGGCTCAAAATTAATGATTTAATTAATTATATTAACGAACTTTTTCATTATATTTATGTCGACTGTTGGTTCAGTGTACTGATGCTAAATAATAAAAATTAAAATATTAAGCTGAGCGTTTCAGAAAACATGTGTCATCTTTTTTTTAGTAAGTTTAATACAGGTAATTTTTTCTCTCCTGACAAATTCACTAAGTACGTGTGATAGGAAACGAAATGTTTCTACGTGTTTTTTATTTAACTTACCAAGCTGGTATGCAAATATATTCGAGTTAAAAAAACTTCTATTGGAACAGAAATATTTAGACACTCAGTATACCTCAATTTTTAATTCCCAATTTCATTCTCCTCGGAGAACACTACTAGCCCGCATACAACTCAACGTTAAACCAAGCGAGAATTTAGACGCACAATTCCGACCCTGTTGTCGCTCGCAAACTTGCCACAACTTTCCAGACCCGGGC
The DNA here is from genome assembly GCF_002938485.1 of Sitophilus oryzae. Lineage (NCBI taxonomy): Eukaryota > Metazoa > Arthropoda > Insecta > Coleoptera > Curculionidae > Sitophilus > Sitophilus oryzae. Next base: position 160,774 of record NW_022146580.1, on the reverse strand, counting down.
TTAGGGTTTAAGAAAAGGTGGCCCACGCGCTCGTTCCCTAAGCCCTGAGGGTCCCCAGATTTTGACCAGACGCACGCAGGTGTTTGCGTAGCGTTTTCTGAATTATTTATTTTATTAAAACCCCTCCTCCATGTAACGTGTACGAAAGAAAAAAATGTGAGAGGTTTTTGAGAGGTCGGATAGTGTTTTTGTTAAATATTTAAAGATATAGGTAAAGTAAGGATAAGGAAAAAAGTGAGTATTTTAGTAAAAAAATAATTGATTGAATGAGGTTTTATTTTTGTCATAGACACTGGGTTGAAAAAAAAACAGCTATTAAATTGAAGACTTTGAGGGACATGTTTGAAAAAGTGACATAATATAATGCTGCTTTAGTCAAAGTTGAAGAGGTAATATTTTGGTCATCTGGGGGACCTACGTCAAAGGGACCTACGTTGTGTTAAAAATATGTTTTTATTGTGATTACCTCAGATGCGCTCGACAGAAGCAATATTTTGGGAAATTTGAGGAGGATAGGTTATGTAAATTAAACGCTAAATTTGTAAATAGCTTTACTTATTTTATTAAATGAAATGAAAGGAGTGCCGTACTCTGCTTGGAATTCACAAGTAAAAGAGCACGGCAGAGAAAACCCTGATCACTATTCCAGAGAATCCAACTATGCTGTTCTGAACTTTAATTAAAGAGAAATAATAATAATACAAATACTGTGGGTCCGTACCAAGGTTTGAGGTTTATTACATACGTAACTGAAGAGGTTTTATCAGTTAGCAGGTACTGCGGTCCCTGGGGATGCGGGAGGCTACTCAGCTAGAGTTGATATGGTTGGTGCCAATATCTTTACTGTGGGTTATACTATATCATTTATTGGTTTTGACTCCTCATTTGTGTGCTAAGGTTTTTACTGCTCATTTGTGTGCTAAGATATTCACCCAAGCACGGTTGGAAATTATTAGTACACGCAACAAGGCCCTTATTGTCACACTATTACACTGTCAAAACGTCATACTGTTGTCATAAGTTGTGTCTCAAAAAGTCATACTGAACCAAAAACATCGGCACGAATGTACGGTAAATGATTGTATTTAAATTTAATTTTAAACTAGATATTATTCACAGCACAAATTGAATCTATTAAATACATACACATGCTATACAGGGTGTTTCAAAACAAATGCGAAAAACTTTAGGGGGTGATTCCTTGTTCAAAATAAAGGGTAGTTTTCTTTATAAACGTTGGGTCAAAAGTGAACCATTAGGGAGATATCGCGGTACAAAGATGGCGGAAAAATAATGTTTTTATTTTTTATCTTGAAAACAAAAAGAGATAGACTAATGAAATTTTATGGAAGCATTACTGTTATAAACACAATTTCTGGTAATTTTTTCACTTTTTTAAAATGAGTGGAAGGGGTTGAAATAAACTACCCCTATCATTATTGTTAACGAAATTTAAAGAAAAATCTTATCAAACACATGCAAAAAAAATAATTTGGATAGTTTAGTTTGTTTAGAAACTTTTTTATCTTTTGTATTTTTTTGATAAAACTCACCGATTTGAAATTAAAAAATAAAATGTAAAGCATTACATGTCAGGACAAAAAACATTTTTAGATTAAGAATCTAGTGATAATAACCATAATAATAATCATCTAGATAATAACGTATTGCAGTAGAGTAATATCAAATAAAATAATATTAGGAACATCCTAAAAAGTAACAGCGGCCGACTAGATTTTATCCTAAAAAAATTACAGCAGCCCACTAGATTCTTTATCAGAAAATGTTTTTTGTCCTGACATGTAATGCTTTGCATTTTATTTTTTAATTTCAAATCGGTGAGTTTTATCAAAAAAATACAAAAGATAAAAAAGTTTCTAAACAAACTAAACTATCCAAATTATTTTTTTTGCATGTGTTTGATAAGATTTTTCTTTAAATTTCGTTAACAAGAATGATAGGGGTAGTTTATTTCAACCCCTTCCACTCATTTTAAAAAAGTGAAAAAACTACCAGAAAGTGTGTTTTCATAACAGTAATGCTTCCATAAAATTTTATTAGTCTATCTCTTTTCGTTTTGAAGATAAAAAATAAAAACATTATTTTTCCGCCATCTTTGTACCGCGATATCTCCCTAATGGTTGACTTTTGACCCAACGTTTATGAAGCAAACTACCCTTTATTTTGAACAAGGAATCGCCCCCCTGAAGTTTTTCGCATTTGTTTTGAAACACCCTGTATAATACCTTTGTCAGATCAAATAAATAAGGAAAAGCTTGAGCACAGAATATTGCATCAGAAAAAACAAAATATCGAAATATATGCTTTAGTTAACATTAGTTAAATAATGAGGAAACATTTACTCTACCTTTAATAACCTTTATAACAATAACCAAAATTTACAAAGAAAAATAATATCAATACGTTCCGAATGGTGGTCTAAAAGCTATTATTTAACACCTATTATCTCTATTCGTTGTTTGATTTCCCTCTCCCTGGTTTACAAATAATATTTTAAAAATCAATATTTTTTTTATAAATACAGAGTGTCTTAAAAATTAATGGTTTGAATTTAAAGAAATATGCTCTACGTTTGACTCGTTGCACAGCCGAGGCACAAAAACTAATTTTTACTCCGAATAGAACATGCTGTTTTTCTTCAAACGCCACCAAATAGACCGAAAGCTGGCTACATAAAAAACCTTATCATCGTTACATGGCTAATTTTTTGTGTGAAGCATCCTTTTGTGTAGCCATTGTGAAATAGTCATGTCTGCCAGCGCGATCCCGGGGCTTAAAGCGGGGCGGGCCAATCGAAAGGGTGAAATTTTGACACTAAAAATATTATAAGGTACACGAGTTATAATTGCTAAATAGCTTTTATTTATTATTAGGAAACGTGTAAAATTGTTGACAGACATTTTTCTCGTGGCTGAAATGCCGGCAGACAACGCGAAAGAGGTATAGAATTTTGACAAAAGAAAATCATCGCATACATGCATGTCGGTTGGTGAAATGTCATGTTTATTGTTAATTAATTTAAAAAGCCGTATGCAAAAGGGCAGACAAAAAAATCGTTATTGAAATAATAAAAAAATATATTTATAATATAATCGTATGTTATATGATTTATCTATACTTAAATGGATGAGGCGGCCAGCGTTCCCTGAATGAAGCGCTAGAGTAATATCGCGCTTTTGATAACTGTCTGCAGCTGATTGAGCCACGAGCTTTTTGTCTGCACTTTTGCATACGGCTTTTAAAATAAATAAATATGACAATTCACCAATCGGCATGCAAATATGTTATGAAAAATATGTTTTTTTCATTCTTCAAATTTCATTTTTAAAATAATTTTTAAAATTTCATGCCTCTTTCGCGTTGTCTGTCGGCATTTTAGCGACTAGAAAAATGTCCGCCAACAATTTTCCACGTTTCTTAATAACAAATAAAAGCTATTTTCGCAATTATAACTCATGTATCTTATAATATTTTTAGTATCAAAATTTTACCCTTTCGATTGACCGCCCCCGTTGTAAGCCTCGGGATCGCGCTAGCAGACATGACTATTTCACAATGGCTACGCAAAAGGATACTTCACACAAAAAATTAGCCATGTAACGATGATAAGGTTTTTTATGTAGCCAGACTTAGACTAAAATAAGTTTTTAAACAATTTGAAACGTTCAAACTTTATGTCAGTTTAATAATATATTTTCGTACTTTTATGCTTAGGCGTAAAAGTGCTTTACTTTTATGTCTAGGCTTTAAAATGACTTTTTATTATTGTCAATCACGTCAGAAAAATTAATACTTTTGTGACGTTTGAAGAAAACTATTTCATTTTTAAGTTTCGTTTCCAATTTTAGATTTTGTTCCGTTTTTCCTTTCATTTAAACCACTTCATCTCTCCTATTTTCGGCACTTTCAAAACCAAAAACAATCCCAACGACACAACACAAGTTCCGCTCTCTGCCTTTGAGCTCAAGCACCCTCTGCCACCTTTCGCGCGACCATATTTCAAAACATTTCGACTTTTGTTCGACTCCATTAAGACTCGGTTTTCTTTAAGCCAGCACCGACGCCTTCGCAGCTTTACATCTCGACCCCTTCTTCGCCGGTGGTAATAAATGACCCTGGGGTCATTGTGTGCGAGTCGCGCCCGCTTTTTCACATTGCAGCGATCGTTTTTACCCATCGCCTGGGCGATAAGTCACCTTAATTGGGTTAAGACGCCGCTAGGAGGCGCCCTGTTTGCGAGGAATTCGCACAATGGAAGTGTTGAACGGATTTTTCAGTTAAATAAACAATAGTTGGGATAATAACGGCGGTATAAAGTTTTGAGGAATTGCTTCCTCAGAGTTTTCAGTTAACTAATATTTATATTCATCATAATTTCCAGCTTATTCAACCATTTCCAATAATTATGGTGTATCCTCTACATATTTAGATAATCTGCCTGCAATTGTCTATTGTTGGCTATGCGAGTCCAAGTTATAACTGCCAATTTCCTAATATTATCGTTCCATCTTAGTTTGTTCTTCTTCTAAGTCTCTCAATTTTTCGTGGGTACCATGCTGTATTTTTTCTAGTCCAATTGTTATTCGCTCTTCTTGTCAGTTGTCCTGTCCATTTCCACTTGAGGGATTTGATTCTATGACATCTATTTCCTGGGTCTTTTGTCGTATACACTCTATTCTTTTACTGTCTTTCTTGGTTATTCCCTGCATATTTCGTTCCATTGAGCGTTGTGCGACCTGCAGTTTTCTTATAATGTCCGTTTTAAGTGTCCAGGATTCGCATGCATAGGTCATGACTGATAGTACACATTGGTCGAATGTATTCTTCTTTAGATAAAGTGGCATTCTAGTGTAACGTTTTTTTTTAAACATTACCACTGCGAACAGCAGCTTTTCGTTGGTAGAGCAGTCGTGGATAAGGTGTTTCACTGGAAAGAACTAATTAACAGTAAGTACATGACATTGTAGAGTTCTAGTAAATATATAGTGATTATATGTCAAAGAAAGTGGTGTTAAAAGTTGTTACAGTTGAGGGTTAGAACCTTTGGTGTTACACAGCAAAATAAAAACACTAAATCACCACAATACACCAAAACACTTTTACTTTTACACTGGACGCGCGTTTCGCTAACCATGTTAGCATCATCAGCAGATGATTATAAACTAAAAGTTGTACTAAATATCTATGAAAACAACTATGATAAAATACAGGACATGTAAAGTTTAAGAGAATATATGAAATGTAGCATTACTTTAATTAATTTGATATATTTTATATGATGTTAAATCGAAGATGTTGCAACCCGTCAATTCTAGAATCTATGTTTGGTTATTCATCTGTTAAAATAGTGCAATAATAATATCTATAAAAGTAATACCATTACAAGACGTAATGCAATGAAACCTAAGATCTAAATTATATTTCAAATATTAAATCGACATGAATGTTCTTAACAATCTAACCACTAAACATAGTCTGTACGATATTACTTAAGATGTACGGTATTGTTTAAAACTGAAAATGTTTTAGATGTTAAATGTAAAACTAGAACTTAAATCTACACTTAGCTGTCCTTTATGTAATCTTGCTTCAAACAGCAACAGCGTGAGGTGGGCTCGCATCTCTGTACTCGGCCATCCAATACAACAAAAGGGGCCAGAATGAGGACACCATAAATTGATACAGCCGTAACTACTAACTAAGTTATAGATGAGAACGAAGCAGCATGGGGCTCAAGCTACATCCACGCTGGGGCACTTTATATGTTAGAAAAATCACTCCTACTGTGGACACTCGTCCACAGGACATCCGTACATAGGATAATGGTACAAGGGAACACTACCCGTACCTTGGACCATAACCTAGGACTATAACCTTGGAAATAGTTCGTACCTTGGACCCTAAAAATATGAAACTCTTGTTTAAAACCAAACAAGGTCTAATAAACAAAATAAACCTACCTCGAATTACTTCCGAGGGCTCAATAATAAACAAAGAAACTGTCCTTTCTTCCATGTAACATTCTGGAGGACAAAAGAAAAGGGACGCCAACGTGCCAGCAAAATACAAATACAAGTTAAGTTGGGACATCCAAAACTCTACCCTAAAAATATGCAGTAATAATATCGAATCTAAAAGGATAATATTTCATCTTTACCTGTTGCTTTGAAATAGCAGCTGATTCAGATTATACAGCAAGATTTAAATAATCACCATTTCTAAAAGCCGGGATGGTTAGGTTAGGCTACAGAGCGCTAAAAGCAAAAGTGAGTCCACAGCACAGTGAGTTGACAGAAGCGATGTTGACAGCGCCTCCACAGAGCGATAACAGGGTTGTGTCAAACGATAACAAGGTTGTGGACTAGAGAACGTAAAAATTACGCCAAGCGCGTCAAATAAATTATCCGGCCTGAACGATAGGGAATCCGGTGATGATACGCCAGACATCATATATTATATATAAAAAAGACATGTAACGAAATAAAAACGTTACACTAGATTTAAATATGATTGAGTTTCTTCCATAAGTACTCCATGCTAACTTAATGCTGCTGTTGATTTCTGGTAGTAGAGATCCTGAGCTGTGTATTAGTTGTCTAAAATATTCCTCTACAACTTTCAATGTTGTGTTATTTATTAGAATGGATTTTCTGTCCACTAGTTTGTTGGACGTTACTTTACTGTTTGTTAAGTGCAATTTGAGGTCTACTTTATTGCAGGCTGTATATAGTTCGTTAATTTGTTCTTGTAGTCCTTTAGAACTATTTGCAATTATGACTATCTGTATTTTCCATCTATTTTCAATCCTTTTTTAGTCCAGTCTAGTTGACGGAAGATTTATTCTGGTGTTGTTCTAAACAGTGAAAAAAAAAACATTGATATTGATCTGCCAACTCGTGCACAACTGTACCAGCCTTTTCTCGAAGGAACTCGTGGCACTTTTAATCCCCCTGTAAATTAGTTGTAGATAAAGCAAGTATCTTAAATTTAGTGATCAAGAGACTACGGCAATCCAAACTTTAATACGGTGTTTTTAGTGCTGTAAGTATAGTTTCTTTGCTTGCAAAAAAATTGCCATTGCCATAACCAAAATACAACGTTGTAACGAAAAAAGTTAATTTATTTTGTCTCTCCAAAAAAATCCTATATGGGTATTTCGCCACTGCAAGAAAATCTACAAAAATTAAATAGTTATTTTTTGTAAACACTGCTGCGTTAATCCAACGGCAAGTTTACTGATAAAAAAAAATTGCCTAACGAACAAAAAAATGTTTAACGTTTCGGAAAGTTTATCTCTTTCCGTCGTCGGAGCAAAAAAATACAAAGAATACAGAAAAAAACTATTTAAAATATTTAAATGCAACTATTCGAGAACACTTTACTTTTTTAAAACAGATACGTCTACAAGAAACCGTTGACATTCTGTTAAAATGACATTATATCGAGTTAAACTTCATAATTAACAATTACTACCTGATAACAATTACTTAATAAGGTAAAATCAAAATGCCTCAAACTTTCTGTATGATAATTTTTAATTTTTACGTATTTTATGGTTATTTATGTTACGTTCTTTAAAATTAAAAAAGCGGTTGCCATACATTACTAACATCTACAGATGCATGAGCAATACGTTTTTTTTTATTAGATTGTATTAAAAAAGCCTCTTTTATTTTTCTTTTAGACGCTATCGCTTCTTTCATTATAGTTTTGGCGTTGTTAAAATTTATTCTGTGCCCTGTGTCCCATAAATGCTCACAAATTTTAGATTTGTAAAAATCTCTTTTTCTTAAATAATGTTTATGTTCTTTAATTCAAACATTTAAGGGTCTAGCTAGATATTTTACCAATGTAAAATTTATCGCATTCACATGGTATTTTGTATATTACATTTTTTGTTTGTTGTTCAGTATCTATTGGTTTAGTGTGTGATAAAATGGATCTGAGTATATTTTGTGTTTTAAAAGATGTTCGTATGTTATATTGTTTTTTTATCCTTCTAATAAATTTTTAATTTATTTTGTATTCGTATTAGTTATTCGCCTATTTTCTTTCGTTTGTATCATTACAGGTACTGAAATTACACAAAATTCTTCACGGGGGACTATTCAAAATCCCTAAACAAACTGATAATTAAAATGTAAATAAACAAATAACTTTTCTGGCGTATACATCGACATATCTTTTTTAATGGTATTCATATTACTTCCATCCGAAATCGTACACAACAATATTTCCTCAATTCCCTTCCATTAAAAATCACCACCGCTGCTGGTCAGATAAAAACCTTTGCGACCTCTTGCGAGTGTCCCGGATCAAATCAAATTTGTATATTTCTCTCGAGAAAATTCCCCTCCGATTGTACGTATGGTGGAGGGGGAGGCAGGTGCCTCCCGGGCATGGGGGGGATAGACGTTTACGTTTCCGTATGCATGAGATTTGACTTGAGGCAAATATCCCGTCTCGTTGAATATGCGCGGCCGGTAGCCACGGACATCCGTCTGGCTGACCGCAGGCCGAAGGATCGAAACTGGACTTCCAATGTATCGGCGATAAGTCAGGGGAAAAATGGTTTTTTTATTAGTCGTCCGAAGGGAGGAAAAAGATAATTTATCATTGTGTGTTTTTGGTGATGTATCTTCAGGTCCTATAAAATAAATCACTGATACATCACAATACACCAAAACAATTTTAAATTCAATTAGATTTTTTATGTGGTTACCGGCCCTTTCCACTGTGACCTTTACAAATCTAATGTAGTCCTTTTCTTATTCCTAAATCAGGGGCTTGGAACACCCTCAAAAAGAAAATTCCACTTCTCCAACTCCCAGTGGATGACATACCAAGAATTTACAACTTTGAGAAACACCTCACTGTAGTATTGAGTAATAAAAAGGATTGGAAGTAAGAAACGCTTACTCAGCATACAAAAGACCATACCATCGCGTGGTATACTGATGCTTCCAAAACCAAAGCTGGGATTAGGAGTATTTGTGCCGAAAACTAAATACTCCGAACTAATGGGCACCTACCCCAGTATCCTCCAGGCAGAAATTTGCGCTGTCGAAAGATGCGTACAATTTATCTTAGATAGGAACTATCGAAAACAGGAAATTGCCATCCTATCCGATAGTCAAGCAGCACTTAACGCGATCAACTCAGTAACCATCAATTCGAAGTTGGTCAAAGAATGCCTAGAGAAGCTCAACAAATTAGGCAAAGAAAATAAAGTCCTCCTACTCTGGGTGCCTGCTCACCAAGGGATAGAAGGCAGTGAAAAAGCAAATGATCTAGCTAGAAAAGGAGCAAACACTCCACTAACTGGACCAGAACCGTTCTGTTTTCCAAACGGGAACCAACTGAAAGCGGAACTGAAGAATCTGGAAGACTCCATCCGTAACTTGGAATGGGTGATGGGTGTCCTCCAACGGTCTAAGACACTCGAAAAAGTTCCTTAGAACTTATGACCGAGAGAAATCAAAGGTTTTCCTTGATTTAAGTAAAAACAATCTTCGGATTGTCACGGGGTTTCTAACAGGACACTGTCTCCTCAACGAACACCTCAGTAGGCTGAAACTGAGAAACAACGGCGAATGCAGATTTTGTGGGGAAAATGGGGAAACACCAGAACACCTTATCACTGAGTGCGCCGAGACGACGATCATTCGTGCCATGAACCTTGGTACGTCTGATGTCGAGGATGGAGAGCTGGCCTCTGTGGAGCCGTCTCAGATACTGGCTTTTCTTAAAGCCCTGAGACTGCATGATGAGTTATAACTCGTTGTAACTCAAGAAAGGGTAACACACAATAGATCTATAAGGTCGCGGTGATTAAATCCCCTCCTAAACATTCTACATTCATTCTATTCCTAAATTAAATTCTCCAGTCCTACCATTTTCGAAAAGTCTGGCTCTGTCAAAATAAAAATCAAAGAATCGTACATTTGCCAGACTGTGATACCAACACAAAATCTCTTGTGTCGTATCTTCGTCGAATATTTACATGGCTTTGTGCGTCAAACCCATCAGCTTACAATACCCTGTTAGTACACCTAGTTAAATAAAAATGATTTTTTTTTGTAGAGTCAGAAATTGTAAAACCTTGTATGCCTCCAGATGTTATACCTCCACTGCTTGAAATAGACTCTGTCATTACAACGGCTCGTTCTGGAACACTTACAGCACCTTGAATCTGTTTTGCAATCTCTATTTTATTGTTGATGGACCTACTCTCGATATATCCTTCCGCAACCGTTGCAGATCGCCATCCTCCTTGTCTTTTTAACCCTTACCTGGTCCGGTAATAGATATGTATCATAAACGGTCCGGCGTAGTCTGTGGGACTACGCCTTCTAAAAAGTGAAAAAAAACACACAAAAACTAAAAAATACCAAATTTTTATTTTATTATATATGATATTATGTATTATTGAACTAATATAGACAAAAATGGGTTCAATTAATATAAACTTTAAGAAAATATAGTACAAAATAAAATAACATACATATAAATTTGAAAAAAAAAACAATTAGATTTTTACTAAGCTCTAAAAAATAAAACCAAATTACTAACAGTCATTACAATATAGAAATATGTTTTTAGTATATTATATAAAAAAAAATAAGCTATAAAACTGAAATTAAAGACAAGGTTTTTAGTTACAGCATGAGGCAAAGTTCATTGTTTTCCTGAGCATGTTTTACAAAATGAATTCGTACATTCTAGGCATTAAAAATAATTAAACTAGGACATAACATTGTCTTTAACTAGGATAAGAACTCTGGGATAAGAATATCTCCGTGGGCGTGTTCTGGTTGTACAGGAATTGCAAGTATTCTACCAATTGTAAAGTATATTTCTCTTGGAATATTTGACATTGTCAAACGCATTTGTCTGGCAGATTGTCATATTGTCACTGTCACAGTCCTCTCAGTAACTAATGAGAATGAGTTAATTATTTGGCGTAGTCTGTCAGACGACGCCGGACCAGTTAAGGGTTAACGTTGTCATGTTCACTCCTGCATTTGCCAGTAATGTAGCGGATGATCTTCTCATACAATGGCCAGTACATTGCTCAGGATGTTTTAGGCCCAAGTACCTACTTGCGGAAGATCTTCCTGAATAATTTTTCTTTAAAATCTGACTTGCTGGTTGATAATTCACTATTTTATAGTTAAAAAATCGCGATTTATCTAAATAACGTCTTAATGTCAGTACTATTTATTATTTACAAAAAAATTTAGTTATTCTAGCTTGCCTAAAATATGTTCTCTAAATATGTAGCCAGCTCTTAAGCTATAAGTAACTTGAGAAAATTAAGATAACACGCTAGTACCATAAATAACTATTTTTAATTTACATAAGATATAAAGCTTGCTAAAAACGGCATAAAATAAAATATTAACACTCACATAAAAAACAAAGTAATTACTAATTAATTCTTTTTTAACTTGTTTCTTCGTTTTTCACCAAGCGCAAGCAAAAAAAAACGCCAACTCGATTTCAGAGCTACCTAAACTCGTTCCGGTTTTTATTTGCCTGCCAAGACCCTAATTAAGTCCCACTTTAAGTATTTAAGCGCGAACAAGGTAGCGCGTTTTAACTGTATTAAAGTTGAAAAAGAGAGAATGGAACGAGGACGGGGGGGAATCCCACTCCGCCGAATTCATCACATTCATAATTACTTTAGGTGCTCGGAGTAGCCCTTTGGGCACGGGACTGCCAGGTCGCGAGGATAAGGGAAGGGGGGAGAAGGATTGACAGAACGAGACCTGCAGGATCTTAGGGGAGGCAATGGAAAGGGGAGGCTGTGTCGATGTTCGTCGCGACGAGGGTTTAGGGATGGGGGATGATGACAAAAAGGTAGAAAATGGGAAATTAGATGTAGCCAGTATGGATAGGATGAAGTACAGTTGTTTTGGTTTATATGAAATTAATATATTTTTTGTATTTTAATAAACATTTTTGAAACAAATGAATAGTAAAACGGATATTTATCAAAAATTTAGGCTGTATTCCGTTGCAAAACCAGGCGAACCAGACCGAAAAAAACAAACCAAAACCAAACTTTCTGTATGATTATTTTTAATTTGTTTTTTATTTTTAAGTATGTTATGTTCTTTAAAATTAGATTAGGTTATTAGGAGCAGATATTTGGTTTCTTAAATCATGCAAAGCCAATTCAGTTTATCCTAGTTTTATTAAAGCTGATATTCCAAAAAGTAACGTTAGTGATAAGGTAGAGAAAATTGCAAAACAAAAATGGCTTGATTTAGAAATCAAATTTCTGTATAGTAAACGAAGTATGCTTGAAATTGCAGCCTATGGACTTTACAAAAAACTTACTTATAAGCTAACTAATGTAGAGTATGAATGTTGGTGTCTCTTTCAGAGAAATATGTTTGTGGTTATCAATTCAAAATTTGTTAAGAAAATGTCCATTTTGAATAATAAGTTTAAAAAATTCAAAAGCTCTAAAAACAAACATGTTTTCCAGAGAGACATAAACATAGAGAATCTTTCTTCGCAGACTTTTGATAAACAAGAGCTCAGTTTATTAAACAAAGGTTTAATGTTTGCATTGCCCAAGTCTGGTAGCGCTTTGGAGGAAATCGTCGTGGGTGTTGAAACTGCTATTCAGCACTTACCCGAGGCTTCTAAGATATTTACAAGAGAGGCTTGTAGAAATCAGTTATCAAAAAATATCGTTTCAAGTAAATCATTAAAATCAAACAAGGAGCACAAGATTGTCAAGAGTTTGCGAAACAAAGATTGTTTCTACCTAAAAGCTGATAAGGGAAATAAGGTTGTTATATTAGATATTGATTTTTCTTTAAAGAGAAAATTGCAAGTATCCAATCCCTCATTACCAAAATTGTATGCGTTGCCAAAAATTCATAAACCGGACAAGTTATGCGCCCAATTGTTTCGGCTGGAGGTTCTCCGACTTATAATTTGGCAAAATGGTTATCAAGGGAATTCGAAAATTTACCTAATCATGAACCTTCTTTCTCAGTTAAAAATAATATTGAATTCATTAATAAAATTAAAAATATAACATTGCATGAAGGTGAAATTTTGGTCTCCTTTGATGTATCTTCGTTGTTCCCAAGTGTTCCAATTCCACATACTTTAGGCTACTTGAAGGAATTACTGAACGCAAATGGTCTCGACAACAAAACTGTGATTGATTATATTGAGCTTACATCGTTATGTATGAAACAAAATTGTTTTCAATTTAATAACAACTTTTTTGAACAGCGGGAAGGTACAGCAATGGGTAATCCATTGTCTCCATTTTTGGCTAATTTATTCATGAGCAGGTTTGAAATGGAGGCTAAGAATCAGTTTGAGTATTTTCCAAGAGTATGGTTTAGGTATGTGGATGATATTTTTGCTGTTTTTGATACACATTCAGACACCATAGATAATTTTATTTCTAAATTAAATAATCGTTTTCCTTCCATTAAATTTACACATGAAATTGAGAACAACGACAGATTACCATATCTAGATGTATTAGTTATTAGGAATACTAATAATTGCCTGGAATTTGATATCTATAGAAAAAATACCCACTACACGCAGATATATTCCTAATGAATCATATCATAGTATTGAACATAAAATGGCTAGTTTAAATTTCTTAGTTCATAGATTACTTAGTTTTCCCCTTTCCAACGAAGATATGAAATAGAAAGAGAAATATCATTAGGAATGTAGCTGAGTGTAATGGATTTTCTCCTTCATAGTTGATAAAATAATTAGAAAACGTAGGTATAGGTTAATGATTTCTGAAAATTCGACTTTTCAAGTGGAGAAAGATACGTCAAAATATTTTTCAGTACCGTTTGATAGACAGTTATCCCGTGGTCTAAAGGAATTTTTAAAAATGTCAATTGTAAACTTGTGTTTAGTGCTAATAATAAATTACAACAATTATTAGGTAATCCAAAGGATAAAACACCTCTACTGGAAAGGTCGGGTATTTATGAAATTTCTTGTAAAGATTGTAATCAGAAATATGTTGGGCAAACTAGAACATCAATATTAACTAGATTCAAAGAACATTTAGCTCAGATAAATCTTGCATTGCCGAACATATTGTTGATAAAAAACATTGTATAGATCTTAATAACTTGAAATTAATTAAACAAGTCTCAAATTACAGGCAATTAGATGCATATGAAAGCATCAGAATTAATAAATGTAAAGATAGTATGAACAGTGACAACGGTCCAATTCCTTCAAGTTCTTTGTTCCTACTACTCTAGTGGCGGAAATCTAACTGTTACGCTCGGTGGGTTCTGACTCGGCTGGCTAGATCTTGCCACGCCCACTCTGTGCCCACTGAGCGAGTATATAAACGCTCCAATTATAGATTGAATTTTAGTTTATAATCATCTGCTGATGATGCTAACATGGCTAGCGAAACGCGCGTCCAGTGTAAAAGTAAAAGTGTTTTGGTGTATTGTGGTGATTTAGTGTTTTATATTACTCTAAAGCTTGACAATTTATTCAAAAAGACAAACAAATTAAATAACGAGGAGCGTTATTTAATTTGTTTGTCTTTTTGAATAAACCACACCAAACTTAAACTCTTCCCTTCTCCATCTCCCACCGCCCGTAAAATTTTATCTTGTATTTTATTTCTCCGATCGGTACTTGAACGCGTCGTCGTTCCAGTTTTCATTATTGTTTCCGAGTTAATCAACTTAAAGGGTGTTTTTTATTCTTCGCTAAATGTAATTGTATTGCTTTTTGGAGAGAACATAAAAGCGCGCTAAGGCCGTCCTCGCTAAATAAGCGCTGAGAGACTCTTTCCGATTTTTTTAATGCAATTTGCTCTTTTCGTCTTTTTTTCTGGGCTTTAATTAAGCTAATGTCGTTCTGGCGCCTTGTTTTACACATTTTCACTTTCTGGGACGCTTAGAGAGAAATTTTCTAGAGTTTAAAAAAGTTCCAATAAATGTATGTCCTAAAATGCTTAGTTTCTTAGATACAGGGTGTAGAAATTTCATTTTTATTTCGATTTTTTCCAAATAATTTCTAAAGTATCGTCAATATATGGATGAAAATTGGCTTTAGGGAGTTTTTTGACATAAGAAATTTGATTTTGATGTCAAAATGACTCCTACTTGTAGAGGGCGCCACCTACATATTTTTTTAACTGGTTTGAAGAATAATAACTTTTCGTCCGTACCTGTATAAAACAACTGAGGAAAAAAATATGCATTTACGACGTTTTCTACGTAAAAAAAGTCTCTTGGTAAAAATCACTGCAAGTAATGGTTCTCGAGATATTTGGAATCAAAATTATCAATACCTGTCATCATTGACATAAATTAAACATACGTTGACTATACAGGGTGTCCCAGAAATAAGTGCAAATATTTTAACTGATAGTATAGTTTAACCCCAGAAACACGTTTATGAGGTTTTTTTCGCGAAAAAAAAAATTTTAAAATTTCGAAATTTTTTGAAAAGAATTTTGGAAATTTTTTTAGTTTTTAGTTAAAAAACATAATTTCTTGATAATATGGCAACATAGGTATTAGATTAAATTTACAAGAAAGAAAATCCAGAAAAGATTGAGTGGTTCTCAAAATTTTAGCAAAAAATCATTTTTTTTGGAAATTTTCAAAGTAAAATAACTCCGTTATTTTGGACTTATTTGAAAAACGCTAAAGAGAAAATATGTTTCTTTTATCGAGATCTACCACCCCTTAAAATATTTGCACTTATTTCTGGGACACCCTGTATAGTTGTTAGACTGAAATCATAAATTTGAAATATTCTTGTGCCAAAAGTTCATGATATGTTTATCTTTTTTTTTTCGAAGAAAAATTTATAATTAATTTAAAAAAATAAAAAGTTCACAAATTTATCATTTCAGTCAAATGACTATCTACTCAAAATGTTTATTTTTTGTCAATGATATGTATTGACTATTTCCATTCTAAATATCCTGAAAACAGTTGCTCGTAGCGATTTTTACCAAGAGACATTTTTTACGAAAGAACGAGTTAGTTATTACTCTTCAAAACAGTTAAAATGTATGTAGATGGCGCCCCCTACAAATAGGAGTCATATTACACCAAAATCAAATTTCTCATGCGAATAAACTTCCAGGCACTACCACCATCAAAAAACTCACAGACACCAATTTTCATCCAAATACCTAAATTGTTTGAAAAAAAATCGAAATAAAAATGAAATGTCTACACACAAAATATCTCCAAAATTAAGCATTTTGGGACATATTTATTACATTTATTTATAGGAACTTTTTTACTTATTTTTATCCGCAGAATATGCTACCGAAGATTTCGGAATACAACTCTAACCACCCTGTATATCACTCAATCAATAGAAAAACCTTTTTAAAGGCATCTTTCTTCGTGACAAGCCCTCCCACCTGAAAATGCCCAGACACGATCGGTCACTTTTGGTCCCTCTCCAAAACTGAGGGAATCTAGTGGGAGGTGGGGGGGCAGTGTAATCCCTGAGAGATAAGACATATAGGTCCCTAGTTTCCTTACGTGTTTTCCATGTCAGAACGTCCGATGCTGGGACGTGTCGCATCCAGTCTATGGCTAATAGATTATTTCCCACGGGAGAGTGCCTCCGAAAAGTTGGGAAGGTCGCAGGGAAGGGGAGTTAGGCGGAGATCTTGGGAAAAGGAGGGTGCTTTGTTTCCAAATTAGTGGAATATTATTAATAACAGTATAATGCTGTTCGTAGCTGAGAATATCCTTCTCTTGAAAATATCCTGTACACTATATTTAAAAAGTCTTAGAAAAATTGTATCTCAACATCGTTTAAAATCATAAAACAATCAGCATTTGTAGGAAATTTTGTATAGATTAATAATATGTACATCTTTGAAGGCTTAGATGCCTAGGTTTTGCGAGAAAATTGTTTTTTTGGACCCTCTTGTTTTTCGGCTATTTTTGATGATGGTTTAAACTTTCTCTACAACTAATCATAACATCACAATGACCTATATTTTCTTATACGCCTTTTAATTAGTAAATAACAGCAGTTTTAACAAAATCGTCAATTTTCAAGACAATTCGTGGGGAAAAATGTCAAAAAAATTACCATTTTTGACTATTTTTTAGACATTTTCAATGATCTTAGAAGAATAGTAAACATAGTCCCAAAATTAACGGAAATATCACTATTTCTAGGAAACTTTATGTAGGTTCAGTACATATACACGTTTAAAAACTTAGATGCCTTGGTTTTGTGAGAAAATTAGTTTTTTAAACCCATGTCTAGCAGCAGTGATGCACAATAAATAAACCCTATATAATAAATTATTATAATATACTCGTATATATTAAACTAATACATCAATTACTAAATTGTTACAATAAACAATTAAAATATAAATTTATATTCTATTTCGAATTATTACGAAAGTACTATTATATTGAACAAAAATCAACAAATGAAAATTCGCTGGATATTAGTAAAATAATTTAATTAAATTATAGAGTGCTGTGGAAATATTACCGTTTAAATTTATCTAGTTATTATAATTAAATAAATGTTATATGGGGAATCTGTTTATGACACCTGAAAATTAACATTAGAAGAATTAAATTATTATATAGCAATTAAATAACGATAAAAACAATAATAAAATTAAATGATTGACTAGTAAATATTTAATAATTAGTATTTATGGTATTTTAATTAGAGATTTTGTAAGCTTTTTCATACTTGTTATGCAATAATTGAATGTTTTTTTTTCATATAAAGAAGCAGTTAAAGCTAATATATATTTTTAAGCTGAGCTAACAGTGTTTTTTTTTCTAAATAATACATAGCACTAACATTAAGACATCATTTAGATAAATCGCGATTTTTTAACGATAAAATAGTGAATTATCAACTAGCAAATCAGATTTTAAAGAGAAATGATAATAAATAAATAAATAAATAAATGCCTTTATTGTCAAAAAAATTTTCAATTTGTAGACAAAGGTAAACTAACACACAAAGTAAAAAACCAAGGTAAACAAACAAACAAACAAAAGATAATACAAAACATTATACAAATAATATTGTCAGTCTTATTGTTAAAATAAACATTTATAAATGTTTATAATGTCAAAGAACAAAAAAATAAAAATATTATTCAAAAATATTTAGCTAGTTTATAGTAAAATATCAATGACCTCTAATAAATTCATTTCGATGTCATTAGTAAATATAACAATAGCAAACATTAGACCAGTGTTTACAAGATCAAATTCGATTTTCAAAATATAATTCATTTACGGCGTAGAAAGCCTTGTCTAGTAAATAAGAGTTCAATGCTTTGCGAAATGAAAAAAATGATGTTATGGTTGATTTCAAATGGCAGGTGATTGTGCATTTTTTCGGGTTGTATAATATTGAACTTTTAACTAACTTTGAGCGTGGGGTAGGTAGATAAAGATCGTGCTCCGCGTTCCTTAGTGGAGTGAGTGTGAGATGGCCTTTCTTGAGAAGCTGATACATGTTTACGTATTAGGCAAACGGATTCAAATATAAATAAGGAAGGAAGAATCAATATTCTTAATTCCTTAAAAAGTCCGGCAATGAGTTCTGCTGTTTAGTCTTAGTGAATATCGAATAGCTCTCTTCTGGAGCCAGAAAATGCAGTCAAATTGAATCGCACAACACGTACCCAGAATGGAAGGGCATACCTGAGGTGCGACTCAAAGTGCATAATAAACAGTTCTAGCCACTGACAAAGTTAAGCTCCTTAGAAACAGACCTTAATGCAAAACAGGCAGAGCTCAATTTTTCGATAAAGCTTCGATATGTATGTCCCATTTCAGAGAATTGTCCACAACAAGCCTAAGAATTTTACAGATTTTACGTCAGATTTTACGTCAATGGTGATGTTGTTAAGTACAAAGGAGTTTTTTTATACGACAAAGCTTTAGTTTTAGAAATGTTGAGACTCAGGAGGTTCAGATCGCACCAAATTAATTATGATTAAGTCATTTGATATAATCCTATGAAGTGCCGTGATGTCCTTGTTGCTCCGAGTGAAGCTAGTGTCGTCCGCAAAAGACATATTTTGCCACTGATGTTTATGTTAGCAATGTCGTTAATAAAAAGAAAAAACAAAATAGGACCTAGTACTGAGCCTTGTGATACTTCACATTCTATTGACTTGCTAGAAGACAACGTGGTATCCACCCTCACAAGTTGACTTCTGTTACTCAGATACGACTTAAACCATTCAAGTGATCCCTGAACCCATAGTGCTGCAGTTTATTAATTAGGATCTTATGATTTACACAATCGAACGCCAGAAAAATCACAGAAAATTGTTGCTGTAGAATGATGGTTGTTTTAGGCTGGAGTAAACTTTATTAAGGAGGAAAACATAGCGTCATTAGTGGGACTTGTTGCTTAGAAATCCAAATTGATATTCAGTAAGTATTTTGTACTTAAACAGAAAAGATACCAGCCTTCTTTTAACCAACCTTTCTATGATCTTAGATAGCGTTGGAAGGAGTGCAATTGGGCGATAGTTAGAAGCTTCATCTTTGTCTCCTCCTTTATGCAGAGGAATGATTATTGCCGTCTTAAGACATTTTGGAAAAATACCATTTTGGAACGACTGGTATTAAAGTTGTTAGGTGATTCAGAGTGCTTTCTGGCAGATTCGAAAACATTTTTAAAGTTATTCAGGGACATCATCCGCAAGTACTTGGGCCTACAACATCCTGAGCCATTGTATGAGAGAGAAGATCATCCGCTACATTACTGGAAAATGCAGGAGTGAACATGACAACGTTAAAAGACACGGAGGATGGCGATTAGATAGCGTTGGAAGGAGCGCAATTGGGCGATAGTTAGAAGCTTCATCTTTGTCTCCTCCTTTATGCAGAGGAATGATTATTGCCGTCTTAAGACATTTTGGAAAAATACCATTTTGGAACGACATGTTTATTAAAGTTGTTAGGTGATTCAGAAGCAGTGAAGGGACAGCATCTGGAGGCATATAAGGTTTTACAATTTCTGAATCTACAAAAAAAACCATTTTCATTTAATGGTAATGTTAATTTAAATAAATAATTGAATTAGTAATTTATAAACAGCTTAATAATTTCCATAAAATGGTGTGGCTTTGAAGTAATAACACACTAGTTTGCCATTAAATAAAAAATGTCTGTATAAGTAGTGTTGTTGATACGAGGTTTTGACTTTACGACGACGATATAGTATGTAATTAATTCTTGACTTACCCCGGTATATCAAGGGGTCAAACAGGGGTGTTTGCCAGTGCGAGGGCGTTACGTTTGTTTTAGGGCAGCGAAATGAGGCATTCCTTTACGAATAGATATCCCAGGAGTTCGTAAAGTCCACTTTATAGTGATAATTACCTTTTAGATGGACGGAGTTCACAGGGCAAGCTCTCTGCCTTTTGACCCTCGTGTGTGTATGTTCTGCTCCTTTTTTCAACATTTACTTAGGACATTGCAAGTATAATTTTGCCCTGATTGGCTCTAATTGATTTTTTTTCATTAAAAAAAGGATTATATATTATTATTTATTATTGCAATTCCATTGCGATTTTTTGAGATCTATTGTGAAGTTTCATCAAGCGCGTGAAAGCTTAGTAATCAAAAAAAATACAGGAAACGTGTTTAGTTATAGTTTGCCCGCAAACTTATGATTTTCTTTTTTCTTGCTTACTTATAACAGAACAGAAAAACTATACGAGAAACTGTTAATAACTGCGAATTTCTTCTTAAAATGTGTTTATTTTATCGACTGTGGTGTTACTAAAAAGTGCACGACACTGTATGTACATATAATACGATATGATCGAAAATTAACGGCGCCAGTGATGGCTATAAAATGAAGATTGCTGTCATTTTATATTAACAACATTATAACTTCTTCAGATTATCAAATTTTGCCTGTCTATCCCGTCTGCTTTAAACGTCTATTGAGCTCGCAATGCCCTGTTAGTAGACCCACTAGAGCTTTGGTAATTTTCTTTTCATTGCTCATCAGATCTCTGTTCTTCTCAGTTCTTGTCAGGTCGCCTGTCCCTGCTCTAGTGAATTTAACCATTAAAAAAAAGACACTGTATTTGTTTAGAACCATCTAAATTTGTTTATCTAACAGTCACTACTTATACAGACATTACTCACATGTATACATGCATATAAAATAAATAATAAAACACGCGTGATTTTTTGAAGCTATAACAAACTAGTGTTTTATAACTTTAAAGCCACACCATTTTATCGAAATTATTAAGTTTTATTCATAAATTACTAATTCAAATATTTATTTAAATTAACATTAACATTAAATGATTTTTTTTGTAGATTCAGAAATTGTAAAACCTTGTATGCCTCCAGATGCTGTTCCTCCACAGCTTGAAATAGGCTTTGTCATTACAACGGCTCGTTCTGGAACACTTACAGCACCTTGAATCTTTTTCGCAATCTCTATTTTATTGTTGATGGACTCTTCGATATATCCTTCCGCAACCGTTGCAGATCGCCATCCTCCGTGTCTGTTTAATGTTGTCATATTCACTCCTGCATTTACCAGTAATGTAGCGGATGATCTTCTCATACAATGACCAGTGTATTCCTCAGGATGTTGTAGGCCCAAGTACTTGCGGAAGATTTTTCCTGAATCATTTTTCTTTAAAATATGAATTGCTGGTTGATAATTCACTATTTTATCGTTAAAAAATTGTGATTTATCTAAATGACGTCTTAATATCAGTGCTATTTATTATTTACAAAAAAACAAAACTCACATCTAAATTGCAGAGTTGGCCAGTCGGCAAGTGTATCGATGGCGGGAGCAAATCCGGAAAAGCTGGAATAAGTTTTATTTTGTTTAGTATGGTGTCGAGAAGCACATATTAAATTTGCACTCTCCGTAAAGCCCGGATTTGGCCGCCATCTTGGAAAAATTGGCTAAAATTCGGTTTATTTTTTATTATTTGTCAATAACTCGATTTCTATCAACTTTAGTGCAAAAAATGTAGAGACCAAAATTAAAGAAGAGAAAAAACTCTATAAAAAACGTTCTATGGGTTTTTTTCGCGCGGCTACTCAAAGTATCGAATTTTACGAAAACAAAATTAAAGTTTGATATAATATACGTGTTCAATATATCCGGGGTTAACTGTACTTGTTTCCACACAACCTTGAGCGGCACCCCCAAGACATAAAACCTAAAAACTTGTTTGCTACTGATTGGCAGTAGCCTGCTGTCGCGGTCATAATGGAAGAACGCAATTTACATTATGACCGCAATAACGGACTAAATTTTTATTGTTGCGCGACTGGTGGAAAATCAAGTTTAACCGCCTTATCTCTCAGGGAGCTGCCTTAAGGTAAAGTACCCGATATGTTGTCAACTTAGGTTTCTTTTGAGGTAGAAGGTTCATCAGAATTCCTTCGTTTTTTTGATGTTACTTGCTGTTCAATATAATGTATAATCTTCCTGAATGTCTTCCACATCTGTATCATCTTCCGGATCTGGTTCATAAGATGCAGAATATTCTTTTCGTTAATCTTTATCGAGAGGAAAATTGTCCTCGTACTC
This sequence comes from Sitophilus oryzae, assembly GCF_002938485.1. Classification (NCBI taxonomy): domain Eukaryota; kingdom Metazoa; phylum Arthropoda; class Insecta; order Coleoptera; family Curculionidae; genus Sitophilus; species Sitophilus oryzae. The sequence continues at coordinate 138,160 of NW_022146580.1, read as the reverse complement.
ATCTTCGTCTAATTTTGCCACCTCCAAACTATTCGAACATGATTTGCCCTGACAAAGTGCACACATTACCGAGCAAAGCAAACCTGCTTTGCGGCAACTACAAGATGTATTACAACCTTTGGCACATTTACATGAAATCAGATTTAATAATTCTTGGCGAGCTGCATCTTGGGAAGTAGCAATGGGCATCAACCCATTCTTTGAATTTTTCCATCCCCAATCCAGAGGTGATTTTTCATTCCCATACCATAGCTGTACCTGACTGTACGTACGGAAGAAGTGCAAGCGAGCTGCGTCTTTGGTGGGTGGTAATGATGCTAGGTTTGGTAAGCTTTCGGTAATAGATATTACGAAACACTGGTATCTATACTTATCTAATGAGTCGCATTTTTTGGATCCATATAGATGAAGAAGAAATCGTTCTCCAGCTTTTTCTATATCTTCTGGCACAGAATATCTAGCTACGCAACAGAAGCCTCGTTACACGTATAAAATCGTAGGTATCAAAAGGAGACAGGCTTTTAAAGCCTGTCTCCAAATCAGATATTTTGATGCGGTAGTTTTGCTACTACATAATAGAGGGCGATAAATTTAAAAGAAAACAGTTTTGTACAAACGAAATTTAAAAAAATGTTATGCAGCGTTGCCATTGTGTAATTCATATCGTAATACTTCCTTATAAAGCCTACCTTCAAATTTGCTACATCATTTAAACATATTAAAATAGATTAGAGCTCTTTTTTCAAACGTTTAGGTATTTAACTTGCCATGTTAGTTGGACTTAAATCTTGCGAGCTGAATTATAATCACTTTGTGACGTTTGATTGTAATTGAATTTCCTGGCGTTCGATTGGACTTATATATACTTGGTATAGTAAGTATCTTCGGTGACATTGTAATATGATGGTACTATGATGCATATAAAGTGGTACCTTAATATAGTACCATATTACGATACCACTTTCTGACGTTCGATTGGGCTCATATTTGATTATACTTGCGTATTTTTGATGACATTGCAATATTATGGTACCATGAAGTACATCAAGAGGTACCATAATATAGTAAGTACCATATTACTATACCATTTCCTGGCGTTCGATTGGTCTTATACTTTGTATACTACGTGTGTTCGGTGACATTGTAATATGATATGATGGTACTTTGATGCATATAAAGTGGTACCTTCTATAGTACCATATTATGATACCACTTCCTGACGTTCGATTGTGCTTATATTTGATTATACCTGCGTATTTTTTATGACATTGCAATATTATGGTACCATGAAGCATATCAAGGGGTACCATAATGTAGTACCATATTATACGATACCATTTCCAGGCGTTCGATTGGGCTTAAACTTTGTATGATACGTATGTTTGGTGACACTGTAATATGATGGTACTATAATGCATATAAAGTGGTACCTTCTATAGTACCATATTATGATACCACTTCCTGACGTTCGATTGGGCTCATATTTGATTTTACTTGCATATTTTTGATGACATTGCAATATTATGGTACCATGAAGCATATCAAGAGGTACCATAATGTAGTACCATATTACGATACCATTTCCTGGCGTTCAATTGGGCTTAAACTTGGTATACTACGTATCTTCGATGACATTGTAATATGATAGTACTATGATGCATATAAAGTGGTACCTACCTATAGTACCATATTACGATACCATTTCCTGGCGTTCGATTGTGCTTAAATTTGGTATACTACGGATCTTCGGTGACATTTGCAATATTATGAAGCATATCGAGTGGTACCATAATATAGTACAATATTATATGATATCATTTTCTGGAGTTCGATTGGGCCAAAATTTGGGATACTTGCGTTTCTTTATAAAGATTTGTTTAATTAATAATTTTAATTTATTTTACGAATTTTAGTTTATTGTACGATGTCGTGACAGCAACTTTTATGCCGAACTCATATATATGATTAATTGTACCTGTGTCACTTTTAAAATCTACCTAGGTCTATATAAATAACGTGGCAACAGAAGAAATTTGTTATTATAGTATTTTTTTAGTCAATTAACATTTTTTATACTGGTTTTTAATAAATTATTTCCATTATTATTAAACGTATATTTCATTACTAACGTTTTAGCATTAATAAATATCACTATCAATCGCCCTGTCTATTATTAATTTTAAAGGTAATTAAAGTTATTTTCTTAGTTAACATAATAAAGTAGTGTATTACATATATTAAAAATGTATTTTGTGAGCATATATTTTCTAATAATATATTTAAACTTAAAACTATTTTAAAAGCCAAACGAATAATTAATGTAAGGGTATCTGACAAGAAACGAAGAATAGAAAGAAATTATTATACACCAGAAAAAGAATGGGATGCCAATTAAAGTCTTTTTGAATCTGGCAACTGTGCATCTTTAGCCGAGCTTCAAGACTGTCGACGTGCCGTCGATCTAAAACCGAAAATTGAAAATTTCCAATTATATTCTGATTATGATATTGTCGCGCCATCTAGTATTTTATTTGTGCAATTTTAGCTCTTTCATTTCGAGTATTTTTCTGTTGCGTAGCTAGATATTCTGTGCTTCTGGGGATGCTTTTGGGTCTTTGAAAGTTTGTGCAGCTGTCTGTAATATTTATTTTTCTTGCTGTAAAACTTTAACGAATTTAATTTCTCCTTGTCTGTGTAATGCGGATGTGGTGTCGCAGCCACTAAATGCGTGGAGAAATAAAAAGAGTAAGGTACTCGGAAAGACAAAAACTGCCTAGAATAGAGAAAATAATAACTGCTTATAATATATTTAGCGTGTTTAAACCGAGATAACTTGGAAACGGGTCGTCGCACGGAAAAAGTACATAGAACGGTTTTGATAGAGTTTTTCCTCTTCTTTAATTTTGGTCTGTACATTTTTTGCACTAAAGTTGATAGAAATCGAGTTATTGACAACTAATGAAAAATAAACCGAATTTTAGCCACTTTTTCCAAGATGGCAGCCAAATCCGGGCTTTGGGGGTAGTGCAAATTTAACACGTGGTTCCTTACACTAAACTAAACAAAATAAAATTTATTCCAGCTTGTCCGGATTTGCTCCCGCCATAAGCTATTTTTTAATACTTGACGACTGGCCTAAGTAGTACCGTATGATCGAATAAAAACGGCGTCAACGATGGCTATGAAATGAAGATCGCTGTCATTTTATATGTAAAATTATATGGGAAATGTCATCGATCGTCATTTCCAAGCCAACTGGACGCCGTTTTTTTTTCGATCATACGGTATAAACGCACCCTGATCATTTATTAATTCGCAACAATGAAAGTAGAACTGGTAGATCATTTTAAATCAATTATTCTTTAGAGATTGGACATGAAACATAAAAAAAATAAATAACTATTTTCGATCGGTTTTCTTTCTTAAATTTTAGACAAAAAAATCAGGAAACACATTAATTTATCAAGTCCCAAATTAAATTTGCCTAAAACGTATATCCGCTTTCCGCTCTCCATCTTTTTTTGTTCTTTAAACCAATTAAATTGGAGGCCACAAGCGATGGAGCTGGTGGAAGTGGGTCTTAATATTGTGCCTTTAACCTAACTTTCCACTTAAATTTAGCACCGAAGGCGATGCCGCGCTGTTCCTTCTTCCCCCGCCTCACCGCTTCCTCGGGCTTGTCTTTCCGCAACCTGATGATGGGTTCCTTTTGTTTTGGCTTTCTTTAATGCATTTTATCTCTCCGGGGCCGGTTTTACGGTCCAAATCGGCGGTGTACAGCCCGTAGTACACTATTTTACTGAGGGGGGGATGAATTTTGCCTTGAAGAGGGTGAAACCGGGTGATTATCGAGGAAAAATGTTGTCAAATTATTGTTAAATTAAAGGTTTTATTATAATGAGTCACAAAAAAAGAGAACACGTCTACACTGGAAAAATTAATTTGTAAATTTAATTCTTGCCACAGATTATTGTATTAAATTTACCATCCGTTCTTTAGTTTTACAACTCGTTTGTAAAATTGCTGTATCATTCATTGTAAATTTATCTTTTAAAATCGCCAACTTCTTGTAATATTACTATAGAATAACAACAAATTAAAACATTTTATCATAGTGAATTTTAAATTACTTTTGTAAATTCACAAAGCGTTAGTAAATATTAATAAATTCAATGAAACTCGTGTTTATAGTTATAATATTTATTATAAAGGTTAATAAAACGTCACAAAAGAGAACTTATGTATATAAGATAGTCATTGCATCTCTTCTTGTCTAGAAGACCCTTATTGGAATTCGGCGTCTAACCAAAACATGGACAAAATTGCCATTAGATACAAAATAAAAAGAAGACACCCAAGAAAAAGATATCTAATCAAAACAGTAAAGTTACCAATTTAGAGACTATGAATGTATAGAATCCTCTACTCGATCCGGTCCTCTATTAAAGTTGTTCTCCGAAAGACAGTATCACAGAACACACTAAAGAAGAACGCTAACTCCCATGCATTTTTTAGTTTCAAAACGATTTCAAATTTGTAAAGAAATCTGTAATCTGTATATTGCAGTGGCGCCATCTAGCCACCCAGGAAAGTAACAAATGTGGCGGCAAATTTAAATAGATGCAATTTATTTTTAAGCAAGACGTATTGACTTGTTCGCCAGTTAGAGCCAATCAGATTTCTACAAAATAATGTGTAGTCATCTGATTGGTCCCAAGTTGGCAAACAAGTCAAATGGTAAAAAACAAGGATTTATATATAAAGGTTAAACCAGGTTAAACTATTGTAAAGTGTTAAATGGTTTGCTTATATCATTTTATGTGCATAAAAACCTACAATAAATAATTTATTTTAATTTACAGAAAATTATACCATGAAACATTTTACAAACAAATAAAACAACAGATTAAAAAGTATAATATTTATTATAGTACCAGATTTAAGAACACATAACAAATATCGTTGGAATACAAGAGAAAGTGACGTCCATTAGAAACAATGTTTTATTTACGTGTATTTTTTACATATGGACTTGAACAATTGTGTAATATCACATTGTGGAGTTTATGTACAAAAATATGGAGTTGATCAATTTTTTTTTTGTTAAAAAATAAAATTCACGAACATTTGCACATGGTTAGGTTACCTCACCTCACTTTCTCGGATTATTAAATAAAATTGTTAGATAAATCAAAGACCTTTAACTTAAATCTTACCTTTAATAAAGATCTTAAAAATCAAACACAAAACAAAGTTAAAAAAAATTCAAAAATACAAAATCACGATTGTAAAATGAAGATTGCAAAAAACACAGCCAAACAACCAGAACAGCGAAACGCACACTCCGTCAGAGACTCCGTTCAATTGCAAAACACAACTGAAGAGGAAGGAGGAAGCCGGAAACGGAAAACTGATTTGACATACAGAACAATGACAGAACATAATTAATAGGCCTATTTAGGCAACTATAAAAACAATTTTGTACGCAATTGTTAGGCAACTAGAAAAATTAAAATAAAAATACGCCATCTAGCGCCCCAGGAAATTACTACCCCAAAAAAAGATCGTTCAAGGTCGTATATCTCAGTTGACTGGCCCTGGGCAGTATGAAAGAATAAATAATATTTAGGAGATATGTTGATATAGAGAGATCACATGGAAAAATCATGTTTAGATAAAAAAAAATCGCTAAAATTGAGATGCCAATAATTATAATAAATAGGGATTGTGTTTTCTAAGAGAACTGGCTTTATATTTACAGAAACTACATATAAACGTAATTAATATAATATATTAGTACAATTCTTTTAAAAGTTCCTCAATATGGCCGACCTAGTTACGAAAATTAGTATTTTTTTTTAATAAAAAATAAGTTGGCGTTAGCGAATTACTCTTTGGTTAACAATAACATTTTTCAGGATTGTCAAGTTGACGTTAAAGTTAGGTTATTAGGTGGTTGTCATAAATCATAAATAAAAACATAGATTATTGAAATTATTTAATAAGAATAAAGGTATTTTACCGCAGATCCGAAGAGATTTTACTTAAAAGTGTTTTATAAACTTTCTCAGTCAGAATATTAACTCCCCTGTTTTTTATTTCAGTTAAAAAGGGGTAAGAACTATAGGAAGTGAATTTTTGTTTTCATGTTTTGACGATATCTGAGAGTTCCTAGAATTACCAAGATTACTGAATAATTATAGTTGTTTAATAAGTGAAATTAATAGAAGACTTGGAAATAGGATGATGCGTTTCATGTTATAGTTTATAGATCACCCCATTTCTCTTAATTTGTTTTTATTTCAGTACAGTTAATCACAAATTGAATTGATGTGTGCAAAAACAGCTATATATTTTCAAACATCTTATTTAAATAGTTCTTTTACATACTGCTAAACTGTATCAACTTCAAAGTCTTTAGCAAAAAGTTACCTATAAGGTAATAAATTTTGTAGATATAATTAATGAAAATTTGTATATAAAGATTAGAACACAATCCTCTGAGGGAAAAAGGAATACTCAAAAACTCATTAAATATACTTTATTAAAAATAACAACATACAAAAACATCCATGCAAACTGTAATAATCAGAACATTATCCACATTTACCTTTATTAAATTTGTGTTCACACTCCTCTCAGGAAAGACAGAAATGTTTGTTTAAATATTAACTTATTTTAAATTGCCAGAAACACATCAGAATATGTCACAACCACAACTATAGGTTTGGAATCAGTACTAAATTTTATACCTAATAAGTGATGCGTCAACTAACAAGTATAGGATAAAAAAGAATTATTAATATAAAGTGTACTATACAATGTCCTTCTGCTTATTTATGAAATGACTTTCCTTTCAAATGTGAGGAATACCAGTAAAATAAAACATAATCTTTGGTTTGGTTTGGTGTTTGATATTCTAACTACATCTATTACAAACCTTAAGTGCTTTTAGTGAGTAACTGTATTTTTTATTATTCTTTGTGTATCCTGTAAAGTAAAAAAATATAGATTTCAAGAAATATAAAAACAATGCAATAGATATCAAACAGATTCATAAAAACTACTTAGAATTATTGTACGTATTATATATTTCAAGTGTTATTTGATTTTTGGTCCCATTACCAACATTCCCTTATTTAGGTCTTCTCTACTAACTCAACTTTTAAACCTGTTTTAAACCTTCTTTATATTTTAAAACTGATTTACAACAATCTGTAATGCCCGCGCTGTTTCCTGAAATTGAAATAAAAGTTTTAATCTATTTATTATCATATACATATTACAAACCTGAAAATTACTGATACGAGGAAACTTCTCAAAATAATTAGAGACCTTTTTACAAACATCTGGATTAATTTATTTTCACGAATTTGCGGACGAGTCAATGTTTTCTAATACGTTTTTAAGCGTTTTACACATTTTGAATATCTTCCAGCCTATTCCTATCAGTTCTTGATCGGTGAAAAGATTATTTATAACTATATAATTAGTACTGCAGGCTGCAGGTTAAATAAAAGAACAAAATCAAGTAGAATTTGTGAATAAAAACTCAAAAAATAATGAAAATATTTAGAAAAAGAACCGTAAACGTCAATGTCAGCCAAGTGTCAGAGTTCAATTGGATTTACCACAGATTATCAATTTGAACGATTTGAACCACAGTCGATTCCAGTCTAGAGATTTTCGTTTTTTAAGCCTCCCATACTGAAGTCCGCCATATTGGGAAGTTTTAAATGAATAAAGGTATACCTACCCTTAAATTATAAAAACACTAATCACCCACGCAGTGAAATTCCCAACTGTTCAAAAAACTGCTTAGATTAAAATGTTCTTCGTCTTTCCTCTAACTAACTACTTAATTCGCATGCGCTTTACAAGAAGTCACGTAACGTGGCGTCGTTTTTTACTAAATATATTATGGTAATTTCACAACAGTTTTGTGAATATGTCTCAAAACATGAAATTTTACTACAAGATTGTAATTATGTTTTAAATTTAATTTTTAAACTCACAAAACTTATTGTGAAAATAATATCGTTTAGTAATAATCATTTAATATTAATAAACTGTTTTAAAGAATTACATTTTTTTGTGAAACTATGGCAAAAATATATGATTTTTACAAGTTTCTTGTTAAAAATACCATAATGTATCAATATTTTTTTTTGTGAAATTACTTATATTTTTATATTTAGATATTAATTATATTTCTTACAATCTCAATTTAAATTTCAATAAACCTTAAAGCAGAGCCAAAACAAAAGTAAAATATGCGAATCCAATATACTCGCTGACCAAAACGAAAAGTCAAGCAGTTCAAATAATAAAACCTCAGAATCAATCGGGCTTTGTAGACAGAACAAACAGATATTAATATTTAACATGGAGGGGCTTTCCCTCCACTACAGCCGGCCTTACTGGAAATAGGGTCATTGTTTGCCCTTTTTTCCATGCATACCATTTATTACTTTTCTACTTTCATTTCAATATTGTTTCCATTTTTTTGGTCTTGTAGGTTTTTGTGGCAATATAATATTTTTTTCTAAGAAAAAAACTACTGAAACACTAAAGTCAAATTGACCCACCTTACTACCTCTGCACAAAACCAATAATTGTAGAATAAATAATCTACAGGGTGTCCCACAATTAGTGCGATAAACTGAAAGGGGTTGTAGAGGGCATCAAAACAAGTCATTTGAGTATAGGAATCTGTATAGGACACCCTGTACACTAATATATAAAATCCTTAAGTGACTCACTGATTAATCACTATCCTGCTCAAACCACTCAACGTAAGAAGCTCAATTTTGGCATACAGGTTGATTCTAGGGCGTAGAGGTTCGATAAGAAGGGCTTTTTTGAAATTCCAGTTCCAAGGGGGTGAAACCACCCCTCAAATATTACAATATTTTTTATTTAAAAAACGGTCAAGTTTCCGAAAAAAACGATTAAACACGCATATTTTATTTTGTTTTTTTACATATTTTAAGATTTTTTAAAAATGTATACAGGGTGTTTTGAAAAATCTGGTCATTGATTAATCACGATCCTGCTTAAAACGCTTGACGTAAAAACCTGATTTTTGAAAAACGGATTGACTTTAGAATTAATTTCGAAACACGAATTCTAAGGGGGTGAAACAACCCCTCAAATATTAGAACATTATTTATTTAAAAACCGGTGAGTTTTTCGGAAAAACTCAGGGGCGGATACAGAAATTTATTTTAGGGGGGGGGCCCAAATAAAAATAGTGCAAAATATGTCTTTTAGGGCGCCATTTTTAACCCAAAAGCCTAATATTTAACCCAATTTACAGATTTTAGGGGGGGGGCCCATGGGCCCCCCCTCTCTATCCGCCACTGGAAAAACTCTTAAACACGTTTTGGGTTTGCCGAATCTCAAATTTTAAGAGGGTGAAAACGCCCCTCAAATATTGCAATATTTGTTATTTAAAAAACGGTTAGTCTTTCGGGAAAACGCTTGGACACGCATAATTTATTTTGTTTTTTTTACATATATTGAAATTTTCTAAAAAATCATACAGGGTGTTCCAAAAAGTTGGGTAATTGATTAACCACGATTCTGCTTAAACTGCTTGACGTAAAAAGCTTATTTTTGGCAAACGGATTTTTCGAAAGTCAAATTCCAACGAGATGAAACTACCCCTCAAATATTACCAAGTTATATAATAATATCGCAATATTGTTTTTTCTCATGCTGACATAAATGTGAGAAAATTTTATCCAGTTTGTATGTTAATGGAAATTCTTGCTTTGCTTTATCATCACCATTACAAATGATTAATTCGACGCGAACGAAGTATAAAATATGGCTGAGGAAAGCACAAAAATCCTAAAAATTTTAAATCAATATTAAATGTTTTTGCAATTCAATAATATTAAGCCTTATTCTGTTTATTCAAATGTACCACCAACTAAAACAGATCTTTTTTTCTTCTAATCACATTTTCCCATTTTAATTTAAATCATGCCTAAGAAGCGCCCTTTTTAGTGGTATTAAGATTAATATCTTCAAACAAGATAATGCTGTGTCTTTAAAAAAAAGCAACAGCAACATAAACCGTTTGAAACAAAACAAAAAGGTAAAAAAGAGGCTTTTCAACCCATTTCATTATACTCTTATTCGCTCCCTTGAAAAAAAAGGAAGAAAATCATTGCTGTTGGAGCCTTTTAACCCTTTTTTATTGCTGCCAATCTCGCTGCTGACAGTGAAGCGGCTCGTGGCACTTGCAGTTTTCATTCGATTGTTTGTATTTTTCACGGGGAACAAAGAGGGTCTTTATTTCCAGGTAGTTCTGAGCCCTTTTTTATTTGCTCCTGGTAATTAAGAGGGAATTTACGTATTTAAACGTTTTACAAAACGGGACTAGATGTTTTGATACACTGTATACAGCAATTAGAAAATTAATTTTCTAAAAATTGTTTAAATGTATTTTTTCCATAGCAACTGTTAAAATTGCGTTATATCTATCAAAGATAGTACATAAAATAGTACTTTAGTAGATTAAATGATACTTTAACAGCAAGGATAGGTAAAAAACTTTATTTCTTCTCGCACGTTTTTTAATTGCTTCCATTTTTGAAAATGTTAGTATTCCTTTTCATAAGTTAAGTATTCGGGATTTAAATGGAAGTAGTTTGGATATGGCGTTTGTCGCCTCAGCCTGAATATCTGTTGGTAATTTACTTATTTCGTTTTGAGCCATTTCTGGCTCCAATTCAATCAGCAATCGACACAAAAGAGAATTAAAAAATATTGACTCAAAACTGACAACAAAAGAGACAGCTTTATTTATTTGTCAAAATACATAGAAACTAACGCCAACCCAGCACAAAATTTTTTCCACTCGTAATAAATTCCTTGAAATAATCATTTCTGAATATTTTTTAAAACGTAACTCGCTATGGAAAAAGATATTGTTTTATACACGAGGATAAAATTGCATTATCGTCTTGTATAAAAAATAACTATTTTTCGAACGTCACAAAAGTATTAATTTTTGCGACACGATTGACAATATGAAAAGGTCATTGTATCGCCTAGGCATGGAGGTAAAGCACTTTTACACAAAAGTACAAAAATATATTATTAAACTGACATTAACTGTTAAATTGTACTCATGGTTGCTCAGTTTATAATTAGTTACAAAGTATTACTTGTTATATTATTTGTGACGTTTGAAATTGTGGTGTTTAAAATTAAGAAACATCCTGTATAATAATAAACGCCCTATAATAGAGATTTTCTTTTAGGAGATTTTCTGTTGAACTGCCTATTTTTTTAAGGCTCATCAATAGTGATATTATTAACACTTCTCCCTAATATTATTTCAACGAAACTCAATATTTTTCAGGCCTCCTAAAGAATATATATTTTTACTGTCTCTACTAAACCTGTTTATCAGGCAATATAAAATGGAGATATGCGTGTCTGGAAGATATTTGTGCTTTCAGAAAGAGACCTACTGGAGGACCTATTACTATTTATGACTGAAATAGTGTTTTTTTCTCTATATTATAAACAGATTCAAGTCAAAATTGCCATTTTTATATCGCCCCTGCGAGCAGCAATTGCCTTAAAAGATATTTTACAGTCGCAAATGTCTTCCAGACATGAAACAAACAATTTTTTTCTTATTTTTTTACAAATAATATTATTACAAATATGGATCTTTCAACGATAAAATACCAGACTGATATTGACACAAGATACAGATTTTAATACACTTTAAATATAAAAAATGTTCATTTGTTAATTCTCCGTCTAACAAAGGAATATTATACAGGGCGTTCCATTCAAAAAAAATCATCCAGATCCACGCCATCCGATTGAAGTGAAACTTCTTTACGCGCGATGGGAGTAAAAATTCAACGCCGTGACACACAACGGCCTTGACGCGACATGACCTTGACCATGCCTTGACGCACGAGCTAGCGAGAAAAAAAAGTGGTGTTGCGCAAACACCAAAAAAACATTTGATTTAAAGCTAAGAAAACCTTATAATAAACTTAATACTGCACCTGGTATCAATATCCTCTAATTGTGTGCTCACTGTTCGGTTTTTATATGATTGAAAATAAAAAATATATAAATTGTAAAATTAGTATTTTTTTAATGGCCATAATGCGTTCTTTCAAAATAATCGAACAACTAAATCATTTCCATAGATCCAGTGACGTACCGTGACTTTGAATTTTGAGACCAAAAACTGAAACAATATTTTGTCAAAAAAAATATATTACAGCTATATGTTTTATTTTGCATAAAAATGTTAACTAATAAGTTAGAATAATTATAATTCTTCCCTAGCTAAGTGGTTTTATTGCTGAATTTAACTAAAGCTAACTACAATAACAAATCTTAAATACGTGGACTATTATAACAACAAATACATCGTAAAAGACTATTTTTGTAGCATTCTGAACGAGAATGCAAGTTAAACTTTTTAGAAAATAATTTAAAAGAAAAATGTTAATTCAGTTAATATTAATTTTTGTATACTGCTCAGATTTATCTGGTCTTCTATCATATATTTTGGAAATCAGAGAATTATCTGAAGATTTTCATGTAAAAATTGGCATTGATAGTGGTGGTGGATCACTTAAAGTTTGTCTGAATGTGCTCCCTGAAAATGATCCCGAATATTTCAAAGAAATATAAAGTGCGGAATTAATAAACTATCATAATTGGCTTAGGACCAAAGTTGTCTGAATCTTATGCTAACATTAAAAGCCTCTTTGAGACGTTAGATCTGCAGTCCATATGTGGAATTTGTTCCTATACTTTTGCCGCTGACTTTAAGCTTATTATGATTTTCCTTGGTCTTCAGTCAAATTCATCCACTCACACTTGCCCATGGTGTGATGTAAAGGAAATGGAAATTAAAGGATCATTCAGAACTATAAAGAGTATTACAGAAAATACAAATTTATGGCAATAATTTGGAGGAAATATAACAAAAGCCAAAGATTTTAGTAAGCGTTTTTGTTTGAAATATTTTTTTTGTATTTTTTAAACTGTTGTTCAATGAACCATATAAAAAAGGGCAATTATTTTTTAGAAAATTGTATAAACATACCTTTAATCATTGGCGACGAAGAAACACCTGTCTTAAAGTTCTTTATTCCCCCTCCTGAGCTTCACCTTTTCTTAGATGTGGTTCAAAAACTATTTGATTGTCTTGAATTGGAGAATACCAATGTTGCAACAGAATGGATAAAAAAAGCGGGATTGAAACTATATCAATATGGAAAATGTAACGGAAATAACGCCAGACAACTTTTAAAGAAAGTGGATATTTTGAAGACGATATCGCTCGGTAAAGAATCCTATTCAAAGTTTTTAGAAGCAAAAACCTAAACATTTTTATTAGGAATAAATATATTGCAGTGTTTTCTGCATTCAATCAAGTAGTTTCGAGTTGTTTTGGTCAAGCTAACAAACATTTTGAACATTACATCGAACAATTTAGATTGGAAATACTCAACTTAGGTATTAAGATAACTCCAAAGATTCATGCAATTCTGCATCAGGTGCCAGAGTTTATAAAAGCAAATCATAGGGCTCTAGGATTTTACTCGGAACAAGCATCTGCGAGCAGGTTCATTTTTCCTTTAAATTATTTTCTAAAATGTTTAACTTGAATTCTAGTTCAGAATGCTACAAAAATAGTCTTTTACGATGTATTTGTTGTTATAATAGTCCACGTATTTAAGATTTGTGTTGTACTTAGCTTTAGTTAAATTTAGCGATAAAACCACTTAGCTAGGAAAGAAATATAATTATTCTAACTTATTAGTTAACATTTTTATGCAAAATAAAACATATAGCTGTAATATGATTTTTTTGACAAATTATTTGTCAGTTTTTGGTCTCAAAATTCAAAGTCACGGTACGTCACTGGATCTATGGAAATGATTTAGTTGTTCGATGATTTTGAAAGAACACATTATGGCCATTAAAAATTGACTAATTTTACAATTTATATATTTTTTTATTTTGAATCATAAGAAAACCGAACAGTGTGCTAGGAAGTAAATTTTCACGCATATTTTCATCGATAGGTTTGTAGCTTCTGAATAACGGTCTAGGTAAAGCATTCAGCTTATTTGCTAGCTCAGAATTAGAATTATTAGATTAGATAAATTTAAGCGTTAACATTATTAGGCATTAGGCACAAGCGCAGAGTACCGGGATAGGAGAGTTGGTGTAAATATACATAAGGGACAAACATAATAGGCCTTCCAAGTAAATTAATATTAGAAAAATAAAGAAAAACTTGAAAAACTATCCAAAATCGAACACAAACCAACCATATTAAAAATTAATTAACTTCCTAACTCTTAATCTGTCTTATTCCGCGGAAATATCGCATTAAATGCTTGCTTGTTGTTGCTGTAGATCGAACGAAAATATAAATTAAGAAAGTTTTAATAGATTTATCGTTTAAGGATCGACGTTTCGACGAAGTGAAGGAGGTATCGACAGCATCAGGGCAAAACATGGAAAATAATTTAGTACAGCCATCCTTGTGTATTTTTACTTAAGCCAATTTAAGTTCTGGCTAAGGTAAAGGGATTTTAAGACTATGATGTTCTCGATCTGGCTGAGTTTAATTGAAAGAAAATATTATCTTGATCCGGGGAGGATAATTATTATTGTCACATAAAATTTCTTTTACAGATACTGATAGTAATTAAGATTGTTTTAATATCACAAAATAAAAATGGAAACATTGGTAATCTGGTTTCTAATTAAAGGATTATTTTCGCTTTTATTTACATGTTTTAGCTTTTATAAGGTGGTCCAAAAAAGCGTGAGTGAATCGGGATGATTTTTTTAAATGGAACACCCTGTATATTATTGAATTTTTGGCTTCCTTTCGGATAGCTTTACATAATCACAAGATATGAGTAAATATATTTCGATAGTTTCGGAGATATTAATAAATAAATAAAAAATATACAGGGTTGTTCACCACATACGACACGGAGTATTGTAGCTAAACGATTAGATTTTTACAAATTGTAAGTTTTGGGTTCGTTAAAGGACTTTTTACAAGATACAGAGTGTCCCAAATAAATAAAAAATATCAAAGTTGTATTTTTTTAAATGGAACACCCTGTATATTATTGCATTTTTAGTTTCTACGATTAAAATAAAGGTAAATTTGATTAAGGTTTATTACACTTAAACCTTGCCGTTTTTGAAATATTTTCAATTTTGTGAAATTGCAGTATAAATTTTAAGGCTTCATTTCTCCAAGGGTATCAAAGTTTTTAATACTAAATATTTACGGAAGTTTATTTATTGATCAGTTATTGTGTTGCAATAATAAAAATTTTACTACCTTATACAGAGTGTCTAAATATTTATTTTAAATAATTGTTAGCTTTAAACGGCGATAACTTGTTTAATTTAAATGGAACATCCTGTATATTTTATGAGAATCAGATGCACAATTTAATTGTCTATCAAATTGTATTATACCACTTTTTACCTATCCCTTCAAGTTTTCGTAGAAAATGCATTTTCTTATAATTTAGACCTCATTTTTTATCAATATACCCATGAAATATTGACATTTTAGATTGATTTTAAAACAACAAATGTACAAAATATACAGGCTAGTAATATTATCGCTATTAGTAAAATGATAATATTACTAGTCCATTTGTATGTAAAAAGAAAACTATTTAAATCTTTATAAAAGAGTATACCATTAATTAAATATACCACCACTATTTCCCCCCAAATACTAATTAATTACATACTTAATTGTGTTCGTTAATAAATTATTCTAAATAAATGTGGATTTGAATCAGACATCAATATAATAATAAGTTATGAAAATGAACGTCTCTGTTGATATAAATAAGGATTTGTGTGAAAAAATGAAATAACATTTTTAAGGTGTTAGTTTGTTTACCACACTGTCTAATACACATAGATAATTCAGTTTTTTAATATTTGGAGCAATTATTATTAATCAACGCAAACAGTCAATTAATGTATTTTGAATACTGGAATCATATTAATTGGTCCTCTTTAACAAATATTTAAACAGTTTTTTTTTATTTTTTAATGAAATAAACGAACTATATCGACAATATTAGTATCTGTATCTAAATTTGGTACATCTTTAAAAATAATCTAAAATGTCAGTATTCCATGGGTATATTGATAAAGGAGTTCTAAATTACAAGAAAATGCATTTTCTACGGAAATTTGAAGAGATAGGTAAAAAATGGTATAATACAATTTGATTTGACAATTTGTAAAAATCTAATCGTTTAGCTACAATATTCCGTGTCGTATGTGGTGAACAACCCTGTATATTTTAATTAGCCTTTTTTAAAAAAAGTTATTAAAAATACAAGAACTGTCCCGAAATCAAAACTATATTAGGTATTTACCTTAGATAGATCTATACTTACTTTACTATAAATATGGTAACCGTAAATCATACAGGGTGTTTCAAATTCTACGCCAAACTTTCTAAAATATAAAATAATTTTTCTTTCTTTTTATAAATGGAACACCCTGTTTTTTTTATTAGATAGAGAGTTAAAAACTTGTATTTAAAGTATTTCAAAAATTTAAATGGTTTCGCAGATACACGCAGTATTATTTCATATGGCTCTTTCAATGATAAAATACAAGAAAAAAATCATTGGGTGGCTTTGATAAAAATTAACCGTGAAAATGCCGATGAATGCCATATCAAATATAAAACCGCGAATATCTGCGAATCTGTTAACAAGAAATATTCTAAATACAAAAAATTGTTTACGGGATGTTATACTTAGAAAAAAAAACGAAGAAAAATTATTTTACATTTTAGAAAGTTTGGCGTAGAATTTTGAACATCCTGTATGATTTACAATTACCATATTTATAGCAAAGTAAGGACAGACCATCTAAAGTAAATACGTAATATAGTTTTGATTTCAGGACAGTTCTTTATTTTTAATAATTTGTTTAAGAAAACCAAACATGCAATAATATGCTCTACTACAATATCAAAGTTATTATAGAAAAGTTTTTTTTTTTAAATTTACTACCTAATCTCAAAAGTTAAGATATTTCGAACATACATATTCATATGAAGTTTTTTTCTTAGATACAATAATAAATCTAAGAATCGGCCCTTTTAAAATCAGCATGTCATTAAGGAACACCCTGTAGATGCTCTAAACACTGTTGTAGGATGCTCGCTGTTTTTTTTTTCTTCTATAGAAAAGTTGAGATAATGTATGAGAGGGTTAAAAAAGATGATAAAAGGGATAAAAAGGACAGGTCAACGTAAAAATTTAATAAAACGGTCGGCAGCTTTGTAATAGAGTTTAGGAATGGCCACTTAATTCGGTCAGGGATGACCCTTTCCTCCAGAATTACATATTAATAATATTTCGGAATTTTTATCCCTCGTGCGTGTGGTTAATTAATTTTTAAGTCGATAATTAATTTTATTAGGATTAACATATTTCGGGAAGTTCTTTTTTAATTAGGGTTTTCCCCTCCCCATAAAAAAGAGTTCAATGTAACTCTTTACGAATATGTAGGTACTAAATTGTATATTAAAAATATATAAAATATATTTATAGAGTAGAAAAAAAGATGCGTAAATTAGTGCAAATATTTGCATGCCCTGTATTAGACCACAGAAACTTTTTTCATAAAAAAAATGTTCAAAAATTTGTATTTTCAATTTTTTTTTGTTAAATTTTAGTTAGAAGGTTAAAGTTCAACTTCAAATCGTATAAACTTCCACAATGTTTACATTAAATCACGAAATCATGGCTCAAAAACATAAAATATGATATTTAATATTATTATTTATTTATTTTATGAAACCGTTTATACCTATACCGGGTGCGTCTCAAAAATGGTTCACTCCCATAACTTATTAATAAAAATACGAGATTTTCGCGTATGGTTTATTTGAAATTGTAACATGCGGTTCATAACGAGAATTTTACTCGAAATACCAAGTGTGTAGTACCAAATTATTCATAAAAAATGTTTTTTCCAAATATGCTAACGAGCCACCCTCGTTCCATTTGAAAACATTGAGATATGATTAAAAATACGATTTGTTCATCTTTTAACCGGCCAGGATAAGACAATAAAAACATTAAACTATCAAATCTATTTTTCCAAAGCCACTTGATTAAAAATTAACGTTTTTAACATAGCTATGTTGGCACTCTAGATTGAAATTTAAAATACAATTTTGTTTTAAGCGAAAATGTCAAAAGTTGACATATGATATGTCAATATATTCCGAGTGACCGAAAACAATTGAATACGTCAATCAATCCTAATTTATGTCATATACTAACATACCAAATCTGGTTTTTTACCTGAATAAATAAAAAAGTTATAGGAGTGAGCCACTTTTGAGACGCACCCGCTATATCTAAACAACTAATTAATAGATTTGTGAATGCTACCAAATTCAGCACAAGATATTCGAGGGTATACTATAGGGTATATATTTCAGGTATTTAAAAGCCAAAAAACAAAAGTCACGCAAGGCTTATTACATACGACCATCGTCTCGTCTCCGTCGCCGTATCTCCAGGTCCAGGTGGTCTGGCCTTGTCCGAGACCTGGAGGCAATTCTGGGGACGGGGCCAGAATCTGACCCGCGGGTGCCGTAAGTAGTCCGGCACGGAGATTTATGCGTCCGGGGGACTCCGGGCGGCCGGCCCTAATGAAATATCGTATTCATGGGGTGGGGTGCCCCGAGGACACCTGGACACCCGCACGCTGTCCCGGAGAGCGGCCGAGAGTGTTAGGAGGGAAAAAAGGCGTGAAAAAAGCATCTGGGTCTCTAAGGTGGTTTTAATTTTTATATCATGCCCTTATTATGAAAGATTATGCGATCACGTAGCGTGTGAGTTGGTTAGAAAATCTGTCAAATACAGAAGAAATATTTATCCCTCAAAAAAATTCAATAATGTTAATAAATAATATATATAAATAATACAGTTATATATAATAATACAATTTATTTGTCAAAAACATAAACAACTTTGTTTAAAATTTTCTATACTTATATACAGGGTGTTTCAAAAAACATGTGCCATCTCTCGTGGGGAAATGCCTCACGTAAAAAAAATAAGATTTATTTTTCATATCAACATAGGTCCGATTCTGCTTTGTTTCGTATCTACAGGGTGTTAAATTCCTAATATTATTTCTATTAATTATAATTTTCTTCCAAGCATTTTAAGCGTTTTGAACGAAATTTTGAGTGTAAAAGTTGCTATAAATATGACATATTTTAAAGGTAAAAAAGTGTCGACATATTCTCCAGAGACGTGCATAAGGGTTGTCACTGGAATATTTTTCTAAAAAAAGCATGTACGCCACTGACTTTCTTTTCTCTTGTTAGCGAAATAGTGTAAGCAGTTTAATGCCGATTAACAGTTACCTCATGATATTTTGTCGATTTCGGCCTCCTTAATGAGACAAACGCATTAACTTGCGAAAATCTTCATCAAAAAATAAGAAAAAAGTTCCTATAAACATGGGTATGGAAATGCATAGTTTTAGAGTTACAGGATGTTAAAACTTTTTAAAATTAGGTTTTTTGTAATTATATCTTAAATACCATTATTTTTTTATTTGGCATTGCTGTAGGTTCGACTAATATTAATAATAACTAATAGTAATAATAATTAATAATAAATTAGATAAAATATATAATTTATTAATTTTATTTTTATTTTATTAATTGTGATTAAATAAAATTGCGTTTATCTCATCAAGAAAGCCGAATTCGGCAAAATATCAATAGATAACTTTTAATTCGCATTAAATGGCCTACACAATTTTAATACCCGAAGAAAGAAAGTCAGTAATTTTTACCCTCAAAATTTCGTTCAAAACGCTTAAAATGCTTGGAAGAAAATTATAATTAATAGAAATAATATGGAATTTAACACCCTGTAGCTACGAAACAAAGCAGAATCGGATCTATGTTGATATGGAAAATAAGTCTTATTTTTACGTGATGAATCTCACACACAACTTATGAGTCACTCTGTAGAAATTGTATTTATTAGAGTGTAACAAGTTATATTTGACAGTGAAAATATCCTATTAAATTGCTTGTAGTCTAACTTAATGAAAATAAACAAAAAAAATACCTGAATATCTTATTATAACTGTGATCAAGAATTATTTTTATGATTTAGAATAAAATTGTTTTTTCTTGAAATATTTTCTAAGTTCTATACGATTGAAACCCTAAACCCACCGTTGACCAGTTAGTTACTTTAGACTCACCTGCAAAAGCTCTTAAACACGACTCTAACTACTTACATGCTGCTTTCCATCATCCCCTTTTACTCCCGCAACCCCTCTTAACCATCCTCTAAGCGTCTAGATGGCGTTAGCGTACCTGCTTTACTTTTACGACAGTTGCCAACACTCATTAACCTGTTACAACCGGCAAGTTCCAATTTCTTATCCAATAGGGTCCCTCCTCTTCCTCCTCAATACCTTAAGCCTAAAATGGATGGGCATTACGTTAGATGGGACTGATAGAGATGGGTGTAGGATTTAAGGTGTCCTGGGACAGATGTAATCGGACGGGTAGAGGTTGTGTAAGGTTTTAGGTTGATGATTTGTTTTCATAATTGTTGTGGATCTGATTGTCACTTTCTCTTATTGTTTAAATATAGCATTGATTGAAAGTGCGATATACAGGGTGGTCCGAACCGTATTCCGGAAACTTTTGCAGATAAAAATTAGTAAAAAAGTTCCTATAAATGTATGTCCTAAAATGCTTATTTTCGTAGATACAGGTTGTAGAAATTTCATTTTTATTTCGATTTTTTCCAAATAATTTATGAACTAAGGTCAGTATTTCGAGGAAAATTGGTGTATAGGAGTTTTTTTGACATAGGAAATTTTATTTCGATGTTAATATAACTTCTATTTGTAGGGGGCGCCACCTACATGTGTTTTAACTCTTTTAAAAAGTAATAACTTTTCGTCCGTACCTGTATAAAACGACTGAGTAAAAAAATAAACATTCACGTAGTCTTTTACGTAAAAAAAGTCTCTTGGTAGAAATCGCTACGAGTAATGGTTCTCGAAATATTTGGAATTGAAATAATCAATACCTGTCATCATTGACATAAATTAAACACGTTGACTAAATAGTTAATAGACTGAAATCATAAATTTGAAATGTTCTTGTGCCCATTAGCGTAACTAGCAATTTATCCTGGGGTGGGCCTGGGGGGGGGCCTTAGGCTCAGCCCATGGGGGGCCTAGGGCTTTTGTTTTTTTTTAAATTGAAAAATACATGAATTTCTCTATCAATAAATTTCATAGATTTGGTTATCAAACCGTGTTCCCGTAGATTATTTAAATACCTACAAATTTTCTAAAAAAATCAAAATTACCACATTTTTTGAACACAACAAAATAATATTAACTAAACAAAACTAGAAAACATTATTTTTACTGCATAACAAGCAAATAAAAATTAATACGTAGCCAAGAGTCATAGTTCAGGATTTTTCTGGGGGGTGTCCAGCACCACCTGGGGGGGGGGGCGGCACCCCCCTGTAATTACGCCAATGCTTGTGCCAAAAGTTCAACAGAAACTGTTTTTTCATCATTTTTTCGCAGAAAAATTTATGATTAATTTAAAAAAATAAAAATTTCTCTAATTTATTATTTCAGTCAAGTAACTATCTACTCAACGTGTTTATTTTTCGTCAATAATAACATGTATTGACTATTTCATTCTAAATATCTTGAGAACGGTTGCTCGTAGATTTTTTGCCAAGAGACATTTTTAAACGGTTTTATTTAGCTCGACCCGTACGGTATTTATTTATTTGTTTGGCTCAAAATTAGAAATTGAAATTTAAGTACCTTCCTGTTGTCAGATTGATCTGAAATTTGGTACACACCTTTAGTTCCGATGACAATACAATATAGTAATATCAATAACATTGTAAATCTAAGATGGCCGCCGGTACAAAATGGCGGATTTCATATTTTTCCACAACCCCTCAATATGGGTATCAAATGAAAGGGCTACACTAGTAGAATACTGTGATTATAACAAAATTTAAAATCCAAGATGGACGTCGTTACAAAATGGCGTATTAGGTGAGGGCATGAGTAGTCGTGTCCAGAACAGTTGTGTCCAAGATTGTGTGACGTTAGAAGGACAGATAAAAAAAAATAGGTGATTAGATACGTAGTTAGCGGTAGTTTTACCACCCAAGTTAAGGTAATAAGTTAAAACGTGTTGAGGACTGTATGGCATTAGGGTGGCTAAAAATGTAATGTCGCAAACGTTTTCCCCTCAAGATTGGGCGCCTCTTGTTGTATATTATAGCCTTGCCCCTCTACTGAACCTCTGGGGGGGTCGTCCATAAAATGCAGGGCAGCACAGTCGACCATGCAGTAGTGTATTTGGGCTCAAAATTGTTTGAGAAAGGGCAAGCATACGTGGCTCTAAGTCAAGTCAAGTCTCTGGAAGGGCTATGTATTGAGGACTTAGACTGTAATAAGTTATCAGGTAAAAAAACATGTAATAATGATGCACTAAATGAATTAAATAGAATGAGGAATATTCGGTAGGCATTTCCGTTAAATACTAAAAACTAGAAAATAAAAAATCGGTAAAAAAACTTTTTAAGTTAAACGGTTTTATCTTATGTGCACTGAAAACTAGAAAATAATAATAACAATTAGGTATTTTGAACTTCTAGTTCAGAAATATTTTAGTACTAGACAGAATAGCTTTTAGGCATATTAGACTAAAATAAAAACGTGGGGCCCCTCTGAAATCCTATGGCAAAGCATATCTTTATACTTTGGTAGATCATGAGCTCGGCGTTCGCTGGTGAAGCCGCCACGGCTGGTTATTGATTGTCAAAATCTCCAGTTTCGATTATAGTAAGTCGATGCCATCCACACTTAGTATAGAAGAAAGTATTACAGCAATAGTTAATGGGCCCCACGTTTTTATTTTAGTCTAATATGCCTAAAAGCTATTCTGCCTAGTACTAAAATATTTCTGAACAAGAAGTTTAAAATACCTAATTGTTATTATTATTTTCTAGTTTTCAGTGCACATAAAATAAAACCGTTTAACTTAAAAGTTTTTTTACCTTTTTTTAAGTAAAAAGTCATGGAAATGTATATTTTGTCAAAACGAATGACAATGTCAGAAAATAAATAAATAAATGTGGCAACTTGACATTTTTTACACCAGGGCTACCACCTGAATCCCCAGCGCGAAATTTAAATTCCAGTTAGTCAGCCCGGCGCCGAATATCTCCATGGTTGGCAACAAGGAATTTAAAAATCGCGCCCTCGATTACGTAACTAAAAGTTTAATTGATATGAAACATAGTTTTTCATTTGCAACGCTAGGGTACCCCGTATATGACCATCTTCTTTCTTTAAAAATATATAAAAGACAATCCATTACACGCGGTAAACCGGTGAAACTAAAGAGACGTTAAAGCATCCGGTCTAAACGGTAATAAATATCCTTTTAATGGTATGATATACGAGATGTAAATGTGCCATGTGCCAAAAGCGTTCGCCGACACATAGAAGAAGACAATAATTCAGTTCAGGAGCAGAGCAGCGGGAGTAATGAGGCGAAATAATGCGGTGCTGTCGACGGGGCTCGAACAAAAATTGCTCATCCATTTATTCTCGCCGAATGAGTGGACGCTTTTCTCCATGAAGTGCCTCGGCAGGATGCGAGGAATGGACAGAAAACGTTTAACGGAATTGCTGGAGTGGTTTTTCGATGCCACGCACGCCAATCAACAAGTTACAGTTGAAATAATGGCGTTAGACTCGTTTAAAATTATTTATTTCAGACTGAATTAATCTTAACCAAACGATCTTTAACCCAGTGTGAATGTGAGTGATGGGTTGTTATTTAACTATCTGTTATTTTATAACAATTATTTAGAAATAACATAACGCAACCGTTACTGCTTTTAAAAAATAACAGATATAAAATAACGACACGCAGAGATCGAGTGTTCGTGAAACGAAGTCGGCGCTCTGCACCGCCACGAAATTCGATGCTGCTCGAAGCAATTCCAAAAAACAACTAGTATGGATGGAAAACCTATTATTTCGACAACCATCGATACAGGCGGCGAGATACAACGGACAACGGAGTGGGGTATGCGCTACGGCGCGGCGCGTCGTGTTGGGCTGACAACAGCTTAAAAATAATAGGATATAAAAGAAGCAGCTTTTTTGAAACAGTTGCGGGCATAACGCCTGGCTGTCGAGATAACAGGAGTGGGAAAGGAGCGCTGCTGCATCGGTCGATTGTCGATGGAGGCTCGCAACGGGTTGGAGAATAACGCATCAGTTGTTTTAGCTATGTTGTTTTTTTACCTGTTACGAGCATAACAGAACGGCGTTCGAGATAATCGGAGGTTTGAAACAGGTTGGAGAATAACGCATCAGTTGTTTTAGATACATATTGTTTTTCAACCTGTTACGAGCATAACGGGCGGAGGTCGAGATATTATGGCGCTGTATGTTTCAATACTTTGTTATTAAGTTTCAATATTTAAGTATTTATTTATTCTGAAAAATTTTCAGAATAATATTTTAAGATTTTTTAAAAATGTATACAGGGTGTTTTGAAAAATCTGGTCATTGATTAATCACGATCCTGCTTAAAGCCCTTGACGTAAAAAGCTGATTTTTGGAAAACGGATTGACTTTAGGGTGTAGAGGTGCGATAAGAAGGGATTTTTCGAAACTCAAATTCTAAGGGGGTGAAACCACCCTCAAATATTAGAATATTTTTTATTTAAAAACTGGTGAGTTTTTCGAAAAAACTCTTAAACACGTATATTTTATTTTGTTGTTTTACATATTTTGAGATTTTTACAAAATATATACAGGGTGTTTCATAAAATATGACCACTGAGTAATCACTATTCTGCTTAAACTGCTTGACGTTTAAAGCTGATTTTTGGTAAACGGATTGACTGTGGGGTGTAGAGGTGCGATAAGGAGGGGTTTCTCGAATCTCAAATTCCAAGAGGGTGAAAACGCCCCTCAAATATTACAATATTTATTATTTAAAAAACGGTTAGTCTTTCGGGAAAACGATTGGACACGCATAATTTATTTTGTTTTTTTACATATTTTGAAATTTTTTAAAAAATAATACAGGGTGTTCCAAAAAGTTGAGTAATTGATTAACCACGATTCTGCTTAAACTGCTCGACGTTTAAAGCATATTTTTGGCAAATGTGAGAAAATTTTATCCAGTTTGTATGTTAATGGAAATTCTTGCTTTGCTTTATCATCACCATTACAAATTAATAATTCGATGCGAACGAAGTCGCGGGTACAACTTAACAAGTATAGCTAGAGACGTGAGAAATATAAAATAAGAGACGCCCCCCGATGCGCAGTGGACATCCCACAAATTTGCTTCAATCAGATTTTTCGTAGCGTAACTGCATCTCTCTTCCGCCGAATGCGTTCTCTCTCTATCGTGTGCGCGACCGGTGCTATCCCCAAGTCTCTTCCTATATTTGTCAAACTGTACATGCTAGTTTAAGTGTAAAATTAATTCGAACTCTAGTGTGTAGTTGGTTTACTTATGAAGAATATACTACACATTTTCTTATATTGCTATTTTTTGACCGCAAATGGTAAAATCATAACGAAGAGCTTCTCGCCCGTCGAGTGAGATGCACCCTGTACACTGCTACGCAATTCAGAATCTACGCGGATCGAGGGGTAGGGCGTAGGTAGATCGGAATTTATAGATATAGACGAGTGGCGGCATTTTGGCTTTTTTATATCGCAATTTGTAAACAGCGCTTATTTGTAAACAACCCCCGTTTTTAGAGAGGTATTTTAGATAACAATCGATATTTAGAAATGTTATGACACCCTGGAAATACTACCACCGAGCACGTCATTGTTGCAACTGCGTTAATACGCCTGGCGGTGACCGCCTCATATTCTTTCAGATATTTAGCAATAAAATAAAGAAACCTGTTATTTTTAAGCTGTTATTTTAAGCTGTTTTTTATAAATAACTATAACAGTTTCAACTGTTACTAAAAACAACAGTTTTGCCCATCACTTAATAATACATATCATTTTTTAAGTAGTAACAAAATATAAACAACAAATAGAAGTCAAAAGTATTTATATTAGATCCTATAATATAGTCTCTAAATGGCAACGTTGGTTTATTAAATAATAATAATTACAGAACTAATTTGTTATATTAACAACAAGTTTTAAAATCATGAAATATAAACATTTATTGTGTTAAAGTTCATCTCATCTCTCTTAAAAATTGCTACTTCTCAAAATTTCCCATTAAAAAAATGCAATCTAACCTAACCATAATATATACCATATAAAATTAAATAATTGAATGTAAAACCTCTGACGAGGGGTAGAGGACTCAAAACACTCACAATCTTTTAGGATGTTCCCATCCTCAGGCCCAGAAAGCTAAAATAATCAAATTACAATCAGAATAGTTAAACAATTCTAATATAGTCATACAGAGGTCAGGTTATAAAATACAATCACAAACAAATTCAAAAGGTTAAAAAAAAATTGTTTAAAAATTATTAAAAATTATTTTTATCACAATTACTTAATCAAAAAAAACTACTATTTTAGTATTTTAAATATTTTAATAAACGCAAAAATAGCACAGTATTTACAAGGCGAAGTTATAAAAATTTGGAAGAACTAATAATGCACTGACGCACACAAAAATCAAACGAATACTAAATTTCATTTATCAAAAGCATTCGATAGTCGTGGCGCAACGATAACCATTTAGTCGCACGGCGTGGTTGTCACATATGCTTTAATATACAAATGAATGAATGATTTTATTCGAATAAAACCATTCGATAGTTGAAATCATTCATTCAGTAACCATTCGATAGTTCCCATCGCTAGAAATGACGATCGATTACATTTCCCATATAATTTTACATATAAAATGACAGCGATATTCATTTCACAGCCATCGCTGACGCCGTTTTTATTCGATCATACGGTATTCTAATGCATTATTCAGAGATATTCGCTTATTTATTAGTCAAATGTATTTTGTAGAATATATTTTCTATTTTTTTATTTTTTGTTATGTTAGTTCGAATAAGTTAAGAGTTATAATTATTTTAATTTGTATAAATAGATATTTAATTTATATTTAATTATGTTATTTAAAATTAGAGCATACTCACACAAAAGTCACACCAGGAAACCATACCACTCGGAAAAAAATAAAACAAACGTAAAACCTGAAACATCTCGCCCCTATTTTAAATCAAATTAAATTTTAAAATAAACATCCTAAAAGATTGTGAGTTTTTTGAGTCCTCTATCCCCCGTCAGAGGTTTTACATTGTATTAATCTTACTTAATTAATAACCATAAACAGAGTCAAAACTCCCTTAGAACATTATTAACGGGAATTAATATACCATAAACCCCTCTGCCTTTTATAGGTAACAACCATGAAATACAATAGTTTTTGAATAATAATATAAAATAGAATTTTTACAGGAATAACGTAACTAAAATTGTATTTTTGGACATAATGTATTTATAAATCTAAATCCTTTTTTCAAGGAAACCCATTACGACGCACACCTACACTGCTACAATACTCCTAATTTAAAAAAAAACTTCTTAAATCCAAAATAACAAACAAGTATTGCATTTGTTCTACATATAAAACAATAAAGCAAGCCACAAAACTCAAGTGAAAATTAGTAAAGGAGTATTACCGGTCCCTCCTCGGTAAGCATCTAGGGTCTAGGTATGTATACGTATATAAGAAAAGGGCCTTTATGTTAACTACCGCAGGACGAAAGGGTCCAGCCCAATCTCGACCAAAACAATTAAGACATTGTAATAAGGAACGGCCGTGGGGGCATTCATTGTGTAAAGTCAACAAAAATCTAATTCAAAGGCTACAGAAAGGGAGGCAGGGGGTAAGGGTCTAGACAAGAAAAGTGAAATTTAGTGCCCGAGGGTCTGCCGCTGCTTGGAATTCATTAACAACCCTGATGGGGTCGGGTTTTTATTAATTAATGAAATGTTAATTGATTGCTGAAGAAATGCCAGTCGTGCCAAGTGAAATTATGAAACTTTTACTGGTTATTATTAAACCGCTAATTACTGTATTAAAATTGAGTTTATTTAGCACCAATAAAAATATTTATACATCATTAACTTTTCTCTGAATATATTTAACTAATATTTAGTAATAATAACTTGCTTACCGTTTTTTTTTATTTATTTTTAAATACAAACCCCAAATCATAGATAGAATACACACTATGATAGCATTACACAATATATACAACTTACAATTCCATACATACAAGGCGTTTCGAAAAAAATAAGAAAAACAATATAACATACGAACATCTTTCAAAACACAAAATACACTTAGATCCATTTTATCACACACTAAACCAATGAATACTGAGTAACAAACAAAAAATGTAATATACAAAATACTATGTGAATGCGATAAATTTTATATTGGTGAAACATCTACTTTTAAATGTTCGAATTAAAGTACATAAAGATGATTTAAGAAAGGGCGACTTTTCCAAATCTAAGATTTGTCAGCATTCATGGATCACAGGGCACAGAATAGATTTTAACAACGCCAAATTTATAATGAAAAAAAAAAGATAGCCTCGAAAAGAAAAATAAAAGAGGCTTTTTTAATACAATCTAATAAATACAAATGTATTGCTCATGCATCTGTAGATGTTAGTAATGCATGGCAATTGCTTCTTTGATTTTAAAGAACATAACATACGTAAAAATTAAAACCAAATTAAAAATAATCATACAGAAAGTTTCAAGCTTTTTGGTTTTATCTTATAAGTAATTGTTATCAGGTAGTAATTGTTAATTTTGAAGTTTAACTTGGCTATAATGTAATTTTAACAGAACGTCAACGGTTTTTGTAGACGTAAAACTAAAGTGTTCCCGAATAGTTGAATATAAATCTTTTAAACAGTTTTTTTCTTTATTCTTGGTATTTTTTTGTCTCCGACGAAGGAAAGAGATAAACTTTCCGAAACGTTAAGCATTTTTTGTTCGTTTGGCAAATTTGTATATCTGTAAACCTAACTTCTGACAAGTAGTTTTCGTTTGGATAAACGTAGAACTGTTTACAAAAAATAACTATTATATTTTATAGATTTTCGTGCAGCGGCAAAATACCCATATAGGGTTTTTTGGAGAGTCTTCATAATTTATCTTATTACGATAAGCATTTCTTTGAAGTCACTGTCAAAGATTGACGTCGTGAACGCCTCATTCAAATTCTGTTGACTAAAATTTTTTGAGCAATAAATTATTAAAGTTCATTAATTTTAAGAAATTATGAATCCACCGGCAACAACGCCCTTTTGAATTCATAAACTGCACTACTAGACATGTTTAAAACCTATCCCGGCAAATATTTTGGCCGTATTTACGCCGGACTCCCGAATTTTCGACATCCAACCGTAAAGAACTTGAGAAAAGGGCGCAAAGAACCCTTCTCCCACTTACTTACTTACTCCTGGCCCTCATCCGCAACTTTTAACTTATTAATTAATTAACAATCATGGCGGACGAGATGAAAACGTTCCGCGCAAACGAAAATTAAAACGTCAGCTTGGGTGGCGCCCGTAAACTCTTCCTCTGAATGATTTAGAGAGATCCCGAGGATGAGGATTTTCACAATTTTCTCCGATTTTCCTGCCGTGGACGCCGGAAGTAAGAGGGGGGGGGGGAAGAGTTGGTCTCGAAGAAAATGTCGAGATAAAAATGTCAAGACCGAGAGTTACGCACGCGAGGGAGAGAAAGGGTTAGAGTGAAAGAATATAACCAGTTTTTGTTGAGATTATGGTAATTTAGATATATTTAGTGAAATCTAAAAGGAAAAATATCATCATAATTATAAGTTTCAGCTTATTCAACCATTCCCAATTATGGTGTAGCATTATTTTCTTGTTTCCTTACATTGTTGTCTTTGTAGTTGAGCCCATTGTTGTCTATTGTTATGTATTGTATGGTCCTTTCTCAGGTTTGGTCTTCCTCTAGGTCTCTTAATTTCTCGTGGCTACCATGCTGTAATTTCTGTGGTCCATCTGTTGTCCGTTCTTCTTGCCAGGTGTCCTGCCTATTGCCATTTGAAGGATTTGACTCTGTGGATGACATCCATTACCTGGGTCTTTTGTTGTATCCACTCTATTCTTTTACGGTCTCTCTTGGTTATTCCCAGCATGTTTTGTTTCACTGAGCGTTGTGCGATCTCTAGTTTCCTAATGATGTCCGTTTTAAGTGTCCAGGTTCATGATTGGTAGTACATAAAGGAAAAATATAAGAAAAGTAAATAGAAATTGGTGAACAACAAATAAAATCAAGTAGTTTCCGTAGTTACGATTAAAAAAATATAGAGTACTATTCTTTTAAAAGTTCCTCAATATGGCCGACCTAGTTACGAAAATTGGTAATTTTTTTTAATGAAAAATAAGTTGGCGTTAGCGAATTCAGAAATTGATTTACTCTTTGGTTAACAACTTTACAATAATATTTTTCGGGATTGTCAAGTTGACGTTAAAGTTAGGTTATTAAGTGCTTGTCATAAATAAAAACATAGATTATTGAAATTATTTAATAAGAATAAAGGTATTTTACCGCAGATCCGAAGAGATTTAACTTAAAGGTATTTTATAAACTTTCTCAGTGAGAATATTAACTCCCCTATTTCTTATATTTCAGTTAAGGGGACGTAAGAACTATAGGAAGTAAATTTTTGTTTTCATGTTTTGACGATATCTGAGAGTTCCTAGAACTATCAAGATTATTGAATAATTATAGTTGTTTAATAAGTGAAATTAATAGAAGACTTGGAAATAGGATGATGCTTTTCATGTTGTAGTTGATAAATCACCCCATTTCTCTTAATTTTTTTTTTCAGTACAGTTAATCACAAATTAAATTGATGTGTGCAAAAACAGCTATATATTTTCAAACATCTTATTTAAATAGTTCTTTTATATACTATTAAACTGTATCAACTACAAAGTATTTAGCAAAAAATTATAAGGTAATAAATTTTGTATATATAATTTATGAAAATTTATAATATATAAAGATTAGAACACAATCCTCTGAAGGAAAAAGAAATACTCAAAAACTCATTAAATATACTTTATTAAAAATAACAACATACCAAAACATCCATGCAAACTGTAATAATCAGAACATTATCCACATTATACCTTTATTAAATTTGTGTCCACACTCCTGCCAGGAAATCCAGAAATGTTTGTTTAAATATTAACTTATTTTAAATTGCCAGAAACACATCAGAATATATCACAACCACAACTATAGGTTAATCTGTACTAAATTTTATACCGAGTAAGTGATGCGTTAACTAACAAGTATAGGATAAAAAACAATTATTAATATAGAGTGTACTATACAATGTCCTGCTTATTTATGAAATGACTTTCCCTTCAAATGTGAGGAATACCAGTAAAATAAAACATAATTTTTGGTTTAGTTTGGTGTTTGATATTCTAACTACATCTATTACAAACCTTAAGTGCTTTTAGTGAGTAATTGTATTTTTTATTATTCCTTGTGTATCCTGTAAAGTAAAAAAATATTTCAAGAAATATAAAAACAATGCAATAGATATCAAACAGATTCATAAAAACTACTTACAATTATTGTACATAATTATATATTTCAAGTGTTATTTGATGTTTGGTCCCATTACCAACATTACCTTATTTAGGTCTTCTCTACCAACTCAACTTTTAAACCTGTTTTAAACCTTCTTTATATTTTAAAACTGATTTACAACAATCTGTAATGCCCGCGCTGTTTCCTGAAATATAAGTTTTAATCTATTTATTATCATATAGTAGATATTACAAACCTGAAAATTACTGATACGAGGAAACTTCTCAAAATAATTATAATAATACCTTTTACAAACATCTGGACTAATTTATTTTCACGAATTTATGAACGAGCCAATGTTTTCTAATACGTTTTTAAGCGATTTACACATTTTGAATATCTTCCAGCCTATTCGTCAACTCTTGATCGGTGAAAAGATTATTTATAACTATATAATTAGTACTGCAGGTTGCAGGTTAAATAAAAGAACAAAATCAAGTAGAATTTGTGAATAAAAACTAAAAAAATAATGAAAATATTTAGAAAAAGGAACCGTAAACGTCAATGTCAGCCAAGTGTCAGAGTTCAATTGGATTTACCACAGATTATCAATTTGAACGATTTGAAGTACAGTCGATTCCAGTATAGAGATTTTCGTTTTTTAAGCCTCCCATACTGAAGTCCGCCATATTGGGAAGTTTTAAATGAATACAAGTATAATTTGTTTTTAATTTTTTACCTATGTTGAAAGAGCCATATGAAATAATACCGCGAGTATCTGCAAAACCGTTAAAATTCTTAAAATACTCTAAATATATATATAATCTCGATCTAATAAAATAATAATATACAGGGTATTCCGTTTAAAAAAAACAAGAAATATTATTTTATATTTTAGAAAGTTTGGCGTAGAATTTTGAACATCCTGTATTATTCAAGAGAATGATATTTATAGCAAATTAAGTACAGACTATCTAAAATAAACACCTAATATAGTTTTGATTTCAGGACAGTTCTTGTATTTTTAATATTTTTTTAAAGGCTTAAAAATATATATTTTATTTATTTATTAAAATATCTGAAATTAACGAAATATCTCATATATTTGGATTATGTAAAGTAACGTGAAAGGAAGCCAAAAATGCACAAATATACAGAGTGTTCCATTTAAAGAAAATCATCCCGATCCACTCAAAATAAGTTAAAATATTTTCCTGAAATACATACTATTTGTTTTTTATTTTAGTAGCTACAGATGCCTCACTATTGCTGGACCCTGTACAGGGTGGGTCAAATTCGACGCTTTTAAATGGAAACACCCTTTTCTATAAGAGATAGACAAAAACTAATATCGGTGTCTGGAGCTCAATTTTTGTCAAAAACATGATGGTGAAAACCGCACATCGATATCTGTTATCGTTTCGGAGTTACGGGGTGTTTTTTCAAAATATGCGTTTTTAACAAATCGCTGTAACTTTTTGCTATGGAAAATTTTGTATTTTTAATGCAAACATTTCCAAAAGCACCTTTTAAATAAATTTAATGGTTTTTAAGTATAATTTTTTTAAAATTAATAATTTAAGGGTAATTATCAACAGAAAATTTGATTTTTTTATATGGGACACCCTGTATATTTTTAATTTATTGAAAAAATTTAAAATTACCTTTCTGAAAAATATAACACACTTGATATTTTGCTCGATTCCTCTTCGAGATATAGAGTATATAAAAAAATAAGTAGGCTTTTCAACGGCACCGGTTGTAATGCAAAAAATCTAGCTGTGAGCCTCAATTAAAACGGAAATAATATTTGCTATGAGAGGCAGAATTTTATAATAATTTAAAATATATTTAACCAACATCAACACATTTAAACTATATCTAATAACAGTAAAAATAAATAGCAACCCAAGACATGAAATTTTGCTACAGATGTTTGACATATCGTTCTGTTATGGACAGACGGGGCAGTTTTTGAACATTTCTCGCGGAATTCACTAACTCAGTAGGGGTGAAAGATATCCTCTCATAACTGCTGAGTATTTCTAATTCTTGTCTAGATTATACGAAAGAATAAGGAACCTTTATTCTTCCGCAAATATATCCATAGGATTAGATCCATGGGCACTAAGTCAGGCGGCCTCGACGGCCAACGGCTGGGATCTTGGTTAGTTATTCAATTATTCTTGAAATTGGCTTGAAAAAAACGCTGATAACTTCAGCGTTCTGAGGCGGTGCGTCGTCTTGTGGAAAAATATGTTTTCGAGTTCCATTAAGGGCATATCATCAATAAGGGGTCCAAAGCCTACTAGTTAAAAGTGGCGAACTTTTCAAAATTCTGTATTTCGAAGGGGATTATAACAAAATATCAAGTGTGCCATATTTTTGGAAGGTAATTTTAAATTCTTTTCAGTTAATTAAAAATATAGAGGTGTCCCAAATAAAAATCAATTTTTCTGTTGATAACTCTTAAATTATTAATTTTAAAAAAATTATACTAAAACAATTAAATTCTACGTAAAAAGGTGCTTCGGAAATGTTTTCATAGAAATACAAAATTTTCCATAACAAAAAAGTTACAGCGATTTGTTAAAAATGCACATTTTTGAAAAACACCCCGTAACTCCGAAACGATAACAGATATTGATGTGCGGTTTTCACCATCATGTTTTTGATGAAAATTGAGCTCCAGACACCGATACTAGTTTTCGTCTATCTCCTATAGAAAAGGGTGTTTCCATTTAAAAGCGTCGAATTTGACCCACCCTGTACATTCCCGTATTTAAAAATCTGTTGAAAAAGTTAAACTCATTTTAACTCCAACTAAAACAAATACAACATCGCATTTGCTTCTCAAACATCGCATCCGTGCCATAAACCAAACCCCGAAACTTTCCAAAAACCGTTAAATCCAACCCTCACGTTCCTCCCTTGAACCCTCCCCCACCTCCCACTCTTCAAAACAGCCTCCGACAGCACCAATTACTAGTTCTTCAGCCCAGGCACTGTAAATCATAGTTTGTTGCTGAGTTGTGTGCCCGGCGAGGCCAGGCCCTTTCAGATCAAACATATTGTTTGATTATTAAATATAAATCGGGTATAGCGTTCGCGTCAAGTTTTCAAAATGTCAGCTGTTTCGAACTGCTGTTTGCCCGTTCCGTTGAAAACTACTACCCTGTTCCCCCGCTCCTGTCTGCTCCCCTGGTGCCTTTCTGTCTAATTAATCGCGGCTGGCTGCTGACCGGAACGTGATGCCGCCCAAGGAAAGTTCTCTGTACCGAAATACGCGCAGTTTCCGACCGGTTAAGAGAGGTTAATATTCGATAATTTGTTTTTAATCGGGGGGTGTAGTGCACGTCCGAAACACGAATTAAAACAGTGGTTCGGGGGGACGTGACTGGGAGGATTTACGTCCAGCGGTCTGATTTACCCTTTCCTCCCCTAGTTTCGAAAAATAAACTAATCGAAGCACTATTTTGTAGAGATGAGCAAAACTGCGATTGCGATTTTAATATTTACCAAACCAAATTATTCGTAAAAAATGCTTTTTCTAAATATGCCAATGAGCCACCCTCGTTCCGTTTGAAAAAATTGAGATATGATTAAAAATACGATTTGGGCATCTTTTAACTGGCCCAGGACAAGACGCGAAAAACAATAGACCATCAAATCTATTTTTTCAATAGATCTTGATTAAAATTAGTGTTTTTAACACAGCCATGACATTCTAGATTGAAAGTTGCAATTTGTCATTTAAAAATCAAAAGTTGTAGTCATTTCCGGTGAAACAGAAAGTGACTAAAAACAGTTTAATACGTCAATTAATCCTAATTTATGTCATATACTAACATACCAAATCTCAGTTGTTTTATCAGAAAAAATAAAAAAGTTATAGGGGGTAAACCACTCTTGAGAAACACCCGGTATATGTGGCCATAGAAGATAATACTGTATGACCGAAAAAAACTGCGTCCAGTTGGCTGGGAAATGACGATCAATGACATTTCCCATATAAATTTACATATAAAATGACAGCGATCTTCATTTCATGTTTTCTTTTTTTCCCTATATTTAAGTTGTTAGCGATCTAGAATTCAGGCAAAAGAGTTCATAGTACACTGAAAGAGATATATCTCCTGAAATGTAAAACATTTTTTGTCAGTAAGACAAATTTGTTATGGCTTGGTGAATTTCAGTTGACTTTAAAAATTCCGGTCGTAGCGCTCGATACGGCAGTAATTAGAAATGCCGGAATAAAGTAATAATTCACGCAATCCCGTTAAAATCGTGGCTTTGTCGTAATATTTAAGTATTTGAGTTTTTACTAGTGCAGTTATTTAGACTATAAGAACCTAAACTGGACTTCGCGTTGTGTTGTGGCAATTTCAAATGTTAATAAAATTGCCGAAAATATGTTAGCACGTAAAGGAGAGCGTAATTAGGGCGTTGTTGGGTGCAATAACATTCAATAACTCAACTTTCGTGGATATTAAACTCTCCCGAAACAACATTTTATAGCTTCAAAGTTTTTCACACCGATTTGATCAAAAGCAAAAATGAATTCAAGCAGTTAGTTCGACGAAACAAGTGAGTAAACAAAGTGCTCGTTACATAATCAAAAAATTAAATAGAAATATACTGTTGCGGACCCGTGTGAACTCGGCCTTAGGCCTGGCCACTCGGCAATGACTCATACGCCCGGCGACGCCGACCTTCTAGAACGAATAAGAAGTGAGACAAAGAACGCGGCTAAGAATTGTCGAGACAAATCTGGATTGCCTGTTGCTCTCATATACAAGCAAACGCCTGAGGCCTGAGGAGGACAGAGAAAAACAACCGGTCGACGCGTACAGTTACAATCGCCGCGCTAAATTCAAAATAAATTCCTTTCAGATAAATAGTTAGATAAATTGTAAATAAGTTATAAATAGTTCTTTAAGTCTTTTATCGTTGTTGTTTTTGTTAATTAGTGTTAAATAAATTGTGTTTAAATAAATATCAACCACAGAAATTAAATACGCACTTCAACAAATAAAAAATGGCAAAAGCCCAGGAGAAGATCGTATTACACCTGAAATGCTGAAGATGGGCGGAAAATCATTAGTGGATGCCGTGGAAGTATTGTTAAATAAATGTCTGATGGAGGGTAGAATCCCGGACGCATGGAAAAACGCAGAAGTTGTGCTATTATACAAAAAAGGAGATTTTACAAATATAGAGAGGGATAGACCAATAAGCCTTCTCTCGCATCTATACAAGCTCTTCACTAGGATTATCAACAACCGACTGTCTACGAAACTAGATTCCTATCAGCCAATAGAACAGGCAGGCTTTCGAAAAGGTTTTAGTACCATCGATCATCTACAAACAATTAAAACAGTCATTGAAAAAACAACAGAATACAATATACCTCTACATTTGGCCTTTGTAGACTACCAAAAAGCCTTTGACAGCATCGAAACCTGGTCATTTCTAGCTGCAATGGAGGACGCGAGAATTGATTCCAGATATTATTCCATTATTAAAAATATCTATGATAGTGCAACCTTCCAAGTTAAATTAGATGATGACCTCAAAACAGAAAAAATACTACTCGGCAAGGGCGTGAGACAAGGAGATACCATCTCTCCCAAGTTATTTACACTGGCACTGGAAAATGTCTTCAAGAAATTAGAATGGGAAAATAGAGGTCTAAACATCGATGGGGTACACCTTAGCCATCTGAGGTTCGCAGACGATATTGTCTTGCTGAGCACCGACATTCAAGAACTAAACACCATGCTAAATGAGCTAAATGACCAATCCCAGAAAATTGGCCTTAAAATGAACTTGAAGATAATGAGCAACAATATCCATAACATTACCGTTGACAACGTTATTATTGAAAACGTAGACCATTATATATATATTTAGGTCATAAAATCAAGCTGGGCAAGGAAAACCAAAATACGGAGATCAAACGCAGGATCCATTTGGCATGGGTAGCATTTGGAAATATGAGCAATATTTTCAAGGATAAAAAGGTGCCCATGAACCTAAAGAAAAAAGCTTACGACAGCTGCATTCTACCTGTGCTTACGTATGGCTTAGAGACTATGTCAATTACTCGAAAAACAGCAGAACAAATACGAGTAGCACAAAGAGCCATGGAAAGAATCATGTTGGGAGTCAATATTAGAGAAAAAAATACGGAATACCCACATACGTCAAAAAACAAAATTAATAGATGTCGTTAAAAGAGTGGCAAGTCTGAAGTGGCAATGGATAGGACATGTGGCAAGACAGGATTCAGACCGATGGCCCCAAAAAGTAATCCTATGGAGACCTAGGGGAACAACAAGAAGTGTGGGCCGACCAAAAAAGAGATGGGTCGATGACGTCAGGGCAGTGGCGGGAAGACAATGGATAAGATTGGCTAGAGATCGCGAAGCATGGAAAAACCTAGAAGAGGCCTATATCCAACACTGGATGGAACCAGGCTGAGAAAGAAGAAGAAGAGAAGAAATAAATTGTGACTTTCTATCCACACGGAACCGACGAAAAACGTAACAATACTATGTGACGATAAAATATAATTTGCAATATTAATGGTATACTTTTTTTAACCAACTAGTGATTAATTGTTTTATGAACATCTTCTAAGATTATAATTATGTACGATATGTACCTTTAAAATCTTTCGCTATAGCCGAAATAGCCCCAATAATGCCCCACTAGCAAAACCGGTGATTAAAACTATGCTCGCTACCGTAGTTGAACTCGTCTAAAAAGTTTTTTTAACTGGAATAATAAATTACAAGATACAAGTTAGGTTATAATACAAGTTAGGCCTTCTGCAGATATCAAAATATTTACTTTTTTAGTTTTATTTTTAGAATTTTCACAAATTATACTTCCTAACGCTTTTAGAATAATCAAATAATAAAATTTTCGTATACTCGCGATTTAAACCTGTGTATTTGTATATATCGATTGTTTACTATATTCTCCGATGGTGGCAGCTAGAGATGAGCAGAAAATCGCAAACTGCGATTTAATCGCAGCGATTGTAAATTCGCAATCGCAACCTGCGATTCCTTTCCATAGCAAACTGCGACTTGCGATTAAAACATCTATCTGCCGATTTTGGATTTTTTAGGCTACCAATATTACACCAGTTGCGATTTGCAATCGCAGTGGGCACACAAACGAAGAGTGTGAGTCAGTGGGCACGCGAACGAAAATCACAGCATTGCGATTTTCGTCCGCACCAGCAGCGGCGGCGGTGCGTCGACTGGACTGAGCAGGCGAATGAAGAGCTGGGAATGAAAATCGCAACTGCGATTCTCGTTCGCACCGGCCGGCGGCGCCGCGTCGTCAACACGGCAGTGGGCAGGCGAACGAGGAGCTGAACGAAAATCGCAGCTCATCGCAACCAGCATTGCGATTGCGATTTCCAATGGCACCGGCGCAGCGCCGCGCTGCATCGGGAGTGGGCACGCCAACGAAGAGCGGCGAACGAAAATCGCTATATGGATACTTTTTTCAGCGCTTTTTATTTATTACATTTTGTTATATATTATATTATTATAAACATTTTTATAACAATCCATAATAATTTTCTGAGTATTAACTAACAGTTGTGGATCGACTGCTATGTTAATTTAAATAAATCCTTTAC
This sequence comes from Sitophilus oryzae, assembly GCF_002938485.1. Lineage (NCBI taxonomy): Eukaryota > Metazoa > Arthropoda > Insecta > Coleoptera > Curculionidae > Sitophilus > Sitophilus oryzae. The sequence goes on along the minus strand of NW_022146580.1, from coordinate 98,742 downwards.
AAATGCAATCAGTTTTTTTCATTTTAGAGAAATTTCAAATATAATAAAATGTGATATTGTCCTTTTATTTACCTAAAAGTTCGAAAGTTTGCACTTGCACTGGACTGGTCGTATGAAAGTCGTCAGCGTGTCGGTTTCTTTTGAGTTACATATACAGGGTGTCCCAGAAATAAGTGCAAATATTTTAAGGGGTGGTAGATCTCAATAAAAGAAACATATTTTCTATTTATCGTTTTTCAAATAAGTCCAAAATAACGGAGTTATTTTACTTTGAAAATTACCAAAAAAAAAATTGCTAAAATTTTGAGAACCTCTGGATCTTTTCTGGATTTTCCTTCTTGCAAATTTAATGTAATACCTATGTTGCCATATTATCAAGAAATTATGTTTTTTAACTAAAAACTTAAAAAATTTCCAAAAAATTTTTCAAAAAATTTCTCTTTTACTTATTTCTGGGACACCCTGTATAAGGAAAATGTTTTTAAAAGAAAAAAAGATAAAATAAACAGGTTTTTTTCTAGTTATCTGTAAGGTTGGCGGCAACCTTTTTTATAATAAATTTTTCGTTATTATACCGACAGACTGTCGAAAAGCACATTCGAATATGTTGAACATTTTATGCATTTTTAATTTCCCTTTTAAATTTATTTGTTCTGTTCTAATCAAAAATGTTTAAAAAAAGGAAACTAAGTTAATTGTGGATTTTTTTTGACAATTGATGAAAATATTAAGTGCAATATGTTTGCAGCAAAAATATAAAAAATAAGCACTATAAATTTTAAAAGGTACATGGCATCGAAACACCCAACAGTTTTCCTTGTAAAGTTTTATAAAAATGATTCCGCTATTTATTCTGTTTTTTATTGAACATTTTGGGATTGAGCTTCCCAGTTTACAGCGTACCAATTTAAAAATATCAAAATCGCAATCGCAGGTTTCAGTCGCAGCGATTTATAAATCACAATCGCAGTTTCAACTGCGATTGGAAAATCGCAGTTTTGCTCATCTCTAGTGGCAGCACCGGCTGAGAATGCACAAAGCCTATTATAGATCTGATTAAGTAACAGAGGTAGAATAAGCCAATAATAACCTGACAAAATCTAATATAACTACAGAAAACACGAAAGTTAATCAAATTCCCTAAAATTAAAACGCGATTTCTTCATTTCCGGTCCCACTTTGACTCGTTTAAAATTTAATCTCGCCTCGACACAACAAGAGAATCGACTAGCGAGAACAATAAGTCCCGCTCTAAGTGAAAATCTATTAATTAATTACAAGGAAAGGGTGTATAATTCTTACCTTCGTTTATTTTGTAATAAACGCCGTCCTTTCTGGCCGAAGGGCCGCTCCATTGGCGTGCCCCACCCCCACGCCTTTTCCCTTGGGGTTTCCACGACTGACAAACTTTCGAGAAATAAAATTGAATATGGATAAAACTAGGAAAGGAAACTCTCCAAGGTTTTGCCTGCTCTCGGGTGGAGCGGACGGAATTTTAACTTATTAAAATGTTTCTTGGGAGTATAGGTAGGAAAAATTTATTTCGTTATTCAAATGCCTAATATTGTTAACGCTCCTTAAAAAACATTTAAAAAGGGAAGAGATTTTGAAACTAACCATCAATTCGTGTGGTCTGTTTTCGTTTACATGTTTTGTACTTTATTTATAGGGATTTACAGTAATTCTATTAAATTATACGAATATTCTCGTTGATTATTGGTTTGAAATAAATATAACAATGTCCTCCAAGGAAAATGCCAGTTGCTTAACTCTAAATAATTCTAATTCTGAGCTAGATGCTTTTCCTAGACTGTTATTCAGAAGCTACAAACCTATAGATGAAAATATGCATGAAAATTCCACACCTGTAATTTTTAACCAATCAAAACGTGTTTTTTTGACAAATTACCATAGCAACGGATAAATTTTAGTGAAAATTTTTTCCTTGTGGGCACCCAACAGCGAATTATTTTGACGTTTGTAATGACAGAATATCTTTTTGAGAGTCTGGTTTTTATTTATTTACATGATAATTTTGATACATTTCGATTACAAAGCTGAGATGTTTTCTATATTCTTTGGACACCTCCTTTCTTCTTAATGGCGAAAATGTAGGACTTAGAATGGACTGAATTAAATGTCTATGTCTAATGAATTATATATAATACTAGTGTGTACCCGCGACTTCGTTCGCGTCGAATTAATCATTTGTAATGATGATGATAAAGCAAAGCAAGAATTTCCATTAACATACAAACTAAGATAAAATTTTGTTACATTTATGTCAGCATGAGAAAAAACAATATGGCGATATTATTATATAACTTGGTATAATATTTGAGGGGTAGTTTCATCTCGTTGGAATTTGACTTTCGAAAAATCCGTTTGCCAAAAATAAGCTTTTTACGTCAAGCAGTTTAAGCAGAATCGTAGTTAATCAATTACCCAACTTTTTGGAACACCCTGTATGATTTATTAAAAAATTTTAAAATATGTAAAAAACAAAATCAATTATGCGTGTCCAAGTGTTTTCCCGAAAGGCTCGCCGTATTTAAATAACAAATATTGTAATATTTGTGGGTCGTTTTCACCCGCTTGGAATTTGAAATTCGAAAAACCCCTTCTTATCGAACCTCTACACCCCATAGTCAATCCGTTTGCCAAAAATCAGCTTTAAACGTCAAGCAATTTAAGTAGAATCGTGATTACTCAATGGTTATATTTTATGAAACACCCTGTATAAATTTTTAAAAAATCTTAAAATATGTAAAACAACAAAATAAAATATACATGTTTAAGAGTTTAAAAAAATATTCTAATATTTGAGGGGTGGTTTCACCCCCTTAGAATTCGAGTTTCGAAAAATCCCTTCTTATCGAACCTCTACACCCTAAAGTCAATCCGTTTTCCAAAAATCAGCTTTTTACGTCAAGCGCTTTAAGCAGGATCGTGATTAATCAATGACCAGATTTTTCGAAACACCCTGTATACATTTTTAAAAAATCTTAAAATATATAAAAAAAGAAAATAAAATATATGTGTTTAAGCGTTTTTCCGGAAACTTGACCGTTTTTTAAATAAAAAATATTGTAATATTCCACCCCCCTTTTTATCCCCTTAGGGGATGAATTTTAAAACATCATTTCTTATCTTACGTAAACATCATAAAAGGAACCTCTGTGCAAAATTTCAGCTTTTTATGGTTAAGGGTTTGGTCTGGACGTTGATGAGTCAGCGATGAATGAATCAGGACTTACAAATTTATATATATAGATTTAGACACTATTTTATTCACCTTTTTTCATTTTCACCATTTTCACTCGCGATTTCATCGCTCATGAATTAATCTTTTCGGTTGACGATAAAATGCCATTTTATCGTCTTGTATAAAAAATGAGTATTATTCAACTCTACGTCTACATTCTGATTCGAAACCACCTCTAAAATTCATTTCCACACCCGGCCATGAATATAATTGGGTTAATAATTGCTGTGGTGGTAGAATAGGGAAAGAGACACCCCCTTCACCCCATCGTGGTCGTGTAAAGACGCGACGATAAATGGGCACCAAAAAACAATGGCTGGCAGGCGCTAAGAAAGCGTCGACTGTGGCTGAATTTATGGCCGTTTCCTGTAACGAACGGATCCCGTACCGTTCTCCGGTCGTTCCTGATAATTACAATCCTAAAATCACCCTGTTTTGAGGAGACAACAGTAAGTTTTTAGTAATATTTATTAACAAACTGGATATACACTGATAATCAACTAAAAACAGACATATTTGATTTTTCATGTTTTTAAAGTTCAGTATACAGGGCGGTCCCAACTGTATTCCGAAAACTTCGTCAAGATATTCTGCAGATAAAAATAAGTAAAAAAGTTTTTATAAATGTATGTCCTGAAATGCTTAGTTTCGAAGATACAGGGTGTAGAAGTTTCATTTTTATTTCGATTTTTGCCAAATAATTTCTGAACTATCGTCAATATTTGGATGAAAATTGGTGTTTTGATTTTTTTTGACATGAGAAATTTGATTTTGATGTCAATATGACTCCTACTTGTAGAGAGCACCACCTAGGTACATATTTTTTAACTGGTTTGAAGAGTAATAACTTTTCTTCCGTACCTGTATAAAACTGCTAGTAAGTAGGTACTAGGAGTAAAAAATATACATTTACGACGTTTTTTATGTAAAAAAGGTCTCTTGGTAAAAATCGCTACGAGTAATGGTTCTCGAGTTAGAGTAAAGTTCTGGAGATATTTGGAATCCAAATTATCAATACCTGTCATCAGTGACATAAACATGCCGACTAAACAGCTATTAGACTGAAATCATAAATTTGAAATGTTTTTGTGTCAATATTTCAACAGAAACTGTTTTATCGTCATTTTTTTCGAAAAAAAAATTATGATTAGGTAATTTAAAAAATAAGAGGTTTCCAAATTTATTCAGTCAAATAACTATCTACTCAACATGTTTATTTTTTTTTCAATAATGATATGTATTGACTATTTCTATTGTAAATATCGTGAGAACGGTTGCTCGTAGCGATTTCTACCAAGAGACATGTTTTACGTAAAAAATCACGGAAATGTATATTTTTCACTCAGTAGTTTTATATAGGTACGGTCAAAAAGTTATTACTCTTCAAAACAGTTAAAACACATGTAAGTGGCGCCCTCTACAAGTAGTAGTCATATTGAGTCATATTGACATCAAAATAAAATTTCCCATGTCAAAAAACTCCCAGACACCAATTTTCACCCAAATATTGACGTTACTTCTGAAATTATTTGGAAAAAATCGAAATAAAAATGGAACTTCTACACTCTGTATCTCTGAAACTAAGCATTTTAGGACATACCTCTGCAGAAGTTTCCTGAATACAGTTTGGACTACCTTGTATAAGCAAAAAAACCTAACCTATTTTTTCTCTTATTTGTCTTCAAAAAACAACATATAAAAAATCATATCCTTTTATAGCAGGTTTTCCCCTATTTTCAACCCCACACACATAATATTATTCAAATATCGAGAAATGATCGTTCAAGACTTAGTAAGAAAGCCCCGATTTGCTTGAGTAAAAATGCAAATATTCCTCTAGCGGAGAAAGTCATAACATATCAATAGAAACGGCTATAAAGCCAGTATTCCCTTTCAGTATTTTATATACTATACATAGTCACATTTTGATAAAATAGTTCCCGTTTCTGAATCACGTCTTTTATAAATAGGTATATAAAAAGGTATCTTCTTCTATTTTTTAAGGTGCTTGAAACTAAAAATAGGTATATTTTTTATAAAATTTTAACGTCTATGATTATTCAACTTTCGTAGAGCTTTGCTAACCATCAACTCCTTTACGATCTTTTTAGCCGACCATACCAACAGGTATGGTAGGCTATTAAGATCGGCAAAAAAAGTTTTTTAATTTCACTCAAAATGAGTTATTTGGGTCATCAATGACCTAAATACAAAATATTTTCATGGTGTCTATACCACGATAACTCAAAAATCGCTAAACCGATTTTAACCGAATTTGGCACAAAAATACTGTGGCACCGGAGAATCTAGCCATTAGTTTTTGGTGGGGGTGGGGGGTTGGTAAGGGGGTATGGGAGGGGGTTAAAATTTTTAAAAAAATGTAACTCGAAAATTACAGTAGCTAGCGAAACGCGGTTTTCAATTTAAGATTAGGAATAATATTTGCAACAAAATTTGTAATAACATCAAAGTGGCAGTTTTTGAGGTAAAAAAAATTGGAAAAATTCCTTTACTTTTAAACTACAAGAACTGCCTACCAACTTTTTATTAACATATTTTAGTATGGGCGGCTATACGTGCCTCCCGGCGCCAATTTTTTATATTAACATTTGCATCTAATTATCATGTCCAATCTTTAAACGGAAAACGTCACCGGCAGACAACAGGGCTGTGAGGCACCCCATCCCCTGCATTCCACGTCAAAAACGCGTCCTTAATTTCATAACAACCCCACAAAATATCCTTAAGCCACCCCCTCCATCGTTGCTCTTCTGTTTCTTGCTTCTTTCTGCCCTACACATCAGACCTTTTGGCCAGGGGGTAATTAGTCCAATTATAGCGAATCAGAGACCTGAAAAGTAGAAATCTAAAATTATTTGTTATTTATTTTTGAAGTGACAGTTCTTTACGCGCGCTGGGAGTAAAAATTCAAGGCCGTGACACAGGAGCTAGAGAGACGAAAAGTGGTAAGCATCACACGATCGCGCAAATACCAAAAAACATTTGATTTAAAACTAAGAGAATCATTATAATAAACTTGACACTGTACCTGATGTGTACCTACCAATATCCTCTGGCTGTGTGCTAGAAAGTAAATTTTCACTAGTAATACCACTAGAGGTCAAATTATTCCCCGAAATTTTTTCGAGCTCATGAATATTTCGAAAATTATCTAAAAATATTCCTGAGCGAGAAAAAATTTCCGGATTTAATTTGCCCTCATGTAGTATTCGGTAAAAAATTCCACACCAAATTGTGTTTGAAAATCAAATAATTAAAATGTATTTTTCGATTTTTGGTTGACTTGATTATTTAGTTACTATAAACTGTTGATTTTAGGACCTAAAATATTAAATATTAATATTATTATAACTTTCATATTATTATAACTTTCATTTTATAGTTACTTGGGCTTACTACAAGTTGTAGAAAATCATAATTTAAAAGGTTTTTTTGGAACGCTGCATGAAAAGATTTACAGCGCGTCACAGTTTTGGCAACAATTTAGACCTTTAAATTGTTGACTTTTATTCGTTGTAGTTGCACGAAAATACCATCTCAAGACACAACACAATTTATTCTTTAATTTTACATAAGTTTTGAGAAACTGCAAATGGTAGAAAATTGCTTTTTTGCATTTTTATTAACTTTTCATAAACGCTTTATCGGTATAGAATTCATAACCAGCGCGCAGCGTCAGCAAGCATCAATCATAAAAGGCTGTGATCATCGTATTTGGACAGTTCAAAATATCAGAAAAACTCGCGTTTTGTTGTAATAAAGAATATTGTGCAGCTTGAAAAACCAACAAAATTCTTTGTTTTAAAAATGAATCGGTTTGAAAATCATACTACATGCAAAATATGCGTGAAATTGTCTGATGTAATGATCAATCATCGTGCGATGACTTATTTACCCGCATTAATAGAGGATTGTGGCTTCTACTTGAAGAAAGAAAATTTTTTCGAATTGTTCACGAATATTTGCATCTAAACTACTCAAAATTCAAAGTACTATAGTAGCCGTGTATAAAACAATATTTTTTTCCATAGCGAGTTACGTTTTAAAAAATATTCAGAAATTATTATTTCAAGGAATTTATTACGAGTAGAAAAAATATTGTGCTGGGTTGGCGTTGGTTTCTATGTAATTTGACAAATAAATAAAGCTGTCTCTTTAGTTGTCAGTTTCGAGTCAATATTTTTTAATTCTCTTTCGTGTCGATTGCTGATTGAATTGGAGCCAGAAATGGCTCAAAACGAAATAAGTAAATTACCAACAGATATTCAGGCTGAGACGACAAACGCCATATCCAAACTACTTCCATTTAAATCCCGAATAACTTATGAAAAGGAATACAAACATTTTCAAAAATGGAAGCAACTAAAAAACGTGCGAGAAGAAATAAAGTTTTTAACCTATCCTCGCTGTTAAAGTATCATTTAATTTACCCTTGCGGTTAAAGTACTATTTTATCTACTATTTTTGATAGATATAAGGCAATTTTAACAGTTGCTATGAAAAAAATAAATAAAAAATATATAGTTTTCAGCCTTTCTTAAAACAAATATTAAAAATACAAAAACTGTCCTGAAATCAAAACTATATTAGATATTTACTTTAGATGGTCTGTACTTACTCTGCTACCAATATGGTAATCGTATATCATACAGGATGTTTAAAATTTTACGCCAAACTTTCTAAAATATAAAATAATTTTTCTTCGTTTTTTTTTAACGGAACAACCTATATATTATTTTTTCAATAGATGGAGAATTAAAAAATGAACATTTTTTACCGATCAGAAGTTAAAATATTTTCTTGAAATACATCCTTGTACACGGTGGACCATTTTGGTTGTTTCTATAGGGTACCTATCTAGGAAACCGTGAGAAATAATCAAATTTTGATACTGCAGTCTCGGGTTCTTTTTTTGAAAAAATTACAATGGCGCAAACGGATCGTGGCTATCTTGATCGGTTTCGAAGCTACAGGGGGATTCTAAAATTTTGTACTTTTTGAAGATATAGTTTGTTTATTTCAGCAACTACGGAAAAATGAATTATACATTCTAAAGGCACTTTTCTGTGTAGAATGCAGTGGCGTAGTCAGACTTTTTTCGAAAAAAATATTTTTTGAGATATTAACTATACTTATGTTTTTTAAACACCCTGTATATTATTAAATTTTCTTATTCAGCATAGCATGGGCTTCTCGAAAATATATAACACTCTATATTTATTTTCACTATTAACCTCAACATTTCAAATTTTTCTTAAAATATCCGCTTAATGGATAGTAGGCCGCGCCGAGGAACAAAGTAAACGGTTGTCATGGTGATCGGAATATACTTTTGATGGATGCGGGACATTTCATTTCCACAGATTGATGTATTTTAAATAATAAAAAAATGAGCAAATTTGAAAATTTTGAGAAATATAATATGTTAGAATGTTATATTGAGTCTAACAAACATAAGCAAATGGCAGCTGATTTATATTTTGAGCGGTATCCAGAGCGCGAGCTTGGTTGCTCGCGCTCTGGGTTTGGTTACCCAGCCATTTTTAAAAGGTTAGAAGACAGTTTAATCAATTTTGGATCTTTTCAAAAACCGCGTCCCAAAAAATTATCAGAAAGAAGATGAAGAAAATCAATATTCATTTTTCATCATACTCATTTTTTTATTATTTAAAATGTTGAAATGAAATGTCCCGCATCCATCAAAGGTATGTTCCGATCACCATGACAACCGTTTACTTTGTTCCTCGGCGCGGCCTACTATCCACTAAGTAGATATTTTAAGAAAAATTTGAAATGTTGAGGTTAATAGTGAAAATAAATATAGAGTGTTATATATTTTCGAGAAGCCCATGCCAAGCTGAATAAGAAAATTTAACAATATACAGGGTGTTCTATTCAAAAAAAACATAAGTATAGTTAATATCTCAAAAAATATTTTTTTATCGAAAAAAGTCTGACTATGCCACTGCATTCTACACAGACAAGTACAACAGCCTCGATGTATTAGACATCCCAATAACAGAACAAGAAATAAAGACCTCCATAAAACAGCTTAAAAACAACAAATCAGCTGGCTGTGACGATATTCCGGCGGAAATCTATAAGTGTGCAAGTAAAGAACTTATTGGTCATCTTAAGGCTCTCTTTGATGTCGTATGGGAAAGCGGAAAGGTACCTCAGGATTTTCGCAATGCGAATATAGTGAATATATTTAAGAACAAAGGAAGTGCATCAGACTGCGGAAATTACCGGGGAATTTCGCTATTGGCTATCGGCGGAAAAATTCTTGCAAAAATAATGTCAAACCGCCTGCACCCATATATAGAAAAAATCTTTCCAGAATCGCAAACGGGTTTTCGTACCAATCGCGGCACCGTCGATTCCATATTTTCCATCCGTCAATTACAGGAAAAAGTAAAAGAGCAGCAGTCTAAACTTTATGTTGCCTTCATCGATCTAACAAAAGCATTCGACTCTGTGAACAGAGATGCGCCTTGGGCAATTATGAAAAAGTTCGGAGTACCCAACAAATTTCTTACAGTGTGTAAAAGCCTCCATAACAACAAGTCAAGAGTGTCACATCATGGATCACTGAGCGACCCATTCCTAACAAATACAGGAGTTAGCAGGGATGTGTCTTAGCGCCTCTCCTATTCAACATATTCATGGCAGCGCTCTCCATTATAGTGGACAGCAAACTGCAGGAGAGAGGATTGGGCATTAGATACTGATATGACGGCGGTCTGTTCAACATAAAAAGACTCAGGGCAAAAACACGTACAAAATTTATCACAGAACTTCAATACGCTGACGACTGCACTCTAGTTGCAAACACGGTACAACAATTACAAGAAATGTTGAACACATATACCTGGGCATACGAGGCTTTGAGCCTTAAGCTAAACATCGACAAAACTAAAATCATGTGCACTCACCCGGAAGATCACAACAATGCTATAAAAATCGGAGAAGAACTATTGGAATATGTGGCGGAATTCAATTACCTTGGCAGTTTGATTTCGGAAAAGGCCAATATTGACTCTGAAATTCAGCACAGGATTAGTAGCGCCTCAAGGGCATTCTGGAAATTAAAAGACAGGGTTTTCTACAATCATACTTGAGTACAAAAACAAAACTTGCAGTATACCGAGCAATTATAATCCCCACCATGATATATGGGAGCGAAACCTGGGTGCCTTACCGCCGACACATGAACGCATTGAACAAGTTGCAACAGAGACACCTTAGACAACTCTTAAGAGTCCGGTGGTTCCATCATGTCTCAAACGTATCGGTCCTTGAAAAATCTAACTGCGAGAGTATTGAAGTCATGGTCACAAAATCCCGCTTAAGATGGGCTGGTCACGTATGCAGAATGCAAGAAAACCGCATACCAAAATCTCTGCTTTACGGTGAGCTTGTGGACGGTAAGAGGAGGCCGGGTGGACAACTGAAAAGATACAAGGACATTTTCCACGAAAATTTAAAGGGAATTAACATGCAGAATGAGTGGGAAAAAGCAGCTCACAATAGAACTCAATGGAGAAGGGTTGTAAACTCAGTTAACAGCGGCAACCAAAAAGTAGAGAGGCAACAAAGCAATGAGATTTTTGAATGTCCGGAGTGCGGTAGGCAGATAACATCACGTATCGGGCTTTTCAGTCACAGAAAAGCTCATGAAAGAAAACGCCTTGCGTGACCATTTTCTTTATGTGTGTCGAATACTCGTCAGCGAGTAACGGCTGTATGTATGTATGTATGTATTCTACACAGACAAGTGCCTTTAGAATGTAAAATTCATTTTTCCGTGGTTGCTGAAATAAACAAACTATATCTTCAAAAAGTACAAAATTTGAGAATCCTCCTGTAGCTTTGAAACCGATCAAGATAGCCACGATCCGTTTGCGCCATTATAATTTTTTCAAAAAAAGAACCCGAGAGTGCAGTATCAAAATTTGAATATTTCTCACGGTTTCCTAGATACCCTATAGAAACAACCAAAATGGTCCACCCTGTACATACTTTAAGTTTACACTTATACAAAATTCTCAAGTTTTTTATTCTAGGAGCTACAGATGCCCGACGCACTATTGCCGGACCCTATATATCTCAGTTGATATTATTAAATAAAAAAAAGTTTTTTTTTATTTAACCACAAAAAGTATCATTTTTACTCCTAATAAAACAATATACTATTATTTCAACCCTGGTGGGTCATACGGTATATTCAAGAGGGTCACGTCCTAACTAGTCCAGGCTAGATCCAACGACGATCAGGTACGCTAAGAAACTTAGTTTCCTTTTGAGCCAGTTGCGGTGGTCTTAACAGAGTTTTCGTTCTATCTCACTCGTCTCTTGTACTCTGTCTCTATCTGCGTGCGTGTGTATATATACATATATATTCTCTAACTATATACGTCTCTTCTGGAGACATACATGACCGGCATATACAATCCGGTTATATTCCGCAAAGTCCGAAAACTTTCTTATTGTCCTTGTCTCAAACTCTCTCTCCATGGGCGCCGGACAGGGGGGGCAAGAGGGGGCATTTGCCCCCCCCCCTGGATTACTGAAACAATAAAAATAAAAGCTATATCTTCTTACATCCATCTGTAAAAAAATAATTATTATTACGAAATTGTTAGGTGTTACCTGTAAAATAATAAAAAATGTGTATTGGGGAAAACTGGAAATCGTCCGATTTTCACCAAAATTGGTATACACACTATTTTGAGGTCGTAGATTACGAATCTACTTTTTTCTTGGCGGTCTCTTACCGTTTTTCAGAAAAACGGAAAATTATTTCAACATTGAATTTTTCTTTATTTCGGCCCTATAAAGTAATAATTTCACTATATTTTCATTATATTATAGTTTATCTAAAAGCCACACTTGATTGGGGATAGAAAAGTGTCCAACATTTTACTGAAAAACACTTTTCTTAACAAAATAGCAAAGAAAATTGAGACCAGATGGAAGTTTGACATTTGATATATCCTTCTTTCTCTCTCCTATGTAATAAGAGAGACAAATTTATTCTAGACCTAATCTAGAAATTTGAAAATTTACAACGTTGCCATATCTTCTATTTTTTCGGGTGATTACGGAATTTAAATAAATTACCTATTATGAGATCAACAATAATTAAATATACACCAATATCCACAAAATTACGCGGAAAAGTTTTGATTGCATTGGTTTTAACTTCTTTGCGGAGGAGGTTAATCTTTTCTTAGTTAATCTAATAATATAACAACAAAAGATTAACACCCTCTGCATGGAAGTTGTAACCAATGCAATCAAAACTTTTTCGTGCAACTTCGTGGGTATAAATAGTCAGATCTCGTTGGTAAAATAGCAGTTATGGGAAGGAGCCGTTCTTCTGGCGACCGCCTTTCGTAATTCCAGAATGAGCGAAAAAAACACGCTAAATTTAGGTTTAACATTGGCAACGTTGCTTTAAATGCCAGAAAGACATAAACTTACTTCGGGTTTCTCTTATTACCGATTCTGAACCGTCCTAGAACTGTGATGTGTATGCGCAGAAGGAAATATGAAGACATTACTTCATTTGCGCATGCGCTGCAGAGTTCTTGGACGGTTCAGAATCGGTAATAACAAGAACCCGAACAAAGCCATAATCTAACATTTTCAGATTGTTTACAAATTTATTTTAACAAATTTTCCTCTATTATGCATAGAATTGGTTAAAAAAGTAACAGAAAAGAGCAAAAACATTATTGATTATTGAATACCTAACAAAATATGTGCTAGAAAACCTTAAACATATGAGAAATTAAGAAAAATTCGATATTGAAATTATTTTCCGTTTTTCTCAAAAACGGTAAGACACCGCCAAGAAAAAAGATTCGTAACGTTCAGATTCGTAATCTACGACCTCAAAATAGGGTGTATACCAATTTTGGTGAAAATCGGACGATTTCCAGTTTTCCCAATAATTACCAAAAATGTCAATTTTTTATTCATTTTTACCTTGCCCCCCCCCCCTAAATTTCATTCTTCCGGCGCCCATGTCTCTCTCACTTGATGGTTTTACCTGGATTAGGTCCATGGACTTAGACGGTTAGTTTTTGGCAGGCTTTGCCAAAGAATTACATTCTTTTCGCATAGATTTTTGTTTTTTGATACGTATCATAGATGTTCTCTAAGACATACCTATAGTAGAAACAGAAAAACCCGATAAAAATCGGTTCTGTAAAAAACTAAGGTATCCAGGATATACAGGGTGGTCCGAACTGTATTCCGGAAACTTCAAAAGCATATTCTGCAAATAAAAATAAATAAAAAAGTTCGCATAAATGTAAGTCCTAAAATGCTTAGTGTCGGAGATGATACAGGGTGTAGAATGTAGAAGTTTCATATTTATTTCGATTTTTTCCAAATAATTTCTGAAGTAACGTCAATATTTGGATGAAAATTGGTGTCTGGGAGTTTTTTGACATGGGAAATTTGATTTTGATGTCAATATGACTTCTATTTGTAGGGGGCACCACCTACATGTGTTTTAACTGTCTTGAAGAGTAATAATTTTTCGTCCGTACCCGTATAAAACTACTGAGTGAAAAAATATAGATTTACGACGTTTTTTACGTAATAAATGTCTCTTAGTATCTTTATGGTTAATTTGGGAACTTTTTCTTTTTTTAAATTAATATTTTAAATTTTTCTTCGAAAAAAATGATGAAAAAACAGTTTCTGTTGAACTTTTGGCACAAAAATATTTCAAATTTCTGATTTCAGTCTAACAATTATTTAGTCAACGCATGTTTAATTTATGTCAATGATGAGAGGTATTGATAATTTTGATTCCAAATATTTCGAGAACCATTACTCGTAGCGATTTTTACCGAGAGGCCTTTTTTTGCGTAAAAAACGTCGTGAATGAATATTTTTTACTCAGTAGTTTTATACAGGTACGGACGAAAAGTTATTACTCTTCAAACCAGTAAAAAAATATGTAGGCGGCGCCCTCTACAAGTAGAAGTCATATTGACATCAAAATCAAATTTCTCATGTCAAAAAACTTCTAGACCCCAATTTTCATCTAAATATCAACGTTAGGTCAGCAATTATTTGGAAAAAATCTCCGAAGCTAAGTAGAATTTAGAATTTAGAATGAGTGGGAGGGGGGTTAATCACTTCGACCTTACAGATCCATTGTGTCCCCCTTTCTTGAATCATAACTCATCATACAGTCCCAGAGCTTTGACAAAAGCCAGTATCTGGGACGGTTTTATAGAGGGTAGTTCTCCATCTCCAATATCAGTCGTACCAAAATTCATGGCACGAATGGTTGTCATCTCGGCGCACTCAGTGATGAGGTGTACTGGTGTTTCCCCATCTTCCCCACAGAATCTGCATTCGCCGTTTCTTCTTAGTCTCAATCTACTGAAGTGTTCATTGAGGAGACAGTGTCCTGTTAAAAACCCCGTGACAATCCGAAGATTGTTCTTACTCAGACCCAGGAAGATCTGTGATTTTTCTTGATCATAAGCCCTCAGAAACTTCTTCGAGTGTCTTAGACCATTGCAAGATTTCCATTCCAGGTTGGAAACTAAGTATTTTAGAACATAAATTTATACGAACTGTTTTACTTATTTTTATCTGCATTTTGCTAGCCGAAGTTTCCCGAATACAATTCAGGCCACTCTGTATAATTTCGAAGACTACTTATATCATCCAAGAAGGCACTAAATTGTCTAATATTCCCCCATCCCTCTGGAAAACGACCCCCACCGAGTTTGCCCCCCACATATTTCATCAATACAGCGCAAATATGTCTTGACGACTAAGAGGGCAGCGGCATTTAATCATCCGAAGTAGGCGAGGGTAAACAATGGGAGGTGAGCTGGCCCCAACACCTAGGACACCATAAATATCGGCGAAATAGGGTAATCCAGACATTCCTCCTACTCCTTCTACCCCGTTACTGGGGTATTATTATTGTCAGAACTTCATCCGGCGATTCGATAATGGCTAGTCAAAGTTTCGAGACTGGCGGCATCGTCGTCTTCAGGTTAAATAATATTCCCCCGTTATATACGTGCGTGATTTATGTATCTATGGGTTTAGGTTGTAGAGATAATAGGCCAGTCAATCTGGACGTTGAGGTGGAAAAAATTAGTAACCAACCGATCTCAACGGGAATGTGTAGATAATGATCTCCTATTTAACCCCTCAAAAGTCCCATTCGGTCCAAGCGGGGGAAGTTTGAAAAAAACCGCCGCCATCTTGGATTATTTCGTTTTTTTTTCAAATATCTCCGTTTGCATAACTTTTTTCTAAAATAAATAGTAATAGAGATAGAGCAATTCTTTACTATACATTTTATAAATTTTCCAGTTTTTTTAAACCAATCAGCTATAATTTTTGCGTTAACAGTTTAGTCTTAATATAGACAAACCAAGTATAAATTTAAGCATTAAAACAATTAAAAATAACGTTTAAATATTATTTTTTTAAATAAAATTGATGTTAAAAAAATTATTATTAAATTAAAGTTTTATTAAATAAAATAGGCTATAACGTTATCCTGAGCGTCATTTTCGTCCTCAACTTAAATACAAAAGTTTGTGCAACTGATTCCCGTAGCATTGACCACACTTTAAAGTGTGGTAGGTATGTTGGAGATAGCATGAGGATTACTAAACCGAAAAGTTCCCACCCCTAAATAGTGTGCGTCATCCCCCAAGACATCGTTTCTACCCCCATTTTGAGTTTGTTTAGATAATCTCGGCAACGGTGCATTTCTTGACAAAAATACCTATATAGGAAATTGTTCTTTATAAAATTCTCTATCAAAAATATAATTACACATTTTTTCTAAAGTTAATAAGTGGCAAATAGGGCACAAATATAAGGGTTGGTTATGACTAGCACTATCTGCAGTTCAATCTAATTTAAAGTTTAATGTTTAACGTTAACAAAAAGCAGTAACCACAAAAATTATACTTAGAATTTTAATATGCGTTCTTCTCTCACACTTCTCTACCCCTATAAAAAGGGTAATCTGTACTTATTTCCACATCACCCTAGAGGTAAAGTATAAAGGTATATATAATAAAGTTGCGGATTGTAAATCTTGAGAACTGTAAATCATTTTGCAAGTATTACCCTGTTTTTCTTTTAAAAATTTGATATCTTTGTCAGAGGGAGAAAGTACAATAAGAAGAACAAGCAGGTCAATATCTTGCCCCACTATAACAGTTGTATGGCAATTATTAGATTTTTCTATAGCAGTTTGAATTATTAATAAATCGGCGCCATCCGCAGCAACAAATACTTCTATACCTTCTTTCCTGAATTTCTTTACTAGTTCTGTAATTAAACGTTCTTTGTTAAACAAATTGCTTAGAAAGTTCTGCTGAGTTTCACAGACAACAGTATTCTCGTCAAACATAATTTGAGGACAGCTTCTTTGAAGTAGCCGCCTCTGTCGTTCTAGGCTCTTCGTGCAGTTTGCATTTTCCATGTAAACATCGAACACAACAGTTACTCTATTCCCATAATGTTTTTTAATGTAACTAACGTAAGCGTTCTAAACAATGTTAAATGTCCCTTTTTTTGGCCATACTACGCGGCGAAGCAAATATCCTCCATCAATCACATATTCGCTGTTTTCAAAAATATGGTCTCGTTCTGGAACTTTATAGACAATCTGGTATAAGGCTGCTTTATTAGTTTTCCTCATTAGGCTTTTCGCATCGAAAAGAGAAAGAGGTACTGAAGCTAATTCGAAGCTAAAGCACTTTTTTAACTCCAGGCTAGAATGAACGGTGCAAATAATTCTTAAGTCAATAAATGAAATAAAGCAAGACACCTTCACACGTGCTCAAGAAAGGCTATCTCACACTTATCCACTCAGGAACGCCGGAGCAAGATCTTTATCTACCTATCCCACGCTCAGAGTTAGTTGAATGTTCAATATTATACAACTCGAAAAAAATGCACAATCACCTGCCATTTGAAATCAAATCCATAACATCATTTTCTTCAGTTCACAAAGCATTGAAATTTTATTTACTAGACAAGGCTTTCTACGCCGGAAATGGCTTATATTTTGATAATCGGATTTGATCTTGTAAACACTGGTCTAATATTTGCTATTACTATATTTACTATAAACTTACTAAATATTTTTGACATTGTAAACATTAATAAATGTTTATTTAAAACAATAAAACTGACAATGTAATTTGTATACTTGTTTTGTATTCTCTTTGGTTTGTTTACTTGTTTTGTTACTTTGTATTTGATGTACTTTATGTAATAATTTTTTGACAATAAAGGCATTTATTTATTTTTTTTTTGTAACTATTTCCAAAGATCTTCGCGCTGTAAGGTCAAGCAATTATTAAAACCCAGCATCTCCTTACGTAGTACAACCCTTCTTCTCCTAGCCCTGAGAATTAACAAGCTTTTCATAAAACCAGCCGGCTTATGACTTATTCAGGCCCTCGAGACGAGCGCAGACCGCGCGACCATCGTACCCCCATCTCCCCTACGTAGCGCGTTTCAACTCCACGCCAGTCTTTATTTTTTGTTAGTATTCATGGGGTTTTGCCTTTAAAATGCAAATGGCGCAGCCCGGTTATCTCCTTAAACTCTCCTCGAGACTATTTCTTGTTTGAGGTGTAGCGGTGAGGGGGGTAGAAGGGGGTGAAAGAGGCTTCGCCCCCCTAATAGGTTTAACGCGGTATATTATTTATGTAAAATATAGAGCGAGGCCTAATTCTTGGGCGCTTTTTGAGCTTGGACGTGTCTCGCGACTTCGACGCAAAACCTATCTCTCTCGACGCTATTTAGATGTAAATTTTTCGTATTGGAGGAGATTGACTTGGAGCAAAGAAAAAATAATTTAAAGTAAGAAAAAAGGATTAAAATAAATAGAATCTTTGCTGGTCTGCTTGTTCTTTATATTACATGATTCTTTTTAGGATTGCGTACCTCTGTCAAGAACCTGTATCTCGGAAACGCGTGGAGGCATAGACTTAAAATAAAATATAGACTACACTATTTACATCTTAACGCGGACAGACAATATTTTTTGTACACATGTTTACTTCTGGGTACAGTCGACCGAGCCTTCCTCATCCAGCCTATGTTGTCACGTCTTTAATATTATCAATATTTTTTTTCTTGTTATACACATATATTGAGATATTAATACTACAGTTTAATAAAGTAGGTTTTAATATTCCAGAGATGTATTAAATAGTCCTTATACTACTAAATTTAAGTCGGATACTGTTTAAAAAGGATAAGTTCTTTACAATATGACAACACCGATTAGAGGCGAGGGAGCCTATTCATTCATTTATTACCTTGTAGTACGTGTCGCACGTGTGCGGTAAAGCTTTGTTGCCGCTATCTCCCCGGCTGTATTAACGCATTTTCTTAGCTTGTAATGCTTAAGTGTTTATTTTATTGACTTTTTCTGTTCAAGAACTATAAAATATGGTTCGCCAGTGCCAAATTTGCAAGAAATTTGACTTAAATAATCCATTTAAGTCTTGAAACGACTTTTAACCGGTAGGCAACTCTCAATTTACCCATTGGGAGTCAGTGGCGTTGTTGTAGAAAGGCGCTTATTTAGATAATATTTTAGTAAAATGTAAAATCTGAATTTTTTTCTCTTACATTACATTATTTACTTACTTACATTGTAACAAAATCATAATTATAACCCTGTTAATTATTAATAATGTTTTTATTAAAAATATATTCCGGTTTATTCTAAAATTATCTTCAGAATCTAAAATAACATACAAGAATTTTAATATGATATTACATTATGAGACAATATTTTTTAATATACCGGGTCGTCTCAAAAGTGGTTCACCGCTATAACTTTTTTATTTTTTCAGATAAAAAAACAGATTTGTATGTTAGTAGGTATATGACATAAATTAGGATTTATTGACGTATTCAATTGTTTTTGGTCTCTTTCTGTTTCACCGAAATGATTACATCTTTTGATTTTTAAAGGCACCCTCGGTATATTTCTACTTTATTCGATAGAAAATGATAATAGAATTCTGAATAGAATGACATATCATATGTCAACTTTTGACATTGTCGCTTAAAAACAAATCGTATTATAAATTTCAATCCAGGGTGCCATGGTGTTGTTAAAAACACTAAGTTTTAATCAAGGAGCCTTGGAAAAATAGTTTTGATCGTCTAATGGGTTTCGTGTCTTGTCTAGGCCGATTAAAAGATGTACAAATCATATTTTTAATCATACATATGTCAATTTTTTCAAATGGAACAAGGGTGACTCGTTAGCATATTTGGAAAAAGCATTTTTTTATGAATATATTGATACCACACACTTGGTATTTCGAGTCAAATTGTCGTTATGAACCACGTGTTACAATTACAATTAAACCATATGCGAAAGTGTCAAAAGTTGACATATGATATGTCATTCTATTCAGAGTGTCATTTTCTATCAAATAAAGTAGAATATACCGAGGGCGCCGTTTAAAAATTAAAAGTTATAGTCATTTCCGGTTAAAAAGGAAGTGACCAAAAACAATTGAATGCGTCAATCAATCCTAATTTATTTCATATACTAACATACTAAATCTTGTTTTTTTATTTGAAAATATAAAAAAATTATGGGGGATGAGCCACTTTTGAGACGCACCTGGTATAATAAAGACAGTACCGAGTTAAATAAATGTAGTTTTTATTTTATCACCTTCCTTGCTTTAATGGAACAGATTTATGTTTTCTCTAATTTACATAATAAGACATCACTTAACCAGAAACAAAATTACAACAATCATATTTTTTTTTCTCTCCCTGTCGCCGATTCTATTATATCTGTGGAATAGATCCTGTTTTGATTAATATTAGGGGTTGTAAATGTTTGACTAAAATTAATAATTTATTATTAATTTCAAAAATTACCTAATTTCGATTATAAAATTTCTTCTATAACGTGTATTTTATTATTTTTATCCTTTTTGGACTCTAAATTGTTTTTTCTAAACTTATATTTAAAAAACCTGTCCTAAATCTTAATAAAATATAAAAAAGTTTAAATACGATATATTTTTAATTTAATTATAGCTTCATTAAAATAAAAAAATTACCCGGCTATGATACGGAGAGTTCAGGTGTACTTGAGAAACGAAAGTTTGTGTTGTGTTTCTCGGCAGAGTCGTCAGGGAACGACCGTTACGACAGAGACAACCTATCTATCGCTCGTGTCGCACTCGTTATAACCTAAAACAATAACACAACAATAACAAGACAGTGTCTGACCGCATGTTCCAGCTATTTATGAATGAGATGCTCAGTCTATATTTTATTTTAAGTCTATGCGTGGAGGTGTCGTGTTGAAATTAAAACCATATACTTTTTTCATTATCAAACATATCGTAAAATATATAATTATATTGTTGCGGACCCGTACCGTGTGAACTCGGCCTTAGGCTTGGCCACTCGGCTATGACTCATACGCCCACCGACGTTCGAAGAACGCCGCTAAGAATTTTCGAGATAAATCTGGATTGTCTGATTCTCTCATATACAGGGTGTTTCAAAATAAATGCGAAAAACTTTAGGGGGTGATTCCTTGTTCAAAATAAAGGATAGTTTGCTTTATAAACGTTGAGTCAAAAGTCAACCATTAGGGAGATATCGCGGTACAAAGATGGCGGAAAAATAATGTTTTTATTTTTTATCTTGAAAACGAAAAGAGATAGACTAATGAAATTTTATGGAAGCATTACTGTTATGAAAACACACTTTCAGGTAATTTTTTTACTTTTTTAAAATGAGTGGAAGGGGTTGAAATAAACTACCCATATCATTCTTGTTAACGAAATTTAAAGAAAAATCTTATCAAACACATGCAAATGCTTTAATTTGGATAGTTTAGTTTGTTTAGAAACTTTTTTACCTCTTGTGTTTTTTTCATAAAACTCACCGATTGAAAATTAAAAAATAAAATGTAAAGCATTACATGTCAGGACAAAAAACATTTTTAGATTAAGAATCTAGTGATAATAACGATAATAATAATCATCTAGATAATAACGTATTGCAGTAGAGTAATGTCAAATAAAATAATATTAGGAACATCCTAAAAAGTAACAGTGGCCGACTAGATTTTTTCCTAAAAAAATTACAGCAGCCCACTAGATTCTTTATCAGAAAATTGTTTTGTCCTGACACGTAATGCTTTACATTTTATTTTAATTTCAAATCGGTGAGTTTTATCAAAAATACAAGAGATAAAAAAGTTTCTAAACAAACTAAACTATCCAAATTAATTTTTTTGCATGTATTTGATAAGATTTTTCTTTAAATTTCGTTAACAAGAATGATAGGGGTAGTTTATTTCAACCCCTTCCACTCATTTTAAAAAAGTGAAAAAATTACCAGAAGGTGTGTTTTCATAACAGTAATGCTTCCATAAAATTTTATTAGTCTATCTCTTTTCGTTTTCAAGATAAAAAATAAAAACATTATTTTTCCGCCATCTTTGTACCGCGATATCTCCCTAATGGTTGACTTTTGACCCAACGTTTATGAAGCAAACTACCCTTTATTTTGAACAAGGAATTGAAGTTTTTCGCATTTGTTTTGAAACACCCTGTATAAGCCGATGCCCGAAACCTGAAGAAGATAGAGAGATAAATAACCGATCGACGCGTACAGTTACAATCGCCGCGCTAATTCAAAATAAATTTCTGTTAGATAAATAATTAGATAAATCGTAAATAAGTTAGAAATAGTTCTTTAAGTCTTTTAATCGTTATTATTTTTGTTAATTAGTGTTAAATAAATTGTGTTTAAATAAATTGTGACTTTCTATCCACACAGAACCGACGAAAAAAACGTAACAATATATTCCCAGTAAGCAAAATATTGTCAAATTTAGTCACATTTAGGGAACAGTTACGTATCTGCCTTTTATTCATTTTTATCAGGCAAAAAAAGGGCCTGGTAACGTATCAACGACGTCACCTATGACACATTTCCCTTAAAGGAATAAAATGCTCACTGGGTTTTTTCGAATGTGTATGTGCAGAACAAATCTGATAAAAATAAAATTCCTGTAAATCAATCAGACCAAAAAAGACGTAAAAAACCAAATCGAAAACCCAGATTCAAACAAAACAATATAATTCCGCAACTTTTTCCTTCTGCCCCCCTAAACTTTTACAACCACCCTCCATCCCCCCATTCCACTCTACCCTTTAACTCCTCGCAATGACCTGCAGTGCATTTAAATTGAAAATTCTTGTTCCTTACCCTAAAAAGGGCATCCGCTGAAAGAAACGTTGCCGGAGTAGGGCTGGATAGGGAAGGAGAATGAAGAGGAGGGGGGATTGGTTAGATATGCGACTACGCTGCCCTCTATAATTGAACTGATTGCTTAGACAAATGCGCGGCTCAAAGAGAGCCCAGTCTCTTATACGGGTAAGGTTGGATTGGCAAAAGCATTCCGGTGTATGTATTGCGTGGATGTATACAGGACCGTAGTTCTGTTTTGCTGTAGGTTATTAATTAAATTTGAAGGGAGTTCTTTGAGAGAAAAAGAGATAAATAGAAGAAAAGGGCAGTTATATTTGTTTTATTTAATTCAGTACCTATTTTATTTAAAATTACAGTACCTACTTTTTATCTTCCTATCTTGGAAAATGTAGAAATACTTTTGTATGTGGTAAGAATTGTCGTTATAAACTCCCCTTCCATGACTGGACTAGACCAACAAAGGATTAAAAATAGATGAAGAATATCTTAGCCATCTAAGATTTGCCTATGACCTAATCCTAATTTCCAATAGTCCTGTAGAACTACAAGCCCACATATTGATGAACTAAATAAAGCCAGCAATAATGTGGGTCTCGATAAACGAATTTAGCAAAAATTAAAGTAATGTTCAACGAACTAGTGGAAAAGAAAGAGTGGTTATCTTGTTTTTCATGTTTTCTTTAAATGTTCCTGACTTTGAATGGAAGTTTAAATGGTCCTAAAAAGTAATTCTATTTAGTTAATGAAATTTATTTACCTTTACTGGCTACTTTCATTGCTTTTGGATGTAAATACAAAATATTATAACAAATTTTAGAAATTAAATGAGAATTTCACTCGCACTTCTAATATTTGCTTGATTTCTGTCACATAAATAACACTGATTGACAAACAAAACCAGAAAACCAGCCTTCTCGCGCTGGCACAAGTTACCTATAACAGATGCGAAAGAAAGCGACTGCATTGGAAACCGCTCGGCAAACCCCACACGCCTATTGAGTGGTGTAAATACACCAGTCGTTTAGTCCGGAAACCTATGCTGTGTCGTATTCGCTTGCTGGAATGACATATAGTGCGTGGTTAAATGTTTCTTTTTAAAAACGGGTGTAGGATTTTTGTTGAACTTTTGAACTGTTATTTCTAAGTTTTGGTAATTTGTATATGTTATTTAAAATGGGATACAAATGTGTTTATTTATAAGGAAAAAAAGATATTTATAGTATAAAAAATTAATTTATTTAACAAAATTTAATTAAAAATGTGACAAAATAGTACCTTTCTATTGGTTCTATCGGACTTTTTTCGACTATATAAATCTTTATTTATAAACTTTAATACATCAAATATTTTCAATCTAATAAATCATTTAATGATGTAAATAAGAGGAAATTTCTCACATGGGTGGTCAAATTCTATAGTTTTCATTATATCAAACAGCCTCTGAGAAATGTTTTCAACTCAAAATGCCTTTAATTATGTTTGACTACATCAATTAAAAGGGTCTTCAAATACATCAATGTGATATTTGTCTAAAATTTGCAAAAGAATCCGAATCTCTGGATAACTCGAAATTATTTATCCATTTAAAAGCCTTTGATCATGAAAGTGGAAAAATTTGTTCATTTTATTTACTGGAAATTGAAAAATTATTTATATTAAATTTTGATGAGTTTTGCACTGAAGAAAACATTCAGAGGCTGTTTGATATAATGAAAACTATAGAATTTGACCACCCATGTGAGAAATTTCCTCTTATTTACATCATTAAATTAGATTGAAAATATTTTATGCATTAAAGTTTACAAAAAAATAAAGATTTATATAGTCGAAAAAAGTCCGATAGAACCATAGAAAAGTAACTATTTTGTCACATCTTTAATTAAATTTTGTTAAATAAATTAATTTTTTATACTATAAATATCTTTTTTTTCCTAATCTCCTACGAACTGATATAATATGACGAGCAATATATTAAATTACTGTGAGATTATATGCCTCGATAACATATTGGTGCAGATTATTTTCACCCAAACAAATAATAACCCAAACTATACATTGATGCGGATTGTCTATGAACTCTTTCTGAAGGTCACAGAAACCTGAACGCATAATTCGGTGTTCTTTCGCATCTGTTGTAGTTAATTTGCGGCGCTGGTTAGTTTGGTGACAGTTATAACCGAATTTTTCAGGAACCGTGTTCCCTAATAAGAAAACTTTCAGGAAACCGATAGAAACGGAACATAAAACCATAACCAAGGTAAGCAACGGAATACACCCTTATTAATCACATCCTTCTATATAAGAAAAATATACATAAAGATATATAATCGATTCTATACGACATCGACAATTTGTCGTCCAATTTTTCCAAGCAGAACCAGGAAGTTTATCTTTGGCGTACACCTGACTTGCGTCGAGATGCGCCCTTTTAAGGAAATCTATTAATTTTATTGCCCTTTTGTCGAAGAGGAATGGGACAGCCCGGTAATATACGAACCTTGGAACTTTTATTGTTTTTGGGTCGCTCGTGTGCGTTTTCATGTGTGTAATAAGTTGGGCCAGTGGCAGAGCTTGGAAGGGAGGAAAAGGTGACTTTGTAACTTGAACGGTGTAACTTGCCCACCTCGAATTCCAAGAGGCCGAAAATAGAACTGAAGTTAGAGAAAATTCCAATTATAATATTAAATAAGTTTATTAGAAAAACACCCAAATCACACACATGATACAGGGTGGTCCAAATTGTAATCAGAAAACTTTAAAGGCATATACCTATAGCAGCTGTTAGATAAAAATTAGTAAAAAAGATCTCATAAACCTAAAATTGCTTAGTTTCGGAGGTACAGGGTGAAGAAATTTCATTTTTATTTCGATTTTTTTCAAATAATTTCTGACCCAAGGTCGATATTTGGATGACAATTGGTGTCTGGGTGTTTTTTTATCATAAGAAAGTTGATTTCGATGTCAATATGACTCCTACTTGTAGGGGACGCCACCTACATGTGTCTTGTCTATTTTGAAGAATATTGACTTTTCGTCTGTACCTGTATGAATCTTTTGAGCGAAAAAATATTCATTCCCGTCATTTTTTACGTAAAAAATGTCTCTTAGTCAAAATCGCTACGAGGGACGGTTCTGAAGATATTTAGAATGAAAAAAGTCAATACATGTCATTATTGACAAAAAATAAACTAATATATGGTAGATATACCGGGTGTTGCATCGTCGGACGGGACATAGGAAATCCCATGTAAAATTTAATGGGGTCAATTATTGGTTTTCTTAATTATTTTAGAGAATAATTCTCTTTAGGTTTATTGAAGAGCACTAAAACCCACATTCAAAAGAATAACTTTAGATATTTTTGATTAGCTCACGAGTTATCGCCGATTTCTTTTTAAATATTTCTCCTTTCTTATGGCCCTGTATTTACTTATGAGCACCAGTCAAGGTAAAAGATAACTGTCAAATGAAGTTGTCATTTCAGAAGTTTATCTATTTAGTACTTTCTTCTTCTTCTTCTTTCTCAGCCTGGTTCCATCCAGTGTTGGATATAGGCCTCTTCTAGGTTTTTCCATGCTTCGCGATTTCTAGCCAATCTTATCCATTGTCTTCCCGCCACTGCCCTGACGTCATCGACCCATCTCTTTTTTGGTCGGCCCACACTTCTTGTTGTTTCCCTAGGTCTCCATAGAATGACTTTTTGGGGCCATCGGTCTGGATCCTGTCTTGCCACATGTCCTAAACACATTTTTTAACTCGTCTAGATTTGGGTATTTTTTATCCTTGTAAATCCTGTTTTTTAAATGGCCCCAGAGAAAGAAATCATTTGGCGAAATATCAGGAGACCTTGCTGGCCAATTTACTGTATGATTTAGGCCAATAACGTTTCCGTTAAAACTAATGTCTAAATATTCCCGAAAAGCCAGAGTACTAGGTGCCGGGCAGCCATCCATTTGGTACCAAACTTCCTGATTTTCCCTAGCGGCATCATGTAAAGCAGGTAAAATATGATTTTCGAGTAGTTCCAAATAATATTCTGCATTTAAATTTCGCGTAAGAAATAATGGCCCGATAATATTGTGTCCGAATATCCCTGCCCAAACATTTACTTTCTGTGAATATTGCGTCCTTGTTTCGACAAACCTGTGTTGGTTTTCTTTGTTCCAATATCAATAATTTTGAACAATGGGTTCATTATTCAAGGTAAACGTGCATTCGTCAATGAAACATATGTTTTTTAAAAATTCCCTATCCGTGTTTGCTCTTTCCATCATATCAAAACAAAACGCCTGCCGCCGTATTTCGCCCCCATCTCGTAGCTCTTGGTGCTTTTCATATTTGAAGGAATAGTATTTATGTCGTTTCAAAATTCGAAACGTTGTAGTGTGATCTATTCCTATTTCATTCTCAAGTTTCCTTGTGCTGATCTTTCCATCGTTCTCTTCCACGCAAAATAAAACTTCCAAGACGGTATCATTTCTTGCATCTTCTCTTTGTTCCTGCCTTGCTTTAGTTTGCTAATTTATTAGGGTACCTTTGGTCTCAAATCCCTGGATATTCCTTGCGATTATAGATTTTCCAGGTATCGGTCTATTCGGATACAGAGCAGCAAACATGTCCAACAACTTTTGATAACTATTTCCTTGATAATACCGTTTAATCATCAATACATTTTCTTCGGTAGTGTAATTCATGGCTAATATTTTCGATGTAGGTATGAGTTTTTAATAATAATAATAAAGCACTAAATAGATAAATTTCTGAAATGACAACTTCATTTGACTGTTATCTTTTACCTTGACTGGTGCTCATAAGTAAATACAGGGCCATAAGAAAGGAGAAATACTTAAAAAGAAATCGGCGATAACTCGTAAACGGGCTAATCAAAAATATCTAAAGTTATTCTTCAATAAACCTAAATAGAATTATTCACTAAAATAATTAGGGAAGCCAATAATTGACCCTATTAAAATTTACATGGGATTTCCTATGTCCCGCTCGACGATGCAACACCCGGTATAGATTAGAAAGAAGTATAAAAAGACTCAAAGTCTCGGTCTCAACGTATACCTATTAAATTAATCAGTGACACGTGTTTCGCTCATACGAGCATCATCAGACAAATACAATAAAAATCAAGCAACACACACGTTCAAATTCTACATATTAAAACAACACTAGTAGATATATAGAGTTATTTGATTGAAATGAAAATTTGGAAACAGTTTCAGCTGAAGTTTTTGGCACACAAACATTTCAAATTTGTGATTTCAGTCTAATCACGATTTAATCAACATATTTATGTCAATGATGACGGGCATTGATAATTTCGATTCCAAATAAATATCTCGAGAATCATTACTCGGGAGCGGTTATTACCAGAGACCTTTTTGCTTAAAAAATTACTAGAGTGTATGTATTTTACTCAGTAGTTTTATACAGGTCAGAAGAAAAGTTATTACTCTTCAAAACAAGTTAAAAAAATACGTAGGTGCGACCTCTACTAGTAGGAGTCACATTGATATCAAAATCAAATTTCTCATATGAAATAAACTCCCACACCAATTTTCAACCAAATATCGCTGTTAGTTCAGAAATTATTTGGAAAAAATCGAAATATATTTGAAACTTCTATACCCAGTTTCTCCGAAACTAAGCATTTTAGGACATACATTTAACGAACTTTTTTATTTATTTTTATCTGCAGAATATCCTGCCGAAGTTTCCGGAATACAATTCGGACCACTCTGTATAGTAGGTAAGATATTTTAAAAACAAATTTAGTTGAGTTATTTTAGCAGAAATGGGAAATTTAAGGCCTGGTTACCCCTAAATATACCACTAAACAAGTTGAACAGGATGAATTACAAAACACAGATTGCGTGACAAACGGAAATATCAACCAAAACATAAATTTATAAAAATACATAAAAATATCAGTGGCAATATTAAAATAACCTACAAACGTTTATCGACAATGTTTGATCTATATTTTGTTCTTTTTCTTACGTTCTATTTTTGTAGATCTCAATCTAGATATCTCAATAAAAATGTATAAAATTATCAGAGAAATACATCAACATTTGTGTGATTCCTGTAAACACGGATGTTGAAGCTTTTAAAAAATGTTTTTTTTAAATTATCTTAAATACGATTATTTGTTTTTAAATTATCTATGGGTAGCTCTGAACATGAACAATGAACACTCTCAATGAACACCTCAGTAGTTTGAAGCTGAGACTGTACTAATATTAATTACAGCCCTGAAGAAAGGGGAACACAATAGGTCTGCAAGGGCGAGATGATTAACATACCCCTTACCATACATTCTACGTTCTACATCAATATTAGTTATTTATGTACACCCTGTATATATCTAAACATAAACCTAAACAACCTGAAAAAAGTTTTAAGAAAAAATATTTTTTGTAACACAATACATGTCTAAAAAATAATTCTACCTGGTAATATAGCACAAAAACTTTTTTTTTTCTAAATACACTTTTTATTTCTTTAATTTTTTATCCGAAATTGACCGTGATTATCGCCGAGGAAAAAAATGCTGTGTAGAAAGCCCATGAATTTTTGATCAAGTTTGGAAACAACAATTTACTAAAGTACCCAAACCGTGTAGTTTTTTTCCGGCTTATTTAATAATTTAGACTGTCTTGCCATAACAAAAACACTTAGATTTTTTACGTAATAACTACTATCTTTGTAAACTGTATTTTTAAGGGTGGAAAATTAGAATAAAAAGGAATGAATCAATTCTAAAAGGAAATTCTAAAACTGCTACACTAGGCGCCATCTATAGTATAAATTCCACACCACACTAGGGGCGCAAAATTATTGGCTACAGGTTGCTGTAAAGTAATTTCTCTCATATTGATTTTAGAGAAAGCGGTATTTTCAATAGAATTTGAAATATTTTTCCCATACAATTTTTCCAAAAGTTCCCCATATAGTTTTGCATTTAAAAAAAGGACAGCGATCTTTATTTAAAAAAGGATCCTATTGTATTTATACATACATGTCTGGTTGTAGAATTAAATTATTATTAATTACCAATTCAGGCCGTTATAAGAATTATCAAATTTTATCTTTGAAGATGCGTGTCCTGTAAAAAAAAATTCGCCGGGAGGCACGTACAGCCGCCCATACTAAAATATGTTAATAAAAAGTTGGTAGGCAGTTCTTTTAGTTTCAAAGTAAAGGAAATTTTCCAATTTTTTTTATCTCAAAAGCTGCGACTTTGACTGATTTTTATGTTATTACAAATTTTGATGCGAATATTATTCCTAATCTTAAATTGAAAACCGCGTTTCGCTAGCTACTGTAATTTTGAAGTTACGATTTTTAAAAATTTTTAACCCCCTCCCATACCCCCTTACCAACCGCCCACCCCCACCAAAAACTAATGGCCAGATTCTCGGGTGCCACAGTATTTTTGTGCCAAATTTGGTTAAAATCGGTTTAGCGGTTTTTGAGTTATCGTGTTACAGACGGACAAACAGACAGACACCATGAAAATATTTTGTATTTAGGTCATTTATGACCCAAATTACAAAAACTTTTTTTTTGCCGATCTTAATAGCCTGTTGGTATGGTCGGCTAAAATTTTACTGTAAAATCTTATTTTTCAGACTGAAAGCAAGTGTAAAGATATGTTTTAAGATATAGTATAAAGTAAAAAACATTTAAACAATTAAGAAATATTTTAGTAATTGATTCGATAAAATAAAATAACAGTTAGGAATGTCAAATATCGACATAAAATACATTCTTTTCATAATTTTTCAATGGTACTTACCCTTCTAGTCGATGTAGATGCCGAAACTTTTCTAAAGGCTGATTTTTTGGACGGTTTCAGTTTGAGCAGTTCTTCGATGGAATGACTGTTTCTTTTTGGTCGGTTTGCCATGTTTTTTCTTCTTGTTATTTCACTAGAAAATAAAAAATATGGATACTGTTACCAAAATTTTAATACGCCTTTAATACGTCTCACAGTTATTGGTTTAAACTTTTTTTTATATGGGACATCCTGTATATTAAAACTTTATTAAATAGAGTACATATTTTTATGATTTCAAAAATCATACGTGTCGTTTATTTTTAATAATTTCATCGAAATTCGATAAAATATACAGTGTCAACATGACAGTATCAATAATGTATTATTCATCATATTATCAGATTTTCAATTTTTTTGTCAAAATAATACCAAATGTCAAAAGTTACAAAAAAAGTTTACATTAGTACTTCGACCATAAATATACTTCTAAATTAATACCTCAACGTCAACACCTCTGTATAACCGTGCCGTGCTGTGTGTGTTATTTGAGCATATCAATCTTGTTGCACCATTTGTTCCTCTCGGTGAACAATCAGGAACGTGTAACGTAACAAACCGCCACACACTGTGCTCACTACTAACTCGCTCACTATGTACCCATAGTCTTGCGTTGGCATCTAGCGGCACCCACGAAGCTCTACGTCTGAACTCTCAGAGGTGACTTAGTTACAGTACAGTAAACCTCTCTCTCCTCTTACGTGGTGTGTGATAAAATTTCGAGTGGTGTGTGGTGCCGCGACGCTCGGACTTTTTAGTACTACAGCAAAGTAAGAAGCTTCTGCGACGTCAAATAAACCTTTTTTGCTTTAGTGATCTTTAGGTGATTCGGACAACGTAGTTACAACGTTGGACAATATATAGTTTTCCGACGTCAGTTTTAGGACCTATTCCAACGTTATGCAAACGTCGGCTGTTTTACTAATTCCAAAGTTGTTTTGGTAGATTTCCTTTTCGCTTACGTTGGTAGGACTTCGAGTCACTACCTTTTTGAAACTGTATTGAACCATAACCTTAAATCTTAAATTTTCACATCATTGTTCTGTTCAGTCAGACAGTTCAGTGCTGTTTTGGTTTTTATAAAAAAAAAACTTAATTAAAATGGAACATAAGAAAAATGGAACATAAGAAAAGTACATATAAAACTAAATACATCGACATATATTACCGATAGGTTATCCACTCCCTCGTTTTATTTAATTATATTAGTGCGGCACAAGCTTAGACTCTACGGATGACTAAATTAGTCATTCTTGCGACTAGTATTCTACCTGTTAAGGCTGAATTCCGACTTTATTAGTCCAGTATGCGACTAACTACTCCATCTTAATCTCCAAACAACAAATGATAATATTTTTAAATAAAAAAAAAAAAAAAAAATGTTTCGTTCCTAAATAGCAATTCCTGCTTTTTGAATACATTAACTTGAAGTATTTGATCCTAAAAAACACGCGGAGAACAGATTTTCGACTGGGAATTAATTATCCTACATATTTTACTAAATAAAAAAATTCAAGAGTAATTTTTTAAAACTTCTCTTTTAATTTTAAGGCCCATGGGTAATTTTTCAAAGTAGAACAATACATGTTATCAATATTAAGTCTGTTCTGCGTGTTTAACCTTTTTTTCGCTCTTGGGTAAACGAGTTTACAGGTGGGTTAAACGTGTTTCTCAATTTAATATGATCTTTCCAAACATCCTGCCACACTTACTACTTTTTGTTTTGTTTTCCTTCACTGCTCACATCTGGCATATGTCTCTTAACTAAATCATAAAATATATTTTTACTATAAATTATCCCAATTTTAGGCTAAAACGCGACTTAGACGCCATATTAGTTGTGTATTTCTGTGAATTAGGATTTAAAACAACGTTGCAGTTTGTACCTAATTAGGCTTCTAGCCAACGTCGGTATCCAACGTCGGTCGTTTCGACCCAAAAACGATTTCTCCAAACTAGCGCAGACTAGGGTTGGCACGAGGTTCTGCCGACGTTGCGCCCCGACGTTTGGTCGCGTGACACAACGTTGTCCCGACGTCCAAATGCTGCTTGGGTAATTTATGTCATTATACTAACATACCAAATATCGATTTTTTGTCTGAAAAAATAAAAAAAGTTATAGGGGTGAGTCACTTTTGAGACGCACCCGGTATTCCCAGATTTGATTTATCTACCTATTGGGTATATACCCACCGCACATCACTATCTACATGTAATTTTAACACAGTAGTAACCAAAACTTCCAAATTGGATATTTTTACTGTATACCATTCCGAAACCTCATTTAGATCAGCCAGAAATAATGTTTCGTCAATACAATTTAACTAAAATCAAAATAAAAAAAAATGTTAAAACTACAATTTTCAGTAACTACTGCTACAAATCACCAATTTACACACTCATGCGTACACTTCACGCCTCCCACACAGAAGTCAAAATAATAATTCCTTTTTAGTGCGAGTATCTCCAAATTGAGTCGATAGTCGGTCTTTGCCGTTCTGCTATTAATACGTTCAAGCATTTCCTCTCCCCCCCCCTATTCACCTCTCCTTTGTTTTATAAAAACCTTTTTCTCAACTACCTCGAAAAGTTTCCTAATAAGGTATCGATTTTACCACTTGCCGACTTCCATCTTTGTCTCTCTCTATATATATCTCTCACTCCTTGTGGTTCTGTATGTACGGATGCTTGTTGAGACAAAATTTAGAGAAATACTATTTTTTTATTTTTTTTTACCTCCGTAGCTATTAAGTGCTTGGGAAGAATAGATATATTTAAAATTATCTAATAAAACTATATATGAGTTTATTCTTGCCTTGAACTGCTAATATAGAAATTAATTCCACGCTGTGTTCGACATAATGTGGATCAACCTGCTCTCACTACCGGTTTCGGGGCCCTACCCCATCATCAGGGAGCTAAGGTTCGTTTATCACAAGATGTCGAGCACAGCGCAGAGTATAAAAACACGACTTGTCGTAAATAGCGTAAGATATTAAGTCCCGCCTCGCGAGATAGCGGCCTGCGTGCAATGGTAGACTTTCGTACCACCGAGACACAACTATCAGATAGTAAATAAAGGCTTTTTTTCGGCTAGCCCAAATATTAATGGAAAATAAATTTCTTTGCAGTTTTATAGGTATTAATAAAATATATAAGAGTTTCTTGCCTTGAACTTGCTAAATAGAAAATAATTCCACGCTGTGTTCAACATAATGTGGATCGATCAGCCTGCTCTGACTACCGGTTTCGGGGCCCTACCCCATCATCGTGAGCTTGTCTTCCACAATATGTCGAGCACTGCGCAGAGTATATAAACAGGACTTGTCGTAAAGTAGCGGTAAGATATTAAGTCACCGCATCGCGAGATAGCGACCTGAGTGCAATGGTAGTAATTTCGTACCACCGAGGCACAACTATCGATAGTAAATGAAAGGCTTTTTTCAGCTAGCCCAAATTTAATATAATGGAAACATAAATTTCTTGCAGTTTTTAGTATATAATTAAAAATTATATAAGAGTTTTCTCTTTTTTTCTATCACACCCCTACACCGTCTTGTCGCACAGTCCTCGTTGTCTGCTTGAACGCAATTATAGAAATTAATTCCACGGTGTGTTCGACATAATGTGATCAACCTGCTCTCACTAACAGTTTCGGAGCCCTACTCCATCAATAGGTGAGCTTGGGTCGATTTCCACAAAATGTCGAGCGCAGCGCAGAGTATATAAACACGACTTGGCGTAAAGTAGCGGTAAGAAATTAAGTCCCGCATCGCGACGATAGCGGCCTGACGTGCAATGGTAGTTACTCTTCGTACACTAGGACACAACTATACACAGTTAAATAAAGGCTTTTTTTCGGCTAGCCCAATCTATATAATGGAAAAATAAATTTCCTTCAGGTTTTAGGCTATATAATAAAATTATATAAGAGTTTTCTTGCCTTGAATGCTAATATAGAAATTAATTCGACGCTGTGTTCGACATAATATGGATCAACCTGATCTCTCTACCGGTTTCGGGGCCCTAC